>NC_051253.2:14570000-15187209 GCF_015237465.2 Chelonia mydas | reverse complement strand
TACAGTATAAAGGAATGTTTCTATATCACCTACTTGCAAAACATGAGTATCTGCCATTTTGGCCCTATCATAAGTAATAAAAAGACCAAGGCCTGATCTTGCTGTAGCTGAAATCAACAAATTCTAAAGAGATACATTTGCCAGAATCAGAAAACTGAATACTTGTCATATTTCAGATAAATACGATATACAAGTTAAATTTCCTCCAACGTATGTTAGGACATCAACTCCCAGAAATCTATATTCATGGCTTTTGACAGTAATCAATGTCACCAATTCTCCTGATATTTGATGTTTTTCTTAAACCACAAGATTCTCAAGAGGTCAGATTACATGAGGATCTCGTCTTTCTTTTTTTTTCAGCCCTGCTTGTGGCAGACTAAAGACAGCAAATGTGACCTGAGTGTTCCCTGAAAACTCAGAAACCTGAAGGCAAATAAAAATAACCCCCAAATCATTCCTTCTAAAACCCTCATGATTTTAAGGCACTCATGATTTTGGGAGCCTGACATGATTTTTAAATCTTTAGAGTGGGCAGTATTGAGTGAGTTTTCTTCCACGTGGACAGCTGAAACTGCTCAGGACCTCCCTCTTTCATGGCTATTTGTAGACTGGGCATGTTATTCGGAAGCACTGGTAGCTGCCACACCCTACAGTTTACACATGGGGTGGAATTCGGCCTCTCTGTCCTGTTTACAATCCTCACAAAAAGCTCCTGTACAGCACAGGGCAGGCAGCACAGGTCAATGTCTGCTATCGCAGCTGTAATTTCAGAAAACAAATTTCACTATCTATTGCCCGAAAATGGTTTCAGGCAGTTGAAATCCACATTCGTATGAAACTCCACTTCACTCCCAAAGAATGTGAACAATATCAGTTTGTACTTTGTCACTGTGTCACAATCAATAGTTGTGACATCACTGAGCAGCATGCACCAATCTTTCTTTCTATTGCTACACCTTAGGACACATATTTGCTGAATTACTAACGTGAATCCCATCCGTAATGGGAGGGTTACCCACATTCTGCTAAGAAAAAGCAATGGCTTAAACACCCGAGCCTGCAGTGTTTATGCTCAATTAAATCTATGCACCTTTTGCATATGGTTCCTGACTAAGCTTTAAACTTGTACGGTTCCCTCGGTCTCCAGCTCCATAACGAACACAGTACAATTCTGTCACTCTCCTGCTGATTTGGTAGTGATTTGGAATTCCATACTCATCCTGAAGAATGTGGTCTCCCAATCTCCTCCCCAGCAAATAATTATTACATCTTTTCAAACCTATAATCGGAATGATCCATTGCATGTCCCATCAGTCCAAGGCAGGCTGCACCCTATCCCAAGGCCAGCTCTGTTTGGATCAGCAGTGTCATTAAAACATCCAATGCAATACAGCAATCCTCTTTTTATTATCCACAAGTCAGTTACAACCATTTGGCACTTCTTTTGACACAACTTGACGTGCATTATACTGCTTTGATCCCAGTTATAACAGCTAGCAAAAAAACTGGTCCCAAATGGATCAGAAAGAAATACAAAGGCCCCTAATACCCAGGAGAAATGGAGGAATAGGAGAACAAACAGATGAATATAAGAACGGCCTTACTGCGTCAGACCAATGGTCCATCTAGCCCAGTATCCTGTCTTTTAACAGCGGCCAGCACCAGATGCTTCAGAGGGAATTAACAAAAGAGGGCAATTATTGAGTGGTCCATCCACCGTCATTCAGTCCCAGCTTCTGGCAGTTGGAAGTTTAGGGACACCCAAAGCATGGGGTTGTGTCTCTGACCATCTTGGCTAATAGTCATTGAAGGACCTATCCACTGTGAACTTATCTAATTCTTTTTTGAGGCCCAGTTATACTTTTGGCCTTCATGACATCCCACAGCAATGAATTCCACAGGTTGACTGTGCGCTGTGTGAAGAAATACTTCCTTATGTTTGTTTTAAAGCTGCTGCCTATTCATTTCATTGGGTGATCCCTGGTTCATATGTTATGTGAAGGGGTAAACAACACTTCCTTATTCACCTTCACCACACCACTCACGATTTTACAGACTTCTTATACCCACCTTAGTCATCTCTTTTCTAAACTGAACAGTCCCAGTCTTTTTAAATCGCTCCTCACATGTGTATTTCTGTATCTGCTAGAAGATACAGAAATTTCCCACTCTCCTTTGTCCTTACAAAAGGACACACTCGGGAACAGTCTCTCTCTTTTTCAAAATGGCAATGCTGTAGCCTTCCAGGTCAGCAAAGATTGTTTTTCCTTCAAGTTTCCTCCTGTCACTGCTTGAAATAAAAGCTAATGTTTTCCCCCCTTTTTATAGCAAAAGGATTTGTATTAGATTTCACTGGCATTTGAAATACAGCCCAGTATCACAGGCAAGCTTACAACAGAATGCCTTGGAGATCAGATAGAAATGCATATCTGACTCACTACATTAGATAACAATGTCAAGATGTCTGCCTTAAATTATAACAGTCATCTGCTCAAACAATTTGGGTAACTGTGTATCTAACTGATCAGAAATAAAGCAAGTAAATTTCCATTTAAGGAAGTATTCAATGCTTTCCGCAGGTAAACTCTCTATATACGTATTGCAGAACAGGAAACAGCATGATGAATAAAGCACACCATTCACTGCTACAAAGGTGGTTTTATACAAAAGTATCAGCTTTCATGCATTCCACCCCCATCTGCAAATAAACACAGGGAAAAAAAAAATCTTATCTGCTAAGAAAACTCCTTCAGAATCCAAAAAGCTTGAAAATCCAATTGGTTTACAGAAGCTAGCACGGAAAAGGTAGTCTAACTCAAAGTATTTCATGGACATCTAACTGGATTAAACTTTTATAAGAGGCATTTTCTCACTCTTTTTAGACCAGTGCAAAATGATTTCCCACATAATCAGATCACTATTTTTGATGTGATTACATTTCACTAAGAAGCAGTAAGTGAAACATCATCCGATGAAGTGAGCTGTAGCTCACTAAAGCTTATGCTCAAATAAAATTGTTAGTCTCTAAGATGCCACAAGTACTCCTTTTCTTTTTGCGAATACAGCCTAACACGGCTGCTTCTCTGAAACTTATCAGAAAGATGATGTGTGTGTGTTGTGGTATAGCCTAAGGGCATCAATTAGATCAGAGCCCCATTGTGCTAGGTCCTGTACAAACATACAGTAAGTTACAGTCCCTACCCCCAAAGAGCTTATAATCTCAAAAGAAAAAATTATAATAAAAAGTGATCACTATAACTATTAAGTTTCGCAAAAACCTTCCTCACAGAAAGCGTGGAATCAAATAAAAATCTTGTCCCATATTACACAGTACTGCAGAGTACACTACTACTGCTCCTAAAGGTGAAAGACCTATGGCTTCTCTCGACAGAATTACAGGCAGTTATGATTACAGAATAGTAGTTTTGGTCGAGAAGAAGGGTGAAATGCCATCAGCTAAAACACTGGATCCCAGCACTGGTTCCCTACAGCTTTGTCATGTTTCTGTAAAAACACACTGTGTCTAAATTATGGGTTCATCACCTTTTTCGGTCTATAACAATATACAGGTCAGCTTTATCACAGCCTCACCAGTTAGCATCTACTGCTCACCCACAAACTATTTGTTCATTTGCTAGAGGAAAATGTATGAGAATTCTGGAAAATTTAATAGAAATAAATACAGCTTTCAATGTTGGTAACTTGAGTGATTGAAGCAATGAACAGATATCTCAACTTATTGGAGTAAAATAATCTAGAACATCTTTTACCCTTCAAGTATCTATAATGACAGTTTCTGATTTTTAATGTGCGCTTTCACCCAGGTTATTTACATTTGATTACTTTTAGAAAATGACACTGTGTGTTACTCTGTGTTTGTACAATACCTAGCACATTTCTGACTGGTCTTTAGGTACTACCATAATAAACGTGATTCATAATAATTCAAAATCTATCCAATTTCAAAAGAGAGTTAAAAGTAGTTTCTGGTACCACTCTTGCATCTGAATCTCCCCGCCAATTTTTGCAGTTTTACAATCACACTTTCCTGTTTTTTTAAAAGATTACCCCATCTTTCAGTCAGTGAGGAGAGAAAAAGGAGGAATGGAAGACAGACACAGAAAAAACTATGGGAAATTGACTTATACAAGGCAAAACAATTAAATTGACCTCACAAACAGTGTAGTCAAGTTTACAAATTAAACTTTAAAAATATGTTTTTTTAAATCTAATTCTAATCATAAGTATTTAATCACGTCTATTAAAGGTGTTGCTTGTAGACTTAGGGGAAAAAAATTCAGATAGAGCTGTGATTTAAGTCAATGATTTTCCTTTAAACTATACTAGTGCTATTTAAGAAATAAATTAATGAAAATGTTGGTGCTCAGAGGGGTGTCAAAAGGGAAATATATTTGTTCATTTTTAGGAATGGGAGGATTGTTTTCTCAAATCTCAATGAGAGAGGAAAGCGACACAAAGTTAGCCAGATTTACTCATGTTAACTGCTGTATTTAGAATGACCTTCAGTGTGAAGTTCTAAAACAGAGGCTTTACCAAAAGGAACATGCATTTACAGTGCTCAGTTTATCTCCACAACCTGCTTCACAATTCCAGACAGACTCCTGCTAATCACATACTTGAAACCAAAGTTACTTTTGCTTATCTTTTAGGTTGAGCCTCTTTTAGGGATTTTACTGAGAGAAATAAAGAGCTACATATCTTTATAGTTACATGAGGAGATAGGGCGAAAAGGGGGACCAAATATTTTAACAAAGAACTTCTAATATGTTCTTGGGTTATTATAATTCACCAATATGTTCCAAAGATTATTTTAAATTATCCAAAACTAACTTCTAAAACTTTAAAGAGTATAAACAGCTCACTGATATGTTTCTTCAGAAATGCAACAGAAAATAACATGAATGATTCTAACATAAAACAGTGGCTTGAATGTTCTTATAAAAGGGAGTGCTCTGTGTTGGGATAAATATACACATTTTAAACAGCACTTAGTTTCTTTAAATTACTATGAACTTATAAATCACTGAGTATATATAACACCTAACATGATTTTACTAACAAGGCAAATTTGACCATAGTTAAAGCTCAAGATCCTGTCCAGCAAATCATTTAAGCATGTGAATTGTCTCATATATTTCAATAGGGAAACTCAAGTGCTTAAAGTTAAGCACAGGCTTGAGTGCTTTGCTGGATCAGGGTCAGACTAAACTTAAGAAGTAGACCCTACCAAAGGAAAAAGAGGAGTAATGGACCATGATTTAACTCTAGGTGCTAAAGTGAAAGTGAGAGCACATTTTGTAAACAAGGCTATCATCTCACATAATATCCCCACTACAAACAGGAATGTTGCTATTGGAACAGTACTTCACTACAAAAACAAGTACTGAATAACAGTTAATTGTGTTAACTTTTAATAATTCATTTCCAATTTCTGCAACTCCTAGCCAACCAAAGATTTCACAACTTCGTTAGATACGGGGGAAAGAAAGTTCAACATGTACTTAAACTCTAGAAAAAAGACTTCCTGCCTATCTGGGTTCTGAAAGTGATACATATAATATTGTCCAAGTAAAGAAGAATTATCGCTACTTACAACACATTTGATTTCCAACACATGTGCAGGGAATTTACAAGAGATTCCCCTATTATGTTTTCTCTTCTATTTGAAGGCATTTTTAAGTGATCACACATAGTCCTGGATATCTATTTATATACGCTGTTTGTACTTTCATACTATCTACAGAACCTTATAATAAAAAAGGCAGAACTTGACCTATGCAGTTCTGTAACACAGACTTTTTATCCAATTTAAAGACTGCAGTAAAAAAACCCCAAAAAACAGACGTGTTACTGCAGTCGGCAATAATACAAACCACGGGTTGCAGTTGATGGTTTAATGGACTAACCGGAAAAGTCAGTCAGCAAGTTTCAGAATCACATTACATCCAACCTTCTCCAGAAAATGTAAAACTAAACAAAGAAAGCATGTGCCAGTGTATTTCCACAGATAGGTTTAAAAATATAGCTAACGATGCCAGGAATACAAACTTTGACCTTTATCACTTGTATGTTCGAGAAGATCCCTAAAGAGCTTTTTGTTATGAAAGCTTATAGTCAAACCACCACAGCTGGAATTTAACACCTATTCACTTCCCTGACCTTGTTTTTTCCTGTTGTCCCACAAAACAGCAAAGCAATCTGGACAATATTGTTGACTGGGTAGAGAGCAGAAACCTACAAACCAAACTAAACATATCCAGGAATGCTGAATGGCAACAGTTCATCTCCACACATCACTTATGCAGGTGCAGTATGTCTACCCATTTGATAAATTTGTAATGGAACTTTCAGCAGGAAAGCAGATATTTCTGTGGTGTAGACTTGCATGCCCATTCCTTGAAGCAAATATTTAACTTCTTAGGAAGATACTCAACTACATTTAACATTCTTTAAAATCCTCATTGAAATCTTATATTTTGTTCTCTGAAGATTTAGAATTCTAAAACTCATTATTTCTGCTTTAACATCCTGCACTCACATACACGGGCTAGTCTTTCACTATACACAATAATTATTAATGAATTGTTGTAACAGCAGTTGGTGTTTTAGCAGATCAAGGCTAGGACTGCGTATTCAAGAGTTAACAATAAAACTCAGACAAATCACAGGATAACTGCTTAAGTGAAAGAAGGTGTGGAAAGATTGTTAGCGAGTAGATCAACATAGAAAAACTTCACGACGCCTCTTTAGTGTTTTCTTTCTTCCCCTTTGGAAACTGAATTATCTTAACCTCTCAAAAATGCATTTGATAATGCTGATCAATTGGAACCAGGAACAATCTGTCATATTATTGAAAGTTTGCTCTTGACTTTTCCTTGCAGGTTATTGAGAAGTCAATCAATAAGTCATCCCTTAAAGGTGGGGTTTTCAACCTTTTCCAGCATAAGTCACTTGTTTTCCTTAAAGAACTGTACACAGACCCTAAATGCCAAACCTCAAATAGCTTGATTAATCAACCAATGCATGTTCTTTTTTTTTTTAAAACAGGATTTGTGTTAGAAAAATAAAGCTTTAAGAAATGGATTGTGTAGGAGGGAGATGCAAGTTTACCTGGAAAACCAATAGATTTTTTTTCCCTTGGGGCAGATTTTTGTTTGCTTTAGATGGTTTTTTTGTTGTTGTTGTTTTCCCGGGGGGAGGCGGGGGGTGGCAATTGTGGACGAGGATGTTGGAAAATATTTTACTATTCCTATGAAATCATTAATACATTCAAATTGCTTTTTTTAAAACTTTTTGAATGGGTACCAACCTATTACACTACCCCTATCACGTGGAGATGTAGTTAGGATTAGTTAACACATTTCAAAGCTCAATAATCTAAAGTATTATTCTACATAAGAGTAACAAAATCAAACAAAATTTAAAAGTCTTTCTACATAAAATGAATCATCAACTGCTAAAGTTAGAAACACTCAAGATATTTCCACTTTTTTTCAGATGGAACTAAAAATATTGCCATTAGCTACTAATGTTATTTAAATTATATTATATTTTCTATTTTATACTCTATTCTACTAATATTGATAAACACCTGCAGTATCATAGTAGCAGTCACTGATGTATATAGTTGTTTAGCTAAAGCACATTACTCTAAAATAAATTTTTTACTGAATTTTTTAATTACTTCCTTTTTAAATAAGGTACAAAAACATTCAAATGAAAACGTTCATAGAGTATGAAAACAAGTTGTTCTATATTCAGATCAAACACTTACTGTTTGGGTCAAAAAATTACTAACAGCATTAACCCAAGTTATAGGTTTCTACAACAATCCATACTCTATCACAACAGTTATGATTTCAAAGGGTCAGAAAAATTATGTAAAAATCTCATTCAACGTGTTTATATCATTTGCAACTTTCAGTTGTATCTGCTGCCTTTGTTGACTGAGGCCCTTTTATCCTGCAAAAGGATCCATGTGGATCCAGTTTCAGATAGGGTCGGTCAGTACAGGCATCCATTCATTCATACCCAATAGCAGAACTGGACCCTGGACTAAGTGTTTTTTAGGATCGCAGAGTCAGTACAGCTATAGAACAGTGAGCTGGGTTCTACTCTGCCACATGCATAATCAGCAGAACTGTAATCTATGGTTCGGATCCTGCAGTTAGAAATATGCAGTTCAGACCCTTATGCCTGCACAAAGCACCGGTGAAGTAAGAGAGGGTCCACACAAGTGGGCCTCTGTGCTTGGGAGGGTCTGTCAGGGGCCTAAATTCTTCTTACCAAATCTTTATTACTGGTGATGAGGCAAGAGGCAGAAAGACAACATCTTGATTTGCAGATATCAGGCTAAATTTGCAGTAATAGCCATAAAAAAAAATCCATTGTCAACTGATTAAATTTTATACAGAGGTCATTAAGGAATACCCATGGAAACATTTTGGGGAGCACTTTTCAGAGGATACCACCACTTTGCCATTATATTCTCTTGACTTTTTAAACTGATCTATATTATTTAGGATGTTTTAGCATTGTAAGTGGCCGTGCAGCAGGGCCAAGTGCGCACTTAATAAATAAAGGCCCCAATACTGCACTTGACTTTGCATGAGAGAAACACTGTTCTTGTCTGTAGCCTCTTTGAAATCAATGCAGCTCTACACAGATGCAGAGGTTTACCCACACAGTCAGAGGCAGGATGGGGGCCAAAAATCATTTATTCATCTATTCACTACAATCTCTCCCCGTTGATTACAAGTGAGCTAATTTACCATTTTAATGGAACCATTAAGATGTAGCTCAATACCATAACAGAGTAACCATGTGACCTATTAATGGAATCCTTGTCCTTCTTCATCCCATTTCCAATTATTCTTTGGTTTTCCTCACTTGTTGCATCACATTTACTATTATTTATTACTTGCATTACCACACCGCCTAGGAGCCAGAGTCATGGATCCCACTGTGCTAGGTGCTGTACAAATGCAGAACAAAAAAACAGTGCCTGCCTTACATAGTCTCTACATAGGCACAGCAGTCTTCCTGCATGATCTACATAGTAGGAACGGGTCCTTAGATTAGAAGGTGCTCAGGATAGAGATCAAGTCTTTGCATATGTTCTTTGATATGCTTGGTACATTTGGGTACTGTCCATAGCAAGAAAGCAAGCCACAGCCTTTTGTCTCAGGATACATAACCCCCAGAAGCCCCTACAGAGGTACGGGCTGTGACACTATCATCAGCATTTTGACATTACTCAACACCATGTCTCTTTTTGAACTGACATTATAGACTCCAGAGAGTGGTTATCAGCACGTCATGGCTAAATTGGCATTTTTATTTGGGTGAGATAACTATATAACTCAGTCAAGACCAGACCAAGGTGACAAGAAAATTGTGAAAAACGTGTCCATTACTCAAGCAATACAGCTGCAGAATTCAGAAGTCACCCTTGACTGCACACTGGGCGGAGCGGAGGGAGGGGGTCAATGTTGTGGCTATGGCCAAGAATGGCTACTGCCATCACCAACTTATTAAAACACCTGTTTCTCCTTGACATGGTCCACAGCCAACCTTTCCTTTGTCACATCTCAGTAATGGTACTGTAATGAGCTCCTCACTGTGTTTCTCTTGAAATGCATCTGGAAGCTGAAACATGGCTGCTGCCTTGTTAGGAGGAGGAAGATCAGTAATGTGGACTTGCCCTCCATGGCCTACACTGGCTGCAAGTATTTCAAACAGTTCTAGCTCTTTGTATTAGTATATGAAGTCATTCATTTAGGTCTCTGAGTATACGAACAATCTCCTCTTGCCTTATGTGCCTTCCCAGCAGTTACATTCAGTTTGAGAGGTCTACTGTTAAGTTAGGGTCAGAGACTTTAAGGTCAGAAGGGATCACTGGTCAATTATTATTAATTTATATATATTACAGTAGCACATAGAGACTCCAATCAGAGATGTGGACCTCATTGGGCTAGGCACTGTACACACATATAATGAACGCCACAAAGAGTCTCTTACAATCCAAGCAGCAATCAAAACCATATTATAAGGTAGGGTCTTCCAGGAGTTAGCCTGGATATCACTTTTTTGGGGGTTTATATTATTATTATTTGCATTGCAGTACTACATAGAACACCCAGTCATGGGCCAGGACCCCATTCTGCATCTGCTACCATTTTCTCCCTGTTCCTCTCTAATTAGTTGGAAATGGATCATTCTGTGCCAGGGGGCTTGAGATGGATGACAGAGCAAGGACTTATACTGTCTGGCTGGTTGCTCTCTCTTAAGACTTATAATATCTGGGGGGAAAGGGAGCCTCTTTGCTTTGCTTAGATACTTTGCCAATGCACCCGATATATTGATCAAATAAACTAACTTATGTCAGAGGCTGTTTGACAAAAGACAAGACTCTGAAAATCATTGTAAATAGGTCACTTTTCTGGAGTGTGCCTGTCTTTAAAAAAAAGAGAGAGATCAGGACTTGTATAAAGAAAAACAAAAAAGTCACAGAATCTCAAACCACTACAATCAATGCAGCATCATAAGAGCAAGCTGTCAACAGTTCTTGCTAGCACAGGAAATACTGCCTCCAAGTTAGAGCTCCCTAGCCAGTGACATAGGGCTAGTGCTTAGGTTACATCAGGGTAATTGCTGTCAGCGTCTGCTAACAAGGCACACCACAACAGAATGCCCAAGAGAGACCTATGGAGATTGTGGAGACCTCTAAGAAAGCAAATCAACTAAGGAGCATTGAGGAATACCCTAAGCCCCTCGTATAGCTGATCCTTTATCTCATAACTGAACTTTAAGCAGTGGCCAACCAGGAACTGTTGTTAACAGATTACTACCATGACTGCTATATAGCACACATGTTCCACAGTTTAGTCCTCAGTGTCCAGGCCAACTTCACATTATTAAATCAACATACTGTCAGCTACATGACAGAAACCTTATCCATCAACAGAACATTGTAGGTTGCTCAACAACCTCAGTTAAAAAGAATCCAAATCACAATTATTAACCAAAAAATGTAACAAAATGGTAATTGATATGTACTCTTCCTTATTTGTTCCAACACAATCATTATTTCTTCTGAGATTTTGGTGTATTTGCTACAACTGTATACGATATTTAAAACAAAAAAAGATTAATTTGTCATTGGATCACAATTTGTCACCATAATACAACATTACTTTCCAGTCAGCAAGTTTGGATTCCAAATCTATACACACATTTTGTACTGGTATAATGTTGTCAGTTAGGGTTGTGATTTTTTTTTTTAACTGAAATAGTTATACCAGTACTACCCCTAGTGTGGGCACAGTTACACTGGTATAAAACACTGGTACAGCTTATTCCCTTACCTGCATGGGAATAGCTACACAGGAATAAACCACCTTTATATCAATAAAATCAATACATCATCAGGGGTTGCACTGCTTTAGCTGTACCAATATAATTAAAATGGTAAAATCTGTGAGTAGCTAGAACCCTTTGTTATAAAGTTATAAATATATTTCTGTTCCTGAAAACAAGTGTATTGTCATTAATAAAACCCACTCAGTGAAGCAACAACCTGCATTCTGCCTATGCTGAGCTAAGCAACACAATGATCCTGATCAGATGTTAAATGATAAATACATTAAATGAAAATCTGTATTCAAATGGCTTGCCATACACATCCCCCCCCTCCCCCAAGATAATCTACTAACAAGCCATCCAGCCAAGGGTTTCATAGCCATCCCAATCACCACGGTGCCTGAGTGCCACTGAAGCATATGGGCTGATTTTCAGAGGAGCTGAGCTCCCATTGAGAAAGTCAATACGTCTGAAAATCTGGCCACTGCCAGTTTGTTCCTGATCACTACGGCTTAAAGCTGTCAGGCTATTTCTTTGTTTACATTTGTGCAAGGAAGAAAAACTGGGTGTGATCTCTTCATAACAGCAGTAATAAATGGAGTGCCAAGTGACTTCATCTGAGGCTCATTCCTCAAGCTTGGCAATATACGAGCCTCCAAGAGGGCTCTGTTGTTTCATTTCACCCAGCCTGAGATGCACAGGTCCTGCAGTCACAGGGCGAGACGGCAGGGAAGGGGCTCTCCGCCTGCACAAGGGAGCAGGGCCTATCATTTTAGCGTAACCAGGTTGCCATGGCAGGATCCTGCCCTTTTCTTGCAGTTTGCTGGGCTGGGACCGCGGCGCTGGGTGTGCCACAGACAATGGCGTCAGGAACAACCTGTCAGCTCCTGCCGGAACGCCGCTGCGGCCGCCGCCCTGCAGGACCTTGGCCAGGCAGCCCCGGGCGGAGAGGAGACCTAGATCGGTCCCCTAGTAATGCCACCTTCCAACACCAGCTCTCAGCCTCCCCCGGGGGGGGGGGCCTGCAAGGCCAGCGACCCTCCTAGGCCCCCTCCCAAAAGAAGGGAGCTTTTCCCAGTCCAACCTCCCCTTCCCAAAGGAGAGCGGACCCCCTAATGCCAGAGCCCGCTGTGTCCTTTCCTGGGCGGGTTGCGCGGCTCCCGCCCGGGGGCCGGGCCCTGCTGGAACAAACAAAGGCGAGCCGGGCCCCCTGCGCCCCAGCCAGCCACATGGCGAGAGAGCCGGGGTCCCCGGCGCTGCCGGGACGCCGCTGGCGGGACGCCTCTCCCCAGCCCAGGGAGAGGGGGGAGGAGGAGGGGGGCAATCCCCACCCATCGCTCGCTCGCTCCCTTCCTTCCCCCGAGAGCGGACCGGGGAGCCGGTTCCAGGGCGGGGCTGGCTGCCCAGCACCAGCCGAAGCCCAGCCGGACACATCAGCCCCCAGCTACCGGGCAGGGCCCTAGAGGGGCGCAGCCCCCTGCAGCCGCGGGGCAGCAGCCCAGCCAGCCGGACATCGGAAAAAGCGAAGCCGGGGTTTGGGGAGCGGCGGCAGCCGCGGGACCCGAGGGGAGCGCCCGCTGCGGGCCCCGCGCTCACCCGCTCCGGTGCTTGCTGTCCATCCGCTTCTTCTGCCTGACGGGCTGCAGGGGGATGTTATCGGTCATGGCCGCGGCGGCTGGGCGCAGCCGGGGAGGAGCGGAGTGGGATCGGCTTCCCAGCAGCGCCTCGGCCCGGCCTCTCCGCGGTCTGACAGCGCCGGGGAGGGGGGCTGGGCTAGGCCGGGCTTCCAGCACGCAGGTAACGTGCCCACTCGCCGCCTGCCACTCGCACCGGCCGGGCTCAGGCCCCTCCGCCGGGCGCTGCACCCCTTCTGCACCTCCTCCAGCTGAGCTACTGGCACTGCACCCGTATACCCCACCCCAGCCCCCTCCTCACCCACGGGTCACTGCACCCCTAGACCCTACCCGCTGGACACTGCACCCCAACCCACATCCTCACCGAGGGACACTGCACCCCACACCCCATCTACTGGTCACTACACCCCTAAAACCCACCCGCCTGACACTGCACCCCTAACCCCCATCCTCACCCACTGGACACTACACCTCACATCCTATCTACTGGCAGTGCACCCCTACACCCCACCCCTAACCCCTATCTTCACCCACTGGACACTGCACCCCACACACCATCTACTGAACACTGCACCCCTAAAACCCACTCGCCCGACACTGCACCCCAACCCTCACCTACTGGACACTGCACTTCTAAACCCCACATGCTTGACGCTGCACCCCCACACCCCATCTACTGGTCACTGCACCTCTAAACCCCAACCGCCCGACACTGCACATCACACCCCATCTACTGGCCACTGCACCCCTAAACCACACCCACTGGCCACTGCACCTCTAAACCCCACCTGCTCAACACTATACCTCCAACCCATCTACCGTCCACTGCACCCAAAAACCCCATCTGCTCGACACTGCACCCCTAAACCACACCTGCTCGACAGTGCACCCCCACACCCCATCTACAGCTCACTGAACTCCTAAACCACATCCACTGGACACTGCATTCCATGTGCTGCACCTGCCCATACACCTCTGGTCACTGCATCCCTTCCCACTGCACCTGCCCACAACCCCTCTGGGAAACTGCCCTCAAGCCCTATACCTCCCCCCCTGCACTTTCATGCCCCAGGCACTGGGTACTGAACCCCCTCCCACTGCACCCCTTCATCCTATCTACTTGTCACGGTTCCCTCTCTCAGATACCCTCCCAACTACTACCCAACACCCACCCCGGCAGGTACTGGTCCCCTTTACCTCACTGACTTCCTGCACTCCGGCCCCTGGGCACTGATCCCTGACACTGTCCTTACAACCCCACCACCACCATCACCAATTTAGGTCAGTACAGTTCCCTCCTATGGCTACTCAAACCAGCTGGACTAAACACTATCCCAGTGGTTCTCAAACTTTTGTACTGGTGACCCCTTTCACATAGCAAGCCTCTGAGTGCGACCCCCCCCTTATAAATTAAAACCACTTTTTTATATAGTTAAGACCATTATAAATGCTGGAGGCAAAGCGGAGTTTGGGGTGGAGGTTGACAGCTTGCGACGGGTCACGTAATAACCTCATGACCCCCTGAGAGGTCCCGATCCCCAGTTTGAGAACCCCTGCGCTATCCGCTTTACATTCCCATGCTCTGTGCCCCTACAGCCTCTCCAGGCATCCCATCCCACAACACAGCTGCCTCCTCCTCCTCCTCAAACAACAAGTTTCAGACCCACTGTTCCCCCTACTACACCCCAGCTCCCTTTTCTGTCCCTACAACTCTCACAGTCGGTGTGTTAAGTACTTCCTCCCACTGCCTTCTGATCACCCTTGAGCTTCTTCATAGTTCTTCATAGTTCTCCCTCTCCCCCAGCTGCTGTAACTTTCTGCCTGCTCCTGGCAACACCCCAAGCACTGGATCCGTCACTGGGAAGACACTGGTGGGGGAAAAGAGGACTGGAGTTTGACACGGGGACTTAAGGGGGAGCAGACATGTTGCTAGTGGTTGGGAGGCTGCCAGGAACCAAGGGTTTCAGGTGGGGATGAGGGTGGAGATCAGGGGTGCAGGAGGAGATGCTGAGGGAAGGACTAGCACTTGTCTTGCCTGGCTAACTAACGCAATGTGGGGAGGCGGAAGCAATCCACACCATGATACAAGGCTACCATGAGGTCCTCCACTTGGAGTGTCAGTAAAGAGTGCCCCCTCTCCTCAGGAGATGCAGGATCAGCAGATGGGTGGCTGTTCCCTTGTCCCCCACTAAGAATGGCAGGAGAGCATCCTCTCTTTCCTGGAGCAGTCAGGGATGACCAGATACCAGCACCCAGGATGCATCTGCTTGGGTAGTCTAAGCTCTTCTCTTCTGACTATAGCCAGCATCCCCTGCTGGGGTGGTGCTGGCAGAGCTGCTGGAGTGTAGAGTCTAAGCACTAAAACATCAGGGCTTGTGCACATTAGGCTAAATGATGGGTGGGTGAGTTTTGTTAGATGTTTTAAAGCCTTAGGCTATGTCTACACTGTGCACCTTACAATCGTGTGGCCGTGCCGCTGCAGCTGCATCATTGTAAGGTGCACCGTGTAGCCGCTCTTTGTCGCCGGGAGAGGGGTCTCCCGGTGACAAAATAAAACTGCCCCGAACAAGGGGCGGTCCACACCGGTGCTTTGTCATTAAAACTTGTTGCTGCAGGATATGAAAAAACCACACCCCTGAATGACAAAAGTTTTAACAACGAAAATGCAGTGTAGACATAGCCTTAGCGTGGACAGGGTGAGCTGTATTTTAACACATAATTAGGCTAATACAATACCAAACCCCACCTTTTATCCATAGTGATGCATAGGGCAATTCACCCCTCTCAGAGCTATTGTGTTATTCTATCTGCCGACTCAGGCAGACATTGCTATATCATTTACACTCAGTTCATGTTTTCAAGCTTTCCTTTGCAACCATGAAAACTAGAACTCACTTAAAAAAAGAGAGAGAGACAAAGTGGGTGAGATATCTTTTATTGGACCAACTTTTACTGGTGAGCGTGAAGCTCTCGAGATTACACAGAGCTCTTCTTCAGATTTGAAGAAGCGCTCCCTAAAAGCTTGACTTTCTCACCAACAGAAGTTGGTCCAATCAAAGATATTATCTCACACACTTTGTCTTTGTAATATCCTGCGACCAACGTGGCTACAACAACACTGCGAAAGAAAGAAAGCAAGCTCAGATTCTGACATAAATACCTGACTACAGAATGCCTCAATGTGGGCTTGCTTCCTTCTCCACCTGAAAATCTTCCTGTGGTGGGGCAGGGCCTGGACCCAAGGTCTGTCACCTCCCAGGTAGGTGCCCTAACCACTGTACTACAGTCATTCCTACTCATGCTCTTTCTATGTGGCCCACTGACTGCTCCACTGTGGATAAATGCTAAAATAGTCACTGGACCAGCGAAAGAGTGTAAGCAGGAATGACTGTAATCCAGTGGTCAGGGCACCCAGCTGGGAAGTGGGACCAGAGGCGCAGACTTTCTGATTTTCCCAGGGTGCTTGACCCCTGCCCCCACTCCTCCCCTTCCCCAAGGCCGCACCCTGCCTCTTCCTGCTCCTCCCCTTCCCCCCCGCCACTGAACAACTGATCAGCAGAGGATGGGAGGGAGGACCTGATTGGCAGGGCCTGCCAGTGGGTGCTAAGCACCCACTATTTTTTTTCCATACGTGCTCCAGCCCCAGAGCACCCACGGAGTCTGCGCCTATGGGTGGGACCAGCCCCCCTTTCCACCCATTCTTTCATGAGGTATCTACAGTGGAAGAGCTTCATCAGGAGAGAATGAGAGATACCCCACATCAGATTGTCCCCTTGCTCAATGATTAGAAAGTACACCTACGAGATGGGAGACCTCTCTTCAAGTTGTTTCTCCCCCTTGTGCAGGGAGGGGGGAATTGAAGCTGGGTTTCCCATGTCCCAGGTGAGTACTCTAACTATCTTCTCCCTGGTTGGATTTTGAATGGGACTCAATCTGATCAGTGTGCTCAGAGGCCACATACTGGCTTGAGCCCTACACATGACTTTGGCAAATGTGGAGACTACCATCAGCAAAACTTTTGCTAAGAAAACTTATCCTATAAGGAAGTTGTTTTAGGAAAGAAGCACTGTGCATATTATCACATAGTTTCTCCTTGATTAGCATATATTTTAATGAGTGTTGCTAAAAGAACCTTACTTCTCTGAATGGGTTTTTATATCATCCATTTTTACATAAATATAAATTTGAAATCATTGTTCTCTTAATATACTGAAAAGTGGAAAGTATTCTATTTTAGCTGTAAGTTAGTTAAAACCTACTCTCTTTGCCTGTCTTTCATTCATCTTGAAAGCTGTCCAGGTTTGATACAAGGAAAATGCATGATAGAAAGTTATTAACTTTATCATTATTTTATTTATTATTTGTTAAGCAACAGTGCAAGTGTGCCCATGCTAGGATGAAAGGTGCTACATTTCAGCTCAGATGTTTTAAAACCCTAGTGCCAGCAGGGTAAGCATGTGCTGTGTTGTACAGGATACAGTTCCTGTCCCTAAGAATTTACAACCGAAGGCTCTGATCCCACAGAGACTTATGCATGTGTTTAACTTTACACACCCTGAGTAGTCCATTGATTTTAAAGTTAAGTGCTGGAACAATTTTTATAGTGGGGGTTCTGATGATGGAAACCATATATTTGGTGTTTGTGGTTACTACTTCAAGCTGGGGGGGGGGAGGGGTGTGGTAGCACCCCCAGCACCTCGAGTTCCAGCACGACTGCTGAGTCTCATTGCCCATCCTCACACTCAAGAGGGCAATTGAAGTGGGATTCCCTTAATTCCCCATAACCAGTCCACCTCAGAAAATGTCACATATGGTTATATAGGAAGCATCTTTTTATGACATTTTTCCTCAGTATTAAAATGCCATCTCCTTCAGTTGCAGGAATAAATTGAGTGGGATGTTTTATTGTGAGATAGAAACAGGCTGGTAACATTCTCTCAAAGTGATAATTTAATAAGAGTAGCAATCAAGGCACGTAAACAGGGTATTATATTATAGCCAAGAAATGCTTTGAGAGGTAATGTAATTGGTAGTAGCCACAAAACCACTCCTAACTGTAGTCTTAGACTGAAAACGTAAGTCTGTTTGTAACTGATATAAATCCCCCCCCCAAAAGTGTTATTCACTTTGACTCTGATTGGCACAAATAAGAGCTTTAAAAGATTATGTTGTGCATCACAATTTGGCCCCAGTTCCCCATGCTTCGGGATGGAAATAAGTTGCACTGGTCCTTTCCCTAGTGCAGCTGATGTCCTCGTCTGTGCCAGTTCCTCACACCTGCCTGAGTATTCCCCTTCCACAGAAATAACTCAGCCCCATGCTGTGACACACAATGCTGGTAATTCTAGCAGAGAAGTAAGGTGGTTCATAGCATGGTTCACAAGTTGGCCCTTCGCTGTTACAGGAATCTTTGCATAATCATCCGAGTGACAATGAACATTAATAGAGATACAGCAACAACAATAGAAGCACTCTCACAGACCTTGAGAGACAGCCAGTCCTTGCTTACAGACATTCCCCCAACCTGAAGCAAATACTCATGAGCAACCACACACCACCCAACAAAAACACTAACCCAGGAACCTATCCTTGCAACAAAGCCCATTGCCAACTGTGTCCACATATATATTCAGGGGACACCATCATAGGACCTAATCACATCAGCCACACTGATTGTGGAAATGGGCCATCCTGATTACACTACAAAAGTTTTTTTTTCTCCTGCTGATAATAGCTTAACTGATTACTTCGTTATAATTGGTATGGCAACACCCATTTTTTCATGTTCTCTGTGTGTACACATATATCATCCTACTGTATTTTCCACTGCACGCATCCGATGAAGTGGGCTGTAGCCCACGAAAGCTTATGCTCAAATAAATTTGTTAGTCTCTAAGGTGCCACAAGTTCTCCTGTTCTTTTTGTTATTCCACAGTCCACTGATTCACTAACAGAGTGTCTTGCGGTACAAAGAAGCAATCTTTGAGAGTCAAACTCCTGTGGACTTTCATTTCCCACCCTCATTTTGTGTTGTGCTGTTTTTCATTTTGTATTGAGAAAATCACAGTAAAAAACAGTAGCCTTCAGAAATGATCTAGGCTGGACTGTAGCCAAATGGGCAAAGCACTTTTTGGGTAGGATTAGCCTTGTTAAAGACATTGCATACACTCTCTTGGGAATAGCAGCCACGCAGTCCCCTTGTTCACCAACCCTTGATTTAGATGGGGAAAAAATATGATGCATATTTCCTCTGTATTTTCTGGATGAATATGAGACAGTCCCCATAAAAAAAGTCTATGACTAGGGGCTGAGGAGTTCAGTCTGTTAAATCAAGTGCCATAAAACCCACTCTGGTTTCTCTGATGCCACTAGCTTCTCTCTCTGACATTTAGTTTTTGCATGCACAGAGCCTGAGGCAAACAAGGAAGCCCTGGAAAGACCTGTGTGCCACCCAATTCCTACCTCATAACTGCTCATTAGAAAGGGACTAATTATTGTTCACAGCTTTAATTCATTACCTTTGTTTTCTTCTCTCAGGCCCAACCTATGCCCCCCAGGTTGTTCTAAATCAGTGAGTCTCAAACTTTTGTACTGGTGCCCCCTTTCACATAGCAAGCCTCTGGGTGTGATTCCCCCCCCCCCCCCTTATAAATTAAAAACACTTTTTAATATATTTAACACCATTATAAATGCTGGAGGCAAAGCGGGGTTTGGGGTGGAGGCTGACAGCTTGCGACTCCCCATATAATAACCTCATGATCCCTTGAGGGGTCCCAACCCCCAGTTTGAGAACCCCTGTTCTAAATGTTGATTAAGTTGATGCAATAGTGTCCCATTAAACTTAAAGGTTGGCAGAGCTTTTCCTACTTTTTTTTTCCTGAGTGATTTAGGACAGCACCAATTCTGATCCAACTGGCAACCTACTATCATAGCTATATTGCAGGAAGAGTTTATTGCTATTTATTGAGCACCAAGGTGCTTTTCATTGTTAAAGTGTAGAAGAATTTGTTAAAGAACAGCATTTTTTAAAGGTCAAAGGGCAAGCCCACATTTTTATCCAATCAGCTGTACAAAGCCAAACCAGGTGATTTAAATACCTTTTTCTATTACAGCGAAGAGAAGCTTCTGTTTTGTTATATGCTAAATACATTTGTGAGTCTTTTGAGAGCCACAAAACAAAGGCACATAGATAGGCACCGCTCTGATATTTTACTGATGGAGTTGCAGCAAATGGCTTCACATTCTTTATCTGTTCTTCCACTACCGATGCTCCAACAGCAGTGCTGGCTAGATTTCTCCGGTTACCAATGGTATCTGGGAGCAGGCATGGAGAAGCAAGGGGATTTTAAAGGGATGCTCTACTGCTCTGTATGCATCTTTTCTTGCCTACATCACCGATCTCATTTCTTCTTCCCTCCTTCCACTCAACAGCTCTTTTTGTTTCCTTCTCCCACTTTTTCATCATGTCTCTTTCCATGCTGCTCCTAACGCCTGGATCTCCCTGACATTCCTGTTGCATTAGCCAGCTACTCTGTCTTCATTCAGATCTTTCATTCGCTGACTCCTGCTCATTACATTTGATGTTACTGAAAATTACCAGTGGTACATCGCTCTTACACAACATGTGGAGGACAGTGAGAAATACCACTTTTACGTTACAATCCCTTCCGTAGCACCTCTCTCTGTATTTTGTCAAATTTAGGGCGATATCCTGCAAATTTAGGGCCATTCCTGCCCAAGCCTTAGTAACATAGGGGCCTTTCTCTATACTAGGGAAATTCATCAATCTACGACCCTGCTCAGAACAAAGTTTAGATGACACAGTGGTAAAGAGAGAGGCAAGTGAGTGAGGTAATATATTTTATTAGACCAACTTTTGTTGGTGGCAGAGACAAGTTTTCAAGCTTCACAGAGCTCTTCTTCAGGTCTGGAAAAGGTAACCAGGTTAAGATATTACCTCACTCACCTTGTCTCTCTCATATCCTGGAACCAACACAGGTACATCAACATTTGTGCTGCCCTCATGCAGAAATATACCCAAATAGCCCAACAGTAGTCTTACATTAAGACTACTCAAGTGAGTAAGATTTGCAGAGTTGAGTTCTTTGAGCTGATTCAAAGTCTACCAAAGCACTGAAAAGACTTCTATTCCTAAAGATGCAAATAGGTGCCTAGTGGGATATCAGAAGTGCCTAGGACCCAGATCCTCAAAGGTATTTAAGTGCCTGACTCTCACTGAAATCAAATGGAGTTAGGTGCCTAGATGCTTTTGCAAATCCCACTAGTCACCCATCTGCACCTTTAGGTGCCTTTTAAAATCTGGCCCAAAAGTTACTTGTGGCAGAGACCTTGTCTGTAGAGCTGGTCAACATTATTGTAAAAGTATTTGTGCTATTTTAAAAACCAGCTTATGGGTATGGTTGAAATTTTGTCATTAAAAATTTTTGAAATTTTTTGAAATTGTCCCCACTTTTTTTTTTTTTTACCCGCTCTTCTTATGTGTAAAGTGCCATGCACATTCCTGATGCTGTAATAATAAACAGTTTCACCAAGCCCAAGCACTCAAAAATTATGAGCCAGGACCCCCCCCAAAAAAACATGTGGGTCCCATTTTCAAGCTTTTCCCCACCACCACCCAGGACTAGAAACTTCCTTTAAAAAAAATATAAGTGAAAGCACAACAGTCTCTTGACTTTAGGAACTGAGGCTTTAATAAAAATGCCAAATATTGTGAGACTCATGATTAAAGTGCAAGAATCAGCAACACTGAATAAATGTTGTTCTGCACCTTAAAAGTTTGTGATATTTTAGCTTTGAATTATCCTCAGGCTTTTGTGGCTACACTTCTACTACTCCAATAGCAGGTGGCTCACTTGGCGTATTAACTGTTCTTTAGGGTTTCCATTTAATACAAAGTCAAACTTAGCAGCGCATAACTCTTGTTCAGATGTAACTAACGTAAAACATGCAAATAAATATCTGTGACCTGTTCTTTGCTGTGGGAAAATTGTTCTCTGCATTCCTTTCCCACTGCCCTCCTCCTACCTCACTTTCCTACCCTTTATCCAACATTGTCTGTTCCTATAAGACCTAAGTGGAGGGCATATTACCCCACAACTGCCTACTGTGGGGTTCTTACACCTTCATCTAAGCTAAAGCATCTGGTACTGGTTACTGCAAGAGACAGGATGCTAGACTATATGAACCTTGGGTCTGATCCACTATGGAAATTCCTATATGCCATTTCTGCTGTGTTTTTGACTTGATGATTGCATTTGCTAGACATAGTCAGGGACTGTGCCTTTTATTTGCTTCTCAGGCTCTACAGAAATACTGAATACTAATATATTATGTTGGCTTTTTTATTTGGGAAGGTTAATATGAATGTCTTACTGGATACGTTGGACTTAATCTGTGTTTGCTTAGTTCTGTTTGCCTCTGTGCATATGGCATGTCATTTTCAAAATTTAATAATCAAACTATTCAAAATACTGAGATAATGGTAATGGCCCTGCTTTTCTATCCATGTACTACTGCATGGACAAGACACACATGAAGTTACCATGATTTCACATGAGAAACAGATAACTGCACACTGAAATTGGTAATTCTGATTATTTGTGCATGCTATTACTTGACTTCTGTACACACAAATTAAGTGTACAATTTGTGCATGCTTTTGCGCATCTTATGTGTGTGAGAATTTAGCTCCCACGTGTATCATACTTTCCACATGGCAGCGGGACTGTGTTTGCAATTCCATCATTTGTAAGGTAGAGACATCTGAAACTGCGAGAGTAGAGATTTGGTTGCTAAGGGATTGAAAAGTTGCAGTCATGCATTAACTCTGCAGCAGACCATTTCATGTGCTGCATTACTTCCACTGGCTACTGATTCATTTCAGGGAGTGACAAGGGAGAAGGCAGACTCATCCTGTTTCTTCAGGCAATACTGAAACACACTCAGCCTATTAAATTCACTCTTCTGAAAAAAGAACAAGTACCGGAATGAACACATGCAAGAGCAGCCTGTTCCCAGTGGCTTAATGCACACACACAGTCACTACCTCCGTGCATAATGCCTAGGTCGGAGGAAGCATTTTTACAACAGAAATGCAAATGTGAGATCTGTGATGCCAAGGCAGGAATGATTAGCAATATGGTAGCAATGTACATGTGCCCTAAGTCTACACATGATGCATTCATCTCTTAAATTTATCTTTTAAATGTCTGAACTCAGACAAGGTTACTGCAATTAATTGGCAAGTTAATCACTACCAGACTATAATGTGCTGTTAGCACCTGTATCTCTGATCTGGACGGATGGCTTTGATATTATTTTTTCTTTTGACAAGTGGGTGATAGCGGATATCCTTTAAGCCTATATGTAATGAAGCCCTTCATAAATCCATCAACACTTGCGAAGGGAAACTACAATAAAGCTCACACTGCCACAGGCTCTGTTATTGAAAGACCATTTGGCATTCTTATAATGAAGTTTCAGCATGCATGTGTTTTGGTTTGGGGAAACATAGGATTTCTACAAGGTTTTGTTTTGTTCCTCATACAAAGATATATTGAAACACACACAAAAAATCCCTTGTATGCCTAATTTACAGAATAACAGGACTGACACCCTCTCACTCATCCAGAATGAGATCAAATTCAAAAGTGTGACTAATAAAATAAAATAAACAAATACAAAGAGTGCAGTATTTTGGGAAAAATGAGCCCATTTTGTGATTTTTCATAAAAGCTATTTTTATGAGATTTAGCATGTGAGTTTTTTGGATGTGGAAAAATCTAGGGGCACAAGTAGGAAGGCAGAACGTGGAGCTTAACAATTAGAATAAATTAATATTTATTACGTTATTTGCAAATTTGCAAGGCTAACAATTTTTTCTACATAAAACGGTGAAAGTGTCAAGTAAAAAGAGGGGATAAAAAGAACTGAAAACAGGTATACGGAGATGTGGAAAGGGGAAAATTAGACTCCTTCTATATTTGGACATCAGCAAGGGGTGGATAGCCTGCTTCCCATGCAGAGAGATTTAGGCTGGTCCTGATTCAGCAAAGCATTTAAACATGTGGTTAACTTTAAGGCCATGAGCAGTCACATTGGCCTCAGTGAGCCTACTCACATGTTTAAAGTTAAGTACATGCACATGTGTTTTCCAGGATCTGTGGACCATAGAGGTTAATTTTTTCTGAATTTGAGCTGCTCGGGGCTGCAGGCCTAATTTGGGCTTGCAATGAATGTGACTATTCAAGCAAAACTGCCTTTTTTGAATGCAAATGGCTAGTTAAAATATTATCCAGGTGTTTTATGTATACAAATGCCCAATCTGTACATTCAGTCATGTTAACTACACATGCAAATTAGGTGCACAAGCAGTAGCAGGGAAAGTGCACAACTTTTGTTTTAGCTTCAGGAGACTGAAATGCAGCTACCAAAAATTAATAATCATCTTCACTCTTAAATATTCATCTCTGAATGAGTCACACCTCCGTAAGGGTAAATTGAATGGAAGATAATGGAAGACAGCAGGATTTGTGGCACCCTTCTAGCCAATCAGCAGTACCACTCTGGGAAGGAAAAGGGAGTGAACCATAGAGAGTAAGTATAGACATCATAAAAGCTGCTACAACATGACCAGCTAACACAATTGTAAAGGTGTTAAACTGTGTCTATACCAGGGGTCGGCAATCTTTCAGAAGTGGTGGGCCAAGTCTTCATTTATTCACTGTAATTTAAGGTTTCGCGTGCCAGTAATACATTTTAACGTTTTTTAGAAGGTCTCTCTCTATAAGTCTCTGTACTGTATAACTAAACTATTGTCGTATGTAAACAAAGTTTTCAAAATGTTTAAGAAGCTTCATTTAAAATTAAATTAAAATGCTGATCTTACACCACCGGCCCGCTCAGCCCGTTGCCGGCCTGGGGTTCCGTTCACCTAGCCCGGCAGCAGGCTGAGCAGGGCCTGTGGCCAGGACCCCGGCTGGCAAGGGGCTAGCAACCAGAACTCCAGACCGGCAGCGGGCTGAGCAGCTCAGCCCGCTGCCGGTCTGGGGGTCCATCCGCCGGCTCCTGCCAGCCAGGGTCCCGGCTGCCGGCCTCGCTCAATCCTGGTGCCGGTCTGAGGTCCCAGCCCTGTCCACATAGAGTAGGTACCTATCTTCTCCCTGGTTCTGGCCATTCTCGTCCTCTCTCTGCACTGAGATGACGGTAGGAGTGCGCTGAGAACAGGGCTGGGGGTGAAGGAGCAGGCTGGGGGTTGGGGTGCAGGGTCTGGCCAGGAGCTAGAATGAGGGAGGGGGCTCGGGGTTGGGGCAGGAGGTTTGGGTGTGGAGCGCTTACCTGGGCAGCTCCCATTTGGTGTGAGAGGTACAGGTGGGAATGTGGGTGTGTGTGTGTGCAGGAGCTCCCATTTGGTGCTCAGGGCGGGGGTGGGGATGTGGGGGGTGCAAGAGTCAGGGCATGGGGTTTGTGGGGGCTGGGTATGTGTGGGGGGTGCAGGAGTCAGGACAGGGGGCTGGGGGTGTGTGAGGAGGGTGCAGGAGTCAGGGCAGGGGGCTGGGGATGTGGGCTGGGGTCGTGGGGGTGCTCCCAGCTCCCTGCCCTGAGTGGCTCACGGCAGAGGGCTGGAGGGGATATGCTGATTCCACCCCCTTCCCCAAGGTCCCCGGAGCAGAGAGCATGAGTGCGTTGTGCTCCGCTTGTCCCTCTTCCCCTCCGTAGTAAGGGGATTGGCAGCAGGAAGGGAGAGGAGGAGGGGCAGAAACCCAGCACGCCAGGGGAAGAGGTGGGGGAGGGAGAAGCTTGCCTGCCCTGCAAGGAGAGAGCGGTGGTCAAGGGGTGGAGAAGAGCAGGCCGGGCCGGGCAGGATTTTTAATGGCACACTGCTGTCTGCCATCCCCAGCAGACAGCAGCGTGCCATTAAAAATTGGCTCGCGTGCCGTCTTTGGCATGCATGCCATAGGTTGCCAACCCCTGGTCTAAAAAGTGTTATGGGGGAGTTAAGCTAACTCAGTGAATTAACTTGATTGAAAAGAGCACCTTTTTGCATCATGTAGACAGGGTCACACACACTACTTAAGGTGTGTGGAGATGATGCACTAGGAGATGGCTATGTGACTGTTTCAGTCTTATTGTAATATTACTCTGTTCAGTTTCCCTGTGACAGATTTTTGTTACCAATCTGCCTGGGGCGTCAGTTGATCAGGCTGATGCCGCAGGATTGTTGGGGGGGAAATGACGAAACACACCAAACGTCTAAATTTTAAAGCTTTATTGATAAAATAATAAAACAACAGCAGAGAGTGATGAGAACGCTTCCACGTCATTCAGGGGAAGAAAGAAAGTGTTAGTGCCCCAAGCCCTAACCCACTTTCCTTCTCACACACGCACGACCCAAGACTGGCTAGGCCTGGGTATAATGTCAGAAGAAGAGGGGGGAAAGGGTGGACGGTAGTGGTGTCCTGGGCCCAGGTCATCCAAGGATCCGCTGTTGATCGCCGAGTTGCTCCAGCTCTCAGGAGGGTTTTAAGTCCTGGCCTCCTTGGGTGGGGGGGAAGCGGGTATTCCACTCAGGGACCTCTGCTTCTGATGCTCTCTGTGCCAGTCCAAACCAACTTGCGGTTTCCCAAAACATCCCGGCTCCGGCGACTTTGTTTTCTCTTCTATTGGCCTTCGCTGTTGCCATCTCATTTGCTCTCACTGTTCTTGCCGCTATCTCCGCAGCTCTGCTCAACTTAGTTCTCCTCTTCTCACAGCTGGGCAGCTGCTGATTTCTTGTCGAGCCCATGACCTTGGACCGGGGCCAGCGTCTTATCTTCACACGGAGCTAGCTGAAGTGTTGAGTTAACCCATTCTCTGCTCTTCTTCTTTCTCCCCTCCGGCCTCTCGTATTCTGCAAAGGAAACTTCCACTCTCCACTCACACACCCTTGACCACCCTCAAAATGCTTTGCGATGCTTGCAACAGTATTAGCCATATATAATGCTGATCTGCCTTCCCCGGAGACTCCCTGAGGGAGGGCCATGACATCCCCATGAGCCTTTCTGTGCACCTACATGCCTTCTGCAGTGACCTTCCATTCACAGTGCACCTCATGCGTTTTTTATGCACGTGACCTTCAGTGTCTCAAGATTTCAGAAATTAAGTCTTTAAGGCTTTTAGTAGGTTCTGTATAACTTTTCCAAAGCTTGACCATGCCAAACAAAGAAGGGTTGAACGGCTGAACCATGTCTCTCATTAGATAGGATTTTAATTATTCGTCTGATCACACTTGCCTTTTAACCCATGTGAGGAAACCATGGGAAACTACTCTACAAGACAGCTCTCAAAATAGATTTAAAAATGGCTTTGGCAGCTCTGCATTCACCACATATACAATTTAACCAGTGTTAAGAACATTAGAATATACATTAGAATATAAATACTGGGCCCATCTAGCCCAGTATCCTGTCTTCGATAGTGGCCAATGCCAGATGCTTCAAAGGGAATGAACAGGACAGGGGAATCCCCAAATGATCCATCCCCTGTCGTCCAGTCCCAACATCTGGTAGTCAGAGGCCTAGGGATACCCAGAGCATGGGGTTGCATCCCTGGCCATCTTGGTTAATAGCCATGTATGGACCTATCCTTCACGAACCTAATTCTTTTTTGAATCCAGTTATAGTTATGGCCTTTACAACTCCTGGCAAGGAGTTCCACAGGTTGACTGTGCACTGTGTGAAGAAGTACTTCCTTTTGTTTGTTTTAAACCTGCTGCCTATTAATTTCACTGGGTGACCCCTCATTTTTGTGTTTATGTGAAGGAGTAAATAACACATCCTTATTTACTTTCTTCACACCATTCATGATTTTATAGACCTCTATCTTATTCCCCCTTAGTCATCTCCTTTCCAAGCTGAATGTCCAAGACTTTTTAATCTCTTTTCATATAGAAGCTGTTCCATACCCTTAATCATTTTTGTTGCCCTTCCTTTTCCATTTCTAATATATCTTTTTTGAGATGGAGTGACCAGAACTGCATGCAGTATTCCTGGTGTGGGTGTACCATGGATTTATATAGTGGTGTTATGATATTTTCTGTCTTACCTATCCCTTTCCTAATGGTTCCTAACATTCTGTTAGCTTTTTTGACTAGTGCTGCACATTGAGTGGATGTTTTGAGAGAACTATCTTCAGTGACTGCAAGATCTCTTTCTTGAGTGGTAACAACTATTTTACACCCCATCATTTTGTATGTATAGCTGGGATTATGATTCCAATGTACATTACTTTACATTTATCAAAACTGAATTTCATCTGCCATTTTGTTGCCCAGTCACCCAGTTTTGTGAGATCCCTTTGTAGCTCTTAGCAGTCTGCTTTGGACTTAACTATCTTTGTGTCATCTGCAAACTTTGCCACCTCACTGTTTATCCCTTTTCCTACATCGTTTATGTATATGTTGAACAGCACTAGTCCCACTACTGATCCCTGGGGGACACCACTATTTACCTGACTCTTCTGAAAACTGACCATTATTCCTACCTTTTGTTTTCTGCGTCTATCCAGTAACTGATCCATGAGAAGACCTTCCTTCTTATCCCATGACAACAGCCTTTGGTAAGGGACCTCATCAAAGGCTTTCTGAAAGCCCAAATACCCTCTATCCCCTGGATCATTCTTTTCCATGTTTGTTGACCCCCTCAAAGAATTCTAATAGATTGGTGAGGCAGGATTTCCCTTTACAAAAGCTGTGTTGATTCTTCCCAGCAAATCAGGTTCATCTGTATGTCTAATAATTCCGTTCTTTACAGACTATTAGCAGAAAACATTATGAAGCAAGTGTCGAAGGGGCCTAAAACAAAAAGTTCCCTTCTTCAGTTTGTGAAGCCAGGTTTTAGAGAACTGGGAGCGTCTCCTCAAAGGCAAGAGGACATTGGTCTCTGAGAGTTTCCCGTCCACGCCACAAGCTCTGAGTTGTGCTCAGACAGCACATTTTCAGCAAAGATGTTTTTCATGCTGCCAGCTGTATGGCATTTGGAGAGGAAATGCTGGGAGAGATCCTAACAAAGTGTCAGAGTGGATTTATCTATGGCAATCCTGCATAGATGCCAACTTCCTCTGTTTAGAAGGGACAGTGTTTTCCAGCACAGTATTTACCATTTTTCATGCTGTCCTTCTGTAATGCTCCACTAGTCCAATGTATTTCACTGGAGTTAAAGGAGAATCTCTATTTTTCTCCTTAAATTAAAATTCAATGTGTTGGCATGTAGGTTTATTATTTATTAAATGCTGACAGTGTGCCTTGCCCTGTATAGACATACTAGATGTACTATCTGGCCCTTATCTTGTAACCCTCAGTGATTCCATGGGACAACTTGCATGAGTAAGGGTCACAGTGCCATGCCAGTAAGGGTTACAGGATTGGACCCTAAATAGGTAAAACATACAATCAGACCTAAAATGTACCAGGTGACCATAAGATGGTTTTAACACAGATCATTATTTATAATAATAGAAATATAGTTATTGCCACAGCAATACTCACAGCAGAGTGGGTTAAAAATGCATTGGTTTAATGGAAGAGGAGGATGCGTAGTGCACAGTGGAAGGGAGATCCAGGTGTAGCAGGCAGAATGGACAAAGGCTGCAATTAAAGACAGGAAGGCAGTGTAATGCTAGCATTTCAGATTTAGCCTAATTAATGGGTTGTTCCAAACCACTGAGGGTATTAGGAGTCATATCCTTGTTCAGCCTCACAAGTCACTCTAGAGGAATGCTGGTGCCATTAGAAACTAGTGATGGCTTCTTCTTAGCAGAAGTAATGCAAACATATCTAAAGTAAATCATATTTTCAAGTATGTGCTTTGGCTTTTTGTATTGTCTAGCCAGATAATTCTGTTTGCTGGTTTATTGGAGTGGCTTGAGAGAAATTGAATATGTCCGCACGCCGCCCTGTCGCCTCTCTCACACTGAAGTTAACTGCTTCTCACATGGCTAAAGTGCAATGTGTCTAAAATATGCATTCCTTGAAAACTACACACCAGTTGAGAATTCCCTGACATTGGAAGAAATCAGAACTGCCCATCAAGGGGAATTTTAAAGTCTCTTTATGCTTCTCTGGTGGTGCACCGGTACCTTACTGCAGGCCATGATCTGTCCTGAGGAATTCTTAGCTTTTAGAGCTGTGTTCATTCACAGACCATGTGGTATCTTGGGTCACTCGGGCTACCTCCCAGTCTTGGCTATGACAATGCTTATTAATAACCTTCTGAAATGTATATAAGGTTCAATGGACTTCATAGTCCAATAGTTAAATTTCACACCTGAAAGCACTGTCATTTAGAGTATGATGTGTTTGTGCAAAAATTGCACATTTGAAGATTTAATTTAAAAATTCCTTGGAAGCTGAGATCAAATTAAAGCACTTCACAACACATCCAGCATTGCAAGCCACTTTAGAATGTTATAACACCAAAACATCTATCAGCAAATCTTATGGGGGTAAAAGTCCCACAAAAATTTGGCATTTATAACTTTAAACCTGCCAAACCAATTTTGTCCAAACTTAGCTCATTTCTTAGACCACAACAAGACTGGCAAAGCGAAGTGTTGATTTCTGAATTATGTATGCACATTTCTAATCAATTGATGCACCAAACACACACACACAGTTTCATTCACAAATAAAAAGAAAATTTTTGGTGAAGCTATAAGCAACTGAAAAGGAGGGTGACATGAAAATTCAATTGGAATTATATATTATATGGACAATTTAATTCCATCTCTCTATAGTGCATCAATTCCTAGGCTTTTGAAAGCTAAGTCTCGCTTTAGGAAAATAAAAATATTTGCATGCAACTCAAATCTCACCATGTTAGCACAACAGAATGGGGGAGGCTTATGTTGCTCTGCACCACCCTAGCTGTCTGGTTTTTGAAAATTTGGGAAGTGCTATGATGGAAGTTGAAATTCAGCTTTAACCATGTTACTATGCAGATTTTAATACTGAATAGTAAAACAATTGAACAAGCAGATTATTCAGTTAATCAGGAAAAACACAATACACTATAATAGCATGCAGGTTAAATAACTTGTTCTATTGTGCTTATTGTACATTATGGGCTAGAATGGCAGGGTTTATTTTGTTAGCTAGACTTGACTCCTCTTCCTCAACCTCCCCACCCCAAAATAGGCATCATGCTGTTAGGTGTAATTGTATTAGTATTTAATTTGCTTTATGGACACCCTATTGCTGGTTTTATTGCACAAACCTCTGGAGATTGGTTGGTTTTCCCTGAATAAAGAGTTGCTAAACAGAGTCCAGAATTAGAATTGTCATTGAGGGGGCATTTCTAATGTGAAGGATTTTCCTGTGGAGTTGTGAAATGGAATACATCAGAAAAGCTAATCATAACAATGCAGAGCCTGACAGCAAGGGAGGCCAATAAGAGAACATGAATAGATAGGGCACATTAAATTTGCCAGCTCTTTTCTGTGCTTCAGCATTTATATTTCCCCTCCTGCTGTGGGAGTGCAGCCAGAGAGAGACTTTTCTAGGTCAGTGATGAATGTGGGATGGTGTCAAACATGCTCGAGTCCAAATTTGCCCACCCACGTGGGGCAACATGGAGAGCATTCACCACAGTGAGCCAGCCTGCATGGGGAGGGTAGGTATAATGCAGGCAGCTAGAAACCTTGTTTGAAATTTAGCAGAGATTCAGAAATGTTCAGCACCATGGTGATATCATTTATGGGCCCCACAAGTGAGTGATAACAATGAAGCTTTCAGGCCCAATGTGGCCTTTGTTTATACTGGGGGGCTCTCAAACTTTATCATATGTGTCATATCAGAATAGGGAGATTATCGCATGGCCACCTCCCCTCCCACTTCCAAATACATTACCTCCATGTGGGCAAGCACAATGCTATTTCATGGGAAACTATTAATAATAGATTTTAAAGTAACTTCAGTGCAGCAAGTGTTTTGCCTTCTGGAAAATATAAATCTGGGTCTGTTTTTACTCTGTCATTTCATTTAATCTCACCCTCACAGGTTTCACTTCCCTTCCCTTTTGCAAGCTGAAGTACCTCACTAGCAGCTCTCCACTCTGTAGCTCTAGTCTCAGGTGGTTCTGGTAAGCAAAGGCAGTTCCTGATTTCTCTTCTACTACGATGTAGTGACAGGCCCAGGCTGGCTCCTCCCTCCTCATTTACAGCTGCTTTTAAAGGCTATCAGCTCTACTGAGCCCACTCAGTACTATGAGGATTATTTCCATAAAGAGTGACAACCTCTATAGAAGTTGGTAGAATTAAACTGGAGTTAACCCTGCACCTCTGAAAAGCAGGCCCTAGGTATGTTTCCAGCTGTGTTGAGTGGAACTAGTTGACACTTTCTGAACAAAAAGCTTTTTATTTTTAAAAATGGCCTTTTTTCAAAATCAAAAATGTTAGTTACAAAAAACCTGACTTGAAAACTTTTTTTTTTTTTTTTTGCAAACTTTTATGACTTATGGAAGCTTTTAGTGAAACTATCAAAGTGGTTACTAACATTTAAAATTTTGGTACAAACACCCAGCACTTAAAAGAAACCCTTAAACAATGGGGCTATTTCAAACCCTGAGAAACAAAGAAAAATGTAAATCTTTGCAATTTTTTTCTCCTTTTTCAACTACTGAACATGTGTAAGTGCTTCATGGACCATAGTCTGACCACCTCTGAGTTTGGTGATGTACTTTTTATGCAAATCATGCCGGTTTGTACATGGGACATGATTTTTTTCCCAGTCATTTAGGTGCCTAAATACAAATAGGTTTCAGAGTAACAGCCGTGTTAGTCTGTATTCGCAAAAAGAAAAGGAGTGCTTGTGGCACCTTAGAGACTAACCAATTTATTTGAGCATAAGCTTTCGTGAGCTACAGCTCACTTCATCGGATGCATACTGTGGAAAATACAGCAGATGTTTTTATACACACAGACCATGGAAAAATGGGTGTTTATAAACCCTTAAAAAATTGCAAAGATTTACATTTTTCTTTGTTTCTCAGGGTTTGAAATAGCCCCATTGTTTAAGGGTTTATAAACACCCATTTTTCCATGGTCTGTGTGTATAACAACAGCTTCTGTATTTTCCACAGTATGCATCCGATGAAGTGAGCTGTAGCTCACGAAAGCTTATGCTCAAATAAATTGGTTAGTCTCTAAGGTGCCACAAGCACTCCTTTTCTTTTTGTAAATACAGATAGAAACTTAGGGGGATTTAAGGTAGTTAGAGAAGTTAGGAACTCTTGAAAATCTGCATCTTTAGGCACCTAAATAGCCTTGAAAATCTGGCCTATAGGAACATCTTAGTGATAGGGCCAAACTTTTACTGGCTTCTTGGAGAATGACTCAATCCTTGGCTTGACTCCTACGAGTAAATCTGCTGCTTCTATATTAGTAACAGCTAGGACAAATCCACTAAGTAGCTGCAGTGGAAAGGTGAGCAATTACAAGAAGTACAGAACGGTGCTTCGGGCAATCAGAGTGTCTAATCAACAGAGACAGTGCACTTACTGGCCCCAGTCCCTCTCCACGTACACTGACATAACTGTTGGCAGCAGTGATATTCCTCCCAAGCTGCATGAGCATATAAATAATAAAAAGGAAATGTTACTTTAAAACTAAACGTTACCTCTTCAATAAGTTCCATTACAGTGAGTCTGAAAATTGCTTAGAGCACATATTTTTCAGCACTGTAGATTGGAGTTAATTTCTGGTCCCACCTGTTCTGCAAATGTAGCCAACCTGGCACCCAGTTACAACATTGCTCTCCCCTCTTAGAGGCTAATTCTCTCTTGCAATATAGATGAGATCTGATTGTAGTCAGGATAAAAGGTCAGACATGTCTGCTGCAGTTAGGGTGACCAGATGTCCCAATTTTAAAGGGACAGTCCCGATATTTGGGCTTTTTTCTTATATAGACGCCTTTTACTCCTCCACCCCATCCCGATTTTTCACACTTGCTGTCTGGTCACCATAGCTGCAGTAGCCCCTCTGCAGAGCATAGTTAAGATCCCATCTGTGCACAAATTGGAACTATATTGTAACTGAGCCATGGGACAGTATTATAAGTGGGTCACTGACACTTTAGTATAGATGAGACCCTTGCAACAATTGTAGCCAGAACCAACACAGTTCTATTCCACCTGTAGATTACAATACAACCTTCTCTTCTGAAATGTTACATGAATCACTTGCTGTAGGTGAGTTCACTCCACTTCAGCAAGACCCCCCCCCTTTTTTTTTCAAATAAGAGAAAGCATTTAAAAAGAACTGAAAAGAGGCTCAGTGATCTGCTTTCCCTTGCTTGTTTTGACATCTCTCCTTGCTGCTGTCTGTTTTCATTTGATTGTAATGTCTTTGGGGCAGGGACTTCTGGTGCCATATAACTAATTGTGTAGGGCAGGGGTCTCCAAACTACAGCCCACAGGCCAGATCCGGCCCGGGGCTTCCATTTGTCTGGCCCTCCAACCAACAGGGGAGAAGCGAACAGCTGAGCAGGCACCCGGAGCAGGCAGGGGGAGGGGCCGCTGGCAGCAGCTCATGCGAGGGGGGAGGGGAGTAGCTCAGCTGAGCTGTGCAAAGGGATAAGTGCCCCCGGGAGCCAGTGTCCCCCCAGAAGGGGAGCAAACTTAGGGGAGAGTCGTTGCTGCAGCCAAGCAGGCACGTACCCCTGCCTTAGAGTAAAAATACAAGCCAGATGCTTAATTACATCTCCAATAAATGGAGTAAAGAAGATGGAAATTAACCATTTCATAATGGTTAAATTTTAAGTACAGCCCTAAGAGAACCAAACAGTCCCAACCAACAATGGGAACCTGGAGCTCCTCTTACCAAAGTATAGCCAAACTTTCAATCCTTTGCCATTTTCTTCAGGAGAGCACGCACAGGGCAGAGCAGACCCAAAAAGAGGAGCCAACTTACAGTACCTGCATCAATTAACTTTTATACCTGATTTAGAATTTAATGCAACACTGACACAGTATAGTGTTTTTTTTAATGATTTTGCATATATTTAATTTCTTTCACAGTTGCTTCGGCTTGTGAAGCCCCTTCAAAAATCTAATATGGCCCTCGTCTCAAAGTTTGAAGACCCCTGGTGTAGGGAGACCAGATGTCCCGTTTTTAAAGGGACAGTCCTGTTTTTTGGGACTTTTTCTTATATAGGCGCCTATTACCGCCCCCCCCCCCCCCCCAGTCCGGTTTTTCACAGTTGCTATCTGGTCACCCTATAATTGTGGGATGCACAGAACTACTCCTTTGAATTTAGGATGCCTCTTTCATACTATCCATGGAAGCGTGCATGGATGTACAATGTAGCAAGTTAAGTCCTAATTTAGGGTAGCTCTTTAATAATTAAGACCAGGTCCTTGCCTCTGCCATCTGACTATTGCTTCCTTTCTTCCAGCAGCTGCTGATCTAAGCAGCTTTTAAGCATGGAGAGGTGTTTGATTTGACCTAAATGTCACTGACATTTTACCAGGAGGGGTACCAAGCTACTCATTGTCACAACAGGAATAGTCTTGGGATCCAGCTTGTTCTCCACCTAAACGGTGTGGTGTATTACATGAAATATGAATGAGATGCCCTGGTAATAAACTGATAGACACAGAATACCTGAATCAAGTTTACCCTCTCTCAAAAAATATTGAAAGGTTTATAATTTGGCTATTACAAGAGCAGCCTCTACTACAGCTAGCTGGAGGACAACAACTGCAATTTTGCAGCAACTTTCAAAATTTGTTTTCATGCCATATTGGAAAACTAAACACGTCAAATGTTTTTGTAAAAACTAAGAGGTGGTGAAATGTCCACTGACCGATCAAAACCTGGGAGTGTTCTTGTCCTAGTGGTCAGGGCTCTAATCTAGGCTGTGGCAGATGCAGGCGAAAAGGCCTTGTCCTTCCTGATTCAGAGCAGTTTTGAATAAGCAGTTTTTAGATCACTTTGAATAAGGCAGGGCAGTAACTAGAAGTAGGTTTCCACATGGCGGGCTAGTGCTTTAACCACCACATGCTAGGCTGTGAGTCTCTCCCTCTAACTCCTTTCCAACAAAGTGTTTGCTGGGACAGATACATCTCTGCAAATTGTTTCAGCTTTGGGAAAAAACAGCATATTTCATTTAATGGAAAATGTTCTGAGCAGTGCTAGCTGCCTACACACTGGGGAGATGTAAGTGCATCCTCCTCCCCCCACCAGTAGACTGCAGACAGTCGTTAATGAAGACAAATGCTGGAACATTAGTAACAACTGTCTTCAAAAACTCAAGCATAGATCGTGACATCCATTTTGACTGTGTCGTAAGAGTTGCACCCCTGGAGATGGTGTAGAGGGGAGGGTGGGCTGGAAAATACCCAAGCGCAGCACCACTCACTCAGGTTTGCCCCAGCCACCTGCCCAGTTTGCCTAGAACTAGAGCAGCTCCTAATGCTATGCTACCTTCCATGTCCCACATGGAATGACCTGGAAGAGAAAACAATCAACACTGATAAGGTTTCCAGGTGACACAAATTGGTAAGTGGTAAATAATGAAAAGCATGGGTCACTACTTTGAAGTGATCTAGCTTGCTTGGTAACCTGAGTGCATGCAAACAGTGTGCATTTTGATATGGGTGAAATGTAAATGCACACATCTGGGAACAAAGAATATAGGCCCTAATTACAGGATGGGTAACCCTATCCTGGGAAGTAATGACTCTGAGAAAGATTTGGGGATTGTGGTGGATCATCAGCTGAACATGAGCTCTCAATCCGATGCTGTAGCCAAGAGAATTAATGCAATCTTGGGATGCACAAACAAGGGAATCTTGAATAGGACTACACAGGTTATTTCACCTCTGCATTTGGCACTGATGCAACTGGCACTGAAATACTGTGTCCAGATCTTTTGCCCACAATTCAAGGATGTTGATAAACTGGAGAGATTCAGAGAAGAGCCATGAGAATTAAAGGAAAAAAAGCCATATAGCAGGGATGGCCAAATTTACTAACCCCTCTGTGCCACATATGACAATCTTCAGAAGTTCAAGAACCAGGGTGTGCCTACTCAGGGTCTTCAGCCCTGCTGCTGCTGAAGCCCCCAACCCCAGCCAGCGTGCCCCACGAGCCTCCTCCCCATTGGGCAGAAGTCCCTACCCCCCCACTCCGCTGCAAGGCACAGGTCCTGAGCTCTCTCCCCCCATGTCTGGTAGGTGAAGGGACGGAGGGGGAGAAGCATGGAGGGCTACACAAACCCCACTTTAATGGTAAAATGTGGCTAAGGCAGGGGTAGCAGTAGCCAAACTGTGGCTTGTCATAGTGATACTCAAGGAGCTGGAGCTATTTAGATTAAAGAGAAGGTTAAGGGGTAATTTAATTAGTTTAAATACCTAGATGTGGAACAAATATTTAATAATGGGCTCCTCTCTCTAGCAGAGAAAGAGCTGGATCCAATAGCTGGATGTTGAAGCTAGACAAATGCAGAGTAGAAATAAGGCATAAATATTTAATAGTGAGACTAATTAACCATTGGAACAATTTATTAAGGGTCACAGTGGATTCTCCATCACTGACAACTTTAAAATAAAGATTGGATGTTTTTCTAAAACATGCTCTAAGACTTACCTTGGGGGAGTTATAGGGCCTGCGTTACATGTGTCAGTCTAGATGACCACAGTGGTCCTTTCTGGCCTTAGAATCTAAAAACTACGTGTACAAGCTGGTGAAGACAAGGAAAGAAGTTACTCCATATTAGTAGAGTAAGTAAGTGGAAGAGAGAGACAGTCTGCATTACAATGCAGAGGTGAAAAAACTAGGCACTTTTATGAATTGTGTTATGCTAAACAGTGATGTTAAACTTAGATTACACATTAGTGTATGTAAAAAAAAAAAAAAAAAAAAAACAAACAACAACATGATTTCCTGTAAAGGAGAGTTTAAAGTTTAGAAAGGAGGAGTTCCTTCTCTAGAACCGAGTATAAAAGAGACACCTTTGGTGAAGGAGCACAGCAGCCAAGTTCTATGGAGCAAATTCCTCAAGCTATGTCATGGTCCTCTTGCATCATCCAGATGGTGCAAGAGGGACCATAATCTGCCTGCAGATGCCCAGAGCTGTTCCTGTCTCAGACAGGACATGCCTGTGGCAATAGTATGTCAGATCTAGGCCTTACTCTTTGCGGTCTGTTGTAGGGGGCCAGAGATTCCAAGGCTAGAAGGGACAACTATGATCATCTAGTCTGACCTTCTGCATAATACACACCCTAGAACTTCCCAAGAGAATTCCTGTTTGAGCTGGTTGGCATGTCAGGGCATGTGGCCAAGAACCACTTATTTCTATTAGTATAGGGTCCATTAAAGACAGTGACGACAAGCTCCTGGTGGCTGGAGAAGCCCTACCCATTTTGCTGGCTAGAATAGAAAATGGCTGCATGAACACATCTTATTCACCCAATCAGTGGTGCGCCAAAAAAAAAAAAAAAAAAAAAAACCACACACACAAAAACCCACCCAACCAGACCTGAACAACAAGCATCTCTAGAGGTTACAAAGGGGCAACCTACTCACGCACCTTAGCTTCTGGGCAGCCATGTTCTGACCCTCAGAAATTGGGAGCCAGAATTAACCAGTCCACTTACTGAGCCAGAGATCTGCTTGGCAGAGAAAGATATGGCCGTACATCTGCAAAACACACCCACCCATCCCTGCCCTATTCCCTCCTTGCCCTAGACATCCATAAAACTGTGGATAGGTATGTCAGTGACTGTGACCTAGTACTCTTTTCCCTTTGTAGCCCAATTGCAATACACCTGTTGCTAAGAGTTCAAATCAATATTCATGCACGTACTAGTGTTTCCCCTATTAACTAAACTAAACTCCAACACGTAGCATGTGAATACCAAAAAAAGACTCTGTGGAGGCAAAGGTATTACTAGGCCTACTGGAATTTCAGTTCAAAGGGGACAAAAGTACTTTACCAGAAAAATGTAAGCATGAAGTGCGAAAAAGCCATCCCAAATTTATTCTCAAAACATCAACAGAAATGCATCAGATACTCAAAACTACAGAATTCTTAAGTCATACATTCACAATGCAGAAACTTGACACTTGGGATGCCTTTGGCATGTTCGACGTAACAATATCCATTTTACAGTGTAAACAGGTACTGTTGTGTTCTTACTTACAAGTCCAGCAGGAAAGGCACAACATGGCAAAAATAGATCATAAACAAGAATCAGGTGCAACAACATTACACAAACTTTTGGTGATCTGCATTTGGGGGGGGTGGGGGGCCTTCCACAATTGAGACTGGACTCAAAGGATTTCCTGCAGTCAGAAATCAGACTTCTTTCCATCATTCAGTCCTTTAACACCAAATGCTTAGTTGTTCTTCAATCTAGCTTTAGATTTTATTACCTACACAGATCCAGCAAATGTAAGAAGAGTGAAAAATAAGTCCATGAAGTCTTCAGGTGCTTCCACTAATACATCAGGTTTTGGTTTCATATAGTGCATGGAAGCATCTGCTTGAATCTCAGTTCATTACAGTGGTCATTTATAGAAAAATAGACACTACATCTACAAAGAAAAAAAATGAGGTAGATAACTTAGAATCCAGAGGGCTATCCCAATAACCTTCATACAATACACATGGGTCACCATGCTTTTGTGATGTAATGCAAGTGCACTAATCACCAAGAAACTTAATGACCAAAGTGGGAATGCCATCCAAAAAAACCCACAAAACATTAAACTTAGGTGTGAGTACTTTTGTATTTAAATACAGGTTTACACAAACTGATCTCCTAAATAACTCAAATTTAAAAAAAAAAAAAAAAAAAACAAACGTTCCTCTTGCTAAAGGAAACCAGTTCCAAAGCTTAGATGCAACAGTCATCTGAGATTCCTTGCAGAGCTTTCAGACCTGATCTTCTCTTTCTAGAGGAGAAAGGGGGGAGGGGAAAGAGGAAAAGTATATACATACCTACCCATGCTTCTTCAGGGCTCTTGGTACAAATAATATTTTAGGAGAAACTGCACATCTTTGGAAGGAGTAGTTTTGGCACTGTTCTTAAGGGACTGTCCAAGTAGTAGTATTAAATAAGCAGCAGTCAACAATACAAGAGTATTCAATTATTAGGAGCAATGATCAAAGGGGAAAAAAAGCCAGTAAAAGATCTTTTTACAGCTTCTGAGGCAAATAAAAATAAAATCTGTAGCCATATAGTAAAAAGTACATTAAAAAACAAAAACAAAACAAAAAACAAAAACCCCACACAAAGACTATTTCTAAAAGGGTGGCAGACATTCTAGAATATTTACCCGCATAATAAGTTTTCATGTCATCCGTAAATACAAATTTTTCCATGAACAGTAGGTTGCTTCTACTGTGTTCCAAACCCCCGAAGATTTCAGTTTAAACAGAGGCAAATGTTATAACCTTTGGAATTTCAAGTTGTGAAACTTCTGTAAGGCTGTACACATTAAAGTCACACATAACAAGGAATACTTTGCAAGACCCGCATCTTTCCAAATAAGAGGATTATTTTTTTTTTATTATTACTACTACTTTTGCAAAGCAACATCATGATTGTACTGTGGGCAACTCTTACAAAGACAACCATAAAATCATTTGCATGTTAATAGGAAAATAGGAGGTTGAGATGGAATCTCTTAAAAATATATGTTTGTAAATATATTCGCTCTTTCTGCATTTCACCTTCACAAAGAGTTTTTCTAACTAACAGCAATTTTGTTCTCCTCCATGAAGTGAGGGAACTGGTGTTTTGGCACATTGTCTGCAGCAGCACCACCGGCCTTCTCCATATCCGAGCTAATTCCAGACTGGGACCCATCTATCTTGGAGACTGTTGCAGTATTTATTGCAGAGCCACCCCCAATGGTGACTGGAAGGGAAGTTATGCCACCACTCTGGATCACTGAAATCTCATTAGTCTTCATTGCCAAGCCATTGCTGAGTACTGCTGCATACTGGTTCCATACTGTGGGATCAATGTTCACTGAAGGAGGCACTATATCCTTTGGAAACATTTCAGATACCTTCTTTGGATCATTCCCCAACAGAGCCATGGGATTATCAATGGATAATCTTCTTCCACGCCTGGCAGAGTTATTCCACATGTGAGTTCCAACGTGGACCTTGCAGAAGAGGGGGTAGGAGAAGTTAGAAGATGAGAGCTATCATAATTCTTAGCTCCTGTTCTAGTCTATCCAAGTTCTTATACCTCACCAGCACTAGGGTATCTGAGCCTCAAAATAAAGTAAAGCCAAAACATTCAGAGAAATGTTTTTGTAGTTCTGTACTCAAACTACAGCAAAATCTTTGTTTAGATCTTTGTTACTGTAGAATGGCTTATATGCCCTACATGTTCTTGTTTACTTTCACCTGAAGTAGAACAAAAAGAGGGAAAGCAAGAACAGAAGTAGTCAGTTACTTAGTGCATGGGAAGAGTTTATTTTTTCCTCTACACAATTTAAGATACATTGGTTCTTAAGAATAGGCTACAGGGAATATTGGCAAGGCAAGGACTTTAGAAATGGTTTTACAAAAAGTTTAGCAGGAATAGAATTTTGGCAGCTAAAACACTCCTGTGTAGTTGGAAAACACAAATAGCATATTACTGCACAAACACAGAACCTCCTGAAAGACCACCCAGCTACAAACAAACAAGCAGCTATCTGTGCCCCAGTCTTCATTTTGTTTTCTAAGTTTGAGCATCTCTTTTCTCTCCTCCTCCTCCACTCCTTATAGAGTGCTTACGCAAAGGCTGTTAAAGAGGAAGAATCTTGAAGCTCTACAGTGTCAAACCATAGTGTGGGTGGGGAAGCTAAGTGTTCCTTAAAAGATAAATGGATTAATCTGATAAACAGGAGCACGATAGGCAATTTTTTGTGCTTAACTGAAATCCCTGAACATTGTTTGTTGCAGAACTTTGAGAGTCCCCTGTTGAAATGGCTGTCACTGGAGCAATGTGCTCCAAGCAATAGTGGAGCCTATAACATGTTCCATTAAGGCGAACAATGATCATTGCTTAAAAGTGTGGGTTTGAAAGAATCAGATCAAATACAGTTTTGGTTTTTTAAACAGGGTTTTTCCCTGCATGCTGAGGTATCATCTAGATATGGGCTTCGGCTACCAAATTCAGATCCCACACCCACACCAAGGTTCAGGAGCATTTGGAGGCAGGGTTTCTAAACAAAGCAGTTATAAGTTGCAGTTAAAAGTTACAGTTCTTTCCCTACAGGGTTTTTGTTTTTGAAAGTAGATTTAGGCTGATCTCAAGGCCTACTAGAGAGCTGTATGATCCTTGCATATTGAGAGACTATAGTAAACTCTGTCTTAAATGACCACCCAGAGGGCCAAGAGAAATTATCAGTGGCCATCTTTAAAGTGTGGACGATTATGATTAGAAGGAATAGAAGCATTTTAGCGAGGTTGTTTAAGAGACTCTTAGTGAAGGTGATTCCAAAGGCAGGCATCAGCACACCTCAGCCCCCTTAAGAGCTGCTTACCTTCAGGTTTCCTTTTGTGGTAAAGGCTCTCCCACAGATGGTGCATGCAAATGGCTTTTCACCAGTATGGGTCCGTTCATGAATCTGAAGAGCACTTGCAGAGGAGAAGTTCTTCCCACACGTAGTGCAGATGTGCTGTTTAGCTGGACGGCAAAGCTTAGGCCGTGGCACCAGGAGAGGGGGAACACCAGGTGATAAAGTTGGTGGGCCAATAAAATGGCTAGTGCTAATAGGACGCTCACTAGGCATTTCCACTTTTATGAGGGCTGGTGGTGCCCTGACAAAAGCAGCATGAATGCTGCTGTGACCTGAAGAGAAAGAACACACACATTAGGCTACCACCACTACACATTTCAGCTCTGTTTAAGCTTTGGAAGCAAGATATTGGGTCCAGATTTTTGAAGGTGCACAAGCCCAACACTCAATGCACATGCAAGCTGTAATTTGCAGGCACACTGGTGCTAATGGGTTGTAGATCTGTTTGAGGCAAGAGGGAGATGGGGTTCTTCAAATATGTCCCTTTGCATTCAGGAATTAACAACTTTCTCCCTGATCCAAAAAGCTCAGACACAGCATTCCATGGTTTATCAACACTGAAGTGTCTGGTTTAGAGAGCTAATTAATAACTTTAGGACAAAATGCAAGATACTGACCACAACTCCCATTGCAGTAAATGGGATGAGTGTGTGTGATCACTAGGCAGCAGGAGGTTACAACTTGAAAACGTGTGTGTGTGTGAGAGACTTTACTTTCAAATGGGAATTTGAAACTAGGAAGGAGATTTTCAGTGGCCTGCAGAGCAACAAGCACCATCTGCCTTTTGAAAAGGAACCAAACACCAGCAGGATGGGGGTCTTACTCCCACTGGTACTCTGAGGAGCTCCCCTCTAGATGGTTTTGTTAGTTGTGGGGAGTGCAGCTACTGGTCATAACTCACCATACTCTCCATTTGGGAAGTGTAACCCAGGTTCTTCTTTGATGACCTTTCGACCAATATTGCCATAAGTTAGATCCAAAGCGCCAGCCCCTTCCATCTCTGCAAGATGGTTTTCAGGGCCCTCAGCTTTATTTCCCATGCCAGCATCTTCCTGACTGTTGAAACCTGGTGACTTTGACCTAATGCTTTCAGATTGGCTATTGGCTGGGGACAATGCCTGGAATGAAGCAGATTCAGAGGCGGCAGGACTCCTGCCATTTTGATAATCTGGATCACCTGCCACAGAGGAAGAATCATTCGTCATGCCATCACTTTCTGCCGAACCATTGTCGCTAGACTTCAGGCTGCTTTGCCGTTGCAAGTTCAAAGCTGAATTTACCATTTTCATTTGGTTCTCCAGAGCTGCAATCCCAGAAAATGCTGTGCCTGGAGATTCTGACTGTGCATCATATGGAATTGGTGGTTTCAAAGAGTTGCTAGGGCCATCTTGAGAGTCTAGGTCTTCTTCCATCTCTTCTACGTTTTCCATGTTCTCACCTGAACGAGTCAGGTCTCCATTCTTCTCAGTCACAGTAGGATCCACATCGGTATTATCACAAGTGTTTTCCGGCATAGGTGTATTGGGAATTTGTCCCCCCATATGCATGCGAATATGCTGCTGCAATACAACTGCATTTGTAAACTTCTTCTGACAAATTGGACAGGAATGTTGCATCTTTAGGGGGGTGTTTGCCCGGTGGACACCATAATGAGTCTTAAGGTTACCTTTTGTTGAGAAGGCACGGCCACAAATTTTACACTTGAATGGCCTCTCTCCAGTGTGAGTACGGTAATGCATTTTGAGTGAACTCTGGCAGCTCAGCACTCTGTGACAGATGAGGCACTCATTGGGGTCTGTGGTGGACTTGTCAATATTCTCAACCAATTGCTGTAGCTTAGATGTTTCTGAACCTTGCTCACTTGCTCCACTTACATGGAAGACACTCACACTGCAGCTAGCTTGCGGTGAGCTCAGGCTCTGCTCAGTTCCAGACTCGTGACTCGCTGCTCCTGATGAGGAAGAACCACCTTCGCTTTCTGGAGAAGGCCTTGGCTGCATGTCACTTGAAAATGTGCTGGCAAGAGACTCCTTGATGCATGCTAGACTGGAGATATTCTGAGGCAAGCCAGTACCTACTGAGGTAGGTAGTGATGCCAGAATAGGCTTGCTGTCCACAATTAGGTTAGACTCATCCAGTGGTACAGACATTCCATATGGGATTCCACTGCTGGTGGGCACATTGTCCAAATGCTCAGGTACTGGATAGGGATTCATTTTAATGTGAGGGTACTTATCTTTATGACGCTGAAAATGCACTTTAAGGTTTCCTTTGGTTGTAAATCTGTTACCACAAATGTTACACTTGTAGGGTCTTTCGCCAGTGTGGGAGCGGAGGTGTATCTGCAAAGCACTATCGTTGCCAAAGACCTTGCCGCAGAACTTGCACTTATGTTTAAAGAAAGGTTCTTCAGTGTTTGGTTTGCTTTCAGACACGCTGATATTGGGGGGCTTCCCTTTCCCTTTTTTTGAGGGATCAATCACTGAAGAAACTGCCGAGAGTGGGTTTTGGAAGATGACAGAGCTGGATGATTGAGGTAGTAAAGGGTTTGGAAAACGAGACATAGAACTTGGGAGGCTTCTGTTTGCTTCAGGTTTCAGGGAGAAGGAAGAAGAAAGCCCACTGGCTACTGAGCCAGCAGTTGGAATGACCATGTTAGAATGAGGTAGTTTTCCATGCTTCAAGGATTCCAGTGATAGGCTTTGGCTTCCAGCTTTTTGTCCAATTAAAGCAACAGCAGCAGACAGCTGCTGAGACATCTGAGCACCCAAAGCTTTTAATGGATCAGTAGCAGCTACTATTGAAGGATGTAGGGCATGAGGAGCCATCATGGCAATCTGAATACGGATTTGCTCTGTGAGCTGAATTTGCTGGAGTTGCTGCTGCTGCAAGCACACGAGCTGTTCAAGGATCATTGGAATAGCATTAAAACTGGCTGCTGACGAAGAGATAGCATCAGAGGTACGTTGATTCACAGCCACTTTAGTGCCACGTATTGTCTGCAAAGTCACATTAGTGTTTGGTACTTTGGATTTTGGTAAATAGCGTAGTCCGTGAGTTGCAGGAGTAACAGGAGGTTCTGTTTTTAGATACATTCCTCCCACTGCTTCAGTATCAACTTTCCCCTCTCTCTTCTCCACAGAACCAGTGCAACTCTTTGACTGACTGTCCTTGGCTGGCTGGCTATCCTGTCGATCATTTGGAAAGCTCTCTGTAGAGGCTCCAGGGAAGTCTTCAGGGGGTATTGTTCCTTCACTATCATTCATGATTAGGACAGGTGGATTTTTAGTGCAATTTTTCTTATGCTCAAGGAATTCAGAGAGATCAAAGAACTCTGCACAACATTTCTCACAGATATTGGTTTCCTCTGTTCGGCACCTTTTGGAACTCATTTCACCATCTCCATCACCTGGGGCGTTTTGTGGACTCCCTAAGGAGGGGGGAGGAAAAAAAAAAAAAAAAGTCAAATATTCCCTATATATACACACATACATCTAGCACATGGGTAAGTTTTTTCCAGGTTAAGGCTGTAAGTAAGCCAAGAATTTAAAAGCTATAAATGCAAGATAATGGGAGCTTAGACACATGGACCAAATGCAAGCCTTGGAGATGGGATTCCCAAGTCCTATCCCAAGCTCTGCTACTGATTCACTTTGTAGCTTGCTCAAGGTCACACTAGTCGTTTGTCTGTGGAAGTGGTATACTTTCCTACTGTCCGCCTTGTGAGGGAAAGAGGAGCGGTGTTACCTCCTAATTCAAATGGGGGAAACTAGGTCACTAGAAGTCTCTTTACACATGTAAAAATAGAAAAGGGTGTTCTAACTAAGAGTGCTTGGATGAGTTGTTTTTTAAAAAACTCAAGGCAAGAAAGTAATGGAGTGCATACACGATTGTTTACTTTGTATTTAAAATTCATAATTATGTTATTTAGAGGGTCAATGGCCAAATTCTAGCAAAGCCATATGAAGCTGTGAATCACTAGAATTAACATACATCGTAACTGCCTTCCATTTTATAAAGATTCCATTGAAGCACATAACCACTGCAGATAAAACAATGAAGCTACAATTATTCTCCCATATTACAGTATACGAGGTATTTTATGAAAAGAGTTGATAGAACGAATAAACCTGGTGTTATAGTCCATATACTAGAAATCAATGGAGAACTAACCATGTTAAGTAGATTACAGCTCTTATAATAATGAGACTTTTTGAAAGGAACCACTTCCTTTCAAGCAAATCAGACTGTATAAACACAAGACGAACCTTTGTGTGAATACTAGTTTGTTTAATTTAATGCTACTTTTAAGGGAAAGGGCTAATAAAGCCTACATTTTTACCATTCATGTGGAACAACTTTAAAGCTTCATCTTGTTCTAAAAAAGAGCATAAATATATATATATATATATATATACACACACACACACCTATTTTAGCATATACCAGAGGTTGCCGAACTGCAACTCTTTTATAGTTAAAGTGTGGCTCACAGAACTGTCCCCCTACCCCACCTACCAGACTGGCTTCTGCCCTGCAGTGGAGTCGTGGGGCTAGGGGCTTCTGCCCAGTGGGGAGGGGGGCTAGGGGCTTCTGCCCTCCAGGAGGTGCCTGCTGGGGCTCCCGCCCCACTCTTGCTGAAACCCTGAGCACCAACAGATACTTCCCAGGGGCTGAGGCCCTGAGCCCCACCACCCTACCGCAGTGCAGAAGCCTGGAGCAGGCTCTCAGACTTTGAGCCGCATATGATAATCTTCAGGAGGATCAGAGAGTGTAGGCCAGGGGTGGCCAAACCTTCATAGAAAGGGGAAGTAGTATAATAATTTAACACTTAGAGTATCTAGAGTGGACAACTCACTACAAGATGGATTTGCAGTGTTGTTGGAACTACGTTGGTCTCGGAACATTGGAGAGACAAGGTGGGTGTTCAGTGACAAATTCTTTTGACTTTTACGACAACTTTCAGGATATTTGGTATATGCAGTGTAGTTGTAGCTGTGTTGATCTCAGGATATTAGGTGGGAAGGTAATATCTTGTATTGGACAAACTTCTGTTGATGAAAGAGACAAGCTTTTGAGCTACATGGAGCTCTTTTCCCACCTTGTCTCTGTACAAGGTGGGTTGCAAGATAAGCATTCCACTGTGAACTACACTCACTTTGGAATTTATGCAACAGCACTCGCCTGTCAGAGACAGTCTGTGGGGTGCAGAAAGCAGAAAGATTATGTTTTGTAAATTAGACAAGAACCCAGGTGTAATCACTTCCCCCCTCAATGTGCCAAAAGCTGAAGAGGAATTTTCCTGTTTTTCCAGACTTTTCTGGTTCCCCTCCCCTCCAAACTACATAGACTTTTAAAAATTCTGCAGAAAGATTTGAGGGGAAAATTTTACCTTGGTCTGAAAAAGGTGTTAACACTCATCCAAATGACCCTGATTTAGAGCCTTAAGCTCCTTAGGTCAGCGGACACCCAGGAGCCACTCATCAACTCACCATTGATGAGTTATGTCACATTTATTATCCCAACTTTAACAAGAGATCCCACAGTAATCGTATACTTCCATCAGTTGTGTTTTCACCTCAGAAGGCTGCAGCCTTATTTTATTCGTTAACAAGTTCCCCTTTCCTGCCACCAACCTATACACACAGCATTGGAGACATTCTATCTTCTACCAGGAAACCATAAAGTGCCCTCTGGCCACACACTGTGTGACCCTTTGATCACAGAGGCACTTTGTTTGAGTTTCATCTTTATAGGTCAATGGTGTAGAGGCCTGACACTGTATGGCTTCAGTAGGAGTTCAGGGTGTTCAGCACCTCACAAGATCTGGTCCAATAATGCCAATAACCCAGGGAGTGGAGTTATTTCAGTAGTATTGGATGCTGCATTTTAGTAACTAGACTATAGAGTAAGTGGTCACGATTATCACAGATCGTTGATAAGCTTAATTTTCCAGCTTACTTTAAAAAGGGTTCAACTGCAAAATTATAGCCCCTGTATCAGAGATATAGGTTACCAGGCTGCACAACGTGCACCTTGTGTGTGCAAGGGGGGGATTTGCATGGACAGACATTTTTACACCTACAACTCAGGCGAGTGTATATAGTTTGGGCCAGAATAATTTCATGGGGGAGGATGTGCCAAACCTTGACATTTGGCTAGAGTAACAGAGAGTCAGTCATACACTCTCTCTCTCTCTCTCACACACACACACACACACACACACACGCTTTTATCAGCAATGAAAACTTAAAAAAGTGTTTAGGGTTGAAATCTGTAGTTGCCCAGAGAATGAAAGGCTTTGAAGGAGTTTCCTTAAGCTAGGTCAGGTTAAGAAAAATTCACAGTAACATTATAGTGGAGAGAGATATAATCTCTGCTTTACAATAGCTACCAAAACAAGGCCTGTATAAGAGCAACTGAAGTAATATGTGCCTCAGTGTAAGGGGCCTGAAGGGGAGTATGGACTAGGTGGTGACCTCTTGGGTGCCTTCCAGCCCTATATTTCAGATTAGCAGAACTGCACATTAAACACAGAGGCCAGGTCTATACTGCAGACCTACACTGGTATAATAATGTCCTGTAGGGGTGTGAAAAATCTGCACCCCTGAGCGACACAGTTATACCAACCTAATCCCCCATCTAGACAGCAGCTACTGCCTCTTGGGGAGGTGGATTAACTACCCTGAGAGGGAGGAGTTCCTGTTGGTATAGGAGTGTCTTCACTTAAGCAGTACAGCTGCACTGATGCAGCATTAAGTATAGACCTGCCCTGAAATACACAAAACAGAGCCTCCCCGCAAAAAGAGAAAAATACAAACCACCACACAAAGCATTTCCTCCCCCCCCCCCCCCCAGCAACTCTATCAAATCGGTTTTTAAACCTAGGGATATATAGCCAGGCAGTCCCCTAAGCAAAAGGTCAAGTGCTAGATCATAGCGACCAACTCTCAGTGCTGCACCCAAAATATACAATCAGCTCTCCAAAGAGATAAGAAATAAACCACTGTAGCTAAAAATCCATTCTTCACTGAAAAAAATTCACTCGGAAATTTCAGTCTCCTAAAAATTTAAGACCCAACTTGATTCAGGACTTGGTCAACAGAAAGGGACCAACTGAAGTCAAACATGGACATTTTAGAACTCCATAAATTTAGTTCTACCCTTATCAATGATGAGGGAGAGTAAAATTGAGATTTTTTTTTTTTAAACAACAACAAAAAAAAAAATAGAAAAACCCCACTGTCCTTCCTGGAACTAAGATGCACACTGACTCAAAAGGCTTTTTAGGCTCAAAGTTTCACAAGAACAATCTCACTCCCATCCAATATGTAACCCACCAAGCTGCAGGTTAAAACACCACAGCCTTTGTTCCAAACACTTGCAAATTTGGGATTAAGGCAGTGAAGTTTTTGTTCTGCCTGCAAAAAAAAAAAAACACAGAGTCCCCCTCAAAGTTATACTGATTTAACTTGACTGGTTTAGAAAGATAAATGTGAATGGTAGTGTCCCCCTTGTATTGATAGTAGACTCGTTTTGGCAGATGAGTGCCTTGTATCAATTGAAATTAAACTGGTAAAAAAGGAGAAGGTATGGACCTAATCTGTAAACCCCTTTACACATATTCCAAAAAGGTGGAACAAAAATGTTGAGAGCACAAAAGTTTTCACGAAATGGGAGATCTTGGTTTCTGGCCAGCTCTAGTTAACTTCCCTCCGATACTCATGTGGTCCCATATTGCTCATTTGTTTCCCTATTTTTGACAATCTCACATTCACTGGGTCTCGGAAGATCTGAATTCAATTCCCAGTATAGACTCCTGGGTAACTCTGGGAAAGATAGTGAGACACAGCCTTCCTCCCCGCCTCCAAATCTCCTCCCAATTGTGAAACTGAGGATACTTTTGTGCCTCACAGGGCAGAGGGTTGAATATAAATGAATCAATATTGGCAAGTTGGGTGAGGTAATGTCTTTTTTGGACCAACTTCTGTTGGTGAGAGACACCAGCTTTTGAGCTCACAAAGCTCTTCTCCAGGTCTGGTAAGCTTAGGGCTAAAGCGCTGCTTGCCTTGTGTGGTTGCAGCGCAGCACTGGGAGAGCTCAAAAAACCCACCTCCATGAGGGGTGTAGCTCCCCGCTCTGGGGCACTGTTTACACTGGCGCTTTACAGTGCTGCAACTTGCTGTGCTCTGGGGGGCAGGTGTGTGTGTGTGTTTTTTCACACCCGTGAGTGAGAAAGTTGCAGCACTATTAATTGCCAGTGTAGAAAAGCTCTTAGGCCAGGTGTACATTACAGACTTATGACTGTGTAACAACATCATTCAGGGGTGTGAAAAATCCACCCCCCGAGAGACATAAGGCTATGTCTACTACGTCTACACTGCGCGACTTTTAGCGACACAGCTGTGCCGTTAAAAGGCGCACAGCGTACCTGCTGTTTGTCAGTGGGCGAGCGCTCTCCCACCCACAAAACTTCCACCCCCAACGAGTGGTGGTGTCCACAGGAGAGCAGTCCTGCCAGCGCTTCACACCAGCACTTGTTGTCAGCAAAACTTGTGTCTTTTGGGTGTGTATGTGGTTTCTATGTGTGTTTTTTAAAAAAAACACCATTGAACAACATAAAATTTGTCTTTCACTTGCCAGTGTAGATAAAACCATAGTTAGACCAACCTAACTCCCAGGGTACACAGTACTACAGTAACTCCTCGCTTAACACTGTAGTTATGTTCCTGAAAAATACTACTTTAAGTGAAAGGATGTTAAGCTAATCAAATTTCCCCATAAGAATTAATGTAAAGGGTGGGTGGGGGGTTAGGTTCCAGGGAGATTTTTGTTCCACCAGACAAAAGATTATGTACATATACAGTACAAATTGTAAATAATTTTAAACAATTTAATACTGTACTCACCAATGATGTGTGTGAAGCTTGGTTGAGGCAGGGGTGTAGAGGGGTCGGGCCACAGGGGCTTAACCCATTCCGCCCGCCTGGCACGCTCCTTCTGGGGAGTGGGGTCGGGGGCTGGCTAGAACGCTAGGCGGATTGGGGCAAGCCCCCACGCCCTGACCCCGCTCCCTGGCTGGAACGCTAGGTGGAGCAGGGCAAGCCAAACAATCTTATAATGGAACATAATGCGACTTTAAATAGATCAGCAACCTAATAACAAAACAATGTTAACCAGGATGATTAAGTGAGGAGCTACTGTATGCCAGGAAACCACCAACCAACATAGCTACTGCTTCTTGGGTGAGGTGGATTAACTGAGCCAACAGGAGGTCAACGTAATAGGGCTTGTCTACACTGGCAATTTACAACACACCCCTGAGCGCTGCAAGTTTCAGTGCTGTATACGCCCCACATGGGAGTGATGATTTAAAAAAAAAAAAAGAGTGCTGGGAGAGCTCTCCCCCAGTGCTGTGCTGCAACCATATAAGCCACGTTAGTTAAAGCGTTGCCAGTGTACACCGCTCCAGTGATGTAAGGTGTAAGACTGTTTAGCATAAGTAGTTAACACATTTCAAGGGACCATTTATGGTAAAGTGGCCCATTAAACCCATTCCTCCCTATGACTGGAGGGGTGGTGGGGTGTTAGTGGAATATAGATTATTGTAATAAACCATAAATCCAGTCTCTATTCAGTCCATGTTTAATATTTAGCAAAGTTATGAATTTAAGCCCCCAGGCTTGTCTTTTGAAAGTATTGTGTGTCCTGAGGACAGAGTGACAATCGTGCATTCAATAGTGGTAAAACAGTTGAGTACTATAGGTACTGAGCTCAGAGAAAGACAAAGAGTGATGAGCTTCTCTCTCACCAACAGAAGTTGGTCCATTAAAAGATATAGCCTCCCCCATCTTCTCTCTTTTATCCTGGAATTGACATGGCTATACCACCACCACAAACATTTGAGATCCTAGAGGGGGGGGGGGGGAGGAGGAGATCTCTTAAAATAAATAAAAAAATAAAATCACCAGAGATCCTTGTTTTGATTTCTAGCTGCCACCTCCTCTTCCCAGTCTTGTAGGAACACTCCAGTGATTGCAATCAGGCCACTTCATTTACCAAAACATGCCTTGCTCTACCTATCCGCCCTAGAAACAGTTATCAGTGACACATACTTAACAGTCTTAAAATGTAAGGTTACTTCTGTGCAAAGAAAGTTCACCATGCATGTCTACATCTGTGGAGAACTCTGTCCAAATACTGTTACAGTATTTGTCAAGTAGCAAGGGAGTTCTGTTAGAACAGTTACTCATGCACTTAAGTTAACCCGCTCAAAAATGCTTCACAGGGATTGAACCTCTACTGTTTTCTATTCTCTCCCTCCCCACCTTCGAATTTCAGGAATGTTATCTCTCAGCATCTAGTTATCCAATAAGTTAGAAGAATGCAGTAAACCCAGCAGGGGTTTTAGATTCAATCACTGCCAAATGGATAGGGGGGGGAAGAGTCCACTATTGTGTAGGATAAGGTGGTAATTTACAATAAGGTCTGATGAAATCTTTAGACTCAAATTTAAGTTTTTAAAAAAAGTTTCCTAAAGACAATTAATAAAATACCCCACACCTTTTACCTGATTTAATTTGATTTAGTGGGGAGCTATTGGAAAGAAGAAAGAGGAGAGGAGGGTGGTTGGTCAGAGACCATGAAACAAAACAAAAAACAAAAACACCCCACACACCAAATTTTAAAGTGTCTACTTCACAGTAACTGAAGTTAATACCCAGTGAGGTTTCTTCATTTTTACAGAAATTTGATCAGTTTATCTATTCTCACTTTCCCAATAGTCACTGTTAGCATAATCATACACTCCTTTTCTTACTTGCGTTCAAAAATTAATTTTAAATAATCAGTTTAGTAATTTCTAGTTTTGAGGGGCTCAATCAGCATTTAAAAAAATTAGACTAGACACTTTGTTCTCAAGTCTAGCAATGTCTGCAACAAACTCGAAGTGTGCTATTTTAAGCCTTTCAGGAAAAAAACAAAACAAAACAAGAACAACCTCACAAACACTGCAAAGAAAAACAGGATTGAATAAACGTGTCAAAACAGCTAACTACCAAGACCCATCTGCTTTAGTAAATAAGTTTGGCCCCCTCCTCATTTTAAGAAATGCAGGTGGTTTATTTTAAAACATTTGAAGTTTCCAATAATGATTGGAGACAATGTAATTAAATCTCCCACAGCAGAAGTCAGTCAATACCAGTTTCCTACCCAAGAATAACCAGACAAGAGACATCTTGTGCCTCATAATAACACTTTTAGTTTATAGGTTGTGAATTGTCTTCCAAGGTTTTAATCTAACCTTGTTAACAAACCTTTAAGAGTACTAATTAGGTTAACCCAGAATATATTAAAGTTTCACAAAAATTGCTTTGAAAATCTAAAGGTGCCAAATCATTTAGACAAATTTAAGACTCTAGCTATCCTCACATAAAAGAAGGATTTTGTAAAAACAGAGATAGCAACTCTTAAAAGTCTTACGACTAGATCTCTAAATTCCATGTCCTTGCATGATTAACCTTCTGGTGTAGTTTCAAAGGGCTTTAAAAACAAAGTTACTGAATGCCATGACAAACCCCTTTAAAATGTCTGCAGTTACCTGCTGAGGCTCAAAACTGAAAGCTTTAGCAAACACATGTTCTGATGCTGCTATTAACAACTGAGCTTAAAAGGCCGAACAGTGGAGGGCACTCATGTATTACACTGAAAACAATATCCATTTCTGGAGCCGGGAAGGCAGGTTAGCTCGATCAAAAATTACAAAAACCGTCTACTTTCTCCAGAACAAGAGACTGCAATTTAAAACAGCAGTAGCGACAAACATGCAACTAAAATTCATTCGTTATTGGTGGCTGGAACAAATTAATCATTCCCTAAGGACATGTAAATAAGTAGGTTACCATCTGCCCCCAAAACTATGCTAATTTAAAAACGAAGGTCGAAAAGTGCAGTGGTTAAAATAGGCTACAAAAGCTACCAACATTTTGGATTACACGCTGCAGGTAAACCCGAGTTCTTGGGTTTGCGGAGCGAAGAACATTTCTGAACCTAAGTTCAGGACAGACAGAGAGTCACTGCAACACCGAGTTATTTAATTTTCCCAGTGTGGAAAGAGCAGACCAGAGGACTCCGAAAGCCCATGCAACCTGCCTGGCTGCAACACCTCAGAGTGGAGGAAAGTCTTTTCTCTACCTGACCCACCACGGTTTCTTCCTCAGCGCTCAATTACTTCCACCAGCCCGTCCTTCGCCCATAAACAAGGCGGCCCGAGACCACACTTAACACTAGTACAGTGTTTAAGACCAAGCTAAACGGCGCAAACCCCGCTGCCAAGGTCAATTGCATGAGAGTCCTAATTGTAAGCTTGACATCAACTTACCACCCACAGCAGGCAGGAGGAGGCAAAGGTTAGAGCAGCAGCTCTGTCAAAACGTCACATGCTGCAGGGTTTAGCAAGGGGACTTGATCAGGACAACCAATATAATGTTTCACTTACGTAAAAGGGAAAAAAAACAAGAGAGACATTTTCCCCCTTCCAGTCAGTCAGCCTGCCTTGCACGCTTCCCCCAACGGCCAGAATTTACAGCTCTGCACAGACCGGCCAGCGCCAGCACACCCCACAGCGAACAGTCAGCCCTGGGTGCAGTAATGGGGAATGAACCCACCTAGAGCTCGGGTGGATTCAAACAGCACTAACTAGCTGCTCATTCAAACCGGCAGGCGTGCTGAATTCTCAAGTTGGGCCGCACTGAATATTTCCATCAAATAGAACCTGACCCGTCTCCGAGCGCTATCTGGCTTCACCTCACACCGACTCAATGGGCAACTTTTGCAGCATAAATCACGTTTGCCCCAGAAGTTCTGGAATCAGTGGCTCACATCTCTGAGGGCTCATTAACCCAGTTTACTGCATGAAACCCATTGTTTTGAGAAGCTACAACTAAGAATACCTCCTTTATAGCAGCATGAGCTGAGAAAATGTATTTTGAGTATTATTACAGAACCCAATTGTGGGGATCCCACTGTGAATGGATGCCCACATACAGTATACAACTTCAGTTCTCAGCCTGGAAAGTTTTTTTTATTATTATTTAAGAGTCGCATACTGCATTTTAAGAATCCTACACTTTAATGGCTGTAATCCAGTACAATGGGCAGTTTAAACCCTTTTGTGAAAATGCTAATTTTCCACTGTGTAGTATTATTCTCAAGTGACCACCTGCCGATTTTTTTGACCTGTTAATCGATCACCAGGTTAGCAAAACCATTTTCTGGCACACTGCATTGTTCTCAGAGGTGGGTCTCAAATTGCTTTGCAAATGTTCTCTTGCAAAAGAGCGAGATAAGGGCTTGATTTTATTATTGCCATTATGCATATATTTGATCATTTCTCAGGCAATCTGGCAGGAATTTTAACTTTGTCATGGAGCTTCATCCCTTGGTATTTATGGACACACCTAGGTCGGAGAATATCTAGATTCTTCTGAAGAGTAGGAGATAAACTATGGTTAATCCTGAGTCCAGATTTTATTTTATTTTTTGGTACCACGTCAAGGCTGTTTTATTTAGCTAAGGGGTTCATAGAGATGGTTTAACTCCCACCCACTTCTTCTGATCGTTATCACAAACAGTAGCGGAGAGATTTCTGCAACGGTTTCTATAACTTTGTTCCAAGCTGGTATTGTAGGAGTGGAGAAAGAGCAACAACAGTCAGGTAGCTCTGGCTCAGGATGGGCGGCACACTAGCCCCATTCTGCGGGGGTGGGAGGAAGGTTAAGAATAGAGGGAAATCTGCTCGGAGATTCACCAGCAGGGCTTCTGAATAATACAAAGTTTGGGCGGGGCACTGGGGGAAGGGGCAACCCGTCTGTCCACAAGTCCTTCAAGAGCAGGAGCCGTCATTCGCAGCTCTGAACACCATGTTATGCGTCTATGGGCGAAGGGGAAGCTACCATCCAACTTCAAAAGACCTTGGGGGGGAGGGAGGGGAAATGTTCAAAGTTTTCTTTACAGATCGCCTAGTACTGCCAGTGACCCCTGGGTGGCGCACGAAAGCAATTCAAGTTCCACAATAAATTAAAGTCAAGCAATGCGCTAGATTGTGGATACCGGGCTAATTTTGTCTGTTACAGATTGACAAGCCCCCCCCCCCCCCCCCAAATGCCCATCGAACCTAAGGTAATGTAGCCAAAGCAAAAAAGTTAGGATTAAAAAAAAACCCAAAAACACTCCACCCCACTCTGGGTATTTAATAGACTGACAGACATGCACACCCACCAGGCAAGTTCCAGAGATGGTGCTTTAAACTGCTGTCCTTCGAGACCTTGCAAAATCATTAAAAAACCCTGATAATACCTGTTACTCGAAAGGATGAGAAAAACCCTTTTCTTCTCCCTCCCCCACCCCCTCCGGAGTAACTCTGCAGCTTCAGGAGAGTTATTAACCCTTTTGTTTCAGCACAGCCCCCGGAGGTGACTCTCCAGCAGTGGGCAGAGATTTACATGTGGAAACATCACCTCCATCCCCCCAGCCTAACCATATGCACAAAGGAAAACAGTCATGCATTAAACATGGGATTTATTGCCTTCTGGCCAGCTTGCTGTTTCTTAAGTCACCATTAACCGGACCCAACAATTGGACATTTCGGCTCAAAGAAAGAAAGGGGGGGGGGGGGGGAGAAATAAGAACCCGAATCTCCTGCGGTTTGGGAATAGGCGGCTCCTGTTACATACATTGTTATTGATCATTTCTACCTATGGGGAAAAAGTGATCAAGCATTGAATTTGGGGAGTTATTTGAATATTTGACCTTTAAAGACAGAAGAGCCGACCCACAGAATTACAGAGTCCAGGTTGTTTAGGGTTAGTAAAATCCTGCGGACCCTCCCACCCCAAATATCTCGAGGCAGTTGGTGCTTTAATAATAATAAAATAATCTGAACTATTTACAAATCCCACCTTCATCTCTCTTGGGGACGGGACTGAAACTGACGATTCCTAATTGAGACCAGAGAAATTCACTGATCTACATAACCAGGCAAATTCAGTTCTAATAATACCAGCCCCAAGTAGTTGCAGAGGTTGATATCCAGTCGGTCAATAGGAATTATGCGATGAGTGGCATTAGATCCGCACCGATTTTTTTTTTTTTTTTTTAAAAGAGTAGGTTGAAATTTAAACTGACAATTAACAGTGAAGGAATCGGCCCATGCAGTCGTCTACAAGTGCTACAAATTCTCCCCAATTTAGCGATGCACCAACAGAAAAACCCTGGGAACATATGAGAAGATGCTGCACAGTCTCGATGAAACTTTCAAACAGGATCCAGGAATTACAACTCTGCCCAATTCGTTTCTAACTAACAGCACTTATGCTAGGTGATCAATTCCACCCCCACCCATCCACCCCCGATTTCCCCCCCTGCGCACCCCGCTCCCAAAGATCAGGGATAACTTCATTGCAAACGTAATTTTCCCTTCCTCTAAAATACAAAGGTCCAGAGCATCTAATAGTGGTTCCCGATATTAAAAGTCCCACACCACCCAAATACAAAACACACGCACACACACCACGTTAGCTCACCGGAGTTATTTTAGGAAGTCGGAAATCAAAGATGGCTGGAGGTCAGGCTACAAAAGGTCCAGGGCGATTGTGATCTCCAACCAAACTAGCCAAAGCAGGGTTTTTTTTTGTTTGTTTGTTTTTAAGAAATCCCCACCAAAAGAACCATAAAATAAACAGATCCAGAGAAACAAAACTAAAGCCTTTCCCCATGCCTGCGCTAAAGAGATGGTTTGCAACTCCTTTCTGTCTCTCCCCCCCCCCAAAATCTTTTCCGGCTGGGTAGGGTTTGGGGGTTCACCTTGCATTAGGCTACAACAAAACTGGCTGTACCAAGGCACGTAGCAGATCGCATCCTGCTTCCCTGGCGTGAGACAAGGTAGAGAGCCCGGATTCCCGTCTAGAGCCAGCACACGTTAAACTTTAAGGGGGATGGGGAGGAAAGGCTTTCACACACACCCAACGGGGACGGCAGCGCAACACACAGAGAGATTTCGGCTGCGATCCGAGTGGTCAGCCATGGGGCTGGAGCTCTGGGCAGACCCACCGGACAGTTTTAAGGGGCGGGGGGGGGGGGGAATCCCGTTGCGATTTCAGAAGAAAAAGGAGGATCAGGCCCGATATCAGTCGAACAATGATTGAAGATAAGTGAGGGGTTGGGGTTTTTTTTGGGGGGGGGGAGAGATTATGGGAATAAATGGTACAAACAACGAGTGGTCAGTGTGGGGTCACGATCTCGAGCCGAATCCACTGCGTGTGGGGTGGGGGGAGGGGACGGAAAAAGCCACACACGCACCCACACAAAACCCCTTATTCCCTGGCTGATTTCTTTGCACATCTATTAAAGTTGGTAATTGGCAAGCCTCCGTCTCTTACTTTGCGCCTTACCACTTGCAGCATCTGGGGGCGGCTCCTCCTCGGAGTTGATGTGCTGGGGTTTCGCCTGCTTGCGTCTCGACATGGTGCACAAGCATCGGGAGCAAAATAGTAGCAATTATTTTCTTCACAACAAATTCCTAGAGTTGGGAAATTACCCCCCTTGGGCGGAATGCGCATGTCAGAGTAATTATGATTATCAATAATGCATTGCGATTTATCATGGGTCCCTGACAGCTGATTGGCCTGAGTCCAAGGGCTCACAGATTATTCAAATAAGGTCCATTGATCAGGGAGCAGAGGGGAACGCTGGGCATTGTAGTTTTCCGACTGCTGCTCTGTCCCATGCATGTGACAAAAGCGTGTGCTCCTAACATAGCTCTGGGGGAGCCAGGCTCATCATTTCCTACTACCTGATTGGATCATATTTCCTTTAAGGAGCGGGGGCGGGGGGGGTGAAAGAGGAGCATGAATCCATCTTTGAGAGTAAACAAACAATCTGGCAGCCCGATTTTCTGGGCTATCCGGGGGACAAAACCTTTGTTATCTCACCTGTCCTTTTTATTTTCTATGCGTGGCTTAAAGATTATTTTTTTAAGTAAAGCAGAACCTTGAAACAATGCAATGTGGAGGGCTAATTCTTCCGTTTGTCCTTAGATATGATGGGGAAAGCAAGGAGCATGATCATGTGATTGCCCAACTGGATAAATCGGAGGACAATATGGTGCATGGTGGGGATGGTATGAGGCGTGGGAGGGGAGGATTAAAAAAAGTAAAACCCAGGATACAGAATAATGTTGTGTATGTAAACTACTGGCACATTCCTTTATTTTCTTCCAAATACCTTATTCAAGACTGTTTCTTCTGGGAGGCTCACCAAAAATGGGTCAGTGAGAATAATTATTAAATAAATACAATACTGCAAAAAGTAGAGTAGATAACAAAAATAAAAAAAACCTTGGAATTTGAAAAACTACCAACAAAGAACAAAAACTTCTTTTAAAGGACATGCATTTGCCCAAGTATAATCTCTCTGCTGTTTATTTCTGCCACTTATTACATCACATCTAAAGAGAGGCACTGGTCTTGCAAACAGATCCATACCAGTAGACCTGCTGGAACCATTTAGAGTCCCACTGAAGTCAATGTCTCTATGTGTGGATTTGGGTCACAGGGTTGGAGCCCCATAGAAGTAAATTGGAGCCTTAGCTACTGATCCTGCAAAGTGTTCTCATGAGTGGAGGTTAGCTGTGCCCAGTCTGACCCCCACTGTCCGTGGCAAAAGGCATCTGCACAGGGGTAGAAGTTTCTGATGCAGAACTCCTTGCATGACTAAAAGCTTAGTTTATCATCTATTCTATTTAGGGAATGCGCTGCAAAGAATTCAGAACCCTTTCAGTCCCATAGCCATGATGAATAATATTGTTATTGCTTAAAATATTTTATTTTATAATTTGAGAGGTGGAAAGATGACCTAGTAGGTAGGGCCCTGGACTAGTACTCATGCAATTTGGCATCAGTTCCTGGCTTTGCTACGGACGCTCTGCATGAGAGTGGGCAAGTCACTTAATCAATTCTGCGCCTCAGTTTCCTACCTGTAAAACAGGGATGGTACTTCCTTACCTTGCAGGGACATTGTGAAGATAAAAATCCATTAACGATTGTGAGGGGCTCAGGCCAATGTTCTCAAAGGAATTAAGGTACCTAAATCCCTTTGAGGAGATGGGTCTCAGATACTGTGGTGATAAACGCCATACAATGTATAGATAGGAGAGGCAATATATAAGAAACAATGATATATAAAGATACGAGAAAAATTATTACAGACCATTGTACAACATTAATCTCATTTTAATAGTTCCTTTACAATAACACTAGCAAATTGTTTATTTCAAAACATCTTTTAGTAATACGATATAGCATTTATTATATTCAAGGGTTTATTATTCAAAATTTATTCACCTACTGTACACCAGTGAACTCTTTGTGACATTTCTAGAAAGTGGAGTGTGTGTGGGGGACAAAGATTTTGACTCAGCAGACCAAGGTACACAGTGCATCATGATGATCTAATTATCTATTTATTATCTTAGGTTTTTCTTACAGTGCCTCTTACTGGGATCTTGTCTAGCATTTAGCAAATGATAATGAAAACCACAGAAGTAGGTTGTCGCACACATTGTAGCTTCCGAAGGCGGAGCCTATTACACACTCCAAAGACTCTTGCATCACTCCATTCCACCATTCTCTCACCCTGTGGGGAGTTAGTGAACATGTAGAATCAGGGAACAGATTTTGATTTTTAGGGTGAGCAGCAGGGTTATTTTGTGTGATGTCTCCCTGATAAATAAATAATTGCTGTATACCATCCTGATCCTGACACAACAGGGTCTCAGATTCTCTGTATAATAACATAAGTATAAAATCACTTATCAGAAACACCATATAACAAAAGAGATTAACTCGGATTTCAAGTTATTCTGATCAGAAAGAATCTTCGTGGAGCATTTATTCCAGTCCTGTATAGTTGTACAAACAGAAACTTTAGTTTCAGCCAATTTTATATTTTTAACTAACAGTTTGAAATGCTCTTAGTTTGCAAAGTGTGTCCAGATAAAATAGATTGTTAAACAAGATTTAGATAGATAGATAGATTACATATTTACACTGGGGAATTTTTTTCTCCCTATACATTTGATATATGTTCAGTATAACTGACATTTTTTGTTCGTTACATAGAGGTGACATTACACATAACATCACTGAGCCAAGTGACAATCTATTAAACACACTATTTTATGTACCAAACTGGGAATGAAAGGCAACCATTTGTAGTCAGTCCACTGTTTAAGATAGGCAACTTATAGGAAAGCGTTTGTTATAAGCTTTTTAAAAAATAATGGGTGAAATCCTTAGTCCACTGAAGTCAATGAGGAGTTTTGCCATTGACTTCAGTGATGGCAGGATTTCACCCAATATGACCAAACCTTGCTGGAAGAAAGGCAAGCATATAATGAAATATTAATTTATACTGAAAAGTAAGAAGGCTGGGTCTGAGGTCTATTGGCAATTGGAACTCAGGAGAAGAGATCAAGGTTGGGAGCAGAACACATCAGGATGCTAACCATTCAAGAAGGACTAGAAGACAGATGGTGTTATTCGTGAAAGCTGGTCTCATGATGCCTTTTCTTCAATGGGCTCCCACCTACTTATAATTTTAAATAGGATCAATCGAGTGATTCCATCAGATGCAAAAGGCACATTATTTGGAATTTGTATTATCATCTGGATTACCATGATTATAGTTTCTCCATCTGAAAACTACAAGGCTTCTTTTTTTGACATGACATTTATTCTCTAGAAAAGTTCAGAGGTAATCAATGTTTTATCACCAGCAATGCTGAAGAGCCATTCCTGGTTAGGCGCACTTCCAAGATTGCAGCCTAATTCCACATTGAAAACCGATAAAAGGAAGCTTTTTTACACAATGCATGATGAGCATGTGGAACTCATTGCTACAAGTTAACATTGCCAGAGACAGGATACTAAACTAGATGATTCACAGGTTTCGTCTAAGCAGGAAATTATTATGGCCGTAATAGGCCACCTAAAAATGAAATTGATCAGGACACAGGCAAACCTGACAAGTGTCCCAAACCGACGACTTCATGGGAAAAAATATATTTCCACCACTATAAATAAATATTGTCCTGTATTCTCTGCTGTTCTACTATGAACAGTTCTGCTCATTGCTGAGTAGAAAATGGTTAAAAAATATTTTTTGTTGAAATCTTGAAGTTCAATAATAAAATAAAATAATAATGATAAATAGGAAACAACATTTTCATGAAAAAATTTATTGGGGTAAGTTGCACTAGTGTTAGTCCCATTATACATCAGTGCAGCATGTTTACATTAGAGGTTTGTACCAGTGAAGCCATATCCATTTCACTATACTAATGCACATTTTCCCTGATGTAGATAGTCCATAAGGGAGTAATCTACGCAGACACGGGTGTAATCTGTACTTTGAGGGTCCTGGGGAGTAAAATAGTTTACATCTACTGATATCTTCCTGCAGGGGTGCCGGAACAATTTGTATAGTGGGGGTGCTGAGAGCCTTTGAACCAAACTGTAAACCCTATATATGGTGGAAACCACTTCAAGCCGGGGGGTTCAGCACCCCCAGCACCTATATCTTCCTGTTTTTACTTTTCCTGCTACCTTCCTCTCCCTAGCATGGCAATATATACATTGCTGCAACTTACTTGCTAGGTAAATTACTCCAGTCCAGAGTCCTTGGGCTTACTTCCACTTCAGAATGTTATGTTACCCTTTTTTGAACATGGCTGGGAAGACTCAAGTTAGCTGACATGATGCTAACCATGACTTTGTAGTCAGTGTAAACAAGGATAAATTATGTTCAGCCCTGAGCCAGTTGCACAAGATTAAGTCTTGAGATTTAGCCTGCCCCGCACTGAAAAATGGGTGGGTTCCAACCCAAGTTAAAATGGAATCTAGTTTTTAACCCCCAACCCCAGATGGGTAAGCTAGCCTGGACTTAAATGTACCCCCAAGCCCTGGTCAGAGGTTCTACTGTGTAGACAGGAGGGCGTTAAGGCTAAAACCCTGGCATTAGCCCAGGCTAACTGTGTAGTATAGGCATACCCACAGAGGTTCAATTTCAGAAGTGGTTAGTGAGTAGGGTAAATTACATACTGGTAAATACATGTAGCTCTAAAGGAATCGAAATCTAACTGAATCTAATGGATTGTATACACAGGAACGTTTTACCTGTTATACCGGTATAATTATACCAGTGTAGTTAAACCAACATGATTATACCAGTATAAACCCCCACGTAAACACTCTTATTCTGGTATAGGAATATTATTGTTTTTTTGTTTAGCTCAACTACACTGAAAAAGGCCAGAATAAGAGTGTTCTCAAGGGGGTTATAACCATATCAGTTTAAATTAATACCTTATCTTATACCTGTATAACATTCCCATGTAAATAAGCCCTAAGGGAATGGATGAAAGTCCAGCTGGATGTAACTTATATAAGGAGGACACTGGAAGAAGGCATACACATCCAATTTTGCACTAGTATAATTATGTAGGTTAGGGGGTGTGATTTTTTTTTTTTTTTTACCAATTTCAGTACAATCCCTAGTGTGAATGCAATTATATTGGTATAAAGGTACTGCCTTATAGCAGTATAACTTATTCCCCTTTCCTATGGAAGTAGTTATACCTATTTCACTGTGTTCACACTTGGGGGTTGGTACCACTTCAACCAAGATAGTTAAAATGATTCAACTGTTGTGTATAAATAAGGCCTAAGTTAAACAAGTTTAGGCCAAGTCTACATTACAGACTTCTGTTGGTGTAGCTATGTCAGTTGGGGGTTGAAGAGGTGTGATCCCTGACCAGCAAAGTTGTGCACCATAGGCCTTGTCTACACTACAGGGGAAATTCGATCTCAGCTACATAATTTGAGTTACACGAATAGTGTAACTCAAATCAATGTAGCTTAGACCTACTTACCACAGGGTCCACACTATGCAATGTTGACGGGAGACGCTCTGCCATTGACTCTCCCTACTCCTCTCGATCCGGTGGAGTTCCGGAGTCGACGGGAGAGCAAGCTGTGGTTGATTTAGTAGGTCGTCACTAGACCCACTAAATCGGCCGCCGATGTATTGATCGCCGCTCGTCGATCCCCCAGTAAGTGTAGACAAGCCCTTAGTATAGACGGAGCTATATTGGCAAAACTGCATTTTTACCAATATAGCTTGTTTCACTCATGGCGGAGGTTACTAACCAGTGCTCTGCTGCTATAGTGTTCTGGTATTCCTACACCGCTAAAAGCGCTCCCATGCAGATATGGCCTAAGACTCTCCTCTGAATTAATCTCTTATAGTTTCTACACCCTGGCTCTAAAAGGTTCAGGTTGGGATTTTCAAAAGGAGCCTAAATCAATGGTATCTAAACACCTAACTATCTTAGGCACTTTTGAAAATCCAAGACTAAAATATTTCAGATGTAAAATATTTAACAAGTCAACGAATAAAGAGCTGCTAAATATTTAGTGGTAACTATACTCCATATTCTTTCCATGTCACCTAATAAATGTAACACAGCTGATGTAACCTAGTCATTCAAGTACATAAGAATGGCTATACTGAGTCAGACCAATGCTCCATTTAGCCCAGTATGTCTCTGACAGTGGACGGTGCCAGATGCTTCAGAGTGAATGAGCAGAACAGGGCAATTCATCCCTTGTTGTCCAGACCCAGCTTTTTGGCAGTCAGAGGTTTAGCGACACCTAGAGCATGGGGCTGCATTCCTGACTTACTGTCCATGAACTAATCTAATTGTTTTTTGAATCCAGTTATACTTCTGGCCTTCACAACATCCCCTGGCAACAAGTTCCACAGATTGACCGTGTGTTGCATGAAGAAGTATGTCCTGATATTTGTTATAAACCTGCTGCCTATAAATTTCATTGGGTGACCCTGGGTTCCTGTGTTATGTGAAGGGGTCAATAACGCTTCCTTTTTCACTTGCTCCACATCATTCATTTTACAGACTTCTATCATCTCCCCCCGTCGTCTTTTTTCTAAATGGAACAGTCCCAGTCTTTTTAATCTCTTCTCGTATGGAAGCAGTTCCATACCCCTAATCATATTTGTTGCCCTTCTGTGTACCTTTCCCATTTCTACTATATCTTTTTTTGAGATGGGATGACCAGCGCTGCACACAGTATTCAAGGTGAGGGTGTATCATGGATTTAGACAGTGGCATTCTGATATTTTCTGTCTTATTGTCTACCCTTTTCCTAATGGTCTGTAACATTCTGTTAGCTTTTCTGACTGCCACTGCCATAAGCACTATCGATTTATAACTAGTTGTTGTTAAATGTGAGCAGCTCTGATTTCATTGATTAAAGCTTTTTGATAAGAGATGGCTCAGTTGCTTGGTAATCAGAGCTCTGCACTGTTATGCAAGAGCCCCAGATTTCACGTCCACCCCTGCTTCATAAACGGGTGTGTGCAGAGGGATCACATCATCCTGCAGTTACAATTCAGAAGTGGGGTTGACATGGCTCCTGTGGGAGTCATGTTCCACTCTGCTTAGCCAACAAATTGACGACCACAGGATTCAGCCACTTGAGAGGCAAGGAAGGGGTCTAAAATGGGGTGATCTTCAGAATTCCATTAGGGACATGGAGGTAAACATGGGAAACTGGGGAGAGCTACTATAGACGGATGATATAGAATCAAAGAACCATAGGGTTTCAAGGGTAAGTTACACTGTTGGCTAAAATGCCTAGTTATCCTCTTAGCTCTTTTCTTACCAATCTCTGCTGTATTCAAAGCAAACAACTTCTCTAAAATATTATTTTTATGAATGCAACTAGCAGACTATGTTTATTCTGGGTCATGTCTGTGCAGTTACACATGGGATGAATTTGACCCACGACGTCTAAGACAGGAAAGGGTAACTTAGGTGATCTTTCTAGGGTTTCCTTGTAAGTAAACGAAAGAGCAACATAGGGATTGTAATATTTTGAAAGACACTCCAACTGGCTCCACAGCCAAGAGGAATGACAAGCATGTGGGCTAGGCAGGTAAACAAACAAATCTGTGGATGTTTGTTAAAATGCTCAAGTGTTTCATCTAGGCAAGAGTAAACATTATCAGCTTTATTTCTTAGAGCATGAAAAGTCACGTAGAGCAATATCTTGTATCAGATGGGTGATGTGATTTAGAGAAAGTTAAAATCCAACTCCAACCAAACCTTTACGTGAGTTTGTTTTAAAAAAAAAAAAATCTGGTTAACATCTTTTTCCGCCTCCATTATTCTCCAGCACCTCTTTCTTAATTTCGAAGTTACTAGTGAGATTGGAGGAAAAATGCTAGCACGCCACAAGTAAGGCTGGCTTTATAGTATTACAGGACCAACTGGAACCTGGCAGGAAGCCATGGGAACTTTGTGAGAAAGTCTGTTCCCATAATGTACATTACACTTTACAGGATTGGGCCCCAATTAATGAAGCTTCACTATCCCCCATGCGGTAACTAACTGTTATCCCCATTTTATAGGTGAGGAAATGTAGGGACAGAGGGTTATAGGAGTCATCCAAATTCACAGAGGAAGTCTGTTAAAGAAATAGAAATAAAATTAGGGGAATGTCTACACTGCAGTTAGACACCTGCAACCTGAATTGGGCTCATGAGGCTTGGGGTAAAGGACTGTTTATTTGTGGTGTAGACATTGGGGCTGAAACTGCTGCCAAGCTCTGGGACCCTCTCACCTCACAGGGTCCAAGAGCCTGTGCTCCAGCCCAAGCCCAAACATCTACACCACAGTTAGAGAGCCCCTCAGTCCGAGCTCAGTGAGCCTGAATCAGCTGGCACAGGCAAGCTGCGGGTTTTTAGTTGCAGTGTAGACATACCCTAAGGGGCTTTGACTGAAAGGCCTTGTCTACACTGCAAAGATGTACCATGTTTGAATGTGATTGTGAACTATTTGTTAGATAACATAATGCTGAACACAAATTAGCGGTCAATGGAGACTAAGACAAACCTGGTTCCTTCTCCTAGTAGTATTTAGTATCATAGTTCAACTAAAATAATCCTTGAAGCTTGCTTTCACAGGGAAATATAATGATAGCACTACAGTTAAACTGCTACAACTCCCCAAGTGGGCACTCTTATTTTTATAGCTAGAGCAGTATAATTATCACAGTATGGTTCTACCAGTAAATTTCTCCATACAGACAAGTCCTAAGTCAGATATTTTAGTGCTAAGGTGCTTCAACTTGAGCCTACCTGAGCATTGTCGGCAGTACAGCTTGCCCTGTTGCTACCCCCGCAATAGCAGTGAATTATGAGCCCATTTTGGCCAATGTAGACAAGGCTCAGCAGTTCAGCCTAAAGAATGAAAATTACTTGTAAGGTATAATATGACTTGGAAGAGCTTGAAAAGCCTGTATGGTTCAGGTCTGGCTAATTCATATTTGCTGGGATGGATGAATGCTCTATGTGACCAATCAGCATTTCTGTGATTTATAGTAACATTATGTAGCATAGGAGTCATTGAGTAAAAAGTAATGTGAAAGAGAGGAGTCTAACATGAGTAATAGAAGAATTGTTTCTGGTTAGCAAGAAACAGAGTTCTTTTATCCATAGAGCACTGGTGTTTTCCAGATGGCTAGCAAAAAAGATGCTTTGGGAGATGTTTCTGCTGACATGAATGTACATTCTCCAAAGGTTAATACATTTGCAGTAAAAAAAAAAAAAAATCTGTCCATTTTTCTCTACAAAGAAATTTTAAACTACTCGTCCTTAAGCTATGTGAAGTCTCATCTACACTACAAGTGATTTCATGGTTGGGGACCTCGTTAAAACATGGATGTCTCCCCACATGATTCATGCACAGCTCAGTGCCAGCCAAAATCTGACTACCACACAATTCTAAAAGCAAGGTTATGTCCCATCTACACTGCAAAATAGTGTTGGTGGAGAAATGTGTTGGAACTGGGACATAGCTGAATGTGTAGCACAGTTGGTACTATAGGCCTAGTCTAAAAGAGCCTGACAATTGAATTTAAAAATCTGTTTTTGGACATGGTTTATATACAGTTTTGGCCAAACTGGGCGCTGATGCTGTTTGATCAGCTACTGCTGATGGTGCCAAACAGTGTTAAAGCAGATTTCAAAGCCTCTGCTTTACCCGTCTAAAGCATGGCTGTTCAGATCTAGCACAATCCATACTGGCAGACTGCACTGTGTTAGAATCTCTCTGGGCCACAGCCAAGTTTGAAAAATGGTTGGTCAGCTAGTATCACAAGGAGTTGAGGCTCTTAGCATCCTACAATGACTGTGGCTGCAGTGGTCTATTTTCTACATTTTCACTGGGTGCAGCTTCATAGGGGTTAGTAACAGCTCTGTCTGCAAAGTTGCCCGTTATCCTCTTTTGAATCTCTCTTAAAATCTCTCTCTGCCGTTATGCCTACAAAGTACTTGACAAAGGTTAGGCAATTAGCATGCTGTGACTGCTGCTTATTGCACTAATCATAACGGTCTGACTGTCACAATGTGCTCCCTTATCTATCTCTTGTATCCAATTATTGTCTCATTAACTACTTAGATTGTAAATTGTTTGGAGGGAGAGAATTTTATTTTCTCTCTATATATGTACAGTGCCCAGGACAGTGGGAACTTGATCCCTGATTGGAACCTGTAGGTGATACCACAATACAAATAAATAGACAAGATTCTGGCAGCTGCAGCTATTTTAGCCAGCTGCTCAAAGCAAATCTAGATGACATACTTGTAAAAATATTGTTGGCTGATGACACCTTGTCTATGCTAGTGCTTGCATCATTGCTAGGAATGATGGAAAATTTTAGGGGGGAGGAAATAAAATTCAACACCTTGAACTTTAGCTTAGTTATGTACAGTTAAAGTCCAGCTATGCTTGTAACTAAATTAAGGGACGATGGAGTTGTCATCAAGTTCCCTGACCATCTCACATTTAAATTATAGAAAGGCCCTAATTCTTTTTGGATTACCAACTTGAGACTCCTTGAAAGAGACAGGTTTTCAGAAGATGGGTGCTGAAAAACACTAGTCTCTTTTGAAAATCCTGACCTTGTTTCCCAACATGGTTGCAGCTAGCCTTGGTTAAAGTCTCATGCAGACAGGGAAGGGATCTTTTTAGACAATTCCACCATCAGAATCTACACTATAGACTCCCTCTTAGCAAATGAATAGCATAGTTTCTTAATACCATTGTAACATGGTTTTAACCAGGCTGGGTGTGAGCTGAAACCAGGATACAGCCATATTAGGCAGTAACTGTGTTTGAAAAAGAGTTTTAAAATGCGGTTACAAGTCTTTAGTATGGACTAATAGGTCTCATGTTTTATTGTGCGACATAAGCTGAGAGCCACAGTTTAAGCCAAGAATTCCTTTTGCTGACATAGCTTTTGTATCCATTTACATTTGAAAAGGGCAGTTGGTTGAACAATACTCTCAGTACTGGGTGGCGTAAAGAATCGGTTCAGTGCTTGACACCTTTCAGCATGTAAAGGACAAAAGCTTGAAAAACATTTTTTCATATAATATCTTTTCCTGTTTGTGGCCTTTACTCTTCAGAATGCTGTGAGGCTGGAGCCACCAGTGATCTTGCTAAGTAGGTCACACCATAAACAGGCTTATCAGAAAAATAGCATGTTGCGTAATGTGAGAAGGAAAAATATATCGAATGGTCTGAAAAACAAATCTATGGTTCCCTTAAGTGACCAGCTGTCACACACACACACACACACACACACAAGCCTTCAAAAATGTTTACTCCTATTTTAACGCTATTTTACGTAACGATCTCAATATTATCCAAGTAATGGCCCAGATTCTCCATTCTGGCTGGTGGAGGAAAGGAGGGGACACAAAAGTGGCTTTAAGTCACTTTTGTGCCTTTTGTGTTCTTGACCCTCCCCATTGCCCAGTGTAAATTAATGTAACCTCAAAAGCTCCCTAGTATAAACAAGCTGATGCAAGGTGAGCAGTTCTGCAAAGGTTAAAGGCTCTCAGGGAAGAAGAAAATGGGAGAATTGGGCTGAGTAACATACTTTCTGATTTATGCAAATTTTTCATACAGGAGAAATTCAACAGGGCCAGTGAGATTCCTAGACAAGGCAAACTTCAGATGCCTTGTAGCTTACTAGCCCTCTCCAGGCAGACATTCGCTAAATCAGTTATCAGGCAATAAAATATCTCCTTGGCATAGATGGTTTTCTACCAGAAGCCTGGAAAAATTGTTCCATCTTCCAATCTGGGATCTCTAGCAGATGAACGTCCTCCAAATCTCCCATGGACTGAAATAGTGATGGTCCTGAACCCCTACCAACCAGACCCAAACATTTCTCAGTTGATTAAAAATAAATGAAATATGAAATACTTATCATAGCCTCTGTGGGCTGGTAACCTAAGATGCAGCTGCTTCTGAACAGGTGAACATGTAAAGATGATATGAAGGCGTACACCAAGTAGATACAAATTTCCAATTGTGACCTTGCTGTGATGCAGAATGTGAAAGAGGAGATACATTTTTCCCCCCCATGTACAAATATATAATATGCTTTTTCATTGCCTTAGCTGCCATCTCTGCTGGGTTGAGGCAGCCACTCAGGTCTGGTGGGGGAAAAGAAAAAAGATCAGAACAACCTGCTGCAAGAAATGCTTAATGACTTTGGGTACAAGTTGGATCGGCACCTTGGATTCCAGAAGGAGCAACTGGGCTGGGACCAGAAGAGGAGAGACAGGTGGTGGAGTACCAGAACACAACTGGAGGATGAGGGAGCAGGACTGGCAGCAACAGAAGGAGCTGCTTGAGTGGATGCTCTCCCTGATGGACAGCAGGATGCAAACCTGTCACAGCAGCAACTGCACCAGCGGATTCCCCTCCATGCTACCACAATCTGCAACCCATGCAGCCATTGGACATTTCTGGGGTGGGGTGGGCTATGAGTCAGTCCATACACTACTGGAATGGAACTTCCTTATTCACTCGATCCTGTAACTGCCTGGGGTAAGGAGAACAGGTACACTGTTGCTGTGCATACCATTACCAGTGAGACTGCACTGATTGGTGTCTCTGGCAGTTTTCACAGCACATAGCACTTTTCAATTCGATTAGTGTTTCACACTTTACCTTGGCTCTTAATGCAGTATGCTTTTATTACTTGCAAAAATTTTAATAACGTTTCTTTGGTTGTATACTACATTGGTTGTGGATGCTTGGGAAACAAGGAAGAGGCAGGAAGTTTTATCCAAAGCTTTTAATCGGTCACATAAAAGCAATGACAAATTGATAAAATGGTATGAGCACCACAACAAGGCAAGGATGTGTACACAGAAGGCATTCCTTGTTCTCCTAGACCTAGCCCCACTGATGACTGCACTTCCTGGTTGCCTGTGCCAAGCCTGCAAAATCTTGAGGCCACTCCTGGCAAAAGCTCTCCCCCTTATCTTCATAAATGTTGGGCAGTGCACAGCCCGTCCCATTAATATGAATGGCATTGGGCACACTGCCATCCAAACAGGTTTGTAGACAGTGCCATCTTGCCTTCAGCAGTCAAATGAGCATTCTACTACCATCATGTAGCTGCTCAGTGTGTAATTAAATTTTATCCAAAACTTTATTCTTCTGCCTGGTGCTCTTTATTTTTCTGCCAGGCTTCCTCAGTCAGAGAGGTAGAGGTTAGGCTGGGTCCTCTAAAAAACAGTGGGCAGATACTCCATTAATAACCATATTATTTGGAGGAAGTACGTCTTTTCTTGTCCAAATAGGTCAATACCAGTATCTCCTGAATGCTCCAAGTCATGCACCCTACTGGTGCAACTCACGTTGGCGTTCATGAACCTGCCTTTGTGGTTGACCAAAATCCTTTTCGATTGGCATAGTCATGTGTTCCTTGTGGTGGGCAGACAAGGGGCATACGTGTGCCATTGATAGGTCCAGTGCAGTTCAGGAACCCCATTCTCTCAAAGCCAGGAATGTTACCAATATCCACCACTGGTGGATAAACCACAAAAATTGCCTGACAAAACTCTACCACAGCACCAACAGTTGATTTGCCAATGCTACACCGATTAGCCACTGATCTGTAGTAGCATGGGGTACCCAACTTCCAGATGGAAATAGCAACCTACTTCTGGACTGATATGGCCTCTCCCATCTGCATGTCCTGGAGCTGGAGGGTTGCTGCAACTAAGCTCCTCACACAAGTCTAGGAAACTGGCCTTCTGCATGCAGAAGTTCTGGAGCCACTGCTGGTCATCTCAGCTCTGCATGTTGATTTAGTCCCACCACTCCATGCTTGTGGTTCTGCATCTGATGGGGGAATCCACAGAGATTGCAACCAGCATCATCTGTCTCCACTGTGCCATGTCAGCATCCAGCCTGCATGATCTCCTTGCCAAGACCGGCCACCACCTTCTGAGGGCCACAAGCCACTGCTGAAATGCCTTCCATCATGTCTTATACCTGCCTCATGCTGCATTAACAGTGCAGCCAAAAGCAGGAACAATTCATTGACCTGGCTGAATCGGCTTCTGGCACTGAAAAAAATCTGAATTTCCATTTTTTTTCCAAATTACATTTAATGATTCTTTTTCACTGTGACTCTAACAAACACTTTTTTGCTGGCAATGAACAAGGAGGAAGGGTCAATAGGTAGTGAGCCTGAGAGCTTCAGAAATGTGCTCGGCACAGTTCAGAATTCCCTGTAAAGCACTGATGTATCTGAAGCCTAGAGCCTCAGAAACGTTGTGGAAGTTTGCATCTGTATTTGGAGCTTGCCCTGTAATGGGCCAACCCAAAACCACGACTTCACAAATTCCTAGCTGAACATTACAGCTCAGGATCATCCAGGAGGAAGTGTGTTTAACAACAAAAACACACGAGACCAAATAGGGTGGCCAAAGCAAATCTGTAGCTCCTTGAGCCATTCTGTCAAGACACGCAAAATCCTGATTATCTTCAGCAAAAAACAACTTTAGCAAAAAAAGGAGGTCCCACCTTGCTGGAATTCCAATTATTAGAAGATAACACTGGGAGCTGCATGCCTATAACTCCCCACGCCCCTTTGCTGATCATTTAGCTCTTAATGTTACCTGAGTTTAAAGGTAACTTGACCCTCCAGAAATAACTGGCTCCTGATTTATTTATTTTTTCTAAATCATAATGTTTATGTAGTTTCCCGGAATGACAACATGAACAAATCACCTAATGCATCCAGTTGTTCTTGCGATACAGGAGCAACTAGAGATCAAATTAAATGAAATTAGACAATCAAATATATGTTTGCGATAACAGTATGTGACAATATATAGTAGGCTAAATAGTAATTTTGTTGCAAGTTACTGAACTCTCTCATTAAAGTCATGCACTCAATGTCCATTCAATAGCTAAAGTATACGACTAACAAATACTGATAATTTTTAATTATTATTATTTTTATTAATGGACCAAATCTTAAATTCCTTACTTGGAGTTTACGCTGTCCTTATCCAGACAGATACACACTGAATTCAACTGGAGTAAGGAGCTGAGGATTAGGCCCATTGTTATTTGATATACACACTCTGCCTGAAATATGTGAAATTCTTTTCACATAAGTAAGGAGACAAGGGACGAAATTCTGCCCCCATTGCAGTTAATGGGACTTTCACCTTTGTCTTCAGTAGTGCCAAGATTCTACCCAAGGTCCCTGCCCCAAAGAACTTATAGTTTAAACAAACAGTGAGCACATGACGGATGGGGCATCAGATGCAACAAATCATTACAAGAAAAATGATTAATTTCCCTGGTGAGGAGGAGCCAGGGGGAGGAGGTTGCCTTGCCACTGGAAGAGACCAGGGGCTCCACCAAAATCAGGTAGTTAGAAACCCCCAGATTTCATTTGTACCCACAGTTCATTTTTTCAGGTTCAAAAACCTCCATGCAAATTTTGTAGATGACACTTGTGCCTGCAAAAAGAGAAGATGGGCCCCAGCCCCTGCAAGCTCACCCCTTCCGTGACCTCTTACTCATTTTAATTAAAGTGATTATTCAATGGACTCCAGATGCTACAAAAAGGCCCCATCTTGTTAGGTTTAGAAGCGCAAATTCTCTCAAATTTGCACATCATAAGAGTAAAAGTAGCCAAAAATCAATCTGTAGCTGAAAAGTTAACCTTTTCCTCAATGTTTTTCCAATTCTCAAGCCTGCTTTGCTGTGATGACTTTAGCATGAGCAACCTTTATCTCTTGGGTAGTTAATTAAGAGAGGTCAGATTACCTCGAGGAGCCAATCACTTTGGGGATGGGGGTTGTTTAGGTTGTAATTTAGGACAGCAGGGATCTTGACTTCTAAAACTTGCTTCTCTAACTTTTTTTTTTCCCATGCCTGAGTTCAAAACTTTTATTTTGCTTGAAAAACCAGAAGAGTGGAAGAGATTGGAAGTCACCTTGAGTATGCGAAAGACTGACCAAAGAGGGCGAAAAAATTGCAATTTCCTGTATTTACTAAGCTTGCTCCATTCCCTGTTTGTGTATGACTTAGCAATGATATATTGATTTTTCAGAGGTTTCTTTTTACAATTACAAAAGAAAACGAAATTACTGATTGGGAAGGAAAACTTCTTTGTGTCTGTTTTGTAAAAGAAACAGCTTTGTGTATGTGTGTGTGTATAAGAAATAGAAATGCATTAAAAGAAGAAAAAAAGGAAGAGGAAGATGATGATGATCCAGAGATCAATACAGAGAATTAGGTGAAACAGAACATCTTGTACGTTTTTTTAGAAAATCATTTTTTATATACTAAATACATTTGAGGACTTTGTTCCAAGCAAACCTTTTCAAGTTGTAATTTGAGTCCAAGCCACAGGTCTTCGTGCAGATTTTAAATGGCTGAGAAATCATCTTTGATTTTGAGCAGGGTAAAAGATTAGAGAGAACTTGGTCTTTGGAGACTTTCTGAAGTTAACTTAAAAACAAAATTCAGCCCTACAGCCATGTCACAAAGGAAGTAAGGTTATTGCTTGAGGGCTGAAGGATTTGGTCATGTGTCATCATTTTGCAGGATGTTACCTCAAAATGACATAATGATAGAAAAAATCCAGTCCAGAAATGGCACATCCACCTACTCACTATATACAAAATATTGAATGCTGATTCTCCTAGACATGCTTTACAAGTAAGCATTTGTCTGAGCTGAATATGAGTAATGGTGAAATCAGGCTGAATGACTTGGATTTTGAATGCTAATGAAGCTTTCAGTACAAGTAATGCCATCAACAATAATCAGTTTTCACACAGTCATCCTCATTATTTTTCTGCTAGTTATTTGGAGCAGTCAGTGTACACAGTTCTGCATCAAAACAGAAAAAAAAAAAAAAAGGTCCCTGCCTCAAGGTGTTCACAATCAAAACAATATGAGCAAATGAATATAAGAGAATGAAAAAAAAAATCATCTTAATTCCTTAGCACTATTTGGGCCCAGATGTTCAACAGCGGGTCCTGATTATAGAAGTCCAGAGTTGCGTGGGCAGCTGTCCGGATCTACGGAGTGGATGAGCACCCATTTGGCACACCCAGCCACTTCACTTGCATGTGCATACTGAGCAGCTCCTTACATTTCTGTTGCCAACTCCTGATATTTTGTCACGAGTGTCATGGTATTTGACATTTTACTTAAAGCCCCAGCACCTGAAGACAAATAAGAATGTCAGTTTTTTGTAAGCTTGTAGCACTTCTGGTTGCAAAAAAAAGCTTGAAAATGTGATCTGAGTGCACCCTAAAGGCTCAAAATCCCATTAAGTAAACATAAAAAGAACCCAAAATGGATTGTTTGTGAAATTGCATGATTTCTAAGCCAATTTTGTGATTTTAAGGGGGGACCTGACTCATGATTTTTGAACATTTGGGGTTGGTATTACTGCAGGTTGCTCACGTAAATATGGGATTTGCATACGCAAACCAAGCGCATATCCAGTTTTGAGGGCACAATCAATGGCGTATGTGGAAAAGGGGTTCAGAAAATCAGAGTTCAGCTTCAGCCTGACTGGAAAGATGCCTCTCAAAGTCTCCACAAGTTCTGGTTTAAGTCTGACATTCACAACTGGTAAATAAAGCATATTGCACATAGATACACACCAGTTTGCACTGGCACAGCTTGCTGGGGGAATTAAAAAAAGGGAAAAGAAAACCTCAAAGGAGATGATGCCAGGAAGTGAAGTAATGACTGAACAATAATCATTTAAAAAAGGCATTCTAACCCCCTAAGAGAATGGCATACCACCATGATCTATTGGCACAAAGTGACAGATTCTTCGTTGGTAGATAGATGCCTCAGCTACACTATGTGGATCCAAGTTGGGCCTCCTGACATCAAACTAATTTGCTAGATTGCCTTATATTCATTATATTCATGAGTTTTAAAAGCATGTAAAATATTTTTACACATATTTTGCAGAACATAGTAAACATAAACAACATAGGAGATGCGTGAGTTTAACATTGCAGCAGCTGCATTAAGACCCCAGCCACACCCACCAGAATTCTGATTAACAGGGCATTAAGGACCTGATACCATACACATTATGGAGGTAATACCGTAGGGAACAGTCACATGCTCTAGGGAACAATCCTCCATTGGCCTGGATGAGCTATCTAGGCATTTATTATTGTTTATTATTGGTATTACAATAGCGCTTAGGACCCCTAGTCATGGACCAGGATCCCATTGTGTGAGATGCTATATAAGCAGAGAACAAAAATATACTGTATTGATCACTGTAATATCTGAGCATTCAACCTTACTATCTTCTTTGATTCTAGGAACATAAAAATTACCATACTGGATCAGACCTGATGTCCATCTAATGATTAGATTCTAATCTAATATCCTGTCTCTGATGGTAGCCAGAAGGTGTAAGATGGTTAATAGAAGGTGTAAGATGATGGGTGAAAGTGTAAGAAGGTGTAAGAACCTTGCAAAGGCAGCTGTGGTATAATCAGCCCATTAGGTCAGATCCTGATATCTAATAATTAGAAATTGACTTAAATCTCTAAAGCATTGGGTTTAATATTCCTTCCAACATTTTTGTTACCAATAACAATTATAATTGCATATTCCTGCTGTCCATATAAATATCCAACCCGTTTCTGAAACTTGCTACGTTCATAACCTTGACAACTTCATGTGGCAATGAGTTCCACAGTCTAGTTATGCACTATATGAAAAAAAAATATATATATATTTTAATCACTGAATGTCCCATTATTCTTGTGTTACGAGACAGGAAAAACTAAAGCACCTGAAAGAAAAGGAGTACTTGTGGCACCTTAGAGACTAACAAATTTATTTGAGCATAAGCTTTCGTGAATGAATCCGATGAAGTGAGCTGTAGCTCACGAAAGCTTATGCTCAAATAAATTTGTTAGTCTCTAAGGTGCCAAGTCCTCCTTTTCTTTTTGCGAATACAGACTAACACGGCTGCTACTCCAAAGCACCTGAACTACTTCATCTGCATAATTCGCTCTTTTACATACTTTTATTATATCCCATTTTAGGGGTTTTCTATGCAGTAAAACTATTGTGAAATAAAGTAGAGTGTACATTTAAAGTGCAATAACAATTTCACAATGGCTCCGCATGTAGACACTCTTAGGCCATATCTACACTACAAAATTATGTTGACCTAACTTACATTGGCACACAGTCACTGCAGTTATTAAATCCCTTGAGCATGTACACACTTGGCTTCCTGTGTCGGAGGTATGCATACTCACCAGGAGCACTTGTATCATCAGTGTGGGGCATTGTGGGATGGCTCCTGAAAGCCAGTAACTGTCAACGTAAACAACGCAGCATCTACACTGACATTGTGTCGGCCTAATTACATTGACTCTGACTCTCCGCCGCTCAAGGAGGTGGTGTTACTAAATCGGTGTAGAGAGGCACTTACGTCGGCAGGAGCCAAATTTAAGTGAAGACTTTCACGGCTAGATCGACGCAAGGCAGCATCTGTTGACCTAACCCTGTAGTGTAGACCAGGCCACAGTCTGCATTAAGAGTTCCTTCCAAAGTGCATTAAGTTAACCACACAAAGGCAGTCAGTGCAGAATAAATTCATCCACAAGAAAACTAGTGTGGAACAGCTATTCCACATCAGCTGTTCCGGGCTCATTCCCTATTAGAGAAGCCCCTATTCATCCCCGTTCAATCGTAAACTATCTTAATTCCCACTGTAGTGAGATTACAGCATAAAGAAACCAATCCCCATACAAAAGCCTGCGACCCGATTTTCTGAAGTGCTGAGTCAAAGGCAGCTGTAAACACTCAGCACCTTTTAAGATCAAGACACTAGTTTTCTAACCCTTACTCACTTGAGCAGCCCCTTTAAAGTCTATGGGTCTGATTCCCCACTGTCCAGCATCCCGTGCAGCCATTTATACCTCTGCAGATTGAGTACAGAGTGAGAGTATTCTTCTGCTTTGTAAGACTTTGCACCCACTTTACACAAGTGACTACACAATTAGCAGGAAAATGTCGGATCAGGCCTATGGGACCATCTCTGTGAGTAAGGGCTACAGGATCACTCCCTAACAAGTCCAGGAAATTAAAAACAAAAAACAAATAAAGAAAAATTTGGGGCTAATAATTTATCTTCTGGGAGCCCTAACAAGTATTTAACCTTTGCAGGACAATTACTGCTTGCAACTATGTCAGGAATAAAAAACAAGACTGGTGGAGAATCCATACTGTTGGGTCATACTATAGTAATGTGGGTGGGCTGAATTTAAAAAAAAGATACATAGTGGGGGATAGCCAGAGTGCATTTAAACTAGCCTACAGAAATGAGACTGTTCTGTATCTGAATGTACTCAATGGAAGTAAAATATTTTGCTTATAAAGAATTTTCATAAACATTTCTGAGGATGGGTATGTCGTAGGATGTGCATTAAGCGTAAGTTAAACAAGATGGTATAAACACAGAAATGGTCTGTAATAGGAGAATAAATAGCCTGCCTTTGCTTCCCCTAGCAGCCATTGTTCAGATAGTGCCTTCTGTGAAAACGCAGCCATGCTGGCTGGCACGTTGCTTTTTAATTAGAACACAACAACATACTGCAAGAGATCAGTCTCTGTAACTGGACTAGCTGCAAATAAAAATAAAGTGGTCAAATTTTCTACTATCACAACCCCTTCCTAAGCAGATTCTTCAGCACCTAAAATATCTAAATATATACAGAGGCACTGGGAAGAACAACTGAAAAATAGCGAGAAGCTAGGCCGTTACAATGGGACTGCTCATCGGATTAAAGTTAAGCATGTATTTAAGAATTTTGCTGGTTCAGGAACAAAGGGCAAGATATTCAAAGATGCAGATAGACATGGGATTTCAAAAATGTCTAAGCAGATTAGGCACCTAACTCCTACTGAAATCAAGAAATAGGTGCCAACCTGATTAGATGCTTTTGAAAATTCCACTATGAATTTATCTGCATCTTTAGGCACCTAAATTTAGGCACTTTGAAAATCTGGCCCAATGTGCTTAGTACCTACAGGATTAAATCCTAATTTTTTACTCAGCTTTTCCTCTGGCACATTTTCCTGCAGACGTCAGTTTGAGCTATTGGGTGCTCAGCACTTCAGATCTGGCAGATGCCTAAATATGGATTTAAATGCCTAACTTTAGGCTCCAATTTTTGAAAATCTCAGCCTAAATCTATTACCACATCCAACATATACGAGGCATACTGAACAATAATTATTGAATTCAAAGGCGCTTGTCCAGATTAAGCACAGCAATAGATTTAAAATGCACATGAAGTTTTGGAGCCTGATTGGAAAATGGGAGTTATCTAGTTTGTTGTATTAAGCGCTAATTATATGTTCATGGTATCCATCACACTAATATATTTCCTGTGTGATGTGAAAAACATATGGTAAAGAGGAACTTATTTGTGCATTTTATAGGATTGAATTAGTGTTTCTAATATTTGGAGGGAAATTGCAAGAATAACTAAAAAAGTGCCACCATCAATATCTAGTATATTGGACCCGAAAGAGATTAAAAATAAATAACGTGGACTAAAATTCACCATAGCCAGTATGGTCAGATATTTTGCCAACATGGCTATACTGGCAAAAGCCCTTGTGCAGATGCAAAAAAAAAAAAAAAAAAGGGCTGCGGGGGAACTGGTATAAGCAATACCAGTAAAAGGGCTTTTTTTTGTCAGTATAAATTGCAGCTACGCTAGGAGTGTTTCCTAGTATAGCTATAACAAGGGCCACAAGGAGCTCTTTTATTGGTCTAGGAATACTAGTATACCGTACCATCAAACCACTCCTAGTCTGGACACAGCTATACCAGCAAAACTTAATATATAATTAATATAGCAAAAGCTTTTATCTGTAAAAACACAGCTTTGCTAGTTTAACTGAATCTACATGAGGGATTTCTGATGGCACAGCTATCAGGGATTTCTTCACACCCCTGACCAACATAGCTAGACCAGCAGAAGTCTGTACTGTGGATTGCTTCATTACTCAAACTATCCAAACCTTCCATCTGAATCCCATCAAATACATTATGTGACATATGTTTAAAGTCTCAGCTCATGTTCATACTTGTAACTCCACTGTCCTAAATTTTCAAAAAAGTGACCAGTGGTGATTTCAGGTGCCTAATTTTTTGTTTGCCCAACAGGAGACATGGTAAAGGGACCTGGTTTTCTGGAAGCGGTGCATACTCCATCTTCTGAAAAATCAGGCCTCTTTAAGGCATCATGAGATTGTGCGTCCAAAATCAATAGTCACTTTTGAAAATGTAGGACACCACGGATAAAATTAAGTTAAAATCAAATAAAATCAATTAAGTTACACCACGGATAAAAATAGTCCGTATTCCTTCCCAATACTACTCAGCATCTTTTTCAGATCTGAATTAATGTCATTCCCACATCAGTAAAGTCTTCAGGGCAACAAATGGCATAAACACATTAGAATATGGGTCTTTAATTTAATTTATTTATTTAATTTTTAAAGAGTTTGTTTCCTCAACACAGTAGTTAACTCAGATGTTGTTTTTTAAATTGTTGCTGTGCTGTGTTTTCTGTCTGTGGATAGGTGTTACATTATTCCTGTGAGAATGTTGACTGAGGGTGGGTGCAGCAACAGCTGTGGAAACCATTCTCAATCCAATAACACTGCGGTGGCATCTCCAATGAAAGCAAAGTGATGCTTTGCCACCTAATGAGCAGAGACAATTTCCATGTTAATAGTAAACAGGAATATCTGTGTGAGATGTGGTAGCTTTACTGTTGTCCAGTCTTTCTTCCACCCCTTCCCCTGTTTGTCTTGGGGCCCCAGTCCAACTAAGTTCTTTTTTGTGTGTTTCTGCTCAGTTCCACAAGCTGCATCACTAACAAGTCAGTGTCATTTAGTTTTATTTGCTCTTAAAATGAGAAGCCATTCTTAGGATATGTTGGATGATACAACTGTTTTGCTACTTCCCCTGGATAATAAACAGTTTGGAAATTAGTTATTTACAACAGTTTGGTGTTTATGTGACAGAAACTAGGACAAGGAGCTTGAGTCTGATCCCCCTTGTGCTAGTTTAACTCTATGTAATTGTGTCAAGCCACATCTTATTTGCATTGATTCAAGTGAGATCAGAATCAAGTCCAATACATGTCCTTCAGCATTTCAATTTAAATGTAATAGTTTGCTAATAACCAATAACAATCAGATAAAGTTACAGCTTTTTTTCTCCCTCTTACATGAAGAAAGAACGAAATATACATAAACCTTGAGCTCTAGGGAAGCACAAATTTGTATGGCTAAGTCCAAGAATGTCTCACTTCCAGGCATAAACAAACCGCTCCCTTATTAGACATGATACCAGCTCCTTGCATAATACTGCTGGACACTGTCCTGGTATGGAGCAACTCCTCATCCACAGACTTCCGGTGGTGACTTTGATGCCTCAATATGGCTTTTATATTTAGGCTCCAAAGAGCAGGAACTATATCTTGTTCTGTGATGAGCACACTGTAGGCACTTAGGAATTAGCACTTAATCATGTTTTATCTTTAAGCACATCAAGTGGACACACTGAAGCCGTGATGGGACAACTCACATGCTTAAAGTTAATCACATGTGTAAGTGGAATGGCCCAAGCGCTCAGCCCCTCGCAGGACGTATCCTTTAAGGCCTGGTCCAGCCCCCATTGAAGTAAACAAGAGTCTTTTCATTTACGTCAATTAGCATTGGATCAGGCCATTAATAAACAATAATGATTAACAGTGAATAAATCCAGCAACAATTTCTGAAATCACTCCTAACATTAAAACTCCTGTTCTAGCTGAAATCTGAAACGACTCTTGTTCCATCTTTGCATCTGGATCAGTATCACTAAAAATTCAGCCCAAATGGAAACTCTGGAAAATAATCCTCACTCTTAAACACTCCACTCTTTACACGGTACAAGTATAATTCCACATGGCATTCTCCTGAGAGGCAGTGCCATTTCAGTGTCAAGTAGGCTAGCTATATGTAGATAAATAACCAAACAATGGCCTTTTGTAAAAGGGATCAGGAGTGAGTCCAATATAATTTAACATACAATGGAACAGTCTAAGAAATGTGCAAATCTGTAAACAACCCCAAACATTCTGCAGTTTTTAAATTACATGATGGGATCACATAGCCCAAAGTTAGACATCAGGACAGAGATGAAGGACCAGATGCTCAGCTGGTGTGAATTGGTGTAGCTCTATAGAAACCAACTGCTGAGCATCGGCCTTGACATCTTTAAAATGCTCACAGTATCATGGGTCAATGAATACATGAAAAATACCAATAACACAGGATCTTACATATTTGAGTCAGAGGGAAATTTCATGATCTCTCTCTCTCTCTCTGGGATTATTAGCCATTGGATTTGCTGCCCTGTGTAGTGCTTGTCTAGTTTATGGAACTTTTAAGAGTTTTGAGAGCTGAGTAAGATTAAGGGATCCCTGAATAGTGGCTGTCTTGTGCCATCTGCCCCAGAGGTGGCTGAATTTTCGTGGTGATGTATAGAAGTAGTTTGCGATCCGACAAGCTGAAGGTTATTAAGGAAACATGACTCATGATTACTATTTTGCCTAAAAGATGAATGCTGAAAGCTGTTTCCCAATGAAATGGGCATATTTGCAGCCACCACCAATTTATTATCCAGTGAAACTTGCCTTAATAAAACACGCATAACTATTTCCTAATTTTAAAAGCCTTTAAGGCTTCAAAGGTTGCATCTCCAATCAAGTTTCCATTTGCTTTAGGGTCAGCTGGATGTGTTTCATCTATTCTTTCGCACAAAGAAGTCAAATATTGCACAGCTGTGTGTAGTACCATTGTGAGGATGCAAGATGGCTTTGTCTGAACTCCATACTGAAGTGAGCCACACAACTGTGTAATACTGTGCCCAATGCATGCACTTAAGCATCTGCATAACTTTATACATGGATAGTTTCGTTGAAGTCAGGTACTGCAATGGGACTACACTTGAATTTTGAATAATGTATGTGAGTAAGTGCTTCCCTGGATCAGGCCCTTACTATGTATAATTTTCCTGATGTCAAGGGGGATGAGGGTTAACCTGCAAAAGATTAACCAAACAAAAAAATAGTTTGAATAAGTTCAGCTCAGCATCAAAATGGAATTGGTAAGAGTTCTGGCTAGACATCAAGCTTTTTAATGAGAAATCCAGTACTTCTTTTTCTCTCTTTGGGTCAGATTTACAATAGGAACATATTTATGCTAAATTTCCTGAGTGAAATCCTGACTTCATTGAAGTCAATAGAAAAACTCCAAATGATTTCAATAGAGCCAGAATGTCAACTTCCACGTAATGAAATTGGATCTGGTTCCAAAATCCTCCAGATTTGGAATTCTTCTGCTTTGCGGTTTTGGTTTGGCCATAACTGAATGAATGGTCAGCCATAAAGTTTGGATCTCTAATCAGAATCCTCTAAAGCCAGAGGGTGTTCTGATCCAGCATTTTGTTTTGGCCCATTATTCCCTCCCTCTCTCTCTCTTTTTTTTTTTTTTTTTGGGCATTTCCAGCACTGGCTGAAACCAAGAATTGAAGAGAAAGCCACAAAAGTTTATTTAAAAAAATAAAAAGTCAACCAGATTTTCTTGATCCTCAGAAAAAGCTGGCATTTTGGGGCAGATGTTCAGGTAGCTCCCATTTCATCCACATGAGTTCAACTAGCCTGAGTTCAGAATTCAGAAAAGGCAATAGAAACTTTCAATATCCTAGAAATCACTGAGTCCACAAAGAAACTCCCCTTAAACCTCTGCCTTTGGAAGACACCCAAAGATGAAGGAGGAGTCAAACTTCTCAGTAAAAGATCTGCACGGCAAAAAGGTAAGAAAATAACTCAATGGCATGTATGATAAATTTGTAATGTGGAATGCACAGGAGGATATTTACCATGTGGCACCGTCTTAAATTTCCTCTACATGTACTCGGTTCCAGAGTTCATTCCAATAAGCCTATTCTTTGGTGCATAATATACACTATCATCACCTGATTACGGCTTGGTTAGCACTGTATGTTTAGTGATGGTATAAAGGAGGTGTAAGATAAGAAACTGTTTATACATGACAGAGAAAACACATTTTAAAAGACGGTGAGATGGAATTATAACAGGGAAATGCAAAAAGAGGTGAAATTATTCAGTATAAACGATGGAAGAATTTTATTACCAATCTGACTGTGTTATAAATCAAGCACTCTGTAAATGCAATAAAACAATTGTTTAGTCTGCATGATTCATACCACAAACCTCAGTATTCTGTGTTTTGATCTTATTGCAGCAATAAACTGTCTAGACAGCAATTAACAAACTGTTTTTCCTTCAGATGTTTGGAGTGCCATTGCCGCCTGATCAGCACTCAGAATACAGGGCTTTCTCTTCTATTCCTATTAATTATCAAGTTGAGTGGGGAGTATGGTTAGTCATTCTCTGTAATTGTACAACATATCTTCCCGCTATAGGAAAAATACAGATAATACTGTTTTTAATTAGTTGTGAGTATATATGATTACAATTTATTTTACAACTAGACTGTAAAGAAGAACACATACAGATAAATAATATGGAGATTTAGGCCCTGATGCAACAAAGTACTTGAGCATGTGCCTAACTTTAAGCATGTGAGTAGTCCTGGGACAACTCATGTTTAAAGATAGGCATGTGCTCAAGTACCTAGCGATGGACAAAATATATATATATACACACACACACACACACACACACACACACACACACACAGATCAATCAATCAGTTCTATCTATCCCTTAGTTTGTTTCTTTTACAGCACAACTACAGTGGCTGCCATGTTGGCCTCTAGCCCTGAATAGAGCTACATATCAGTAGAAGGTGAAGTAAAGTGATTCCTATGATCACTTCCTATGATTCCTATGATCACCTATGCTTTTTTGGAAGAAGCTTTGATGCTTGTGAAGACACTATTGAAACTATTATTTAATCATTTCCAATGCCCTAATTTTAAGTGCATGACCCAGCCAATAGCCTCAATGAATCCTCACATGCTGTTTGGAAAGTACTGCTATCCTTATTTTACAAATGGGGAAATTGAGACACAGAAAGGTCAGGGACTATATTTTTGAAAATGATTCCTAATTTGGGGTATGTCTACTCTGCAACTAAACACCCATGACTGGCCTGTGTCAGCTGACTCAGGCTGGGGCTGCTGGGCTTTAAAACTGCTCTGCAGGTATTTGGGCTGAGGGCCGCCTTTCCTGGGTTGTCAACTTGAGCCGCGTGGAGGCTGATTTTCAAGGGGTGCAAAGCACCCATAACCCTCATCTGAAGTTAATGGTAACATCCAGTGTCTCACTTTTATGGAATGTAGGGCATTGAAATAATATATTTGTTCACAGCAAATATTGAGAGGGGGTGTGCGTGTACACGTATCTATAAAAGGAGGAAAGTGTCTCAACATCTTGAAAAAGAAGTAGAGGTTTCCCTTGAATAGCTTCTTATTGCTGACAACTCGGCATATGTAATATTTACAGGGCATGGATACAAACAGGTCTAGATCCTCAGCTGGGATAAGTTAGCACAGCTCCACGTCATTGACTTCATTGGAACTATGCCAATTTATATCAGCTGAGGATTTAGTTTCAGGTGTCTAAATCTGGATTTTCTGAAAATCTGGCCCTTTTATTTTGTTTTGTTTTATCCTCTTGCTGGACAGCTCCCCAGTTTAGAGAGACAACACGGGTAAGGTAATATTTTTTACTGGATCAACTTCTATAGGTGAAAGAGACAAGCTTTTGAGCAATACCGCTACACCAGCAGCTCCCTAGTTTCTCCTTTTTTTATTCTGCATGAAATTGACCTGAGATTTGTTGCAGATGACCAGTTCACGGCTTTGGGCTGGGAAGCATGACACACATTCCAATGCATGAAAAGAATATTTAAGTTTTGCTGTTGTGAAATTAAATCCCTATCCAGGCATGCTCCTCCAACTGTGGGCTTGACCCTGCTTCCCGTTGAAGTCAGTGGGAACTTTGCAACGATGATTGCTTAGATACATAGACAAATAGGGAACTATACAGGAATTGCTAAAGGAGTATGCTGAGCTGACATCTTTCTTTAGTTTCCAGAAAGACTCCAGAATGGCCTAGTTGTAAAACAAACAAAAAAAAATCACACACAAAAAATTCAAAAACACTTACATTTTGAAGTTTTTGAAAAGAACAGATTGTGTGTGTGTGAATTTGTTTTTACCAAAATGTGGTGTTTTAAAATGGTTTTGTTTTTCCTCTTTTTTCTATTTTGAGACTGACAGGGGGGAAAAAGAGGGATAAAAGTGTCAAAAAGAAAAAACAAAACACATGGGCCTGATTTTCAAAGGTTAAAGACTCAATTTATGCACCTGAGTGTGTAGTTATATGTCTTCTGTGCAGAAATAACTGATTTGCCTATACAATTTAAGCAAGATGCACAATTACACATGCAAAATGGACACACAAACTGTATATGAATCCTCATCTTGGGCTGATACCTAGATACTAGAGGTAGCTGGAAAACAAACAAACAAAAACAAAAAAGCCCAGTAAAATCATCAAGAATAATTTTCATAATTTTTACTGTTTTTTCAAAATTCCAGGCTGTTGAAGACATTTTTCAAAAATGGAAAAATTTCTGTCAGCTCTTGCTGCTTCAAAAACTGGAAAAGAAAGGGGGACGGGGAAGGCAGAGTCCATGGGGGGAGGGGGAGAAGTTTGTCAAAATGTAAATGAAAATGCAAACAAACAAACAAAACCAATCTGCTCCAATAGGTACTGGGCATTGAAGGGTACATTTAAAATACACTTAACTTAGGTGCTCAGAACCAGGTGCCAATCACCTGTTAAGCCAGGTGATTGGCACCTGGTTCTGAGCACCTAAGTTAGCTTAGCCCAAGTGCAAGTATCCCCTCAGCAAAGCCCTATCTGCGTTACTGTTTCCTCAGAGTTTCTGTATTCACCCATGTGTGTCTGGGGACATATCCCATAGTTCTTTGTACTGAACTGCTCTAGGATTATTTCCTGTTCTATTGTGAGAGACCTTGTCTGTCCTTAGGGGGAGAACTGTGGGAAGGGCACTGAAGGACTATCAAACTCAAGTGATTTTGTCTGCATCCCCACTGCAAAGCTTGCCCAAGGTAATCTGGAGCCTGGGTTCTAATGTATGCCCCCAGCTGTGTAAACTACCCTGGATTTAAAGCACCTCCAAACCCAGGTCAGAGGGTTTTCCATATGGATGGTGGGAGGTGGCTGAGTTGGGCTAAAATACAGGTAAGAGCCTGGGTGAACTGTGCAGTGAAGCCACATCCAGAGAGACACACCTTGCTGAAGGCACCAGAGATGTGATGCTTTATTAGGATTCTCTTTTATCTGTCTATAAAATAATCTAATTATTTTAGTTACTTCTCTTTTTTGTCATGTTAAAGTCTTTTTTTTTTTTTTTTTTAAATCAGCATCTACCATCAGGGTAGGTAAATTTGCAGTTGAGGTTGTGGTATGTCCCACTCTAGGCAGAGATCATTTCTTTCTTATTTGGGGGTACCAATACTCACACTGAATGGTTCTCTACTCAACAATCAGCCCTAATGATTTCAGTGGGGCTACTTAGCTGATATGTGATGGAAGGATTGTAGGATCTCTCTTTTAGTAAAATATTCAGATCATATATATATGTCTTTCACTCTCCATCAGCACTTATCTTTGTCATTTCCTAGGCCAGAAATGCTAGATACACAGTAGGGTTGGTCTGATTCTGTTCCATGAGGCAATGTCTATTAAGAACTTGAAAACGGCACCATGTTTAGTTTTCATTATGCCATAGCAATTAATTTCTGCATAGCTATGTAGCTAAGACTGAAGTTGTTTATGGCTAAATAAATAAATAAGTTTATCCAGCCACACTCTTCGCGTGCACACATCTAACAAGTTACTGACTGAATAACTGACAAATTCAGCACATGCTAATTACAGTGGACATGTCTGGATGTCAGGGCTTGACTGTTATATCCAGAGGGGGTGGAGCAGATATGGAAGTAGTCTGTATATGTGGGAGAAGGAGATCAGAAGTGTGGGAACTTCTGTAAACATCAATCAACGCTCTATAGTCTGCTGACAAATGCTGTGTTAATGTTTGTTTATTTGAAAGGCTTACGGTCAAAGTGTTTTACATAACTTTTAAAAATATCCTGTTTATTCGGTTGCTTTATTAAGATAACCCCTTTTGGAAGTGCGAGAAAGAAATCTGTTCTCTTTCTGATTTGCTTTCCTTCCATTACGTATGAACACCAGGTATGTTTTGCAGGGCTTCTCATGAAGTCTGAGCTGCTGATGGCATTGAGAAAAACCTTTGTTTGGTTTGAAAGAAAAAAAAACATAAAAAATTGCACAGACTTTGTTAACAAATATAAGAAAAAAACACATATGGTTGGTCAAATCAAATATTGGGCCTAATAACCACAACAGTGTCCTTTTAAATTAACTTTGTAATCAGGGAACATCCTCAGAGAATGTTTTAAAGAATATATACACACACACATACACTAAAGGAATCAGACAAAACTTTAATTTACTGGGCTGCTGGCTATGGGCTCTAGACAAGAACGTAAGTAGTTGGGAGCATTTGACTGGAAATGCAAAATCTTAGGACTATTTGTATCAGTATTTTTCCATTAGGTGGGGCATAAAGGATCATTGTGATTGTTTTTCATATGGAGTGTAGAGAAGCTTTCACTGAAAATTTACCTACTTGGTATATTTTCTTGATCTTACATTAGTATTTAACAATGTCATGTTGTGTTGGACGGCTGTACAGGACATTCCCTGAGGAACATTCGTACATTGATTAGTCTTTTCTAAATTATTCCCTTCATCCTCATGAGAAGGAATTAAGTTCAGGGCAAGGGCTATGGAGGGGGAAATCTTTCATACTTTCATGATTTTATGCATCCGATGAAGTGAGCTGTAGCTCACGAAAGCTTATGCTCAAATAAATTGGTTAGTCTCTAAGGTGCCACAAGTACTCCTTTTCTTTTTGTGAATACAGACTAACACGGCTGCTACTCTGAAACCTTTCATACTTCTGGAATTCTAAATAGCTAGTGTTCACTTGTATAGATTTGCAGCTGTGCTATGTGTGTCCATAAGTGTTTGCTGTGCCTATAATTCAACTTCTCATTCAAATGTTGATAAAAATAATCTGAGACATGTTCATCTGCCTCACACATCTCTTTAAAGTCACCCATTGCCAGCAGATTAGAGAATTCATTACGTTGCTCTTCGGAAGTTCACTCTAATTGAAACCACCAGTTGTGCTGAATTGATCATGCCATATAGGAGAACCAATACACTAACCCCAGTATTCTCAACTCAGAACATGATATTTGGGTGACTTTAGGGAAGTCACTACTTCCTTACTGTTTTAGGATTTATTTCTTCCATATGACATTCAGCAAGCAGATTCCCCCAAGAGATCAAGGCTCTTTTTTTCTTCTTGTGGAGGAAAGAGAACTATATCAAATAGGAAAAACAAGGAGGAGTCCTTGTGGCACGTTATAGACTAACATTTATTTGGGCATAAGCTTTCATGCTTTCAAGCTTTCACTTCATCAGATGCATAGAGTGGAAAATACAGTAGGCAGATACAAATATACAGCATATGAAAAGATGGGAGTTGCTGTACCAAGTGGGGGAGTCAGTGCTGAAGAGGCCAATTCAATTAGGGTGGATGTGGCCCATTCCCAACAGTTGACAAGAAGGGGTGAATAAATTTGTTAGTCTCTAAAGTGCCACAAGGACTCCTCCTTGTTTTTGCTGATACAAACTAACAGGGCTACCATGCTGAAATATATCAAATAGGATGTCACATAATTGCTTCAGGTTCTTTCATTGTTCAAGTTACTAGGCTGATATAACTCAGCTAAGATAAAGGGAGAAGCTGATATGCAAATGCAGGTTTCTTAACAGGAACATTTTACTCTACGAATATTGCAAATCTGAGATGCAAATATCACTGTGAAGTGAATAATCCTGTTACTTGGGTGTTAATTACCTGTCTGGGTAGTTCTGCTGTTACTATAAACGGATTACAGTCCTGGTCAATGACTTTCAGTGTGGAGCACCCCGCCTATAACCATTAAATAACTTTGGTGCCTGTGTTCCTCTCTCAAATACAAATATAAGTGGATGGGAAAAATAGTAGTGAAAAATTCATGTGGGTTTAAATGCATGGCCATTGAGCTATGTGCTCTCCAGGGACTGTGAAAGTGTCTTAGATGCAATAGTCAGAACCTAAGAGGCAGAAGATCCACAACCCTCACCCCAACCACCTCCATCCCCATGAAGTCCTGGCCAGGTACAGGGAGGGCGCCTTCCATCATGATTCATCCAGCTCTCCCCTTCATCCCTTTCCCATTAATTACAGCATGGGGCAGTAGACCTAACATTCTGTTTTTGGCTTCTGGGCCTCCACAGTGCTCTGTGACCTCGCCAATGGAAGGCAGAGGCCTTGTCTTCACTGCTAAAAATATGCATTTTTTATCTTGGGGTAACTGATGTGCATGAACAAACCCAGGGTAAACAACACAGTGAAGACCAGGCACTTCAGTATTACTGTGAGGTAAAACCAGCCTTACGCCTCCTCCAGGGATTGACCTAGTGAATTTACCATGTGGTAAAACTGAACTGCCCAGTCTTCATGGTGTTTTTAACTTGGTTTAGCTTGCATACGTTAGTTATCCTTAGGCAAAGATACACTTTTTTTTTTCTTTTTTTTTTCAGCACTGAAGACTCGAGCATAGACTGCAGAGGGTTTAGTTCATGGAACTGGTTTGAGTAGCCTGAATGAATCCATTGCTTTTATTTGTTTAGACTGCAAAGAGGGGAGCATATGCTGATTTGATGCACTATTCATCTCCTTCCTTGACATACATCTCTTGTGGCTTTTCCATGCTTTTGCCTCTCCCTACACTGCACAGAAGGAAGAACCCAGGTGCTGTAGACAACACCAGACACAGATAAAATAAGGAAGGGTTACGGAGACAGGGTTACGGTACAGCCCTTACCCTACACTTGTGAGCATACAATTTTGCATGTGCACAAACTTATGCCTGTGTAACACTGACAGACCCTGGTTGTCAGCGGGCAGGATTGAACTCAGGACCGCTGGAGCTAAACGCATGAGCCTCTACCACATGAGCTAAAAGCCAACTGGCTAAGCTAAGGCTGTAGAGCAGACTCATTTCATCTCTCTTGCTCTCTCTAAGTGGTCTCGGTGCCATTAGATGGGACACACCACCACACCCAGAAGGTATGTGGGTTACACCTGCACTTATGCCTGGTGCAAACTTCTGTTACATATTTTTCCACGCACCCTTTAAATAGCTTAACTGCTGCGAACACACAAGTGACAGCACTGGCCCATATATAGCCCTAGGCTAAACCACAGAGTTAGGTCGATGCAAGACATCTTACGTCGGCCTAACTCTAAGTGTCTACACTAAAATTTCACTCCTGCTGACATAACTCACCTGCTACACTGACTTAATAACTCCACCTCCACAACCGGCATAGAGTCAATGTTGATGATGTAGTTAGGTTGATGCAGTGTCAGTGTAGACACTGTGTTGCTTACATCGACCGTTGCTGACTTTCAGAAGCCATCCCCCAAAGCCCCACACTGAGAGTTTAATTGGTGCAAGCGCTCCTGGTGAGGACATGTACTGCCAACAAACACGCACAAGCACTGTAATTACTGTGATGGCTATATGGTAATGTAAGTTAGGTCAACTTTATTTTGTAGTGTAGACGTGCCTTTAGACTATTTGAAGGTTGTTTGCACCCATGAAGTTCAGGCACAAGTAGATGCCAGGTAGAAGCCTGGCTGAAATTATACCTCACAATGTGTTTTATACCTCATTTTCTAAGACCAACCTGTGAATACTAACTGACAGTTTGACTGTAACCATTGCTAGATACTATGTTAAGAGTTAAGTCACATACTTGTACTATGGCCTTCTGATAGGATTTTACGCCACTTTATTCACTAATCAGGGACAATTACCGTGGCATCAGCTATATTACATGAAACCAATGTTATCTTCAGAGTAGAGACAATACCGTCTTAAAGAAACAAACAGTCCAATGCATTTTAGATCTAGTTCTTCTGTTGTCATAAAGAAAAACAAGTATTTTTAATTACACTTTTTTTCTCATTTGTTTTTAAATGCAATCGTGGTTTGAAAAACATGTTTTTACAGCTCACGCTTATTATAAGCTAGCACTTTTTTTTTGTTTTTTGGAACAACAGAAAACAAACAAAGGTTAAGGGTTATACTGAAGGAAGTTAAAGGAAAGTGGGTGGGTGAAGGAGAGATTTGGATTTTGTGCTGCTGTGTTGATATTGCTATGGGTATGCTATGCTCATTGCTTTGTCAAGCAGCAGAATGGTTTCGTTACAACTCGATTACTAAATCAGGCACTTCTCAGTTGAGTGGTACACAACTTTATTTGTTGTTTTGTTTTTCTAGAAAAGCAAAACCTATATATATATTACAGATCAGATAACAAAAAAATACCCCTCTATTTTTAAGGCTTCTTGTGGAAGCACACTGAAGGTGAAATGAGATGCTGCCTGTACTGTTCTTGGAACATTCACCTGAATATTCTCTGCCAAACAGCATGCAGCTGCTTGTGAGGTTTACTTTTTCTTTTAACTTTTCTTAATATTATCTCTTCTTTATACCAATGACCAAAAGCATGATGATCACGTCACAGAACAAATAAAAGACATGGGCCAGAGCTTAAAATGTTATTTTAGAAAAAATTCATACTATATGTGGCAGAGGAGGAAGTACTGCTCTAGGTGCAACGGAAATATCACTTGGGCCATGCAAAATGTTGAACTCAAAACGCATTACACAAACCTCACCTGATTTATTCAAAATTCAGAGCAGGTTCTTCAAAAAGTAACATGTCAAAATTCATGGGCCTTTTGACAAAATTTGGGATGAGTTTTGAGATAATAAATATAGGTCACATTGCAAAAGAATCCAGAGTGACGCAAGGTTTTGTAGCAAAATAAAGTGAAAATATAGTTTTACATGGCTTTGACTCAAAACCAGGTAAAGCTCATTTATTTCAGCTGACCTTCACTTTGAAATTTTAGTTTTATTTGAATCTCAGAGGTGGTGAAAAATCACATGGGTCAAAGTCAGATAAAATGTTCACACAAACCCCTATAATCCTCAAATCACTATGTTTTACACTGCTGTAAATATGGCCTTTAATTGAGAAAACAAAACAAATAAAAAATCCTTAATGAATACGAATGTTGCAAATGCATTTTGTTAAACTTTAAAATGAAGAAGCCAAACAGTGAATCTTAATTAACTGGACACAGGTGAGCCTTTGTGAATGGAATGTAACATAAGCACACAAAGTAATCTCGTTACATTAAAACAAGAGGTTAAATACCATTTCCTGCTAGGTAGTTGCTGTTAAGTATAGTATTGATGAAAATATGCTAACACCACCTTCTGAAATGCATAGTTTAGTTCTCTTTAGCTAATATCTTGAAGCTATTTTGTCCCCTTAGGTAGTATTATACATAATATCACACGCACACCAAGCAAAATGGTTCAATACATTCAAAGTATGTAGTTTGATTCTAAAGAAGATTTTTTAAAAAGTCAGACTAATAACCATGGTTTCTTCTGTTTGCCTTTTAGCTGGTCTCATCTAAAGAATCTCAAAATAAATGGACAAATCCAGATTTGCCACAGGCATTGTTACCAAATGAATCAGCATAACAGCATGGAAAAAGTGTTGGCCCCAAAAACGGTCTGGATTCTGATTTCAGTTTTACTAGTCTAAATTTAAATGGATTCAAATGTGACTATGATGGAGTTATTCCTGATTTACACTATTGTAAATGATATCAGAATTTGAGGCAGTTTTATGGATTCTTCTAATATATAATGTATTATCTTTGTGTTTTGGGGAAATTGTTAGGGAAAGTGCACTCTGTATTTTTAAAAAACTCATTAAGCCTTTTTTTTTTTTTTACTTAATTATCTTGTAAAAAGTTAAGTATTAACTAGCTAACTATTTTAAACCACTGTAATGAGAACATATTTCCTAGATCTTGAAAGATACAATCAATAAGTTGTTTTGCAGCTGTACTAGTATATCTACATTTATATAGAAAGAAAAGGAGTACTTGTGGCACCTTAGAGACTAAACAATTTATTTGAGCATAAGCTTTCGTGAACTACAGCTCACTTCATCGGATGCTCATGCTTATGCTCAAATAAATTGGTTAGTCTCCAAGGTGCCACAAGTACTCCTTTTCTTTTTGCGAATACAGACTAACACGGCTATTACTCTGAAACCTACATTTATATAAGTTATTTAATCTATTTTTCCAGAAGTGTAAGGAGAGATGCAAACCTAAGTCACAATGGTAGTGTCTTTCATCTACACATGGGCCCATCTTTATCTGTAGACTAGCATTCTGTTTTCTTTTCTCCCTCTTCATTTCCATAAACAATATGCACAATTCTCTCAGCCATTCAGTCAGCAAATAAAGGCAGAAGGCTAAGTAAATTTGCTTCACACCAATTATTTTTGTGAGGTCACTGAGTTAAGCATTAAAGAATACTGCTGTGGATGAGCACTCAGGAACAGTGTGATTTGTGCTGTAAAGTTGACAAAAGAACTCAATGCATAGCCGAATACAACATTTACTAGGAAAGCTTTGTTCCACAAGTTAATAGAATAATCCTTTCCCTTAACATTAACATTTTACTTCACAGCCCAGTTGCACTTTATGGTCTTTTCATTTTTGGCAGTGCTAGCTGATTTCAGAATAGGAAAAAAAATGAGGAATGTGATTTGAGAAAATATTGAATTGCTTGGTAAATCCAGAGATGAGATGTTTCATTTCTATATACAGCATATGGGCGAGTATTCGGAAAGTTTTTGTTCTGTGTTCACACAAAAACAATTCAAGCAGGAATAACTTTGGTAGTCAGAACTCAGAAGGTATCAAAATAAGGGGCCAGGTCTTCAGCTAGTGTAAGTCAACATAGCTCCATTGACCCAGTAACATTAGTTTACACCAGCAAAGATCTGGCCTAAGGACACTAATCTGTTTACTGTGTCAGGCTGTGTTGTGAGGAGTAAGTAGCTGAGACAAAATGCTGTACATTATGGGTAACAGATTACAGGTACACTTTGGTCTATCAGTTCAGGTATTAACAAAACAACAGGGCACTGTTTACCTGATTTTGGGCCCAATCTTACCCCAATGCAAGTCAGAGGGAATTTTGCCATTGCCTTAAATGGAAACAGTAGCAGACCCCATGGACCATTTTAAAATATGTGCAATTTCCCCCCATTTCCCCTAAGACAATAAACACATCAGTAAATGAGCAGGGCCCTTCCAAATTCATGGTCCATTTTGGTCAATTTCATGGTCATAGGATTTAAAAAATTGTAAATTTCATTATTTCAAAAGCTATTTATATCTGAAATTTCAGGGTGTTGTAATTGTAGGGTCCTGACCCCAAAAAGGAGTTGCGGGGTTTTTTTCCCCCAAGATTATTGTACGGCGGGTTACGGTACTGCCACCCTTACTTCTCTACTGCTGCTGGTGGCGGTGCTGTCTTCAGAGCTGAGCAGCTGGAGAGCAGCGGCTGCTGCTAGCTGGGAGCCCAGCTCTGAAGGCAGAGCCGCCATTAGCAGCAGTGAAGAAGTAAGGATGGCATGGTATGGTCTTGCCCCACTTACTTCTGCGCTGCTGCCTGCAGAGCTGGGCCCTCAGTCAGCAGCCACCACTCTCTGGCTGCCCAGCTCTGAAGGCAGCAGTGCAGAAGTAAGGGTGGTATTGTATGGTATTGCCACCCTTACTTCTGCGCTGCTGCTGGAGGGGTGCTGTCTTCAGAGCTGAGTCCCCGGCCAACAGCCACTGCTCTCCACCGCCCAACTCAAAAGGCAGCGCAGAAGTAAGGCTGGCAATACTGTGACCTCTCTAAAATAGCCTTGCGACCCCTCCCTGCAACTCCCTTTTGGATCAGCACCCTCAATTTGAGAAACACTGGTCTCCCCCCATGAAATCTGTATAGTATAGGGCAAAACCACATAAAAGACCAGATTTCATGGGGGGAGACCAGATTTCAGTCTGTGACGCGTATTTCATGGCTGTGAATTTGATAGAGCCCTATATATGAGTCTGAATCCTGTTGTTTTTATACAGGCTAAACCCCATCACAGCTAAACACCCAGATCCTGCTTCTCCTCAGTGCAGTCATACGCACCCAGAAGGGAAGCAGAACTGGTTTGCAGGAAGGGAGGACAATTGGAGAGCCCTTGACGTAGGGGTTGTCCACAATCCATTGTGCTCTATAGGGGGGCTCCATAGTACGGGGAAGGGGGTGATTTGGGTGGCTCAACAGCTGCACAGAGCTACCAACCAAATAGAAACAGATTATTGGAACCAGTTATGGCCACAGAGGCTCCTCCAGTTTACCTTGCCTTTGCCTACAAACAACATCGTTCCAATGGCAATTTTGCCTGAATAAGAGCCCAGAAAGGCCTGAGCAGGTTTTGGCCTGTGGAATGCATTAAACTAGGTGTGGGAAGGACATTTTCTGTGTCAGTTTTTGTTTTTCTTTTTTTTTTAAATTTCAAACAACAATAACAAATTCACTAATTCAGCTTATGGGCCTGACTCTAGAGCCTCAATGGGCTACTCAATTCAGAGAAGAATTGTTATCTTAACTTTGACAAGCCACCCATTTTGCTTCACATTCCCATTGGGCTCTACTGTTTTTCAAGACAAAAGAGCCTGTTCTGACCAGTTTTACACCAATGTCCCTGCGCTGACTTCAACTATTTATACCAGTCAATCACAGTCAGGCCCGGAAATTGCAGGAAATTTCTGAATATAAAGACACACAATCAGAACCTTGGAAAATATGACTGTGGTTGAAAAAATAAAGAGTCTGGCATGGGTTAAAATCAATGGGAAACTAGTGTGACCAATCACTACAGGGCCTGGCCCTTTTCATGCTTCACAGTAGGACACAAATAAAGTGTAGTGCCCCATTCTTGTACCTTTAATAATGCCAAGTAGTACTTCATTCTGTGAATAACAACTTATGTGCACCAGTAAAAGAAATGGACTCACTGAAAATAACTGCATTATTTGGTCAAAAATACATTTTGTAATGTAAATGAAAATAAATTGAAGGATATGCCATGGATTGGCAAAACTAGATCAAAAGCAAAATGTATACTAGACTGTGTACACTTTTGGCAAAATTCTGATTGGCCCTTTTGCAGGTGTCCATGAAGGCCAGACAGTATTCCAATTGCTACCCTCTCTTCCATCCGATGAAGTGAGCTGTAGCTCACAAAAGCTTATGCTTAAATAAATTTGTTAGTCTCTAAGGTGCCACAAGTACTCCTTTTCTTTTTGTGGATATAGACTAACATGGCTGCTACACTGAAACCTTCCTCCCTTGGGGGCTTACAGCCCCTCAAAGGGAACAAGGAGGAGCTGGGGCCTTAGCTCCACCCATTCATGCAAGTATTAGCACAGCTGGACAACCATGCAGGGGGTAGTATACTGCACCCCACTGCTTCCTCTGGGGGTGATGCATCTTTTCATCACCTTCCATATGCAGTTGTGCCTACAAGGGCACAATCAGGGTCTGCTTCAGTCGGTTCTGGAATTAATGAGAGTCTTTCCACTGAGTTCTGTGGGCCTTGGATCAGACCCCCAAGTCATCTGTGAGTACCTTTAAACTGATTTTTATAAAAAGGTATCAAATCAAAGAGTGGTATGGAAATACTTTGGAATTGCTGCACTATCACAGCAGAGATCATTTCAATGTTATGCCTCAGACATCTCTGGAAGTACTTTGTGTTTTCTTGCCAGTCAGTATATCAAGTTTTGCCATGAAGAACTAAATTAAATATTTAAATGTCTTTTTTCCAACCTCAGATTTCCCTTCCACATGTTGCTCCCAAGGAGAAAGCAGTATATCTGTGCTCAGATACCATGCTAATGACCATGAGCTAGTTAGCTCACTAGAAGCATAATACACTTAACACCGCCCCCCCCCCCCAAGACAACGTTAGAAGATGATAATAGCTTGTTCCTTAAAAAGAAAAGGAGGACTTTTGGCACCTTAGAGACTAACAAATTTATTTGAGCAAAAGCTTTCGTGAGCTACAGAATATTTATCAAATCTGAGAAAAGTCTTTGTGTTGAAACATCATTTTAACCTTATTTTTACCTACACGCTTTAACAGTCAACATTAATATAGTTCCATCAAAACAGGAAAGATTTCAATAGCTTAGTAACTCATTGGGTGAGATCCTTCTTGAGACAGTGACAATATCACTTAATTACTGTCAAATAGACAAGCAGACCCTTCATTCAGTTACAGTATTTAATCCTGTAAAGGCTGATGGAGATCAATACTTGAGATTGGGGAAAGTTGTCATCTTCAGTAACAGACAACAAAATTAATACACTATTTACTTTTCCCTTGTGATGTGTCAGTGATAAAATCCAAGGTCTTTGCCTTTGTGTCAAATATTTGTTTGTCTTTTCAACACCTCCGGTCAATAACAAACACTTCAGACATCTCACCGTCTCCAGTCCATTTTCAAAGAGAAAAGAATGTAAAGTGTCAGACGTGTCCACTGCATTAAGCTTGTGAAACTCCCTTCTGTTAAAAATTTCCCCACTGTGTTGAACAGCCCGGCTGGCCAATATGCCAGTGAATGGTTACTTCATTACATATTATAGAGCTACGTGCACCAAACTAATAAGACTGAGACAAAGGGTTCACATCCTCCAGATATCAAACACTGTTGCCATTGTAATCAAAATCCACATTTTTATAAGCTGATTAATTCCTACTTGCAGTGATGTAATATGTTCATTACTGGAAATAAAAAGTGAATTTTAACTGAATCATCTTTCCTGTTTTCTAACGCATCTGCACACTTGAATCAATGTGACACACAAACTTTTCTGTAACATCTCCAGCTAAATACAGATAGTGTTAACAACTCTGAAATGAAATTAAACTCCACAGTTTTGACTCCAGTAAAAGTTACTCATGCATTTAAATAGTGGGACTTCCTAGCCCCCAAATATCTTCCTTTCTGAAGAATTGTCTCAGGAAGGGCTAGCATCAGGGATCATAAATTGTCTTTTGGCTTTTCAACACTTTACAGGCTCCCATGCATCTTCAACAATAGGACAGGAGGGATGACTCTTAACAGCTCATTAAGGCTGTTTTTGCCAAATGCAAATAATAAAAAGGACTTTTAAAAGGCTGTCTCATTTTTATTCAGAAAAGCCTACTACGGAATATAAAAAGATGCCATAAAATGGAAATGCAATAGTGCAGTTATCTTCTGTGTCCTTGTTAAGATTTCCATGTTAACTTGAAATCTCAGGGGCATTCCTGGATGAATTGCTGAATGGTACTGGTCTGCTAATGAGATGGTTACCTCAAAAGGGCATGTCATTTAAAAATCAGATATTGTGTTGGGAGTAGATAGATTTGTGAAAAAAGCAGAAGGGAAATACCCATGCAGTCATGCAATGTTTTCATAACTCTTTGCTTGATTTCCTAATACTCATTAAGTTGCTCCATTTAAATCATGCATCCGATGAAGTGAGCTGTAGCTCCCGAAAGCTTATGCTCAAATAAATTGGTTAGTCTCTAAGGAGCCACAAGTACTCCTTTTCTTTTCATTTAAATCCTGTTCTCTGACTGACTCTATCAGTGGAACTTTTAGTGATTACATGTTTTAATTAATAATATATGGGGGTACATGATGGCTACCCCTAGAATGGCATATTGATAGGGAAAGGGCATAAAAAAAAATTTACAAACCCACTGCATCCACACAATCCTTGTCTATGCTAAACCTTTAGTTAAAATCTCCCATCATACTTCTGGAAGCAATGGCAGAAAATACCAACATAGACCAGCTGCTGCTGGAGTTAGGCAATAAGTGGGATAAAATGGTGGTGGATAGTCTACATCAGTGCTCCTACCATTACTTCCATTGGTGGAGCGGCAGGGGAGACAGCACAGTTCTCAGGATAAAGCTCACCATAGACACCACCTTACAGGGCAGGTATGGTCTATATCCCAGCATTCCAGTGTGATAAGGAAAGGGGCTGCTTGCCTGCCTTGCAAAGTGGCATCTGTGGGGGCACTTCTGAGCGGGGATGCCTACAGTGAGGGAAGCATTTGCTGAGGCATAATGCGTCCAGGAACTGATACTTCTTCTCCTCAGTAATGCTCATCCTTTGGAGAGGCATAATTCTATCTATATCTGCCTATCTACCCATCATCTTCAGTCCCAAATTCCAGAGATGCTGAGCTCGAGAACTTCCACGAATATCATGGTATGCAGTGTTGTTGTAGCCATGCTGGTCCCGCACTATTAGAGAGACAAGGTGGGTGAGGTAAGATCCAGTAAAATGTATTACCTTACCCACTTGGTCTCTCTGATTGACTTCACTGGGAGTTGTGGGTGTTCATTACCTCTGAAAGCTAGGCCTTTGCTATTTTCTATAGCACTCCTCACTGTGGTATGTAAGGGTTGTATTTGGGTCCATACTGGAGTTGTGTTTTATAAACACGCGTAGGCACTTTGGACCTGATTCTTTTCACACACAGGACACTGAAGTCACTGGAGAGACTCCCATTGTCTCCAAAGGGTGTTAGCTCAGTCCCTTACTTCAGTGCAGATTAAGAGCAACTCTGTTAAAGTCACTAGAATTACATCAGTTTACACCCGCTGAAGTTCTAGCCTAACGGATTTACACTAGTGTTTAATACTAGCATTGGTGTGCAGAGAATTAGGCCCTGTAATGGAGGAATTCCTGCTATAAAACCATGACCTCTACTGGCAAAACACTTCCTGAAAGCTGAATATTTATTTTATATTTGAGTTGCATATATGGGTGTTATTCATGTTTAATCATCATTATTATTTGACTAGAATCTACAGCCCTCAAACGGGGATCAGGACCCCATTGTGCTAGGTATTGTACAAACACAGAGAAAGATGGCCACTACCCCAAAGAGCCAAGAGCCTTTAGAGCTAGGATCCTTCACAGATTGGTCACAACCTATTAGATGATTTTATAAAACTCATGTATGAAGATTTGGCCTTGGGAGTTTTACCTGAGTAAGGACTGAAAACAACCGAGGAAGAATTCTAGCCCAGATCCGTAGTTGACATAAACTGGCATTGCTCCATACTAATTTTTACTCCATTCTCCTCAGTCCTTACTCAGGCAAAACTCCGAGGGTCAAATCTTGAAGGCCAAATTTAAAATTTGCTTGAGTTAGGGAAGAATAAGAATGGAGCAAAATCCACAGGTTTTGACCCTGAGATTTTTACCTGAGTAAAATCTGAGGAAGGACTTCAGGCTTTGTCCCACCCAATTGTTTTATGCCACATTTAAGCCTAAATTGTGATTTACTTCCATTTTCACTGCCTTGGCGGCCTTTTGGAGCAAAAGGGATGGGAAGTCATACCTAATCAGACTTGATTTTTTAAGATGAAAACAAACTAGAGCCCAGACGGGTCTTGAAATAATTCCCTAACTTCCTGTTAGCCAGTAAAAATGTGTCTCTCGTGTTCTTCATGGTGGGAGATCTGCACGAGCAGCCCTACTGGGAAATAGTGCTGATTCTTGGAACATGGGAATCCTAGAACATTTCCACTCTCTTCAGAGCACCATCTCCTGAGAAGTTAACTTTTTACATAAAACTGCAGTCTGCTTTCCATGATTTCCCACCCACCCTCCCCAGCCCCCTCCAAATTTAAAGATTACATTGACTTGATAGTGGTTCAATGGCACTTTGCCCTAGGGAAAAAAAAGACAGTAGGGTTAAATTGTGAATAGACCTTAGTTTTGAAAAACTGCTGAGCCCCACCATATGGACTGCTGTATGGCAAGGAATATGCTTTATTGGCATTGCTTGGAGGTTTACAAGCAATCTTCTTGAAGTTTTAATGGTTACTTGGGTGATTTATCCTGTCTTGAGAGCCATTGCTTCTAGGAGGCACCCAGTTCCTGAGCTCTTGCTTTCCTTTATTATGAAAACCTTTAATCTTTCCTACAACACTGCCTCCATCTACCATAAATAACCTCATTATGGTCACACAAAGAAAATGTAACAATTCTCATGTACGTTTTGACTTTTCACATAACACTTTTATGAGCTACTTTAACTTTACAAGTGGGATACTTAATATACAACAGCATACATTTGGGGGGTGAAGGATAAAATGAAAAGGTGATCTACTGTATTATGCCCCTGCAACCATTGAACTGAGCAGCATATCACTGGGGTGAAGAAAGAAATGTTTTAGCATCTTTTCAATATTCAGGAATATCTTCTGAGGTTCTTTCCACTGAATGTTTCAGAATATTGAATACTGCAGGATTTTATCTCATGGCAACATCATCGTCGGTCTAATCCATCATTCTAGGCAACTATCTCAATAAGACCCATCACTGTAACATCTGAGTGCCTTCTAAATACGTAAAGTTGCCTTGCATGTATGTGTGAGAGAGTGGGTGTCTGTGTGGGTGTGGGAAGAACGGTTTGAGTTAAGTAGAAGAAATTTAGTTTAGTTCTGGAAATGGTGAGATTCGTAATCTAAATACAACTTATATAAAGAGAGCTAACAATCATGTTAAAAACCAGACAATTAACAGACATAAAGGAGAGAGAAACTTCATGATAATCTTCTCTCAATAGTCCTGCCCAAATCATCCTTTGGGGAGGAAGCTTGACCCCCCTCATGCAAAAGTGTGTAGGGTGCATCCTCAGGACCTCTGTGCCTCCACACTAGCTCTGTCCCCTGCTAACTCTTTCCTGGTTCCCTTGCAGTGCAGTTCCACTCTGAGCCTCAGTTTGCCATCTGTAAAATGGGGATAACAATGGCTACTCATCTTTGTAAAGCACTTTAAAGTCTATAGATGTAAAAGTACTATAGAAATGGTCAGTATGAGTCATATTATTTTTCTTTTACTTCAGTGATTCTGCCTACAGGCACTACCATATGCACTGGCAAGAGATAAAGCCTCCAGATCACCCCACCCATGAGTGCAAAGCATGGGACAGACTCAGATAATGAGGGAATTCATTGAAGTGAAGAATTCAGATCAACGTTTCATGCAAAAAGAAACACAAATTAGCATAGGACAGCACAGCACAGAACTTGAGATGGAGGGATCTGTAATTGAAGGCAAAGCTCTAAGTGCATCTCTTGAGCTAATTGCCACCTCGAAGATTGTAAAAAGACAAAAAAGACTGGAGGGCAAATTACAACTTTGGAGCATGGACTAGCTAAAGTTAGAGGATGCATGTGTGAGTTATGCAGGGAATTCACAAAGGGTTGGGCAAGGTTTTATGGAACATTTGTCCTTAAGTTTTAACTATGTACATACTATCATGGGGAAGGAAATACCTCTCTCTCTCTCTCTGTCTCTGACAAGGCACATGCATTTTGAAACTAGGTTAAAGAAAGGAAAAAATTAACTGTAAATAGTAATAATAATATCTAGACCAACATTTACTTATTCTGTGTAGAAATCTTATATATCTTAGTGAAGATTAGAGGACTTCCCCCACCCTCTCATGTATAATATTACATACTTGATAGGGTGAATTATTGATGGTTTTCACCTTTCTCTGAAGTGCAGGATATTGACAAGGTCCCAGACTTGATGGACCAGGGGTCTGATCCAGAATGGCAAATCTAAATTCCTATGTAATCAAGTGCCACAATGAATCAGCAAGGCCCAGTCCAGCAGCCCTTACTCATTGATATCAGTGGAAACATTCAAATGAGTTGGGGCTGCAGGAATGGACCCGTCACCATCATGTCTAATATACTATTAGAGTCCAGTTAAACACTAACTATAAACTGCCATTGATTTCACTGATCAGGCTAATCCTGCAGCCCTACATGCATGTGTCTCATGCTGAAGTCAGTTTCATCTAATTGTTTCTTGTATCTGTTTGTTGGCTGTTGCCTTATACTTAGATTGTAGGCAATTTGGGGCAGGTACTGCCTTTTTGTCCAATTTTGCCTTTGAGTTCTATGGATTTGAAAGTGCAACCTGAGAAGCTAGCAGGGTAAAAACAGGTTATTACAGGGAGGTAAATCAAATGTTTTATACATTTTTATTCTAGCTAAATACTACAGTGATAGACAGATATATCTTTGAATAAACGAATTCTGCCATCTGGCATGTTAAAATTCTTAATGAAAATGACACCACTTATCTGTGAAAACTTGGGCTGTGATCCTTCACATATTTGCATAAATCAAATCCAATTACATAGTGTAGGAATGTATCATCATCAGAGATGTTTAAAAATATTATTAATCTGCCCATTGTCAGAGGCTTCTTCCTTCTCAAACTGATTGTGTAGACAGTGAAACTGACATGTCTCCAACACCAGTTTCCCCCTTTGGTCCTGTGATTAGATCAATCTCCGGACACTTGGACCATACCATTACAGAAAATCTTTTACTGTAACTTGGCAGCAATCTTCCCACAAGTTCACTGCTGTTTCCCAAACCCAGGGAAGGTTGGGTGGGGAGGGGGGATTGTGATCTGATAATAGGGGGATGGAGCAGATCAGCCAGCTAAGCCATCTCTGTTAGTTCTAGTGATCAAATTTCATTGTATTTACCTGAAACATTGAATAGCTAATTTTTCAGATGTGGATGAAATGAGGAAGTGAAACTAAACCAACAATGTAATACATGTTAATCTCTCCTAAAAGTTTGTCATATATTTAAAAGCACTTGCAGCTTTTTACTTTCTTGTGTGCTTGAGACTGAGGGCTAGAATTTACAAATGCTTACTCTTGTAATCAATAGGATTACCCATGCTAGAAAGCTCCGCACCCAGTAGTAAGTATCTGCACTGATTACAAATGGACTACTCACAGTAGTAAATATTATAAACCAGTAGGACAAGTTTACAAGATGAGGTCTTAATATTGTAGCAGACACCTTAGTCAAGCAAAACTCCCAGTCACTGAATAACAGCTGCAGGATTGGGCCATTAGATAGAAGCCCCTTACTAACAAAGGAATCTCAAAAGAATTAAAGTTCAGTGTTGCTCAAAACATTTGTAAGGTGCCGAATGCTATGAAATATCACTGAATGTTATTAAGATTTTTATTATAAAATGGGTAATTTCAGACACAAAAAGCCTTTAACGATCAGCTTTACTTGCTTCACACAAAGAAAAAAGCTTTAAAAGTTTTATTTAAAAATAAAAATGCAATAGAAACATATTAAAATTCTTTAAAAGCTCTCAAGATTTCTCCCCAGACCTCCACAAGTGCCTTGAGGGGAGAATCAGAACCACAAAATGTGGGAGGTGGAGGAATGGAGAAAAAGTTTAGCTCAGCTGTGGATTTTAATACGACACATCTTAGGCATGAAAACAAGTAAGGAAAAATTGTGCATTTCATGAGGTGAAGATTGTATTGATTTATTTAAGATCTTTATATCAGATGTAGTTCAATTGGTCTGATTTCAGCTAGCTGATAATATAGTCCTGGCTTTCAAAAACAAGAGTGCTTATCTTAGCAACAAGATATAAATAAAATGTACATAAGGAGAGATACCATGACATAAGATAACAGCACATAGTGGTAAAAATGGAAAACACTGTAGGTTGAGGTCTCTAAAGCTTTAGAAGTGACCAGAGTGGTATTTCTGTTAGAGGAAAGATTTGAGGTCAGCTTTAAATATAGCTAGTGACTTAACTATTGTGATTTCTGTGGTTATTTTATTCAATGATTACATGCCCAATAAGCAGAAATAGATCAGCCATGTTTCTTATAAGCTGCTTAGATAATAAACACATTATTTAAATTCATGTTATAGGGGGTGGGTATTTGAAAGGGGAAGCCCGATACTGGAAAGATGACATTTCTTTGTTAAACATGTCCTGCCGTGAATTGCTAATAACTACAGCTCGTCAAAATGTTTTCAAAAATTAATGAAAAATTCAAAACAAAATGTGTACAAGCATTTTTCATCATTTTCCCAACCAGCTCAATGAATAAGTGTACAGGCAGCACCTAGCACAATGGGATCCTGATCCCTGAATGACACCTCTAGGTGCTACAACAATACAAATAATGAACAAGCACATCGGCTAAAATGTTCAGGAACACGCTAGTGACTTAGGTTCTCGACTCTCATTTTCAGAAGTGATTTAGGGCCAGAATTACAAAAGCATTAAGGCCTGTCAAGATGCAGATAGGCACCTAGTGGGGTTTTCAAAAGCACCTAAGCATGTTAGGCACCTAACTCCCACTGAATTTGTTTTTAGCAAAATACAATTAGCTTTTCATTCCCATCCTCACAGGTGAGTAGATGTTATGTTTGGCTGATGAATTTTTATAGCAATTTTTGCAAGGCTGCCTTAGATCATGACAACCAGAAGAAATGTAAAAGCCTCATGAACTTTTCATCATTGTTGCTGTTAGTTTCACTCATCTTGGACAAGGAATCTTAAATCCTATTACACTACTGGTGGGGATGCTGGCCCTGTGTCAAGTACAGGCAGGACAGTTAAGTGCAACAGCTGCAGCCTGCTACTCCATGCACTGGATTACACCTTTGAAAAGTGTGTATCCCTGGCTGGCTCATGCCCATAGCATACACATTAGCTAGCTTGGAAAGCTGGGTACATCCCCTAAGAAGCAGGCAGGGTCTGTGATGCACCAGCTGGCATGGTAGCTCACACAGGGCAAAGCTGTTTCTTTTGCTTTCTCCAGCACAACAGTGCAGCAAGGAACAGGATCTAGCCTGGATGCCAGATTGGTGAGCTTCACATTCTGTTTATGGTCAGATTCATGTCGTGGTTCTCACGCATTAGAACAATGCTGTTATGTTAATTCTCCAACATTAAACAAGAAAAACAATCCTTTGCTTTCACTGGAATTTTAAGCAAAAGCATAAATATGTCTAGACTTCTAGGGTAAAAATCCTCAAGTCCTTACTCCAAGTCTAAATTTTCTTTTTAACAACCTCTGCTTGTATACATACAAATTCCAGTGCACTTGCACAGACTCTGATTTTCCTGCACACATTACCACACACATGTAGCCAATCAAGTTTTGTACAGATGCGAAACAGGTGCACGCAAAACACTGGAAATCTGCCCTCTTATTTTACTCAGCTGTTATTCAGACAAAGCGTCCACTAACTTCAATAAGAGCTCCTCAGTCTTGATGACTGCATGTGCAAATTAGATGCACGAATGAGCAACTCTGAAAATCTGTCCATATGCTTCCCAGTGCTGATCATAGAAATTTTGAATCTCCCAGCAAGCATGCATCAGTGGAGTCAAAGATGTAGAGACTTCATCAGGGATTTTCACTGACCATATGACAGGTCCTTGGAACTCTGCCGTTATATGGTTAAAAAGCTCATGCACTTAGACAACAGTAGAGCTGCTACCTTACGTTTAGGAGGGCAGAAACAAGTAGTGAGTGACTTTTCTCTTGGGGAACTGAATGAGCTTTCACCTTGGGGCGTCATGTGGCTGCTTGATTCAAGTACTCCTAATGCTGACTGTGGTATTTGTAACCTAGATAACAGAAAGATTCTACAGCTGTACAGGTGTAGAGATGTGTGTGTTCCAAGTTATTCTGAGTATACTCATACTACAAGACATACGGTATAACATCACATTATAGTTAAGGGTCAGCTGTCATTTCATTATGAACAAAGCTTTTCAGAGGACTATAGATCCATTGCTTCAAGCTGGAACTTGGCATGTAAACTGTTTTCTATTAAATAGATAAAATTGATTTATTACATTTTCATTGTAGAGCTGCCAAAAATCAGATCCTTTCAGTATATTTTTTTAATAAATAAAATAAGTTTAATTTTAAAAACAAAATCTTATTAACTTAGTTCAGACTGCTACTTTGCTATTTCAACTATAACAGGAAAATTGTAACTAAAAACTCCCACTCAATTAAAGATAAACAAAAATAATAAAACTGTTAGATTTTTTTTTTTGGTGAGTTTAGCATTGGGGAAGGTACCAATTTGGCAGCCTCACCAGATGACTGAAGTTGTGACTAGGTATTATTATTAATAATAAAATAATAATAATAATAATAATTAATAATTCAGGGAGACATAGCAATGCAAGCTTATGTGGCTCTTTTTTGCTCTCCCTCTCTCTCACATGCATCAGAGCCTCTGCCACTGTGCCTGACCATGGGACTGCCACATCTAGGAGTTCGGGAACAGGTTTAGTTTCCACACCAAATGAGCTGAAGTCACAAGAACTGGTCTGAGACCCTATAGATTCATTTCATATAGAGCAACTCAAACCTATCAAGTGTGAAACAGAAGCAACTTTAAGACAGATTCATGCCAGTGTATTTGATCACTGACTCTATGTATGGAATGTATATAATTCCAATCACCATAGTATCTGAGCATCTCACAGTTTTTAGTATATTTATCCTCACAATACCCTGTGAGGTAAAGAAGAGCTATTATCCCTATTTTACAGATGGGGAACCAAGACATAGAGAGATTAAGCCACTTGCCCAAGGTTACACTGGAAATCTGTGGCGGAGCTGGGAATTGAACATCAGTCTCCTAGGTCCTAGGCTAATGCCCTAGCCACTAGACCATCCTTTCTCTTTAAACTATAGACTTCATTACCAGACTCCTGAGCTGTGTGGTTCCCTCTGTGAAGGATGGTATGTTGCACTGAATTTGTAGGATCTAGGGATATGTTGTGTGGGATAGACTGGATGTTGTTAGAAGTTGAAGAGTCTATTGTAGGCCCCCAAGGTCCACTGAGAACTGTGCTAGTGCACCCCTGCAGAGCCCCCCTCAATCCCACAGTAAGAAAATGCATGAATTGTAATGGTTGCCTTTATATACGGATGACCATATGGACCTGAAATTATGCCTCGTACTTTAGCACTAACAATCTATCAGTTCTGGTGTCATCAGAAAAGGTTATGAATCATTTCTATTTTAATAATAGGTTAAAAAAATTATTAGGCTATATGCAAAATTTCAAAGAACTGGATCTAAATTGCACATTATGTAATGCAGTGGTGCAAACAGATAATTACACATGTGCAGAACTGGCCTTGTACATCAAAAGGGAGAATTGCTCACACACATATTTTGTGATGGACTCTTAGGCCCCCTTAAAGTAGAATTGGTCTTCTTATTGTAGATCCTAATGGTTCTACTCAAGGATCAGGGCCATACTGTACTAAGCACTGTAGAAACAAGTCACATACAGACAATCTCTGCCTGGATGGGAGAACAAGGGAACAATAAAGACAGATATGTTTTCATAAGTTAATAACCATGGTGGTCTTAGAATCACTGTAGTCACAGGTTGCCGCTAACCTAACCAATATCAATACCTAAATTCTCCCTTCATTTACACCCATGAAATTCCATTGACTTCAGTCCCATGCATATATACGGACTTCACAACCATGGCAGTCCCAGAGAGCAGGATGTGGGCCCCAGATTCCATGGCATTACGTACATGCTTCAAGGTTAAGCATGTGCTTAAGTGCTTTGCTGAATCAGGGCCTGGACCCTGAGAGGAACTAACGTTACCTGACAAATGCAAATGCATTCTGAGTTACAGGAGTCTTCTGTGTCAAAAACCTGTACATAAAGAAGATAATAAATCACTCTTCAGAGATTGAGGTAACCCATAAGCACAACACCACATTAAGGATGGAGAGACATCCTGACCTACATGAATTTCCTTGCCTTTGCTGGTAAGAGTCAGATATTTCTGTTTGCTTTTCTTTCTTGATTAGTCCTACATGCACCAGATTTGATGCAGATAGGTCTCCACCAGTTACTTTATCAAGGTGAACCTAGCACTAGATCTCTTTGGTTATTGCATGACCACAATAACGGCCTACAGTACGTTGGCAAGCAACTGAGCCCAAGAAGAGTGAGGGAGTGAGGCAAATGAACTGAAGCATTTCATCAACCTTTCTGAATTCACCCCAGCACTTTACACTCAGAGGAAGATGTTATCTGCTGTTCAGCAATTGTCATTTCTGTGCAAAAGGAAGAGATAAGGTAATATGAAAAACATTAAAACGCTTATTTCAGTAACCAACCCATTGCTTGCATATAGTGGTCTTATTTTCTGAAGAATTTTAACAGATGCAACATAGATACACAGGTTTTCGTACATCATTAGTGGAATACACCATTCAAGCAGCAGACAGATTCAGTATCAGTATGTTAGAAGTTAAAAAGCACTTCTAATCAAGTTAAAAAACATTAAATGTTAGCAAATTTACACACAAAGAGGTATGTTTGTTTGCTTGGATGTTACTTGTACAGAGGTCATTAATACTTTGTGACATCAGTTTTATAGATTAAATCCAATACTTTATGCAATTCAACAGATAATTTTCCTTAGACACATTAAGGTACAACTCTCAACTTCTAATAGTCAACGATGAATCCACAACCTTCTATTCAGGGAGCCAAGACACCTAAATTGTAGATATTGTAACTAATCTAAGCTTTTTACTAAACCTAATGGTGGGCTTGAACCAGATCCCTCATCTGAAACCATAAGAGCTTTGGAGAAGTTTGATTGTGAACTTTGTCACTCAGACACATTTCTAAATATAATACGTTGATGAGCTTTCATGAAAATATGAAAGATTAACTATTAACTCTGGTTTAAAAACAGGCTTGCAATTCATAGGGGACCAGATACTTTGAAATCAATGGGACCACTTATGGAGCAAGGAGCTACTCAGTGCAAGCAAGCATACCAGAATCTGTCCAGAATTTTGTTTTATGCCATATAACTCTTTAAAAATGTGTTAATGATATGTATTCTGGCTGCCTTTGGTAAAGTTATTACAAAACAAATTAAAACAAGCAACAACAAAAAACAAAAATCAACTGATAGAATATCCATAAGCACATCATACCTTTTTTTATCTCTACCCATTGTTCAAATGTAATCGTTTCCCCCTATTTTAAACTCTGTTGAGTGCGAACAGTTGGCTGTGGCGGAGCCTTGATTTAAAAATTCACGCTGTATTTCTTAGATACTATTGGTTATCTGAATTATATGGCACTGTTTCTCCTCTCCGATTGGATATCAACACAAGCACTACCAGTGCAAATATCCGCATGTAAAAATTCAGCATTTGATTTCTGAGAATAATCACACATTTGTCCTTGAAATTTGTTTGCTTTGTTTTCTGTAAACAGGCTGGTAAAATCGTTTGATCATCTTTTGATCATGACAAGTGAATATAACAAGGCAGTGAGCAAGGCTGAGGTGCATTCACTTAAAATTCCAGTGGGTGTTTGTGAAAAATTTTTAGTCCTATTTGCCCAGTTATAATAAGAGCTTTCATTGTGCAAACACTTTCCCCAGCATTGAAAATGTCAAAACATTCACTGTATTAGATCCGATACTTTGTCTTTATAAATACAAGTGAAAGAGAGGATGCTTGGTAGGTAGTATGTGCAGGTTAGCACAGACAACTGTGTCAGGAAGCTGTTCCCAGCTCCTTCACTGACTAGTTGAGTCACGGAAAGTTCCCGAGCCCCGATATACCCATGTGTTAAATGGGTACAGTTACAGCTATGTCAGACAAAGGTTGTGAGGCTGATGACCTGCTCTGATTGCATTGGAGTTACTGGGAGCTTTGCCATTCATTTCAAATACAGCCAGGACCAGGTTCTAACTGTTGTATTTAGTATTTGTGATGCACATTGAAGTCCTTGAATGAAGGGGGCTCTGGCCTCGTAAAGTATGTTAACATTAAGCATATGGTAGTCTCATTGGTTAAATTATTTTACTGGATTGAGATTTATATGCATGTCAAGTATTTATTGAGTTATTTTTACTATTGTTTATTATCATTAGCCCTTTGTCACCATGGCATAGAGTTTGTATCTATATCTCCAAGTGTGAAATCCTGGTTTCACTGAAGTAAATGGTAAAACTGCCATCGACTTCAGTGGGGCCAGGATTTCACCCATGGACTTACAACATAATGGAATCTAAAACCGACTTTCTCGGTATTTCTCACTTAATGTTGGGAGCATGTGCATATATTAACTGTGTTCATAGTCGGAATCCATCATAACACTCAAAGTACTCCGTAAAACTAGGTACAGCCATTTTTATTCCCTTAAAATATACATGTGTCTGAATAGATACTCAGAAATGATGTACTATCAGATTTCATGGATACTGAATCTTGAGATTGGCAGGACATGTTTAATTTGAGGCCGATTTATTTCTGAAATAAGGGTTACATGTCCAGGTTATTGTATTCATTCTGAAAATAGAAGCAAGGTGTCACTGTTAATTTCTTGTTTTTCTTTTCAGGAGAAAAGTATTAGGTTTGTGTGATTTTTGGCGGGGGGAGGGTAAAGTTTATGAATTCTCTCTTTGTTCCAGATGATTATAACACTTCTGAATTAGGCAAACCATTTGGTGTGTGTGAGAGACCATAGAATGAATTTTATTACAGCTACAAAACAGATTTTCAGAAGTCGCTTAGTAACTGAGAGCAGATGAAAGGGGAACCAGCTGAGATCTGTGCACTGCAAATCGTTTCCCCATGATTAAACTATTTCATCCTCCAGGCTAACATCTCCCTACTTGTTTGGCAACAAGTGATAATGTTAGTGATAAAACACTCTCCCAGATGATCTAGGGAGGATTGTAGCAATTATTATTACCTTTCTTGTGGTTAGTAAACATTCCTCTTACAGATAATATTCTGCCAAATATATGGGAGATTAAAAAAAATAACTAACATTTCCATGCCAAAGTATTGCAAAAGGTTGTGATGCGTTCCTAGAGTTTGCCCTAGAAATAGCACAGTGGGTGATCTGTTAGAGTCTGGTACATGGTTCTGTTCCAGTTTGGCTGAGTACTTTTTGGTTTAGTAATTGTTTAATTGCTTTTTGTTTCTTTATGAATAACTATTATGAACTTTAATGTAGTACTTGTAGAAATCAGCTACTGTGATTAATCCTACCCAGAATAGGGACGCTATTCTCCCAGTCTAAAATAAAGGTCTCCCGTCAAACAGGATACTCATTTGGAAAACAGTCTATCGTTAGATTTTTAAAATTATTCGGTAGACTGTCACATATTTGTCAAAACCCTGTAAACTTCTACCACTATGGCCAATGTTTTCCAATTCAGGCATGCATAGTTATGCACCTATATTCCTGTTTAGTTGAGGGGAAATGATGCTCAGTACCATTGAAAATCAGACCACTTAGTTAAGTGCTATCCTGAATTGGGTCCCGAGACACCTAAGTATGTGCTTAATTTTGAGCATGCACTCGAGGCCAACAAGACTTAAGCATGTGCTTAAAGTTCAGCAGATTGGTTAAGCACTTTCCTGAACCGGGGCCTACCTATGAATTGCAAAATTGGCATCCAAGTCTGAAAAGTTAGTTTAAAAAAAAAATTGTTGAAGTTCAGGGAAACATTTGAAAGCGAGGCATTTAAAGATATATAAATAAATCAGAGGAAATGCTCCGAACTGCTTAAAGATGGGTGGGGAAGAAAAAAAACCTGAAAATTGACACCAAAATATGATTGTTGTTACTATGAATCTGTGCTTTTAAAGTGTGAACAATGCTATGCACATAAAACCTAATATATGAGTTTAGCGTGCATGTGTATCTGCATTCCATCGAAGCCAACAAGTATTGTGACAGCTATCCTGAAATAGAATCTATCCAGACTAACTATTTAATATCAATGCTTTCCCTACTAAGAAAAGGAGTACTTGTGGCACCTTAGAGACTAACCAGTTTATTTGAGCATGAGCTTTCGTGAGCTACAGCTCACTTCATCGGATGCATAGCTGTAGCTCACGAAAGCTCATGCTCAAATAAACTGGTTAGTCTCTAAGGTGCCACAAGTACTCCTTTTCTTTTTACGAATACAGACTAACACGGCTGTTAGTCTGTATTCGTAAAAAGAAAAGGAGTACTTGTGGCACCTTAGAGACTAACCAGTTTATTTGAGCATGAGCTTTCGTGAGCTACAGCTATGCATCCGATGAAGTGAGCTGTAGCTCACGAAAGCTCATGCTCAAATAAACTGGTTAGTCTCTAAGGTGCCACAAGTACTCCTTTTCTTTTTACGAATACAGACTAACACGGCTGTTACTCTGAAACCTTTCCCTACTAAGCGATTTTCAGATAGAGTTCATTTTCATGTGATGATCTTTAATGAAAAATCCTTGCTGAGTGCAGTACAAACCATTTGGTGCCCCTGTGTCAGGAGAGGAAAAGACCAACATTCACTAAAACTGAAGGTTTTTATTATCACGTCGTAAATGAACAAATGGCATTTGTCAATACAAAGGAACTCATAGGGGGTATAGAAAGGAAGCTTAGTTATTACACTCAGGGTGTGCTACTGAAGTGACAAACTGGAGTTTTATTAACATGCCAGTTATAGATCTCTCACCCCACCCCCACAAAAACACACTTTCTATTTCTTTTACCTCCTTCAATTTGGTACATACAAGAAAAACTATAAAATGGACTTCCATAGGACAGCGCTTATCCATTTGATGCTGCAGGATTAGTATTGTTGCCACACAGAATTAAAAAGCAGCGGTCCCTACACTGTATTTTAATGTAAAATAGATGCCTGTTTTGGCCTGCCTTCAGGAAATATCACTGAAGGGGATTAAGCAGACTATTTATGTAAGTACTAATTCCATCATCATTTTCATATTTTGGCAACAAACATCTTTCACTGCCCTGATAAATGGCAAAATGTTTATGAGCTGCAGGAAACTTTTATGTCCAATCAATAAAACCAGAGATGGAATAGTTCACATTTGGCCAGTTTTTGAGCATAGCGACCAGAGGAGGGGAGGTCTGGGAGGGTCGGGGGAGGTTGCTGGAATTGTTTTACTGGAAGTTGTTAAGGTGGATTTCTCATAAAACTGTTTAGTGGAACAGTCACCTATCAGCCTGGGGCAGGTGTGGCTGCAAGCAGGCAAAGGCTAAAGAGGCGACCCCCCACCCCCCAATCCCAATCCCCGCAAGGTGGGCCCAGAGAAGCCCATGGGGACACCACCACCACCCCTGGTGTTGTGGAGGAAATCAGCCTGGAAGTTCCCCCTCTGTGCCCTGCTGGTGAGCTGGTGTGTGCTGAGAGTTCACAGCAGGAACATTTCTGTGGCTCAGAAAGGGAAAGCACTGGTGTTCCCTGTCTGAAAAATTGTATAATTAGATTACAGTGTATTGAAAAGAGCTCAGTGAGCCAGACTGAAGTAATGTTAGCAACCATGGAAATAGGGGACATTGTCTATTTTTAAGGAAACAGAAACATCATAGAATGGTGTGTATTTTACCAGCTTTCTCCCCCTAGGTATGGGGACTAGTTTATTTTTATTTTGGGCAAACATCAGAATTGCAGTTAGTGCCTAACCATAGGAAATGCTATGCAGATATTGCTATAGACAGAGCAATTTCAAAAGGGCTTCAGTCTGTAAGCTGCTTAGCTAGGAGGTGAATCTCTTTCTCACTGATGCACTTAACATAAGTTGAGGTTTGTATTCTGTCCATGAGGACAAAAGAGCCTATAAAAAAGAGGTATACTGACTGTGAACCCTGGATCTGGCCACCTAGAGATTTAGAAATGTTCAGAGTCAGGTCTATAATTTGCAGCTGAGGTTGGCCTCTTATATGTTATAGGCTTGATTGTGCTTCACACTACAGGAGTGTGCAAAGTGGGGTAGAGTACAAGGAGCTTTTATCTACCTTCAACCCCTGTAGCGGAACATTACACCACTTCCCTCTGCACTGGACTGTGGAATTGGTCCTGCACAAGGGAGAGCTCCTGATCCACGTTCTCAAAGGGTCGTACAAGGATCCCCACACTTCCAGCTCTTCAACAAGCATTGTACCTGGCAGAAGCACAATGTCTCCTCAATTCCCATTGGAGATGATGCATGATAGCACTGCTTTGTGCCACAGGCTATGAATTACAGGCACAAATGACCAAGCAGATTCATCCCAAGAGAGCAGAAATTATGCAAATACTAACAGAAACATGAATCTCGTGGTAATACATGTTCATAATGTTGCACCTTTACCCAGCTCTGGATTTCCTGATTCTGGCTGGGACCAGCACCACTGACGTGCCATGAAAAAGACTATTTCTATGATCCCTCGAATCCAGTCATGAATTTGAAGTCTCAGAAATCTGATTAAAAAATCTGCTCAAGTGAATTATTTCAAACATATTTTTCATAGTCAAAGGGCCAAAGTCCTACCTAGTGTACCTCCTGTGAGATTTGGATAGTCCAACTAAACTTTGGGTAAACACCCAGGTCCTCAGCTGGTATAAAAAGACTTAGCTCCCTGGACTTCACTGGGACTATATTGGTTTGAAGATATGGCCCTTTCAGATTTTTAAGATTGCTCGTCATAAATGGATTTATCATATCCTTAATGCAGAAGTTGTACTCTCTTTCACTGAGCAAACAGTAAAGTATAAATTACAAATTAAAAGTCCCTTTAGAAGACAAAAATCTCAGAGATGTCACATTTTGAGGTCACAGGATGGCCTGAGGTTCACATTTCACTTTCATTCACATTCCTAAATTTATAGATTCACAGAAATGACACTTTACTACCGCTAACGTAAAAGAAGGCAGCTCAAGACTATCAGGCTGAAGAGTGCTTTATTCTGTTCCCCTTGATCTAGAAGGGTAACAACTCTAAACATCTCTCCCACACACAGGCGGAGGTGAGCGTATGCACATGCATGCACAAATGCACCAATAAAACAGAGAGACCAAACCTGCTAATACTAAAAAAGGGCAGACAAATTCTTTTGCCCTTGCCAAGTACAAAAGAATTTGCAGGGTTCCCATGACATCAAAGCAGGAATTTTGCAAGTTATTGCCATAGCAGTCCTCAACTTCATATATCTCAGGAGTATGAATCACTAAAATAGGGTTCATTGATACAAAGCAAGAGAAGGGGAAAACTCACTTTCAGAAAAGTGAAAAATAACTACCATAATTTTCACTGAAAATTGTAAGTTACATGTTAATGATAAGCTATTGCCTTTATTGTAGGGCAGTTTAGGTGTTAATTTTTGTTTTGTTTTGGCATAGCCATAGATATGGCCAGAGGTGAAAGGACTACCCCATCTTTGTTAGACAGAGAGCTGGGAAAATACCTCAAAATGTTTGCAGCAAATAAAAAAATAAAATAAAAAAAATAGGGAATTTGATTTGCAAGTTTCACATCCCTTTTGTATTTACTTTCCATAATACATTAATGAATATGTTTTCTCTTTACAGAAACAGTGAATTTTAATATTAGAAAATATTTATGGAAAGCAATTTCGAACTAACAAACCTGAGTATTTACACTGGAAACATGATACTGGCCACAGTTCAGGAAAACACTTAAGCTTTGAAGTCAATGAGACTGAAGCACATGCTCAAAAGTTAAGTACATGCTTAAGTGCCTTCCTGTTCAGCAGTGGACGTACACATGTGCTTATGTTCTTTCCTGAATCTGGGCCTCTGAGGTTTTGTCTTCACTGACACAAAGGTGGTTTTTCACAGTGCAATAACTAACACATGATAGTTATCTTGCTGTAAAATCCGAAGTGGAGACAAGACACTTGCAGTGTTTACCAGAAGGTAGCTAGGTGAGGTCAGCAATACATTCCTCGCCCACAGTTGTTGATCTTGCTTAGGTTACCTTGTGGCAAAATTAAAAAGGCTTGTGTCCACTATGTTTGTACAGAGGCATAACTAACATGCATTAGTTATCCTGTAGTAAAAACACACCTTTTGTGTCAGTGAAGACATAGACCTTAGGGATCTCTCCACACTACGATTAAAACATATTCGCTAACACCCAAACAAGGGTTCCCCTTGGGTATACCCAGATAGCAAACGTGTTAAAATTCAACTTGACCTGTCTATATTAGGAATTTAAAATGGGTTAGTTAAAATGTGTTAACTAACATGTTTTTTTTTTAAAGAGACACTTTTCATCCTAAAGTGGACCAATCCAATCAAGGAACAGGAACAATATGACCCTATGACCAGACCCTCACTTGAGACAAATTGGTATAGCGCTCATACACCAATTTACTGCACCTGAGAATCTGGCCTGATTGAAACATACATCTTTAGTTTAGAATATTTGCAATGACTTGCTCATGGACAATCTAGATTTTCACAGAGAATTATTCACAGAGCCTTGGTCTGTATGCATTTGAAAGTACCTTCCAAGCTCAAGCTCCTTATTTTGCCCAGGCACATGATAAGTGAGTAGTTAGCCATGTGCTCATCCAGTCAGGGATTTGCATACCCAAAGGCAATGTGCATTTGAAAATCTGATTTTTGGTTGTGCATAAGCTTGTGTGTACAATTTTTTACAAACAATAGCGCACAGAAACTGTGCACAGATTTAGAGTCTGAGTTAAAGTCACTTTGAAATTTGAACCTTTTATTTCTTCTATGATGTACAGTATTTGCCCAGACTAATGCAGACACGTGTGTACATCTCTACACATGCTAACGCAGATCGGCAGAGAGGACCAAGGCTGTTCCCTGAGGATTCTTTCTTCTCAATTAAAAAAATAAATAAATAAATTGAATGGACATTAGCCTAGGAAAGCTCTGTTATCACTTTGTCTCACCTGGTTTTAACTTTCATTCTTACTTCCATTCTTTTTTTTTTTTTAAATAAAGTTTTAAATGTGCAAGGTATGTGTTTATACCCTAATAACTGCAGAGTTTATATTCCTGGAAGTACAGTAATATGACCCAAATTTTCTCTTTTGCCCTGCTGTTTGTCCTTGATAATAGAACAGTTTGAGATGGTTAAGCCTAATGAGTTTATTATGCTGAACAAGAGACCAGTCACGTAAAGCTTTCTTATTTTCCCCCTCTCACTTGGAGATTTATACATACCTTCTTTTATAGCCCTTTGTGCACGAGTTACCCACATGAGTAGCAGAATTATGGGGCTCAGCTCAACTTTTATTTTAAACTCAATTTTGATATACTGGGGGAGAGGAGGAATCCATGAAATTGAGGAGAAAAGAAAAAACACACATGAGGTTTTCAATAGGAATGTGATTCTGTGTGTCATGTGACTCCTACCCTTATCTAAGAATGGTAAAGTAAATAGGAATGAGATAATTGGAATAAGTTATCAGCACATAAGCTATGGCTAAGTAGGAGCACTGTGACCTCTGGCCATTTTTCACCACTGTACAGCGAATATGGGTGGACTATATTGTACAACATATGGAACTTTCACCTTTTGGGGCATTGGTGGAGTGTTCAGTGATATTAGTGGCTTTGTCATTTGTCACATGAGAGAGGCATACACTGAACAGGAAACACCATATACTTTCTAATCGAGAACAACTATGGAAACACTGTGTTAAACAGGCATCAACACATTATGTTTTAAAACACACCCATGATGTAGATATCATTAAACCCATTTACATTTGTTGAAATGGAGACCCCAAGGCCACATCTAAACTAAGGGTGTGGGGGGCTCCCGCACCCTCTGACTTGAAGTGGATTCCATTATGTACAGGGTTTACAATTTGGTTCAATGGCTCTCAGCACCTCCACTATAAAAATTGTTCCAGAACCCCTGCCTGATTCTCCTTTAATTTACATCAGGTAATGCCACTGACTTCAGTGGAATGACTCCTGATTTACACAGGTGTCAGAAGAGAGTCAAGCCTATATAGTATAGGGGGTCCATAAGCCAGATCTATAAGATATACAAAAAGTTTTCCATAGTGCTGCTGTACTTGCTGCAAGCAGGAAAGATACTTGCACCCAGGCTACAGTAGAGATTCTTGGTAGTACAGGTATAGAAAAATGGCTTGCAATATTTCCTAACATAGATGAACCCACAGAAGCTAAGTGATTTGCCCAACATCCCATTTTCAGTATTGCATGCCCAGGACCAACTGTGCCCACCTGGCCCCCGAACATGCATGGAGGACGTACGAGGTCACGCCGCATAGAGGATGCCATTTTGCGTGCAAGGATAGAATAGCATGCCTGACTAAAAATGTCATGGCATACCACAGGGCAGATATCATGACGTAACCAATGCCGTCACACTGCCTCCCAATACTGTCAAAAGGTCACTAAACCGTTTAGTGATCCGTGTTCTATGGACAGACCCCCAATCATGCATTCCTTACACAACCAGAGCGCCCGTTGACTTGTTTGTGCAAGGAACATAGAATCAGCTCCTAATTGATTCATGCACTTAGGAACAATCTCAACCCCTTTATTCTGAGAGCTGCAATTCCACACAGAGACCGATTCACTGTAATGGGTACTGTAGAGTAATGGTTATTGTTAAACAATCAGGCTATAGTCAGACAAATGTGTTTACTTCATTTCTGCAGATGCCAGTTTTGCCTCCCTTAGGTGTGACCGCCCTCATTGCTGTAAGATTTATGGAAGTTTATTTGAGTGTGAATCAAATGACTCAGCAAGTTACTCACTGACCTTCCACATGTGTCCATGACTCTAAACCAGCCCTGCCTTTTGAAAAATTCAACCATAAAAGGGCACTCTAACTGAAATGACCTTAGTGAGCTCATCTCAGAACTTTGTAAGGACAGTAACAGCACCATGATTATGAAACTATTGTCTCTCTCTCTGCTTTCTAGAACTCAGTTTATGGTTGATTATCCACATATGTGACAAGACACAAAAGGAATTTGCAGACTGTAGTGGCAATCAAAAAAGATGAGTCATTTGTTTAGTAAAAATGATTTCATTTTCAGAACATAGCTGATTTTATAGGACTGATGAAAGCTACAATTAGAACACATTTTGCTTAGAAGTTTGCATTCAATTTAGACATCAGATAAAATATAAACCTATACCCAATGTATACATTTCTGAAGCAGGAAGAAAGGCACAACTGAGGGTATATTTTTCAGTATCAAAGTCATATAGGGGAATGTCTAGGCAGTCAGGTAACATGGTGAATGAGCATGTCATAAAAGCTGAGACATACTAGACAGGCAGGTAGCCATGTGGATGATTTGACCCACCAGAAAACAAAGCAAAGCAATGCAAAGTAAAGAGAAATAATCTATACTGAAATAAATACAATTTTACACTTCTACAGAACCTCCCATCCAACAATCTCAAAAATACTTTGCAAACATGAACGAATTAAGTCTCACAAAGCCCTTGTAAGTCTATGGAAGCCTGCTTTTGCATTAGGTTTAGACTTTCCTCCCTGTACCTCACAATGATACTAAAGACATGCTCAGAGGTGGAATCCATATTAGCCACAGGACATGGGCTCCTAAGAAGGGGCCTACTTCTGTGTTATATGCTGGAAACACTCTACTGGAAAAAAAGAGTTTAAGTGTTGCATGTTTCAGAGTAGCAGCCGTGTTAGCCTGTATCCTCAAAAAGAAAAGGAGGACTTGTGGCACCTTAGAGACTAACAAATTTATTTGAGCATAAATAAATTTGTTAGTCTCTAAGGTGCCACAAGTCCTCCTTTTCTTTTTAAGTGTTGCATAACCCCCTTGCCCATAAAATCTTTAGGCTGCTTCAAGTTATTTCTTTGCTCATTGGTTTTTGGAACAGTAGTGTTACCATTAGAAAGGAGGAATGTCAAAGGCTCATTTCAAAGACAAAGGAGGATTTGCCCAGGAAGGTCTCTGGTGAAGAAAGCTGTCAGTTTGGTATTCCACAGACTTTTTAACTACCTTCATTAACCTATATGGCAAACTAAGGGAGTTTAGATGAATCCCACTGAAAGTGAATAAGACTTGTGCTCCTAATTCCATTAGGCATTTTTTGAAAACATCAGTACTTAAATCCTGACCTGTCTTCTACACCCAAATTATATTTTGTAACTTTATTGTTTAAAATTAGGCCAGTTTTGAAATTCCAGTCTCATTTACATTTTGTAGGTCAAACTAGCAAAAAATCTCAAAGCAATTTATCACAAACAGGGATTGTAAGACGCAGCAATAGTGCAGGATCTAGTTAGACATTTTAGTCAGATGACATTCATCTTTGCAAGGATCTATTGTTAAATTCAATTTATTTCTGTCAATATTGACATCTGACCATGGACACAAAATGATCCTTTTTCTTGCCTATACTCTCCTGTCCAACTTTGCATTAAGAAAGCAATTGAAAGGCCTAATGCATGGAAAGTGAATCTTTTGTATTCACTATAATGCCCAATTTTTCCTTTGGAGTTACCAAAGCTGTCCAAACAAGAGCTAGATTTTCCCTTTCAGAAGAGAATAATGGAAACTTTAAATGAAATCAGAAGGTTACTTGACCTGTTAGAAACTCTGAGGTAGAACTGATGTGAAATTATAGCATAAAACCACATGAGGCTGTTATATAAACTATAACGCATTATACAAACTCATATTTTCAATGTAGATTAAAAAAGAAAAAGAGGCCAAGAGCTCTGACAGATTATGCTGACAACTAAAGAATGAACAATATCATATTTTACATTGTTACCAGGCCAGGAGTGTAAACATTATTTTGTCAATGTATTTGCCATAAAAGATTGATCATGAACAAATAATCAAGATACCGCTAAGAAAGATATTGGTTTGATTGCAACTTAATTTCATTCAACACATTGTTATGTGAACCTTAATAAATCTTGCTTAAATTGACATAAATAAGGATGCCTGTTACTTCATCTGAGAGCAAATTTTACATCTCTGGACCTGAGCAGCACTAAGATTTCTCAAGTTATAAATGCATATAGATAATAGAAGAGATGTTCAGAGATGTTCAGATCTGTGCCATTAATCTGGTTGCATCCGATGAAGTGAGCGGTAGCTCACGAAAGCTTATGCTCAAATAAATTGATTAGTCTCTAAGGTGCCACAAGTATTCCTTTTCTTTTTGTGAATACAGACTAACACGGCTGCTACTCTGAAACCTGACATTATCAAAAGGAGCTGGTCTTTTTGTTGGGGACTCCTGACAATCTCTGGTGTGGTTCACAGCAACAGGCAAAATGAGGATCTTCACATACTTGACTAAATTCAGATAATTGGTTTTACTACACACGCAGCAGTTCTGAATTTGGCCAATTGACTTCAGGATAAATCAAAAATATCCTAAAAGAAAGCACTACAAATGATCACATCCTAAATGTTGGAACAACCACCACCAGCCAAAATCTTCATTCCACCAGCACCCTTGTTTATGAGACGGACCTGATACATCAAAGAAAGAGACGGTTGCTTTATATTGTTTGCATTATTGTTGTAGTCATGTTGGTCCCAGGATATTAGGGAGACAAGTTGAGTGAGGTAATATTTTTTATTGCACCAACTTCTGTTGGAGAGAGAGACAAGGAAATAGTTCCACCTTTGTTTTAGCTGTGACACTCTGTGTATCTTTCCGACACCGGAAGAAGAGCTCCATGTAAACTCAAAATCTTGTCTCTTTCACCAGAGGTTGGTCTAATAAAAAAATATTACCTCACCCACCTTGTTTTTCTTATGTTATAGATGTTTATTCAAATAGGAGAAAAATGGCAAAGATGTATGTGGCTAAATTATCAGAGAAAGAATTAAGACCAGCTCATTTCTATGTTTGCCCCAAACTGCAAAACAGCCAGAGTATAGGTCACCTCTTGTGTCAGTGGTAATTACAGAAGTTAGCACCTCCCTGAGCAGAGGAATCTAATTTGTGCATTCAGGTCCAAACTTTGTTCTAAGTTACACTCAACTATACCACAGAAGTTAATGGGAGAATATAGGTCTAAGGAATTTTGCTCTCAGATGTTCTTCTAAGTGCTATAGCCATGAACTGGAATTCTTTACTAATTTGTGTGCATTTCCAAACACGACACCACTAATATCCCATCTGCTCTCCGCATTCCATACTGAAGAATACCAATTGTGTATAACTAACAGGGGTGGATGGCATAAGTCCCTTTGTGTAGCCTACCCAAAATCTGAGGCATTGTGAAGCAGAGCCCTTTATGAAAATAATGCTTCAAATATAAAGATATAACTGTGAGGTAACTTTGTGAAGTATTATTTTGTTTTTATTAATGATTTATTTTTACTCAGCAAGGATTAAATGAATGCCTGACATTAACAACGTATAGGAGGATGGGTGTGACTTTTTAAGATCTATTCTTTTTATATGCACTTTACCACTATTTTGTTTTGATTAAAGTGTCCCCCGCCTGATTTGAGTGCAATATGTTGACAATGAACAGAATTGCCAGACAGTTTTGTCACTTATGCCATAGATTTTACTATTCCTTTGAACCCTGATTGGCATAAAAGAAGTTTTTCTTAATAAGTAGTTGTTCATCCTTTGATATGCACATCTGGATGTGCCTCTTATCTGCAGCATGTTAATGCTGTTTCCTGAAGATAATGATAAAAGAACAACTGCAAATAACAAAATAACACAAAATGCCTCTGAGATATACCTTAAAAATAATATTGAGGAAAAAAACAATCATAAGAAAGTTTCTCATTTTCTCTCTTCATTGCTCTGGCCTTGTATACCAACAAGGGCTAAAAGGAAAGCTGCCACATGATCTATAGATATAGCAATAAAGATATAATATGGTTATTTTCTAAGGTTTTTCTTTTGGAAAGAAGATTAAAGAAAACACAGAAAGTTTGTACAGCATCCAGCACAATGTAGCCCTGATTCAGGCCTTTACATATTACTATAATATACATAAATAAAAATAAGAAAACAATATGGGTATTAAACAGTTAAGTACATAGATCTCTCAATGCAGCTTAGAAACAGTTGTGGGGGGAAAACTGTGCTTTTGACAGATTTTTTTCCCCAGAGCATGATACTACATATATGTATATAATTCTTCCATCTATGCAATCACAGCATGTTTCCCTTAACAATTTTCAAAGTAAAATCATTCCCTTTCACACCCATACTCAACTGCTGACATTTCAGGCTTCCCACCCTGCTTCCATTATAATTCATGGGAGTTTTGGCTTGATGCTTGATAGGAGCAGAATTAGGCATACAGTACACAATATAGAACTAATGGGTCAAATCCAAGGCCCCAGGTGCTTATCCTGCATAAGATTAACTTATTTTTTCACTCAGCATACAAATCAATTTGTTGTTCATACATTTACACAAAAATACCAGACTCAAAAGTCTCCAGTTTCCAAAGTTATACCCAGTACATGCAAATCTCTGTTTTCTTCTTTACATATGTCTAAAGGGATTCCCTTATCTTTTGTGCATATTTCATGGCTGGTTTTCCCATGACAAATCAGGAAATAGCAAGTCAAACTTTTTGGTCAATCAATTTAATAACATAATACTTAAGCATCTGGTTACCACTGATTAGAAATATCTAAGATATTTAGCAATTAATTAAAGGGAAGTACCAGAAACTTCTGTTTCATATAAAATTATGCGTGTGTGCATATGTGTGTGTGTGTGTGTGCGGGGGGGGTTTGGAAATGGCAGCATTCCCTATTCTGAATACAATCAGAGATTGTAGTGCTGGACCTTTCTTAGCCTTACAGATAACATTCATGAATTGATCCCTCATTAGTATGCAGCAGGCATGGGAAAATGATAAACTCCTATTAACACTGTCATGGCAACTGAAAAAATGGCTGGTTTGGAAGAACAAGGTCCACAGCAGAAGAAAAGCAAAGGCCTCTTTCCTTTCTTCTGTTTGACATCTGTTGTTTAACATACAAAATTGTATTATAGTGATGCACACTAGCACAAGCTAGAGTTAAGGGACTGCCTTTGATTGTTATCGTTATAAACTCCTATTTTTGAGGTCTTATGTGGCTCATCTCCGACATTTCCCTGTAGGCTGCAACTGGTCATACAAAATTTCAGCACAGGAGCAAAATTTATTGTACAGCTTTTGTTTGGCCTTTAGCAAGGTTAAAGAAGAAAAAGACAGCTCCCATTGATGAATTCTCCCTTGTGACAATACCTTGGAAAGTACAAAGTATTTTTTAAAAAGAAAGTTAGGCTCCTAGCACAAAGTCTCGAAGTCCTTTGGACTTTCAATGAGACTTAAGCTCCTAAGTCACTTATTAAAATAGGAATTAGTTGCCTATGTCACTTAGGCACTTTTGAAAATTTTACTCTGATTCCTTTATATTTATTTCATGTAAAATAGCAGAGGTATTAATTTCAGCTACTGAGCTGGAACAATATCTGGTTTCAGAATGTACTCAACCAACATTCATGTATATGTATTAATAATCTATGTCCCAGACTAAGCAGCATAGCCTAATTGTAATAACAGTGGAATTCTGTTCCTTACTCTGTGATTGACTCTCTGGGTGACTTTGGGCCTCCATTTCCTCCTATCTAAAAGGAGGACAATTACCTATATATGTAAAATGATAAAATCAAAAGTGAAGAGAATCCACTCAGGTAATGATTTTAGAATAGAAACCACAGATCTGAGAAGACACATTAAACTTAATTGCTCAGTCACTTTGGATTTTGTCACATTCTGTTCTTCACCTGCTCATTGTCAATTTAGACATAAGCTCCTTCAATCAGGGACCTATTCTCTTATTTGTCTACAACCCACTTTGAATGCTATAAAAATAGTGAATAAAAGAAACAAAATTGACTAAACAAAAATTTGATGATGTCTCTGAACCAGCACTTTTAGTCCACCAGGTCATGTATGAAGTGTTGCTGTAGCCATGTTGGTCTCAGGATATTAGAGCAGGGGTTCCCAAACTTGGTTCACAGCTTGTTCAAGGTAAGCCCCTGGTGGGCTGCAAGATGCTTTGTTTACCTGAGCATCTACAGGTTCAGCCACTTGCAGTTCCCAGTCCCCCACTTCCTGCAGCTCCCATTGGCCGGGAAAGGTGAACCAAGGCCAGTGGGAGCTGCGAGCAGCCGTACCTGTGGGCACTCAGGTAAACAAAGTGTCTCATAGCCCACCAAGGGCTTACCCTGAAGAAGCCGCGAACCAAGTTTGGGAACCCCTGTATTAGAGAGACAAGGTGGGAGAGGTAATATCTTTTATTAGACCAACTTCCGTGGGTGAGAGAGAAGCTTTCAAGCTGCACAGAACTCTTCCTCGGGTCTTGGAAATGTACTCAGATTATCACAGCTAGATACGAGATCAAAACAGATAGGTTAGCATAAATAGTTAAAAGAACGAGGAGTACTTGTGGCACCTTAGAGACTAACAAATTTATTTGGGCATAAGCTTTTGTGGGCTAAAACCCTCTTCATCATGCATCTGATGAAGGTTTTAGCCCATGAAAGCTGATGCCCAAATAAATTTGTTAGTCTCTAAGGTGCCACAAGTACTCCTCATTCTTTTTGCTGATACAGACTAACACGGCTACCACTCTGAAACGTAAATAGCTATCTCATATTCTAAGGGACTATTCAAGGTGAAGTGGCCAGGTCAGAAATTTAAAGCGTGGCTAAACAAAGGATTCAGTATAAAAATGCTCCATATCTTTTTGGAGTTTCATTCTCTGCACTGGGGTTCAGATTTTTTTCACAGCATAGACTATATTTTATTACTGACATTTTGTAATGGAGCACCTATGCTCTCAGAAGCACCTGGACCAACTCCTTTCCTATTCAATGATCTCAACAGCCCTGTGGCAGCTTCCAATTGCTTCCAATGGAAAAGTAACATTAGGAGTGTTTTAATATACTTGGAGCTATGTCAATGTGATTTTAGTAGCTGGACTAAGCAGGAGCCAGCAGCAAGCGTCTAGCCAGTTCTCTGAAGTCCTCCAGCAAATCTCTGCTCTATTGTATAACTTCCTGTAAAAAGATGCAGCTTCTATTAGCTTTAATTACTTTCCACTCTGGCTAGCATAGAGGAGGTGTGCCTAGTAAACAAGGGCATGGATTGAAAACTGCTTGATAAAAGGATGGCTAGTTTATGTGGGCAATTTACTAATCCAGGGTAGCAACTAAGTAAAGATGTGTAGGCCCAGATTCTTCTCTGTATTAGGGCCACTGTGGTGCACCTGTTTGACAGGCATATTAATATAATTTAACATCTATGTTGTGATAACACCAAGACGCCAACCAGACTGGGACTCAGTAATAAACTGCTGTTGGTGAACATGCTCCTCCTGCACTCCCAGAAACATTAAATCTGCTCCTGGCCTCTGAAAATCACAATGCCTCCACTTAGAAGACACACCTCATTACTCTGTGCAGCATGCATTAGGCTGTTGGGGCCATAATTGAGCCCATGCACTATCCGTATCTCTCTGGGATTATTGCCGTCTCCTCTACTGTCCATTCACCAATCATAAGGTTACAAAGATTTGACTTGCAGGTTAAAAAACAAACAAACAACAACTTGCCTATAGACTGGTTTAAACTTACTGGACATAGCTGATTTTCTTCAATTGCTCACATTTGCGGGGAGCTGTTCCCTTTGTTCCAATTCCAAAACTCTTTCGCCTTAGGATTCCTGTTCCCATTTTAGAATCAGATCCCCTTTAGTGAAACATTTTTTTCAAACAGAATGCCATGTGCAGTTCACAGAAATTACACAAGTCATCCCACCTATGTTGCCTCCCACCACTTTTAACTGCAGCAGCACTAAGGGACATAGGTGCTGGAATGAGGTGCTGCCACACCCCCTGGCTTGAAGTAGCAATAACAACCCAAATACATGGTTTCTGCCTTCAGCACCCCTGCTAGAAAAGTGTTCCGCACCACTGCTAGGGGGTTTCCACCACTGGAAAAGTCCTCTCTTCACTCTATCTCTGCATTGCTGCTGGACACGTGACTCAATTAAAAGATTGAGGCATTAGAAACTCTTTAATGAATCCCTAAATGAGCTGAAAAACTATCAAACCTACATTTGTTCCTGCTGTGTTTTTAAGACCACTCTGGAAACACACAAGTCCTAATTTTTTCATTAGATTTTCAATATGATGCTTTATAGCTGTGAAAATTCTTGAAATAATTAGGATGCAGAAAAGCAATATATACCTGAATACCATCTGCCCCTTCCAAAAGTCTATGGGAGATGTGTTCTCCTTTCCTGTGCACCTGCATGCATTAATTGCCTTCCCACAAAACCTCTCGCTCTCTCCTTAAAACTGTAGTTGTGCTGTGAGCAGATAAATGCACACAGAGGTGATCTAATTTCATTTCCTCTCATTAATAGCCTTCCTCCATGGCAACATATATGCTGTGACAACAGGGAAGAATTCCAGAGACTCCAAAGTAAATGCATATTAGGTGGAGGTTGTTTAGGGGCAAAGGTATGTCAAGTTTATTAAAAAATGTGTTTTTACAATTCCTCTGAAACAACTGGTTAGAAATTGCTTGATCAAGAAGATATTCAAAAAAGTCAGGACATGAGGGGCTTTGCACTCAGTTGTTGGCAAAATCCAAATTATGTAGTCTAGGATTTTAGGTTCTCTCTGCAATTTCAGTTGGATCTATCACTGTCCACTGCAAAAAGCTGACACAGCTATCCTGTTAGCACAAAGAAAAGGAGTACTTGTGGCACCTTAGAGACTAACCAATTTATTTGAGCATAAGCATAAGGTGGCACAAGTACTCCTTTTCTTCTTGCAAATACAGACTAACAGGGCTGTTACTCTGAAACCTGTTAGCACAGTTGTGGTCGGGGTAGAGGGGAAATGGTCTGCAGATGAAGAAGGGCAGCAGCAAAGGTGTGAACTCAACTCTCCCACTACCCCATTCTCCTCAAGGTGTTGTTAACTACAATACTTAGATGGGCTATTTAAATGCTAATATTATTTAGCACAAACATTCAACTGGAAACAAGAATCTTTTTGGAAACTGAAAATGCTGTCCTTATGCTCTTCCCCAGAACAGGGTTCTTGCCCCATGTATTCTCAAAAGGGCTTCCTGACTGTGCCTGGGGTGCTAATAAATTGGGGTTCACTCTTTGACTCCTGGAATTCTAGAATGTTTTTCAACTTAACTATATAGCCCCCCTCACAATAGTCTTTGAGCACCTGAATGCAATTTTGCAGCTTTTCCTTCTAGTGGTATACATAGCAGGCAAAGGAGTCACAACAAGGTAAAGTTCAAACCCAGATCTGAATTTCATACCCCACAGTTTGGAATTGCTTAGATAATCAGTTTTGGTTCAGCCCATTACTGAGATATGGAATTTGAATCCAAGTTTTATTTGGATCCTGAATCAAAAAATTGGCAGTGCTCCGATCCAGGATTCTGGTTCTGGCCCAAGTTTAAGTCAAGAGTAACAATGGTCACAATGTATGCTAATGAAGCAGCATATTTTATGAGGTTCGTAATGTTGTACTCAATGGTACCACTAGGAGCATGGAGCTTTTTAAAATAGTACACTGGATGGAAAGATACCAGAGCCAGCTAATGTTATTAAAACAGCACCAACTTTCTAGGTGATGGTCCAGGAATGGCATGGACAAAATAATAAAGTCAGACGCATATACAATAACTAATACATTACAAAAGCATCACAGATCTAGAAGGGTAAAATCAAAAATAAAATTTCTTCACACTGTCCACTTGCTTATTTATGTAATTTAAGTTAGAGACAAGTCAACCACTTTGGAGCAATTCCTTCCCTCATTTTGAAAAGATTTGGATTCAGACTGCTATACCATCCAGGAGGTTTGATATGTTCCGAGAAGGCCTGATTCAAAGCCTGTTGAAAACAACAGGAGCCTTTCTATTAATTTCTACAGGCTCTGAATCAAGCCCATATAAACTGACATCCAGATTTGCAGTAACAGTTGCTAAATAGGATTCTAAGTCAGTGGTGTTGGAACAATTTTTATAGTGGGGATGCGGAAAGCCATTGAACAAAACTGTAAAGCCTGTATACGATAGAAATCACTTCAAGCTACCACGCCCCCGGTTCCAGCATCCTGTCTTAAGTGCACATCCTGAAATACTGGGAGAGACTGCTGGTGTGGTGTGAATAATTGGGTCTGGATTCAGAAGTATTAGAAACCTTATTTAAAAAAAAAAAAAAATCCCAGACCTTCTGTTCTAATAAGTTTTTCCATCCCAATTTTGCAGACTCAACAGGTTTGGAGATTAGGGATAAACAAGCTTATCAGTATCAAACATGATCTCCAAACCTGTGGAGACTCACCCATCACTGGTTTACGTACATTTTCTTTAGAATTACACAATATTTCCTTCATGAAGTTTGTTGAGGATACAGTATCTTAATTACCTGCTTTGAGCTAACAGAGGCAATGCAAGTTGTGCAACAGAATGAATTTTCAGTGTCATGTCAACATTTTGAAATAACAGTTTTAGAATTTAAAAATGTGTAACTTTATTTCACTGGGACATGTTTCTCTGGGAGTGAGTCCTGTTAACTGCAGGAGCAGAGCTGGGCACATTTGTTCCTTATTCTTCAGAGAAATAAACTAACTGCATTTTTAAATTAAATTACAGTTGTGGACTACAAACTCTTCTTGGCAGTATTCCAACAAAAATGTGTTTTATGCAATAAAATAGTCTTACTAAATATCAGGTAAAATGATAACTAAGTTACCATTGCATTTAGCTGTGATGATCGGAATATCTTTCGCACACCTGAAGAAGAGCTCTATGTGGCTCGAAAGCTTGTCTCTCTCACCAACAAGAGTCGGTCCAATAAAAGAGATATTACCTCACCCATCTTGTCTCTCTAATATCTTGGAACCAACACAGCTACAGCTACATTGCATACAACTAAGCTACCATGTTATACAACATCAAATTAGCAGAACAGCAAAAACCCTTTTAAATTGTGGTTCTACTCTGAAAAGTGACTAAGAGAAAGTCATACTGTAAAAAAGAAAAAGAAAAACAAAAGACCCATGGAAGAGAAGCTCAGAGCTTGGGTCAGCCATAGGTGTGGGAAGTAGGGGTGCTGGGGGTGCTGCAGCACTCCCAGGTTTTATGCAGGGCCACTGGCCGTGTGCCCGGGGCTCCATTCCCCAGCGAGGGTCCCAGGGGCTGGCCCCGCTCCTCAGCCGCTGGCTCTGCGCTCGGGGCTCTGTTCCCAGCTCTGCGCCTAGGGCTCTGTTCCCAGCCCTGCACCCAGGACTCCACTCCCCAGCCCTGCACCCAGTTCCCAGCCCTGTGCCCCACACTCCGTTCCCCAGCCCCACACCTGGGGCTCAGGTCCCAGCCACCGGCCCTGGCGACCGGCTCCACTCCCCAGCTGCTGGCCCTGTGCCCAGGGCCCCACTTCAAGTCCCAGGCAAGGGGCTCTGCACCTGGGGCCCTGGCCACCGGCCCTGCTCCCTGGCTGCTGGCCCCATGCCTGGGGCCCTGCGCCAAGCCCCCCATTGCCAGGGCTCTACTCCCAGGGCCCTGCGTCCAAGTCCCACACCGGCCCCCAACTGTGGTCACAGCCTTGGCCCCCTTACCCCTGTCCAAGTCCCCCCTTCCTGGAGACACAGCCCAGCTCCCAGCTTCAGCTCGGGGTGAGGGGAGGCTACGGACGAGGGTAAGGGGGCTGGCTTTCAGCACCCCCACTACTAAAAATGTTCCAGCACCACTGGGGTCAACTGACTTGGACTAGTGCTAAAAACAGCAGGGAGGATGTTTGGGCTTGGGCTGCAGCCCAAGGGTGGGGCTCCAAGCCTGGGCTCCAGCCCAAACCTGCATGTCTACATTACTATTTTTAGCCCCTAGTGCAAGCCCGAGTCAGATGACCTGGGCTCTGAAACTCACTGCTCCAAGCCTTCTTCTTTGCAGTGCAAATGTACCCTATGTAAAATGGCATCTTCTCACTTAGCAGATCTACGGTAGAACATCAGAGTTACAAAGTGACCAGTCAACTACACACTTCATTTGGAACCGGAAGTACACAATCAGGGAGCAGCAGAGACCAAAAAAAAAGGGCAAATACAGCCTAGTACTGTGTTAAATGTAAACGGATTAAAAAAAAAAAAGGGCGGGGGGGGGTGGAACAGCATTTTTTTCTGCATAGTAAAGTTTCAAAGCTGTATTAAGTCAATGTTCAGTTGTAAACTTTTGAAAGAACCATAACGTTTTGTTCAGAGTTCTGAACATTTTAGAGTTACGAATAACCTCCATTCCTGAGGTGTTCATAACGCTGAGGCTCTACTGAACTTCCTGGGCCTGATCCTGATCTCATGTGCACTTATTTTTTGTTTTTAAACACTTGTTTATTTCTGTTGACCTCAGTGGAATATGTGTTGGTGTGGGATCAGACTCAGCCCTCATGTGTATCCAGTGTTATATCTCATTACTTCAGTGGCTAAAATATATATTTTACTCCTGGTTGCAATGCAGAGCCAACTTCTGTGAGGGAGAATGTACCTCAGCATAAAGGTCTAGTTGGTTTTCACTTTTAGGACTGACCCAGACTGGGCTGAATCCAAGCCCACCTCACTCAAGTCTGAGAAGGCTGAGTTGTTTTTTGACTCAGCCTGAACCCGCCTCTTTCCCCCAACCTGAGTCATCAGCATCAGCATCACTGCCACCACCTCCTGCTCCTGCCCATGGGTTTAGCATGGTGGTGACTGCATGCGCTGGCAGCTGCGAGCCCTGCTCCTGCTGTTCGCTGCCCCCAGCTATGCTGTGTGCCTGCTGCAGAGTGAGAGGTGCTGCAACACTTTGGCATACTCACTCTGTTTTTCCACCCAACACTTGTAGTCAGGTCCCATTGGATTTTGGGATCTACCTCCACAGCAGAATTATTTACTCAATTCCAATCACTTGTATGTGTGCAAACCCTTTGAAGCTACAGGGTCACATAAATGTAAATGAAGGCGGAGCTTGGCTTATGAAACCTTTTTTATTGAGGATGATGCCAGAGAATGAAAGAACCCAGCTTGATTTTCAGATCCCAAGGTGCACATGCAGCACTAACAGAATACATCTTCTTACCTGAAACTGAGCATGTTTGACATAGAAATTGAGAGCTAATCGGCCCAGATTCTCACACTGTCGTTTAACAAAGTTACATGTCAGAGTAAAACTGCACTGTAAAAGAGTTTTATGATTATGGATGCTGTTACCTAAGAGCACCCGTCAATATAGCTGTAATATTTAGGGCTTGACAGACTATGGCAGTAGCATCAAATTCTATGTTAACTTTGCAACAAACAGAAAGACTTGTGTGACTAGGTGCAGCAAACCCCTGGTTATGGAGACTATACACATCCCACTTTAAAATAATGCTCTGTGATAAGCAGACCTAGCAGCTGACCAGCATAGACTTTAAGTCATTGTTATTGCATTGGTAATTTCAATCATGAAAAAAATGCCACCTTGTTATGCCAGTTTTACAGGAAGTACATAAAAAGGTATGGAACTTTCTTTCCCAATGTCATTTATTATTCCTCCAGAGAGGATCAGCAGACCTGTTTCCTGGCCTGTAACTGTAACTCATCTTTTAATTACATATTACTTCAAAGGAGGATGGAGGCAGATAACAACTACACTGTGTTGCAGACATTTTAAAAAAAATAAAATGGGAGTATTTTATGGTGGTAAAAGGTGCCAGACTGACAGCTTTGAAGATAGAACCGTACAGCACACTCAACAGCAGTGCGGGCTTCCTTGACACAGCCCGGCCTACATGTTTCATCCCTGTCCTGGAGGAATCACTAGCGTTGAAAGGGTATTTAATTCCCCTTGAACTCTGCTAATGCTGCCAACAAGGGGGCAACTGATGAACACAGATTACAGCATTGTCCTTACTGCTGAAAGAAAGATATGCTTTTTAGCTTGAGGTAAGTAACACATAAGCCATCCCAAGCTTAAAAAAGATAAAATAAAAAATACAGTGAAGAAAAGGTACTTCAGTTTTAGCATGAGGTAAACTCTCCAAGGTCAGCCCTATACCCCCACCTAGGACTGACCTCTCCTAGTTTACCTTATGCTACAACTAACGTGCCTTGTCTTCTCTGTGTTTTTACCTCAGGATAGCTTTTGTGCATTAGTTACCCTGAGATTTAAAACATCTTTTTTTATCAGTGAAGACAAAGCTTAGAATGAGACCACCATTTATTTCATATAGACCACCAAATAGTGATCGGACAGGAATGATTTTTAGTAGCTATCCTAGACTGCGCCAGAATCAAAGAAGAGATTCAATGATATTGCCACTCAGCTATTAAATAGAGCTTTCCATCAGTGTATCAAAGCACTTTACAAAGGAGATCAGTATCATTACCCCCCATTTTATAGATGGGGAAATTGAGGTACAGAGAGGAGAAGCGACTTGCCCAAAGTCCAAGAAGGCCAGTACCTGGAGTAGAATCCAAGCGCCAGTCCAGCGTCCTATCCACTAGGCTACATTTCCTCCAGTAATAAAAGGGTCCTGTATCTCATTGCTAAGCCAGCCTGTTCCGCATGTTATTAGAAAAAATGTGTACATACTACTTCAGCCCAATGAAAATTCTTACTTATCTGCTGATATTTAGGTTATTTCCACCAACCCTCTCCCCCCCGCATCAGTGTTTCTCTCTCTCTCTCTCTCACACCCCCCCCCACCCTAAATATCAAGGCTATATATCTCCCTTACTCAAGAAAGCACTTAAGCACATGTTTAACTTTAAGTATGTGCTTAAGTCACATCGACCTTAGGTTAAGCATGTGCTTAAGTGATTTCCTGATTAAGAATGGATTTCAGCCTATCCTTAGGTACTTTCTTGAACTGATCCTATGTTTGGATCTCCCTCCCATCGTGAAATACTTGGGTTATTACTCGAGCTGAAAAACATACTCTTCAATGATCAAATAACTAGGAGTCATGGATGAAATGAAGAAAAGGCAATTTTTAGACTGAATATTAGGAAATATTTTCAAACAGTAAAATTGAATCTAGGGGACCGTGCAACAACACAAGGAGAGTGGTGGAAGCCCTGTCACTTGTACCACATAAAACTGTTAGACAAAGTACAGGAGATTACAATGAAGGGAAGGAGAGGAAAGCAGATGACCTGCTGGGTTTCCCACCCCCCATCTCTAATTGTTATGATTCATATATAACTTTTGTTGACATAACATACTAGAATATATTTCAAAACAGAGTTATTGTAAAGATCAAGACTTTGGTTTCCAACCATGTGAAAAATTTCCCCTTGCCATGCCAGTTTTACAGGTATTACAGTACGTTAAAAGATAGCTAGAAACATGCTTTTTCCACAAAATTATTGCACTATGGAGTTAACCAAACTTGTTTCCCCTGCATACTTCTGGCTACCTTTTAATCACAAAAATTCTAATTAAAGTCCCAGAATTGAACACAAATGAAGTCCTACTGATTATGGGTCCAGTCCTGCAGGGTGCAGACGACTCTAGCATCAATCCTGCAAAAGCACTTAAACTCATGCTTTACGTTAAGCATAATAAATCCCAATGACTTCACATTAATTGAATAATCTAATCTCAGACAGACAAACCAGCTGAAATCAATAGAGATAGCTCAAATGCTTTGCTGGATCAGGGTAAGAATGCTCAGCATCAAGCCCTATATCACCTTATAGGTGAGAAAGGACATTTATTCACATCCATATGTGGCTTCAGAACAAAACATCTGTATTCACATCATGCATATAATTGAAAAAGAAAATTGAATGAACAGACTTGACCACAGAAGGTTTATACCCTGCCTACCTCCTCCCCCCTTATTAATAGAGACCTTGAAGTCAGCAATTGTGATAAGATATTTGGTTACATTGATGTAAATGTACTTCTTCTTATCAATTGGCAAACAGCACCCTAAATCTATTTATCGCCTTCACATTTTATTTACAAGATTTTTCTGTCTTTGAAGATGGCTTTCTAGTTTCAGTACCTGATGGTACCAAGCTGATTTCTGAAGCAAACAACATTCATTATGTGCAGAGGGGAGTGTTTTATTTTTTTGGTTGCATTTTCCAGATTTTTTATCTTGTTCATGCTGCTTTGATAAGCACGGCTCAGTTGTGCATCTGATTTGCCTCCTTTGGGAATGCATTTGTGTAGCATGATCTTTTGGTAGAACCCTTCACTCGGCCCTCTTTATGTTCATCTCGCTCAGTTATTGTGTCTTGTCTCAAATTAGATTCGCAAAAAGAAAAGGAGGACTTGTGGCACCTTAGAGACTAACCAATTTATTTGAGCATGAGCTTTCGTGAGCTACAGCTCACTTCATCGGATGCTCAAATAAATTGGTTAGTCTCTAAGGTGCCACAAGTCCTCCTTTTCTTTTTGCGAATACAGACTAACACGGCTGTTACTCTGAAACCTGTCAAATTAGATTGTAATTCCTTTGGGGGTGGGGAGCACGTCTACATACATGTCTGTCTCATCCACAGCATAATGGGGCCTCTAGGCTTTACCACAATATAAACAAGTAAGTGATAATGGAAAAGGGGAAGAAGAGGCTGAACAAGACATGGAAAAGGACTTCTCTCGCTCCTTCACTTCTGTTGCCAGCTCTTTTCTTCTTGGAGAGGTCCTTCTCCTCTCTCGTTTTCCCCTACTGTTTAAGGATCAAATCCTGACCTCATTGAAGTCTATGGCAAAACTCCCATGGACTTCAATTAGGCTTGGATTTCACCCTTATCCTTTTTTTACTCCCTGCATGTCAATTTGCCTTTTCAATCATCTGCTTCCCTGGTCTTTAAACAATAATGTTGCCTTGGTCTCTAGAAAATCACCTGAATGGCCAAATCTGGTGAACACTCTGTATATCATTTACCATCTTAGTCTACGTCTACACTACCGCTTATGTCAGTATAACATATGTCACTCAGGGGTGTGAATAAGCCACTCCCCTGAGCAACGTAAGTTACATGACCTAAGCACCAGTGTGGACAGAGCTATATGAGTGGGAGAGCTTCTCCCGCTGAGATAGCTACTTCCGCTTGTTGGGAGTGGATTAATTAAGTCGACTTGAGAGCTCTCTCCCATCAGTTAAGAGCACTTACAGCACCGCAGCTGCACTGCTGCTCTAAGCTCTCTACTGTAGCCATAGCCTTAGATCATTTAAATATATTGTATCAAGTGTTCTTAGTCAGACTTACTAGTGGACTTAACTTTTGGCTGAGGTAGTCACATTCCTACTACAGAGGGGTGCATGAAGTCCAGACAGGAATTTATTTACATGCTAACTTTTAGAACAACATCGTAACACACACCTGGAGGCAAGGAAATAGCAGTCTCTGATTTCTTTCCAGGAACTTGTGGACCTTGGAGTAAAAGTCAAAGCATCCCATAGTAATACTGGGCATATGAAGCCATCACTTTCTTTCCCCATATGTTTCTCCCTGACCCTCACCTACTGCAGAAGGCATATTGGTGAAGTCTTGGATTCTAACTATTCCAATGAATAGTTGCAGCTAATTTCTTTTGGTCATATAACTCCAGTGGAATTCAAGTTCAAGTCAGTGCAAAATTATTCTATTGGAAAGAGTCCAGCGGAGGGCAACAAAAATGATTAGGGGAGTGGAACACATGAGTTATGAGGAGAGGCTGAGGGAACTGGGGATGTTTAGTCTGTGGAAGAGAAGAATGAGAGGGGATTTGATAGCTGCTTTCAACTACCTGAAAGGGGGTTCCAAAGAGGATGGCTCTAGACTGTTCTCAGTGGTAGCAAATGACAGAACAAGGAGTAATGGTCTCAAGTTGCAGTGGGGGAGATTTAGGTTGGATATTAGGAAAAACTTTTTCAGAAGGAGGGTGGTGAAACACTGGAACGCGTTACCTAGGGAGGTGGTGGAATCTCCTTCCTTAGAAGTTTTTAAGGTCAGGCTTGACAAAGCCCTGGCTGGGATAATTTAATTGGCGATCGGTCCTGCTTTGAGCAAGGGGTTGGACTAGATGACCTCCTTAGGTCCCTTCCAACCCTGATATTCTATGAAAATAGATCAGTGAATGCTAAAAATATTATACAATAATAAAAAAGTGTTTCAGCACAGATAGATGCTATCTATCACTGGGCATTATTAGCCTCAAATGCATACCTGCAGTTAACATATACATAAAATGATGGTCTTTAGCTGGACTGTGTCCCAGGCTCACTTTTTGCAGAACTGCAGAATGAACCCTGGGTAGATATCTGAGTACTTGTACCTCCAGCTATTCGACTGGCACTTGCAGTTACTTACTTAGTGGCACAAGCACTCAGACTTCTACTTGCAAATTAACGGTGAACGTGGGTTCAACTTGGGCCTGCAAAAGGGAGGCCACCCATCTGGAACATGTTCCCCTAAATATCCTGCTATATTAAAATGGAAACATCATTGTATTTCGGTCATAGGGACAAAATGCTCTGTCTGTTTTGATTGAAAAAAAATACAGTTAGCTATGCATTTATATGTGGTGCGCAATGTGGAGATATTTTAAACCACTGGTTCAATAGTTGTGCTCTTTGGACTATTGATTAATTATATGGTCAGTTTCTACTAGCACTGGATCTGTAGCAGCATCCTGTCATTTGTTGTCTTAAGTGCCTTTTCTGTTTAGACTCTTCTTTTAATAGTGGTCTGCATTTTGTATTCATTCATCTGGAGATCCTTTGCAATTAATCCATTTAATCCAGAAGGCTGCCTTTTTTATCCAAAAAAACCCAACCCAACCCAAACAAAAAACAAACAAACACCCCCCTAAAGCTAATGAACTTTATTGGCTTGTTTAGTGCTGGATTGTGGCATGTAGTCACTGGCCTGGGGAGGAATGCCCCTTCCTAGGGATGAGCAGAAAGGGATCCTAGCTTCTACTGCTTATGAGAACCAATCCCACCCTGAGATCCTGACTGTAGTGGGGAATATACATTCTGCAACCCCTGGTGCGCCTAGCTCAGCGATTCTCAAACTGTGGATCAGGACCTCAAAGTGGGTCACAACCCCATTTTAATGGGGTTGCCAAGTCTGGAGTTAGACTTGCTGGAACCTGGGCTGAAGCATGAGCCCTGCCGCCTTCGGCCCTGGGTGACCGGACTCAGGTTTGACTTTGGCCTCTCCCGCCTGGGGTAGTGGGGCTCAGGCTTTGGCACCCCCCCAACCACCCACAAAGGTGGGGCTTGGGCAGACTCAGGCTTAGCTCCCCTCTCCTGGGGTCCTGTAATGATTTTTGTTGTCAGAAGGGGGTTGTGGTTCAATGAAGTTTGAGAACCCCTGAACAATGCTGTGGAATGCGTACACTTGGGTGTACTGTTCTTATAACTGTGATTCCTCAGACTGCAGAGATGTGGAGATGGATGAGGAGGACACACACACACACACACACACACACAGAGATGGGGGAAGGTAGAGGCAGGGACAGGAAAAGACTCTGAGGATAGAGTCATTTTCTGAGATGGAGACTGAGAAACAAAGTAATAATTATACTGCTATGGCTATGCCGGTAAGTTTCCCCGGGTAAACAAGCCCTAATGGATAACAGGGGCTCCACGAAGAACTCACACAGCAGAAGGAAGGTGGGCTTATGGGATATTTGTCAATGGGGAGGACACACTTCTTTTCTCAAAATGAGAAACCACATGAAATAAATAAATAAATACAAACACACAATACTCATTTACATGGTTCCTTTCACCCTACAGGGTCTCAGGGTACTTTACTGAGTTACACGGACACGATAAAACTATTCCATCATCCCCCAGTGAAATGCAAACAGATCCATGGTGAAATACAATAGCAGCTTAGTAGAACACAGACACATTATAAAACAGTTTAGGAAAACAGAGGGGAGAATAGTGAATACATTTTGTACTGTGCAAGGAATTTAAATGTAGTAAAGCACTACCACTCTGATTTGGTAGCATTTTACAATCACTTCGCATTCATTTTGCACAGATGTAAGTGAGGACACAAAGCAGTAAAGGAAGAGAGAATCAAGACCCAAGAGTGCAAGTTTAACAGCTGCTATTGGCAGCCTTGAATGTAAAGAGCAGTACGGTTGTGTCTTTCTTGGCTGCTTTTGCTGAAGGACTTAATGGGAGGGCCTATCCATCTCCAAGACTGTGGGAGGCTGATTTGGCCTTTAGAATAAATAATAACCTACGTCTTTTATGGCTTTACAATCTTTAATGTATTTATCCTCACAACATCCCTGGGAGGTAAGGAAGTGTTCTTATCCCACTTTTACAGATGGGGAATGGAGGCACAGAAAGGCAAAATGACTTGCCCAAGATCACACAAGAAGTCTGTAGCAAAGCAGGGACTTGAAGGCAGGTCTCCCAAGTCCTAGGTTAATGTCCTAACCGTTGGCTCATCCTTCAGGCCAGCTTTAACTATGGTCATGGCAGCTCTAGCCTTTAAAAAAAAAATAAATAAATAAAATAATAAAAAAAAAAATCTGAACTTTAAAGTTGGGGTGGAACTCAAACTGTAACCCACTGAAAGCTCGCAGCATGAGGTGCTGTATTTAAAATTACCTATCGTTTTGTGGCACATTCCTACTGTAGGCACAATGGAGTGAAATAAAAGCAAAGTTTCAGCTTTGTCTTCTCTTCAGATTTTGACCTTTAATTGTAGTAGCTTTATCGGAATCCACAATGTTCCAGCTTAAACAAGGAAAAAGTATAAAAGAATGTTCCAGGAAAATGCATGGGGATTTTGAATGTACTTTGATCAGGTTCTCACCTCTTTCACAGTCCCTTTTTTAAAAGCAGTGCAAATTTTTGTTGAAAGTGAATTTTAATGATGCAGAAACCAAATTTTAAATGTGCATGCACAGATTTGCAGTAGGAATGGATCCATTCTTCTCCAACGAGGGAGCAGACATGATGCCATGTGGATTAACTGACCAGTCACACAATGTGAATATTGAGTACCAATTACGTGCAGCAAACTGTTCACAATCATGTAAAATTAGATGTATTTTAATAAGTCATTAGTGACTTCACAGAAGGTATTAATTTGAGGAAAGTACAATTTGCTCATAGATATTCTGCAAACAGAGAAAGCATCAAGCAGTTTGCTTTCACAGAGGAAAAAGAACAAGTACAACATTTCCCCCCGATCCTTTATATATTTTGAAAGTGCATTTCTGAAAAAGCATTTAGGCAAATGGTAACATGTAACCGTCAGAATTTTGGTGGATAACTCCTCTTCAGGAGAAAGACACCGGAGGGCTGGTTTTTACTTTGTTTGCTTTGAACAAAGGATAGGGGAAGCATTTTAATGAATCTTCTCTCCACCTCCAGTTCTTTAAACAATGAGTATAAAACCACTCTTTTCCTCTCCCTGGCAAATTCTTACAGTAACAGAGACAGAAACTTGGTTTAAAAGCTGATTATGACTGAGTCTCTGCAGGACCTTACCTAGATACCAAGCTGTGAAGGATATTCTCCTAGAGCTTGCATTTGTCTCCTTGTGGGATACTGAAGACTGTTGTACTGACATCTATTGAGCTTTTGCAGGGCTTACTTGCATGCTTAAGAAGATGTGGGATTTGAGATCCTTTTACCTTTGCAGCTCCATTCTTCCCCTACCCCACACCCCTGATTTTTCTCTTGAATTTGGGAATTGGGTGCCCAATTAATTTAAATTTTGATTGATCAGTCATAATAGATTAATAAACAAATCATTTGTAAGTTAGATATACAGTGTATGGTATTTTCTATGGGACAAACATGCCCCCTGCATAAAGCTTTGCTTTAGCTCCTGCAGTATACACGCCACTTGCACTCCAAATTTCTTTGGAAAGACAGACCTGTGGCCTCACACAAATACAGATGTGCATATTTTACTGCCTTGTTACTCAAAGAATTTATTTTAGTGCATAAGGCTTAAGGGTTTTAAGTTCTTAAAATGTCTAATGCTAGAATGTTACCAAAGTCTTCAAAGATGCATATTTGAATACAGTATATGGGAAACACCTGGCTTTAGAAACATTTTGGTAAAATTTGCTGTTATCCTTCTGTTTGACAAAAGGGTATATTTATCCCTTGACTTTTTGTCATGACCTTTGCATTCTGAAATGAATTAAAGGTTTATGTGCTGGAATGCAGAGAGCAGGAAATCAGGAAATAGCATGGGAAATGGCTTTCCTGTCCCATTTCACTGCTTTACGTACTGTAACGTCATCAAGGGCAGAGATTCTGTCAGTTTATGTCGGCATAACTAATTTGTGATGTGCAGGCCATATTGCTCGATAATGGTGATCAGAAGCAACACAGTAAAATGAGATATTTTAAAGGATACATTGTTGCTTTATCACATTGATTTCACTCCATCACTGTAAAAAGCACGCTATGATCTCAAACGGATTAATAAATCCACTTATCTGCAAAAATAATAGACATGCTTGGACTAGTTGCATCCAATTATACCACTGGTGAATTTATCCTTAACTGCTGTATAAAGAGTAAAAGCAGCAAAAGAGATCAACTCTATCCCAAAGACAGACCTCACCCAATATGTTCACAAACTCAGTTCTCGCTAAGAGGCGATTCAACTTGGAAAGAAAGTTATTTATGAATACAGGAAAAATTTTGCAATTTATAAAAAAGTCCCATACATTTTTTTACGCTTTTAAACACTGTAACAAAAGAACAATGTAGGCAAAGTGCATTACATATTTAGTGTTGGAGCTTAGGCCTGCTTGACATCTGTGGGAATTGAGCATGCTCTGCACCTAACAGAATGTGCTCAGCACTTTGCAGGAACAAGACCCTAGTGCCAATCTTGCAATACCTGACTCACGTGTGCTGTGCTATTGAAGTCAGTGGAATACTGCTCATAAAACCAGGGTAAGAGAGATGAGCATCAAGCCTTCTGTCTTTACCCAGCAATACCCTGGCCTGCTAAACAGGGCCTGATCCTGTCCTTATTATTTACTTCATTGGAGTTCTTCCTAGTTGACACTGTTGTGAGTAGATCGGAATAAATCCGAGAGTGTTTAACTTCTCTTAAAAAAACAACTATATTCTCTTCTATATACTCTGCATATTTCCATATCTTAATTTATGCCTCCTGGTTTTTGATGCTGATTTATTTTTAAAAACAAATCCATTAAATTTGTTAAAATGCATAGTTTTAAAATGATGATTTACTCATGAAACTGTTTAAAATATAGTATTTGGAATTGGATTGGTGTTAGCAGGAAACTGCAAAATAGGAGTGTATATTTTTATGCAGTAATTATTTATTGTTTAATATACCAACTGAGAAGGCAAAGAACAGCACAAATGCATAATTGTTACCAGGCAGGGAGAAGTAGAGCATTAGGAGATAGCATAAATAGTCAAACGTGACCTCAAAAGGTCAAAAGAGAACTAAACAATTTTGTCACAGCACTCGCTTATTTAAGTCAATGCAAGCCCAATTTCCTCTCTGCTGTTTTGCCTGGTATTTTACATTGTCCAGTATTACTCTTATTTGACAGAAAGACACACAGAGCTGGTTGTCCTAGGTACATTTATTAGATGTGTGCAATTATTAGGTAAGGACCACCTAAAGCATTTCACAAGTCAAACGAAACTATTTTGACTGTCATGCCACCTAAAACATTAAACTGAAATGTCTATGTTATATTAATTTCTAAAAATGATTTACCGAGGTCAGTCACAATAAAAATGCAAGTCAGCTCTGGAAGCATTTTGGAACATGGATGATTTTTTTAACCCTTCTCATGCTGTCACAAACAAGATTGCAATTTGGCAGATTGAAACAATGAAGATCAAAATGTAATTTAATGGCCCAGCTCTCTTGCTTTCAACAGGACTTCAAATGTATCTCTGGAACAAACACCACTTATTACATTCATTCATGTTTCTGTAACTTTCCCCCTTTTTCAACATAAGTCTAGGCTTTCATTATGGGAGCATGTGATCACAATACATTCACTATATGAATGAGAGGCTTATTTGGTTTTACATTTAAGATCATGTTCATTTTTGCAGCACGCTCTGAACAACAAAAGGGCATTTTATTGTCATTTTTTTTTTAAATTAGTTTCCTTTGGACAGTTATAAAAATCACTTAAAAGCTAAGGGGGAACTATGCCTCAGTGACAAAACAAATTTGCCACAAATCATTTTACAAAAGAACAGCAGGACTTTAGACTAAACTCGGGAACTGTTCCTATTCATCATTCATTTGTTTTGGAAACTCCACCCTCCTCCTGCCATGTTCAATATCTAATTGGCATTCTGACACTTCAGATAACTAAACATCTGCTGCATGGATGCTTCTTAGAAATCTTTTGTTCTGTGAGATGGAGTTCAAGGGATACAGCTCACCGATACACTAGATTCTTGCCATTGTTAAGGCAACTACTATTACTGAATGGGGGAGAAAAAAAACATTCAAAAGACAAACATGAACATTTTGCACAAACACCTTTCCTCCTCGGACAAGCTATCTAGGCATTCAAAATGTTTTAAGATTCAGATGTCAAAGGAGTCGGGCTTCCTACCTATTTCCACAGTCTCTGGAGTATTGAAGTCTTTGCAATCCTACGATAAACAGCTATTGACAAAAGGTTAATTACTGTTGCAATGACAAGCATGTTTCATAATTGATTAACACTCAATGCATTTTTTAATACAGTAGTTCAATTAACATAAGTGGACAAGGTAGATGATGCAAGGTCTACCTTTCAGGGTTGCTGTGGGACTTTAATTAATTAATGTTTTGAAAGCATTTTGGAATAAATGTGAAGTAATATTATTATTGGATCAACAGATAAATCAAATGCAAAGTTTGGGGATCAAAATTTCCATCCTCCTGATGCTAGAGCCTTTTTGGCCCGAAAGCTTGTATTGCGTAATGTCGCTATTGATCTAATATTACTCTTATTATTTGTATCACAGTAGCATCTAGAGGCTCCACTGTGCTGAGGGCTGTACAAAATGAGACAGTCCCTACCCCAAAGAACTTACAGTTTAAACTAAAAAGACAGACAAAGAGTGGGCAAGGAAAAAAGCAGAGAGAGGTGAAGTGCAAGGTCACACAGCAGGTCAGTACCAGAGTCAAGAATAAAACCCAAGTCTCCTGCCAGTGCCCTATCCACTACGCCACACTGACTCGGTCTCCATATAGATATATTTTCCCTCTTTAACCTTTCACAAGGTCCAACATAGCAATATGGTTACACAAACACTTTGTATGTTAAGCTGAAATGTAGATTCTCCTTTCAAAAAGATTCACTGTTTACAGATATATAATGCATGTTTCTAATCAGAGCCAACATCTGGTTGCTATAGACATTTTAAGAGATCCACTGCTGGAGCTGTACAAAAAAATTTACTCCTAAAGTGATACCAACGATGGAGATATGGCTGCACTAGTCAATGTGAGGTACTGGGCCATCACCAGTGATAGACTGACTGCTGCAAAAGCCAATGAGAGTGTCTGCTTCAAGGCTCCTGTTTGGCTGTCAGAGTGAGTCTGGATACTATATCCAATGAACGCATGTCTCGTCTAGTCATTGGCAGGTGGGTTTTCTTTTATGAGTCTATCCATGACTATAGCCAAGTTATTTTAAACTCTCTGAGCCAAGTTTCAGAAGAGGACATAATGCATGGCCCTGCAAAACCCACTGTAACCACATTTGCACATAAAAATGATTACTGAAGGTCCCACATAGGAAACTACCTGCATGATTGTCCTTTTGCACACCCAAGCAAACTGCATGCATATGCGTGAACTTTGGCAGGCACATTCACTTTGCCCACCATTAAAAATGTATCCCTCGTTATTTATTTAGAAAAAGCTCAATTGTTGACATTAAGGGCTTGATCCAAAGTCCATTGAGGCAACAGATTCCCAATTATTTCAATAGGCTTTGAATCAAAGCTTAAAGTGAGTAAACTAATATTCCTAAACTACCACTAAACTGTCCAACCTGAAGGAAGGAGGACTCATAGCTATCTACCCACTACAGTGACTGGGACACTTGGTGACAGAATGGTTCTCTCACAAGGGACTTTTGCATCTGATGAATCCTAGCCCATTCAACCCCCCTTTTTAATTTAAAGGGGTAAGGGACTCAAGAGAGGCATCTGTTAGTCTCAGTTGATGACACTGTTTGAAACTGCTCTTCTTGTCTTCTAAGTGATGATGTACATCCAGTGTGGAAGGCTCCAGAAAAGGAAAGATGACCCATTGCTTAGAGTGCTAGACCTTGGACGTGGGAAATTTGGGTTCAATCCCTGTTTTGTCAAATAATTCCAGTATGACCTTGGGCAAGTCACTTAGCCACAGAAGCACATTATGGGATTGAATCATGGGCTCCTGGCTGGGACTGGAAGAAAAGAAGTTGAGAAATAACTAGTTTTCCTCTTTTGTGGTCAGAGAATATTCTGGTACATGTTTGACATGAGCTCCTACTCTGCCAACTTGTAAATACACTATTAAATGGCATATGCTTTAATGTAATTTCTATTAACGATTACAAACCCCACTCTCTCTGTCTTGTCATTTAATTGGAGTTCATCGAAAAATGCCAACCAAATTTGGTGAAAATTCTGTGTTCCCTGGATTTGCTCACAAAGCAAAACCCAACAGGAGGTATTTCTGCGAGAAATCTCTACTAGTATCACCTCCTTCCTCCAACCTTTTGAGGTTCATGCAGAACTGACCCTCCGTCGTCCCCCCCCCCCAATCTATGAGATAGTTAAGTATCTGACAAATAAGTTAACGGGGTGCGCAGCAATCCTGTTTTACTGCTGTTACGAATACAGTAGTAGCGACATTATTCTTATTCATATTACCATAGAGCCTAACCATTGTACTACGTGCTGTACAAACTCATTTGCCTGGGCATAATTATTGCTATTGAGTACTATACCATGCTATTTCAATATCCTTGTTGATTATGGGTAATGAGGATACTTTCCTGCTCACCCTTAAATCAGGATTCCCATTTTGTACCCCCACTTTTGTCAGCAAAAGTAAACACCAGGGTCTATTTGATTCTGCCAGGCTGGGTTGAGACCTTTCAAAAATCAAGTGCATGTGTGTTTCCCCTGTTTGGCTCCAAGGAGCACTCTTCTTTTCATTGCCATCCCTCCCTTTCTCATCCCCCATGCTCCTGGCCTCTTCAGAGGGATCATCTTCGGACACGACTGTCAGGGCCTGCTGTCATTTTCCCTGGCCCACTTTCCCTTTTCTTCTTGACTAGGGGAAAAAAAGACGAACATCTACGTCAATGAATCCCTGACCTACATAGTCTGACCCTGAAGGTTCCACAGATAATACAGGAGATTAAATTAGGCCAGCAACTGAGGAAAGGGCTTCTATATAGCCAACTTCTCAGATGTGCTTTGCTGAAGCCATTACTTTCTCAGAATAGTGTGCATACATTCTAACTTTTGTGTCTTTTGAGGTCCTTGTGGAATTACAGTGACCACCATATTTTTGTCATTATTGCTACATTCAGAGAGAGGGTGAGGAGGGGAGCTTCCTCATCTTCTCCTTCATTTGCCCCCTTTAAGGCATTGCTACACTTGAGCGGATGTGACAAACTCAGCTCCAATAAACATAACAGAATCTGATAAGCATCGCAGCTCCTTTCACAGGACTGAGGTTGTACCATCTCTCTGTGTACTACATAACTTTTAAGGAGAAGCTCCCTTTGTCCTGTACAGAAAAACCCAGAGAGCAGCCATGTATCTCTCTTGTAAAGCGAAATTAACACAAAGCAGGTAAGCTTCAAGCTGATTCAGATGGGGCCAGTTTCAAAATGCTTATTTGCACAAAGTCACAAAAATGTCACTCTATACCTCTCATACCTGTTCTAAGTCATGCACAAAACATACTAAAGCTTTACATGTGAATCAAAGGTCCTGCTGCTTTCTCATTTGCAAAAGAAAGCACTTTACCTGTTGCTGAGAGAGGGAAACAATGTCAGAATCATATATATTCATTCACAGCATGAAACAGGCTTCTTTAGGGATGGTAACATAACATCCAGGTGTTAGGCCTCAACCCCACTTCAACTATTGTTTATTGCCATTGCATGGATTAATCCCTGCTGTCAGTCCAGTCCGCAAGATGCTCTTAGAAAGAAAGGTCTGCATAGCATCACAAATGTCAGATCCTGCTTTGATACACTTTATCTTCTCTTATCCCTTCAGACTCACCATGACTGCTCCGACTGACATGCTAAGAAATGCTTTAGAATGGACTATTTTTTTTTTTTTTTTGTGATCAGAAATCATTGTGGATCTGATAAGAAGTTTGCAGAGTATTCCATTACAAACTGGGAATCCCAAGAGTCAGTGATTCATTAGTAGTTAGCCTAGAGTTACAGGAAGTAAACAGCTTTTAGATGTGTAGTTTGCATCTAATTATGTCATAGTTCACTGTCAAAGGTGTGTGGTTTTTCAGAGTAATAAATTAAAAACAACAGATTTTACAACAGCATCTAGGAAGTCAAATAGCTAAACAAATTTTTTTTAACATAAGTAAAACACCTTTGCTACACAGTCAAGGCATACTGTGTCATTTGTTGTTTTAATTTAATTTACAAGGATATGAAAATGTAATTTTCTGGATGGACATTCTCTTTCATTTGATGTTCATTTTCCACCTTCTAAGGGATTCAGAATAGGTTTCTTTCCTTTTATATTTACACCAGCATTCACTAGTAATTTAATTAAGTGACTAATAATTAATATTCTTTGTGGTAGCCACATAGGGCCCAATTCTGCTCTCAGATACAATGGAGGAAATTATTCTGGATTTATACTGGTGTATTAGAGGACAGACCTGAGCTCTCAGGATTTCTCTACACTTGAAAGTTGTTTCAGGTTAAATTGAGGTTTTTCAAATTAAGTGCCTTGGGTCCACACACAAGTTTGTAAAAAGAAAAGGAGTACTTGTGGCACCTTAGAGACTAACAAATTTATTTGAGCATATGTATGATGTCCATCTGTTTGCATTTGGAAAGGAAGATGATGTCTGTCTGTATCTGTATGAGTTTTTTCATGAAGTTGATAGATTTGTTAGTCTCTAAGGTGCCACAAGTACTCCTTTTCTTCTTGCAAATACAGACTAACACGGCTGCTACTCTGACACAGGTTTGTGTTTCAAATTATCTGGCTTTTCAAGCCCCACTAACAAACCCACTTTGGAAGTAAATTTACTGAGATTTGGGATGAGTCTTCAAACAACAAAGTAGCTGGGACCATAGGGACCAACCTATGACTGTATAAGTGTTAACAGGCCACTTTACATTACATAGTCCCTTATAATATGTGCTGACTACTTATGCTAAACAATCTGTTCCACCTTGCATTTTGTTGTGACTCTCCAAGTACTTTTCCCAGACCTGAAGAAGAGCTCTGTGTGGCTTGAAAGCTTGTCTCTCTCTCTCTCACCAGCAGAAGTTGGTCAAATAAAAAAAGATATTACCTCCCCCACCTTATCTCTCTAATATCCTGGGACTGACACAGCTACCACTAAACTGCATACAACAATGTTCTGCATCTGGCAGTCCTCCCAGTGCTATCCTATACTGTTTTGTTAGCTACCTGTGTGCCCTCTTGAGACACAGAGACCGGATGTCATCTTCCCAATTAAATGCTGGTCTGTGGTCCTTTGTGATTCCAGCTCATGTCAAGTTCACACAATCAGAGTCAAATACCAATTATACAGCAGCCATGCTTCCATATAGACCCATGATGAGGTCTGGGCCTTCACTGGGGGAGGAGTGTGACTCAACTTATCCAAACAGGAGTCTCTGTAATGCATTGCTATCAGAACAAATGAGTGAGAGGGGCACTCCTGGCACCTGAGTCAATGCTGCAACAAGGCAAAGGTGCTCCAGCAGGTTTATAAGAAGGTCAAGTACAATAATGAAAGACCTCTGGCAGAGCTTGCATTGTCTGCAGATACTATCATGAGCTGGATGGTATTTTTGGCAGAGATGCCACACTGAATGACAGCATGTTGTGGACTCCACCAAGGACCCCACAGATGTCGACCAGGATGTCAAGCTGAAGGAGATTGAGATCTTGGATTTCAGGATCTACCCAAGCTACTAAACCAGAGAGACTGCCAGAGACATAGGAGCCATCCAAATCACAGGCTGAGAACTAACTTGGAGAGGGGATCCAGAGTAACAGCCGTGTTAGTCTGTATTCGCAAAAAGAAAAGGAGTACTTGTGGCATCTTAGAGACTAACCAATTTATTTGAGCATAAGCTTTCGTGAGCTACAGCTCACTTCATCGGATGCATATTGTGGAAAATACAGAAGATGTTCTTATACATACAAACCATGAAAAAATGGGTGTTTACCACTACAAAAGGTTTTCTCTCCCCCAACCCCACTCTCCTGCTGGTAATAGCTTATCTAAAGTGATCACTCTCCTTACAATGTGTATGATAATCAAGCTGGGCCATTTCCAGCACAAATCCAGGTTTTCTCCCCCCCCCCTTTTTTTTCCACACACACACAAACCCACAGGTTTGTGTATATAAAAGATCTTCTATACTTTCCACAGTATGCATCCGATGAAGTGAGCTGTAGCTCACGAAAGCTTATGCTCAAATAAATTGGTTAGTCTCTAAGGTGCCACAAGTACTCCTTTTCTTTTTGGAGAGGGGAGCTCTTCCTGCAAACAACCTGGCTTATATCACAATAAAAGTGCACTGGGGGATTTAAACACGTTTGTCCTGGATACTGTCAGGGTGTCAGCATATTGTGTTAGCCGTTCTCTGCCTCCTCAGCTTTTAACAGTTGGGTGCTCAAAATGGCCGGCAGCCACACTGGAGAATAACAAAGCAAAATATGTAAGCACACAACCACCCCTCAAGCTTTCCAGGTCATGCCTTTCACCGCTCCTCACCATATTGCTTGCTGACCCCTGCCCCAGCTGACCAAGATGACGGCACCACATCGTTAAAAAATAGCATACACTGAATGGAAGACATGTTTTTTGTAGTGACAAATACAGGAAAGAAAAAGCAGTCGTAACATTTTTCTGGCTCACAGTTTCATTTATGCCCTCAGCTTTGAGCTAGCCTGAGATTTTACAAGGTAAATTGCCCAACTCAAGCTACACATACATTTCAAAATGCATACAGAGTTTAAGGCATTATAAGACATTCAGGCATACTCCCTCCCTTGGATTCAAAAAAATTACTGTAGAATTCTATTTAGTTTACAAGGCACTTTATGCTGATCATATAAGAGAACTTAAGGCAAAGATGGTGCTCTATTCTGGCATGCACGCTGCACAATAAATGCAGCTCTGTCAAGACTGCCCATATGGCTTGTGATTCCCTTGCACTCCCACACCAGATTTGGGGGAATCATCCTGGCAAACAGCAGTGCGGTATAGCTTCCTGATTTGTTCATTGCCTTTCTGAACAGGATCCCCCTCTGCCTTTTGGGGACACACCTCAGGTTAACTACATCCAAAGTAAGGGTAGCCTGCAAAGGTGCACATGCAATTACTGGCCTGACCATGCTACTACCAAAATCACCTACTAACCCCAGACCACCAGCAATCTGCAGGATTGTACACGCAATTTTTAACAGTCTTCCCAGGTGTCACAATCAAAACTTCCCAGCCACCACCCCACCCCTTGGAGTCCTATACAAATGGGGAAGAACATTTGAAAATGTCTTACCATCTCCAAACTCACTTCAGGCTAGGAAGAAACCATGGGAATGGAATTCCAAAATTTAGAAAAAACAACATTTAAATGATTGTTGGCATGGAGACTAGAATTTGGACAATAACTACTTCTGTTGTCCACTCCCCTTCCTCTTCCTTAGCATTGGCAGTGGACATGTTACAGTCCCCATGGACAGAGAGAAAGAGAAGAATGAAGTATAGGGTCCATCCCAACCTACCCACAGCCCTCTTCCTCTGAGAACTCTGCATACTGGGATGCACCTTTCACTTTCCTAACTCCAAGGAACTGGCCCTTCCCTCAACAGTCCAAATCACGGGACAACAGGGGATATTGAGGAATCCTTAACTGTCAAGATCTACCCCCATCCCATACCCCAAGACACACAGAACATTTTAGCCTCTCCTCCCCTGTATACCAATGTGAGATCTTGAAAGCACAGACATGTAGTTCTTTGTTTATTAGTTCTGCCTGGATTGGGTTTTAAATTATGCATGTTCAATAGAGGTTTTGTTTTAACTATTCACAATGTACAACTTGGTGGATTATTTCTTATTTATTAAAAATGATTTGGAAATGTTGGCATGTGGTGTACAAGTTTTTTAAAAGTGTTGGACAAATCAACATAAGAATCCCAAGTGAAGCTTACTAAAATTTTTGCACCAATCATCATAATCAATCCCTACACAAAGCATGCGCGCACACACACACACATACACACACCCTAAAAACCTTACACCAAAGGTTCACAATATTGTTCTAGCCTCAAAAGAAGAGCATAACACATCCCTGACCTTGCGTCCCTGACCATTTCCAGCATTTCATAGAGGACACTTTTGTTGGCTTTTCATAATGTGCTCAGTAAGCCTGTCCACCTCTCTCCTTGCTCTCACACCAGATGTTCAGTATAAGACTTCATAAGCCAGAAAAGCAGATGGTAAAGACTGGTCCTCCTAGAATGACAGGTGGAATCACAATATCATCAGTGTCTATATTTGTCCTTGGAGAAAAAGTTCCATTTCTCCATTGCAGAAGACAGGCCAGCATTTCCAAAAGGTCCTGACATTATGGTCCTTTTACAGTGACCCGCCCCACCCCCAGGCCTTCCAGCACATGGAGAAATATCCCTTTGTGTTGATCAACTTTGAATGCTGCTGTGGACAGCAAACAATAGGTATTTGGGTTTCATAAATGGCTCCCAATACAGTTTGGAAATCCCAACTTTGAAAATCCATCAATAACCTCCCATGCAATCCTTATGACCTTGGAGAATAGTACTTCTTGATAACAGCACACACATCCCTGACAGGTGATTTAGTAACAAACTGGTTAGCTAGTGGTGAGGTTCCAGCTGGTGATGACCAGGCACTTCTCCATGCTGTGGGGAAATCATGTGGGTGGCCCAGCAGTGCAGCTTAGGAATGATGAGCTATGCACAGATTTTTAGGAAATTCATCTTTGACATCCTAAAATTCTGCCACCACTGTTGTTCATCCTAGGTCTGCATCACTGTCCTGTCCCACTCCTCAGCGCTAGCTGGATGAGCCCAGAAGCAGTGCTCCACCAAGAGAAGCTACTCTAGACATAAACCATACAGAAATGACTGCTCAAATTCAGCCATCTTCTCCTCAGGTGCCCATATTGCCCTGCCTCTCAAGCCATTGCACAATTTGAGATACAAACACAGCAACCTGTTTGTGTTAATGATGGTCAGGATTTCAATGCTCAGCAGGGTTTCCGACAATGCCGCCTGATGGCACTCTGAAAATGGTGTGAGCTTGCCAAAGAATGATAGGATGCAATGAGAGGAATAATAGGAATTATTTCATTTGACCCAAGTCCTAGAATTCCAGTGCTTTCTGGTAGCTATCGCACAATGCTCAGCAAGAAAAAAATCCCAGAATGCACAGAGCATAGTGGAGAAGCATTGCACCAGGGGACATCTGCTTAGAATGCGAGTGCTTATTTCAAAACAACACAGCATTGTATGGACACAATGATTCGAGGGGGAAGTAGCATAACCCAGGATATCAAGGTGGTGTAGATGCCCTGCTTGCCCAACAGTTGTTCTGGATCACTTAATGTAGACAAATATAACCCAAAACAGTTCAAGCAGGGACAAGCCCTGAGTTTATTGTTCTGATTTTACCTGTCTGTAAAGTTTCCAGGGAGTTTCCAAGAGATACTAATTGGGATTTATATAGTCAACCACTTTCATTCAAACCCTTACCAACAGGCCACATTTTCAGACTTTGCCCTCTGATTTTGTACACCCCCTTGTGAGAGAGACTGATTGCATCTGTAAATGGGGCATAATCCCTATCCCCCAAAACACAGCTACTTGTGCATGTATATCAGACATTAGGTATTCAACTGCATGGTCTCCAGGTGCAAACATGAGCTTTGTATTGCCAAAATAATACACACCTCTTTTTGTGGAAGTAATTCACTGTATACGAAAACACTGGTGGACTAGATTGCAAGTTGGCTTGAGGAGGTTTGAAAATTTGACTCTGTATATTATAAGGAGTTAAAAAGCATCTTAGAGCTGAGCTAGGAGTAAATGGGTATAGAAATATGTGAACTGACACAATGAATCACAACCATGCTCCATCTAATCCAGTGTCCTGTTTCCAACAGTGGCTAGCATCATATTCTCCATAGAAAAAGTATAAACCACTCAGAACAGACAATTATGTATTAACATACACAAGAAGGAAATTTCTTCCTAATCCCTGGCAGTTTGTAGTAGTCTTAATTAAGATATGCAGAAAAAACCAACATTTGAGCACACAGGCAGGTATTTCTGCACTTGGAGCAACTAGTGCACATGCTACATTGAGTTTCACTTATAAGCAGTTTGTTAAACAAGCTTTGGCCAAATTCTGGCAGGTGTTTGAAGCAGGCTCTGCCCTCTCCTCCCACTGATGGGCACGTCTTCACTGGCAATGTTAAAGTGCTGCCATGGCAACGCTTTAATGTGGCTTGTGTAGTCCTGGCATAGCACTGAGAGAGAGCTCTCCCAGCGCTCTAAAAACCCCACCTCCACGAGGGGAATAGCTCCCAGGGCTGGTGCACTGTCTACACTGGCACATTACAGTGCTGAAACTTGCAGCGCTCAGGGATGTGTTTTTTCAAACCCTGAGCGAGAAAGTTGCAGCGCTGTAAAGTGCCAGTGTAGACAAGCCCTAAGTTGCATGAGCAGCAGAAAGGGCTTCTCTATCCAGTGTACAGTCCCCTTGCTTGTACTATTACTGCTAAGAGTACAAATAATTGTTATGGGGGGCTATGTGTAGGTGCAACTGGCTAACTAAGGTAGTGACATAAGTGCATTTATGGACCATCCCCTAAGAGGAAACCAGCAAACTCACTTTCAGTTATGATCTAAGTAAAGCTGGTCAGAAAACAATTCCCCTCCTCCCTCCCTCTGAGAAAATTTTCCTCCAGTAAGTTTCAAACCAATTTGAAATGAAAGGTTTTGTTCCAAATCGCATTTCAAAGTGAAACAAAAATGTCTGTTTTGTTTTTAAGCTTAAAATGGCATTTCCCACTCCAAAAATGTAGATTTGAAATAAAAAATTTTGTTTCAAAATTTCCTACGGGAAAACCAGACTTCTGTTGGAATTGACTCTTTGTCCCATGAAACGATCCCTGTTGCTCAATAGGAAACCTGTTCGGGGGCAGCTCTAATGTAGGACATGAACTCAGGTCTCCAAATGTGAGAGGCTGGTGTAATAACCCCACATATTACTCACCCCAGAGAGCACCCACCCACCCCTATGGTTTTTCTGAATCTTTGGACAACCTAAACTTTGTTCTAGAGGTTATTTATGGTCAAACCATGAGGCTGGAAATCAGGAAATTGTAATTCTATTCCTGGTTTTACGACTGATTCACTGTATGACCATGTCACTTCAACAACTTGTGCCTCGGCTTCTCCATTCCACATAGACTCTTCCAACTTCACTAGGCTATTGTGATGCTACATTTCTTAATAGCTTTAAAATAGTTAAGATCTTTTGACAGAAGGCACTATAGAAGACCTTAATGTGCATGTAAATGGCACTTGAGTAACCAAAATTTCTGAATTTGTTTTTCTTGCTGCTAAACCAGCATTTCAGTCATGAAAACGGATTAGTCCACTTAGGCTATGCCTACAGTACCACGGTAAGTCGACCTACGCTACACAACTCCAGCAACATGAATAACGTAGCTGGAGTTGACGTACCTTAGGTCGAGTTACCGCGGGGTCTACACTGCAGGGGGGTCAACGGGAGAAAATCTTCCATCGACTCACCTTACTCTTCTCGTCAGGGGTAGAGTACAGGGGTCAGCTGGAGAGTGACCTGCAGTCAATTTGGCGGGTCTTTACTAGATTGCCGGTGGATTGACCTCAGAGCATGGATCCTAGCTGTAGTGTAGACCTGCCCTTGGACTCAAATCTTAAAAAGGGGTGTTATGCAGTAGCAGGCTGTCATTTTATTCAAGGCATACATTGTATTTCCCAGGACTGGCTGCGCCAGTGGGACAATTCCATCTGGCCCCCAAACGGAGAACAAAACGGCATCCTTTGAACAACATGATCTCTCATGTATGATGTACTATATACACAAAGTCACACAGTGCAGAGGATGCCATTTTGCATACCTGGCTAAAAATGCCACAGCACGCCACTGACGTTCTGTTTCTAGGAAACTAAGCGGAGAGTATTTTAGGTTACTTTAAACAAAATTTAAAAGTGCTGCTGGCAGTGACAAAACAGAGTTTGAGCCTAAGATGGAAAGTGGATGGGTAGTAAATAACATTGAAGTTAAAACAAATTGATTCAGTCCTGGAGTTAATCTATTATATTCTTTCAATGGAATTTGTTTTGTTTAAAAAGGATTATATGAAATCATAACTAAAGCTTCATTAACTTTGAGTGATTCATTTTTTTTTGTAACCACATGTTTAGTTACAGCTGATAAAACATGAAAAACTGCATTCCTTGCAGTTTGTTTTGCATGGGTGTGTTGAGTAATGATGTCAAATATTAAGGTACAACATTGCTCTTCTTTATTGATGTGTTAGTGACTGATCTGCTTATCAGTTCAGTGGGAGAACTGAATGCTAGAAAAGGGAAATGTGAATCTGTTCTAAAGAGCCCTAAGGAGTACTGAGTATTTATAGCACAGAACAGATTGATAATAATAAAAAAAAATTAGAAGAGAATCTCTATTGAGAAAACATTGCTCTCTGTGGAATAACAAAGTAAGCAATGAAGCTTTGGAAGAGATGCTTCAATTGCTGAGATTGTATGAGAGATTAAAAATTCAGATACGATTGCCAGAAATATGTAATACTGCCATCTCTCTTTTCATTACACATAGGACTGTGTGTTCATCAGAAGTGCTTACATAGGAGCTTTTTAAGATCTTGCAATAGTATTGGGTACTAAGCACTTTTGGAAGTCTGGTCTTTTTTGCTTTAGTTTGCCTTCATCTCCTTTGTCAGTATTACTTTGTCTTTTTCATATTCACAACATTTATACCTTAATACATCTTGTATTTTCTAGTTTTTGGGTCAAAATCTCTTAAGAATAACTTCCAAAGTTTATCACAAATGGAGACTGTAACTCAATCTTTAAGATCGGTGGAAATGGAGAAGGAAACTTCAAGGCTTTTCTTAGCTGAACTTTTTATAAACAGAATAATCATTTCCAGAAATAGAAAATGTCAGTCAGATCATCTTTGACACAGGGTCAGCTTTCTGCAAATAATACTCCTGGGGGAATTCTGCGCCAAAAAATTTAAAAATTCTATTCACAATATTTTAAAATCCTGCATATTTTATTTGTCAAAATAATCACACACAGACAACGGGAGCCCCAGCCAGAAAAAAAATGGAAAAAACAAGCATTTGGTGGAAATCACAAATCCTGAGTGAAAAAAATAGAATTCTGTGGGGAACACTAATTCTGCACAAATTCTGCCTGGCACACTGGTACAGAATTCCAGCAGGAGTAAAAGAAGGCTGGTGGCATATCAGATGGGAAGATAAAGCAATGTCTTTCCATTATGTGACCCTAAGGTGCAGTTACCTGCTAGAGGGCCTTCACATTATTAAATTAGAGAACATGTCCTAGCTTCTGTGGCTTTGGATTGGGGGAAATGTTTTTGTATTCATTTTTTAAAATATATCTGTTTCAGTTCATTGCTCTTGAGTGTGATGGATCGGATTGTCTTTAGCCGGGCAAGAAGCAGCTTCAGTAGACTGGGGCCTTGTCTACACTGCCACTTAACAGCGCAGCAACTTTCTCGCTCAGGGGTGTGAAAAAACACCTCCCTGAGCGCTGCAAGTTTCAGTGCTGTAAAGTGGCAGTGCAGACAGTGCCGCAGTGCTGGGAGCTACACAGCCACGTTAAAGCGCTGCTGAGGCAGCACTTTAACATTGCCAGTGAAGACATGCAGGTCAGGACTGAGGGTAACAGCTCGGTCATTCCACTTCTGGCCTTCTCTTGTGTGGGCACTGTCTGTCATGCACAAGTTGTGTGGTGGGTTGGGCAATATTACAATGTTGCTCACTCACACTTTTTAAAACCCCATCTCAGTTGATGTAGAAAGAAAAAGAGAACTGTGATTCTCACATAATGAGTTTCTGGCCCTCATGGTTGCAGAGAAAGGCCTGAAAATATGGCTAAAATCCAAAAGACAAAGGCCACGTCCACACTTAGAAGCTTGCAGCAGCACAGCTATACCGATGTATAGAGCGCTTGTGTAGCCGTGTGATGCCGATGGGAGAGACCTCTCCTGCCAACATAAAACCAGCTTAATGAGCGGTGGTAGTTATGTGGGCAGGAGACCATCTCCCGCCAACACAGTGCTGTGCACACGAGCTTATGCCAGCAAAAATGATGTTGCTCAGGGGAGTGGTTTTTCACACCCAAGTGACAAAAATTTTGCCGACATAAGTGCTAGTGTAGACATGGCCAAAGAGAACTCAGCATGCATTTCTTAAAACAAAACCAACAAAAGAAAAAAAAAAACACCATGATTTTTAAGCCAATCTCATGACCTTTTGAATGCTTGAGGGCAGCAATATTAATATGACTCACCTTTTCCCCCACTATTATTTATTTACAGGGCTGCCCACTGTACGTGCCAGGCATTTTTCAAACACTGAAGAAGAATAGTTTATACTCCAGTCTGAAGATAGACAAGTAGACAGAGCTAGGGAAAAGAAACAATAGGCATAAGTGGTTACCAAAATGAGACTAAACCTCCATTGCACCTTGTGGCCTAAATTTAGATTTGAATGCAGATCTTTGGGGTCAAAAGCTTGGGCACTTGCGTACTGTGTCATCTAGCCCACTAATTATATTTCAAATGTCTTGAATATCTATGCTATCCAAAGTTGTTTCTTTGCCATAATTGTGCAATTTGACAATATAGGAAATTAGGGCCAGGTTCTAAAAGGTTAGAGGCATGCAAGGTATGTACCCAATAGTGCACCTATTTAGCGTGGACAGTTACCATGATCGTGCATGTACATAACTACACATGTGCAATTAGGTACATTTGCAAAAGCAATTACACAGCCTGCATGTGCAACTGCACTATTCCATGCCCATGCCTTTTCTGACAGTCTGGCTCTTATTGTCCCCCTAATATCTCTGTTTTGTCATTTATGGACATGTATTTCTGTCATGTAAAAAAACCCCAAACAAGCAAACACAACACATAGCACCTGCTAAATAGACTTCAGGATAAGGGAAGCCCTTTGAAATATATTATGTGACCAGTAGTTTTAGTCTGCTGAATACCACATCATCATGTAGACTAAATATAACAAAAGATTTTATTTTTCTCAATGTCCTCACTTGAGACAACAAAGTCAAGTATGTTGTTAGGTTCAGGCATCTCATAGTCTATCCAGTTCCTGACCCTCAATACATTTGATTTTGAATAGTATCAAATTTACAAAAGCAAACCTGTGTGATGTTCCTGTAGATGGTGTGACAGGGTGTCAGATGTTGCATTTTCCTGTGTATGCACAGTTGTACTCTTTTTAAAAGGGGCTGTCTTGATTCTGTGCAGGTTAAATATGATGGAATTAGTAGGCGATAAGATTTGAATGATTCTATTTCATAAGTTCATTTATATTGATAGTGACAAAATCTAAAGTTTTAAAAAAGGCATAATAAAAGCAGAACATGTAAGGAAAAGCTAGGGTTTTATTTTAATGGGAACCTTGCACTGAGATTCCTATTCTTATCTTTGGATTTAGATGCATATAATCATATTCACTTATGGGAAATATACCTAAAGAAGGTAGAGTGGCATGTACTCTGTCCTTTTGATGCTTATGATGAGTGGACAAGTAGGAGGATTATAGATACTGTAAGCAGTTTTTTTATATATGTTTTATACATATACGGATGACATACTATACATTATCACAATTAACTAGTTAGCCCACATTCAGATATCAGATAGATCTGAAATAATTCATATATTATGCCCTGCAACAGGGGTATGATCCAAAGCCTGTTGAAGTCAGCGAAAAGCCCCCAGTTGACTTCAATGGGTCTTGAATCAGGCTACAGATCAGCATTGCTACAACTGGAGAACATCAGCAATGCTTCATTGAGGCATGAAAATCAACTGCTCTTCAAAGAAGTGGGACCTTTCAACAAGAAGCAAAATTGTACTTTAAGAGGTAGGATTGCTCTGTTTTTGAAGGCACACAGTGCCCCCATAGTGATTTGTACAATTGTAATTAGATCACTAACCATGTGTTTGCATCTGGAAAGAAAGGTGCCCATGGGTTTGATGTGGTGTGGGGAAAGCTTGCATTGGTACTTACTATGTTGCATTTAGCCTCTAGAGTGTGGACCTCAGTCACCAGAGATTTTGCTCTGGTATTTTCCATTAGCAATAGATTGGGGGGTGGGGGGCGGAAATCACTGATTGCTCAGCTTGCACTGAGTTCTGTTCACATGCTGTGAACGAGAGTTTGATGATGATTTGGTAAATCTGGAAGTATGAGTGTAAGACAGGGTCAGATACATGCACCAAAATGTTATCAGTATTTGCTACGTTTTTGGGTGAGGATACATCTACATTGCTCAGTTTGTACACTTCAGTCCCCTTTATAGAATGCCCTGCATCCAACATGGAATCTTGTATAACTGTAAAATTATTTGTTTTAAAGGAATACAAATAAAGAATACAAAAATCACAAAAATGCCACAACACTACATTTAAATTGCCTATAACAATAAATTTCCCTAAGGAGAAATGGCAATGTAGTGGAACATCTGCCTTTCTCAAGAATCTAATTTTCAGGTCTATAAAAGATAAGGTTAAAATCAGAGACGGGGATCTCATGTTCTACATTTCCTCCTACCTAATGAGACTCAGAGAATGTTTAGCTTTTTGTACAACAAGCATTACATTCAGAATAGCAATTTATGAAGCTGCTTTAGATGGCATTGGGCCTGCCGTGTCCTTTTGAAATCTAAACAGTAGTAATATGATACACTTAAACTTCTCATGACAAGAGATGTTTAATGAACCCAGGATCTAACTAAGATACTTAATTTCTTTTCTCTTGCTTTCTTTTCTCCCCCATGAACAAGCTAAGTAGCATTTCTTGCGTAATGCCTGTATGAATGACAGCATGCACAAGGCATGGCAGAGGATTTCCAAAACACCCAGGCTTGTATTGTGCTTTATTGTGCTGCACCTTATTATCATTCTCTAACCCTGCACATATGGTCATCTTCCATTCTTCTAACTGGTTCCAGGGCCCTGGAATTCAGCATGACCCCTAAGGGCTATTCTAATGCAATCAGTAGGAATACTATATCCAGAGCCAGTCCAAAATCAAAGGCCTGGCCAAAGCCCAGGATAAATTACAGCTGTTATAAAGAAATCACCTTTTCACCTTGGCTCTCATATTCTTTCAGTTTACAGTCATAACTCAACAAGGCCAGAAACATTTGTCATTAATAAACCTGGTTGGATAAACAAGGCTGATGGATTAACAAGTCACATGTAAAGAAACTTGAGAAAGTGAAAAGCTTTGGACAGAAGGTAAGGATAAGCTGGAAAAATTTTCTGGGAGGGAAGATTTAATATATTTTATATCTACTTTTCCTACATTATTATCTCTATTGGATTTTTCTTTCATGATTGACAGCTATAGATACAGTAGTTCTGATTTACTGCCAAATTTTAAAAAGAGAGTAATCCTATGTGCTCTTGGAATGCAAACATGACTTATTGACCTTTATTTTGCAATGCTACCAGACATGGCAACTTCACCAGTCTATAGGCTTTTTTGCCAATATGTATTTCTTATCTGAACTGAAAAAAAAATCTCATTAATTAAATTCAGAAAAGCCTGTGGATATTTCTCTTTGAAATACATGTTCATTAAGAGGCTATATTTCAGAGTGAGTTGTGTCATCTTTCTCAAATAAATTTGTTAGTCTCTAAAGTGCCACAAGTACTCCTTTTCTTTTTGCGACTATAGACTAACATGGCTGCTACTCTGAAACCTGTAATTATTTTTAAGTTTGTTTTGTGGCGTGGATATGTTTTTGGCCTTCTGATTAAGTGTGTTAGACTGAAGACAGATTCCAAAACATGTTACTTATGTAACTCAGCAACATATATTTCTGCTCATCAACAATGTTTGACCTTCCCCTAAAGCCAAAAACAAGTCACAGCAAGAGTGATTTCATCCCAGAAGCTAAAGGGTTAAAACCAACAGTTTGGAAACAGAGCTTCAGGAAATCTGTGAGAAAAGGAGGAAAAGCAGGTTATATTTTTACCCAATTGTCTCAGAAAAGATAGTAAGACTTTTTCCTTTTTGCTTTACCATTTCCCCAACTTGGATTTTTATTATTAAAATTTAAATTATTATTAAATACAGGAAGTCCAAATACTACTGTCATTGAATGACACCGCTAGAAATATTTATGTTCACTACATTTAAGAATTGCCTAGGCACTTGCAAGTATAATCATCATCAACAAACATAGGTTAGTACATTTTTTTCTTAAAAAGCTACATACCCATTGGTAATTTTAAGGAAGACTGTTTAAAGGGACAAGACAGTTCAATTGCCAAGTTTCTAAGAAAGTGATTCCCAGGTGTTCAGAGATGTTTGTCTTGAAATTCAAACTGAGTGAGAAGGCTGTATTCTTGCTATTTCTGTTTCTGACACAATTTGATCTAATTAGTCCTAATTTGCCACTCAGCCTGGTAGGTTATAATTAGAAGAGAGGGTGGGGGGCTAGTGAGAAAAATATAATTTGGAATGGCTCTGCAAAACACATTTTCTGTGTGTCTTAATACAAGGTCATGGAGGAAAAAAATCAATTATTAGTTTGATGGGGGTTTTAAATATTTGGCCTTAAACTGTCTTCATCTGGATATCAGCTGTTTACTCTGCAAACATCCCCACCCAGTCCACACAATGCAAGGTACTCCATTTCAGACCAGGGCAGCTGCAGAGCACCTTTTGTGTTTTCAATTTAAAGCCTTTGGGTTGATAGTTCACATTAACATGGAGAGAAATATACAACTTGTGAGTTTGAAAAGCAGTTTTTACTCATAAAAACCTTTGATAGTTTAGCCATCTGGTCAGAGTGAAAGAAGCTCATAAAAGAGGCCCAAATAAGGTCAAAGGTCATCTGCTACGTGGGTCAAGGGGGCCCAAGAAGGTTTGCTGTAGTGGACTTTACTAAAAACTTGTCAGTAAGGATCTTTGACAAATTATGGCACATTCCATGGCTTTTGGGGGAAAGTATTTGATTACAGTGTGCAGGAATGTTGTTGATATTTGCAAAGGTAAGTAAAAAGAAAGACATTTAAATGAGAAACTTTAAAAATACTTTAAAAATTGTTTTTGTCTGAACATGCACATAAAATGCCTTCTATTTTATTCAGCTTTTCACTCATTTTTTTTCTAAATCATTTTACACTGAAAAAATATCTCCCGAAGAACACTGGCTACAGGCTTTGACCTTTGATTCAGGTCATTTATTCCTTTAAATGGTCTTTTATTATAAAACATCCTAATTACTCCCTCCTCTCTCCTCCCGGTTGGTAAGTGACAACATTTTAAAAAAGAAAAAGTATCTTCCCTCCTATTGTTCTATTTATATCAAACTAACTATATTTATAAGTGGTTGTTGTGGACATAACAATCTAAGGAGATTAAAAGGCAATGTTCTTGAAAGGTGCAGAAGAAAGCAAACTTTTTTTTGAGGTGTCTGTAGGCACAGCATTTATTAGCATATTTCCCTATGCTGAATATGGGACACCTGGTAAAATTACTCGTATTCAAGCGAGTTCAATGGCACTCAATTGTACAAACATTTAAATTAACATCAAGTTGACTGAGCCCGTTAAAAAGAAATACTGTGTAGTTGGCACAGACACCGACTTTCCAAAGTGCCGGGGGGTGCTCGACCCTTGGCTCTGCCCCAGGCCCCACCCCCACTCTACCCCTTCCCCCACGGCCCCACCCCACCCCGCCTCGCCTCTTCCCACCCCGGCTCCATGCCCACATCACCTCTTCTCACCCAGTTCCGCCCCCTCCCTCAAGTGCGCCACATCCTTGCTCCACCTCCCTCTTCCCCCTCAGCCTCCTGCATGCTGTGAAACAGCTGATTGCAGTGGGTGGGAGGTGCGGGGAGGGAGGATGGGGAGGTGCTGATCTGCGAGGCCCGCAGGCAGGCAGAAGGCCCTAGAGGGGGTGGGGGGAAGTGGTCGCTGGGAACGGCGAACGGCGGCCACTGGGAGCTGCAAGCGGCCATACCTGTGGACGCTCAGGTAAACAAAGTGTCTCACGGTCTGCCGGGGGCTTACCCTGAACAAGCCACGAACCAAGTTTGGGAACCCCTGGCGGGAAGGGATGACCTGGCCTGTGTGGCCTGTGTCTTTGCAAAGTTCTTCTTCCCTCCCCCCGCTTCTGTGTGGCTGGAAGCAGCTTGTCCCTTCCTGCCTGCACTGTGTCCAAAGGAAGCTAGCACCTCAAGGCTGCTGCTGGCCACCAACGTAACCCAGCCGCCTCCTGTCCCCGGTTATAGCGTGGGCAGGAAGGGGTTAAGCCTTAAAGATGCATTGTGCACCAGGGCCCAGGGAACCTGACTGCAGGGACTTCAGTGAACCTGGACAGAGAGGTGGCTCAGCAGGGGGATGGAGGAGATGGAGCAGCCCCTCGCTCCCTGGGGGCAGGACACAAGGTGAAGGGGGGTGTGAGTGAAGAAGTTACTAAGTCCCTGCCTTGGGGACTGCTGTGGAGTCTGCAGGTTTGGGGCATGAACAGGCTGGAAATCGCTCCCCCCGCACACCACTCCAGAGCTTAGCTGAGGGGCGGAGAGGCTTCCCTGTGCCAGCGCTGTGTGGGGCTTTGGCTAATGAGGGGAGAGACAGAAAATACCATGACAATTTGCCGTTTTCCAGAAAAAGTCGGGACACCTGCAGGAGGGCTTAAATACGAGACTGTCCCTTTAAAAACGGGACGTCTGGTCACCCTAAGCATTATCATCAACCATAGTATAGTTAAGATACAGGACTACATCAACAGGTAACTAAAAAGAGGCTGCACTAGAAAAACAAAAATAACTATGCCAATATTTGCAGCTCTTTCATCCTTCATTTTAGAGGAGGATAGTTAGGATTCTGTATTTAAAATGTAGAATTTTAACATTCACTCCTTAATACAAATCCAGCTGTTCTGGCTTAATCCAACTTCAGATTTTGCAAATGCAAGTGATTGCAGCTCCCAGAAAGTTGGATGCATATCCATTTTGCTTGTGCATACCCTACATTTTCACACTCAGCTTTTTGGGCACAAGCAGTTTAAAAAAAAAAAAAAGGCAAAAGTAGTTAGGCCATATTGGAAGCTGGGCTGAAAACTGGGTGGTATAGCAATATGGTTTATAAAGCATTTTGTAACTTGTTGATTTTAATTATTTTTAAACGTTGACACTCCAGTTTTTAGCCAAGTAGTGACCCCGGAGAAGAGCCCAATATTGCAAAATATCTACTCCTGTGCATGCTTAGACCATTGCAGCAGTGTGTTTAAAAGTACATGGCAATGCATGTGACATCTCAAATTAGACTCTGACCTTAAAACTGAAGTATTATATCTCCCAGTCCAAAACAAAAACACTGGACTACATCAAACTAAATAAAGATATACATCAGTCAGTTGCCACCTGGACATTTGTTTTCTAAGAATCATAAATCAGCTTTAATAAGATTTTTAAAGAAAAGCTTTCTCTATATAATATTGACCCTTGAATGTTGTTTGTTTGTCCTACAAGCGTACTGATTCATCTGGTGTCCATACTCATAGCACATCATTCTCCAATGTAGAAATGCTCATTTGAACTTACTTTACAGATAAAGGGCCAGATCCTCAGCTAGTGTAAACTAGCATAGCTCCCCTGACATCAGAGCTATGCTAATTTACACTAGCCGAGGATCTGGCCTGTGAGGTTTATACTGCCTTAAAAATAATGGTTTCTCAATACCTTTTTTTAAAAAAAGTTTAAGCGTGCAATTCTGCCCGCAGGCAGGTTACTGAGTGAAAATGATTTTCTGTAGTCAATAGAAAAAAAAAAAAGTGATGTGCTTTAACAGTGGTGTTGGGGGTGCTGAAAGTCATTGAACAAAACTTTAAACCCTGTATACGATGGAAACCACTTTAAGCCGGAGGGGGCACTTTAAGCTGCTGCACCCCCCAGTACTCCTTGTTCCAGCATCCCTGTGTTTTAATTTAAGAGAGTCAGCAACAAGAATATCATCTCCATTACTTAAAAGAGATTGTCTCGAGGCATTTGGCCATGCTGCCAGATTTTTTAAAATTATTTAAAAAACAGCTGTGAGTGTAGAAGGCTAATAATGGTGGCTCAACCCATATAGACACAGGTATTGCCAGAGCAGAAATGAGCAATGGTTCATGCAGTATGGTACCTGCTATGCCTGCTAAAGTGGTCTATACCAGTACTCAATATTTCACAGGGAAGGAGAAACTATGGACTAATGCACCTGGTCAACACTGTATCACAGGCTGGGGGAGTGCAGGCAGGATTGTCCTCCTCCCTGGGCTGGTGATCAATTTATGACCTCACGGATGGACTGATAGGATTAAGAGGGGCTGGGGGAGGGACTAACTAGTGTAACCAGCAAATGCTATTCTTATTCATGTGTCTAATCCTTAAATCCTACAAAACTATTTGTCTCAGTAATATCCTGCTGCAGTAAATTCCACAGGTTAATCATATACTGCGTCCAAGATTATTTTCTATTATGGATTTTAATTTGGTTGCTTTTTAATTCCATCAAGTGGCCCCTTTTTCATTGGATGGATGAATAAGCACAACTGATCATACCATCTTGGTGCAATTTTACACAATATTTTACAAATATTTCTATGGAATCTCAGGGGCTTCTTAAACATTGAGGTAGACCAACCCCCACACCCTTCATGTATTTGTCAAAAGCCTAATCACCATGGTTATATTCATGACTCCACTTTGGATGAGGTGCACTTGGCATGTCAAGTGTGGTGTCCCATGGCTGCAACTAGGTGGAAACATTATATCTTTCCCTGAAGGAAGGTTAACTGACATGCCCAAGAGGTCCATTTAGCTAATGGGGCCCTCAGTAGCCATTTGATTACATGTTCTATGGCATTTATACAGACCAGCAGCTGCTGTCTAAGTGCAAAGTACCCATAGAATTTACGGAGACAAGTGGTTGCATTCTGACTGCATGGAGTTCATGTGGATCAGTAACTGATCAAGCTGAAGTTATTGCAGTGATCCCTCCTGTCTTTGTAATGAGAGAGAATGATTAAATATGAAGGTAGCAAGAAGAAAGATTTAAAGTTTAAGGAAGAACAAGCACAAATAAGAGGTAGTTTTCATGCTTAAAGTTGTGCATGTGCTTAAATGCAGTCTCAAATAGCTATGCTTTCCTGAATCAAGGCCAAAGTCCTTAACTCATAAAGCAGCACTCTCTTTTTAAAAACAAAACCCTCTCCTACTTCAAAGCCACAACAGCACTAGCAATAGAGATGTGCCAAACCAGGACAAGAGCCGTGCCCTTCTAGCTTTCATTCACCTCTATGAATTACATCATTTTTAAGGAAAATAGTTTAGGCATAGTGGCTTATCTGTTAGATGTGATACAATGAGGAACACATTGAAACAGACTTAAGAACCACACAGATTCAGCTAACATACCTAGGACTATCCTGTTTTTGAAAGGTCTTTTTTTATTCTTCAGCCCAAGTCTTTTCTTTCACCAGAGGATCTGTTTGGTGTAGTCAATATTACCAGTTTAATCAGGTTTCCTTAATAAGTGTAAAGTGCCCATAGTTTTCAAGAATTTGTTCTTCACAATCTATGTTCCAGGACTGGGACAACACTGCCCTACTGATAGCAAATGGCTTTATATTTCCCATTGAGTTGACCAAGCTGTAGCTGTTTTTCTTTTTCTTTATTATGAGATTCACAATATTCCATGGTTAACCCCGAACATGGTGGAGCTGGGTTTGATTTGTTATTTCTCTCTTTCTTTGGCTGCACTTTTCTCATGATCTTAGCTTGTCTCCTTTCTACAGTAAAACAAACAAAAGTGGGCATAATGATGAGCTAATCAATCTCGATTAATTATATTAGCAGCGTGGGGAAACAGTCCATTCTGTCATCTCTCAACTATTGCTTGGCTTCAGCTTTTGCTCTCTCAATCCGATTTGTAGGTGCTTATTCTTGCACTCGTGACCTCCCGATTGGATTATTGGAATTCTTTGTTGACAGCTCTTCCTGATAAGGCATTGCATAGGATTCAATCAATCCAACATGCAGTGGTGAGGATTCTGTCTGTTCTCCATGCATTGACCCAGTACTATAACCCACACATTGGCTTCTTGTAAAATGTCAGGCCCTCTACTACCAGGATGATTTGATTATATTCTAAGATGCTGCAAATGCAGCTGCTGGCATATAGGGATTTAGTGAACATCTCATTCTTCTCCCTTCCCCTATATTCCTGGCTCTACAATGTGATGTGCTGGACTTTGGGTTATTCTTGATCTTTTCACCTACTGACCTTCCAGTCCCTATTTGTTCCAGATTTTGAAATCCTTCCATCCCAAATATCATGATGTTGGGAGGAACATTTGTTCAAAGGGCTCACCTAAATGTTGTTTGATTTGGATTTACCCGATTTATTTTTCATAGTGCAGTGTTCACTTTGCATTCTGGTGGTGAATTTACATGAAGATGGTGTTGTCATTGATCTGTAAAGCCTAATAAGGACTTCCTTTCTCCACAGCCACCTCCAGGACAGCGGAGATCAGCTGAAGTGTTCAGAGTGATAGCTTCTATGGATGGTGGTAAGACAGTCTCAACAGAGGCCCTTGGCCTTCTCTAGTCCAACAGAACACAAGTCTATTGTCCTTTAGGTTACAGGGCAAGGTCTTATTTTCTCAGGCTTTTGACTAAATGATGTGATTGTTATGGTCAAAAGTTAGTCTACCTTAGACAGAGAGAGACTTTAACTTAATGTGATGGGGTTGGGTCTTTTAATATGCCTAGTAACTTTTGCAAAAGGTGAACCTTTACAAATTAAAACCCAAATAACGACAATCATTTTGTGCCTGCATGCAGCCCTGCTGATTTCATGAGGGTTCTGCAATCATGGAAGTCTACCCAGTGGATTCTTTTGAAGAATCAAGGCCTATCAGTCCACAGTTTGCCCTCAGTTCCCAGGGAAACCAGTGGGAATTCCTCCCTGCGCACAGCTGGGCGCAGAATTTAGCTGTATGGAATAAAGTCAATGAAGCTACACAGAGAATCATGCAGGTAGATCTCTGCACCTGCACAGAGTCCCACTGATTGCAATGGAATTCCAAGTGGGTGCAGGGCTCCTCCCATGAGGTTCTTTTTGCAGGACTGGGACCATGAAGTACTCAGAATTCTCTTCTGTGCAGCTGAGAAATATTTTCAGAAAGTTTCATTTTATTACTTCAGCACGGTTCATCAAAAAAATTTACGTGAACAATATCAGGCTGAAAATATTTACTTTAAAACATTTTAACCTATTAAAGTAAAATGTATTACTGAGACAAGATGTAAGACAAGAAAAAAGTTTCCATTCTTCTATATAGAACATGGTTTACATTACTTGGCCGGATCCTCCGCTGGAGTAAATGGATGTAGCTCGTCTTCTCTATATAGATGCAAAAATAATTACTCTCTCTGAATCCAGTGGCTAACTATGTAATTTGCAAGCAGAACTATTACATAAGCTTGTGTAAATTAGCAACAAGGAGCTGGAGATGCCTAAGCTATTGATGGCTATGTGCTCAGAAACCCAACTCGCACATAGCCAATAAGAATATTTTAAAAGTTCCAGAGCAAAAAACCCTCATGATTCTTATTTGTAAATCCTGAGTCTTAACAAGTATTTATCAAAATCAAGCATTTGTGTTGCCGAGGGCTTACTGTAGATAAAATTTAGATAACCTCTCAAAATTAAGGGCCACTAATGAAGTTCACATGAGGAATTAACATTGTTACTTTAAGAGTCCACGTTGGCCCAGAATTAAAAGGTTCTTGGCCTGCTAAGATTTAAAGAACCAAGATTCCACTTCACACTTCAGCCAAGTGTATTTACATCAGAAGAAAGTGAGCATGTTTTCTTCTAAACAAAATGCAGACAAAGCCAGTTAGGGAACATCTGAAACATTTATGATTGGAGGAGCTAGCCCAAAAAGACTTGGAGTAAGCTCTAAGAACTTCAACCCTGAAACACCATATTCTAAACCTGCAGGGCTGACCCAATTGATTTTAAAGGATGCCAGCCAGGTTGCATGCATTATTCACTTTATTATTTCTGGGTTCTCTGCATCAGAAGCCCAGCATCTGGAATGCTGGCTATCTTTGCAAATCACCTGGCTTTATAGGGGCTATGGTCCAGATTCATAAAGGCACCTAAGTCCCAGATTTGAGCACCACTGCAATCTGTAGAGCCCTGCATTTAGCAGCTGCCTAAACTTGTAGATGTCTAAACTCACTGTGCCTACATTTTCACTGTAAAAAGTTCCCTAGGCACCTGTGTTACTACCTCTGAGCATGTGCACTGCTATCCCAGGCAGGTGTCCTGAGTAGGGTGACCACCCTTTCCCAATTGGATGGGAGAGTCTTGAAATGAAGAGTTCAAGTCCCGGTTGGATGGGGATCCGGGCCAGGGGCTGCTCTTGGGTACCTCGGTTCTTTGCCCAGGACAGGTGGAGGATCCGAGGTTCCCCATAGCAGCCCAGGCTCTCTGGACGGCTCTTACCATGACCCAGCTCTGGCTTCCAGCCTGGCCAGGAGGCAGGACTTGTGGGGAAGAGGAGGAGGAGCCGGGCCATGGAAGGGGCAGGACTCCTGCATATGTCCTGCTTTTGCCTTTTGAAAGGTGGTCACCCTAGTCCTGATGCCTCTCTCAGGCCTAAGCCCCAGTATGATCTTCAAACCAGGTAATGATAGATGAAACCCCACTTATCTTGCCTGGGGGCCCAATCTGGTAGGTGTGCTCAGAGCGCGCCTAACTCCACAGAAAACCGCCAGGGGAGGAGGCAGCAGTGGTGGTGGCCTCCCATAGCATTTTAGTACTGTGGTTAGGGTTCTCACTCAGCAAGAGAGAATGTCTGTTCAATTCCTTCCTGTCTGATGAGAAGGAGAGGCTCCTTACCTTGTAGAGGAACTGGAGTTCTTTGCGATGTCTTGTCTCTATGGTTCCCCAGGTGAGGATGTACGTGGCTCATGCACTCTTGCCCAAAGATTTTCTTTTTTGTTATCAGTGCCCACAGGTCCTCACCTGCACTGTACACCTCCTCATGCTCTAGTACAAGGTCACATAGAGAGGAGAGGACCTAAACCAGTTATTCTACAAGGTAAGTACTGCCCCCTTTGAGTTATTGTCCCTATGGGTGCTCCACATGAGAAGGCTCCCTAGTACCACCTCCCTGTGGAGGAGGGTGCAGAGGCAGCAAATTCAGTACAGAACAGCTTAATCAAATGCCACATCTACTCTGAAGGCATGCACTGAGGCATTATGCTGTGAGACTTTGTGTCTGGAGGACTAGGTGGCTGCCTTACAAATGTCCTTAAAGGGCACCTTTGGAGGGAGGGCTGTGGAAATGGATTGAGCCTAGTGGGGGTGGGGTTTATTTCGGAGAACTCATAGCATGCCAGGACACACACCAAAACCCATTTAGATAGTCGCTGGGTGGAATAGAATGGCCCCTCATCCTCTCAGTGGAGGAGACAAAAAAGCCAGGCAACAAAAAACAAAAACAAAAAAAAAAGGAAAAGGTTTCAGATTTCACTATCAGGGCCTGATAGTTCGTGATTCTGAATTAAGGGAGGCTGCCTACCTGCTCTTATGGCCTAGAAGGTCCAGTCATTTAAGCTCCTTATCAGATGGTGTTGAAGTGAAGCGATGCTGCCTATTTCTCTCATTCTGGTTATCAATGCCAGAGTGAGAGGTGTGATGGGAGAATGGATAATCTGAGCCTGTGGCTGGGACACATTTTTTAATCAGGTGAGTGGGATGGTAGCTGGAGTTTTCCATGCTGTGTCAGTAGGGCATTGTTGAAAGGCAGGACTATATAAGAGGAGAGGTGTGAAGGATGTCCACCAAGCAGTGCTGCTGTTCTTGGACTTTTCCAGAGGAATCTGTAAACACTCTACTATGCACTTCAGCAGGTCCTGAAAGACCTTGAAGTCATCCATGTAAGATGTTGGAGGGGGCACAGTTGCCTCATCTGGGGAGGAAAAGGAGGTTGAAGTCTCCTCTTCTATTCTCTGCTCCTGTTCCTCTAGTGGGTCTTCTTGAGGAAGACAAGGAAGGTCCTGAGGTGTTGGTGGCAGAAAATCTTGGTGTGTCCTCTTGCATGAAGGCTTGGGATTAGGATTAGGGATTTGAATGAGCAGTCTGTATCAGGGGCTGGATATCAAAGGGGAACAATTCAAAGGGATGTGGGGACTGGGGTGCTGCTACTGATAACCTATAAGGCGAGGTCAGGGCTGGTGAAGCGTACCCGAGAGGCTGAAAGGCTGGTAGTGTCAGCGTCAACACCAGAGTCAGTTACCAGAGTCAAGACTCCTTCATGCTGGAGGCAGGGGATAACAAGCTGATTGACAGTCCTGGGCATCCTGAGAACAGTTACAACAGGTGTGTGCATATCCTCAGAGCACCCATATGGACAACAACTCGAAGAAGGGATTTGAACAGAAGTTTTCCACTTCCCAGATGAGTGCCCTAGCCACCGACTATGGGATAATTTTGAGTCTCTTTTGGAGAAGCTGTTCCACTTTGTATTAAATAATTACATATTGATTTGTTCAGAGAAGGAATGAGAATGACTCTATTGCCCACTGCTTAGCGCACTCACCGGAGAAGCGTGTCCCACTTCCTGGGTAAGTACCCTAACCACTTAGCGAAAGGTTATGAGGGACAGCTCCCTCCTCCCCAGCCATTGTGTGTGGAGTTAGGCAGGCACCAACGCCGTTCTTGGAAAAATGGGTTAGGTGCCTGACTCCAGGAGAGGGGGATGATAAGCAGAGATAGGTGCCTGCCTGCAGCCAAGACGGAGGTGCCCAACTCTATGAGAGGAGTGGGATTTTGGACACACCTCTCAAGTCAGCATCTCCCATTGGCTAGCTTGGGCAGCTCCGCACCTGGTGTTCTGGCTTGTGTGAATCCCATTTTCAGATGTCTCTCTCCCCCAATGCATTGTACAGGGAGCCTAGGTGCCTAACCCAGGGTTTGTAGATTCCAGTGACTTGCTAGGCAGCTAAAAGTCAGCAATCCTTTTGTGGATCTGGGACTGTGTGCTCCAGGAATCATGGCCCCTTTAGACCTGACTGGTTAGCATATCACAGTGAATCTTGGCACAGTGTTGAATGGATGCTGGTTAGTGTCAGGCAGCCAGGCAATAATGAAGAGACTCAGAAAAATCCCAGGGTGGAACCAAATACATAGAAGTCAGTTGGGAGCTTTGGTTAGCCAGTGTTGGATAGATTGGGGCTATACTGTAATGATGAGCAGGTGCTCTCTCTAAAATGTGGGTCTTTGTGGTCACAGTTGTTAAAGGAAAAGAACAAAGACAGGCATGGATGTGCAGTTAAAATGCTGCATGTTGATTCCTCCTTTTCAAACAATAAAATGCTCCCAACTAGTTGATGATAAATGCCATGCATCATTACATCCTAAAACAGTAAAAATGAATGATCCATTCCAGAGAGTGTCATATTTCTGGACGGGAGGATAATCAGTGTGATTAAGAACCTAAATCTATCTGCTCCATTAAACTCTGGAAGTTAGACTAGTTCTAAGGTTTGAGAAGCAATTAATATCTTTCAAGCAACAACATTCTTGAATAGATGACTCAGGATTTCAGTTACACCTGAGCAGAAAGTAATACTTTCCAGTGCCTTGACAGAAAAACCTCATTCGGAAGTGCAGTGAGAGGTCATAAAAATTGAGGATTACTTTTAGTTAGTCATTTGTAACAGGTAAATGCATCTGTTTAACTTCCTGGAGTGGGGGGAAAGGTCTTTATGATTTTTCCAGGGTTATGAATACATAAATAACAATGGTCACTTAAGAAGGACAGGAGCTTTGGGATTAACCTGTCCACACATTTGTGAGTAACCTATTGACCCACTAAAATTTTTTTTCTTGTTTGCTATTGGCATCAATCATATCTATAGGAAATGTAAACATTTCACCATCTAGTTCAAAATGAAAACTAGAAAATAATCACCCGACCTTTACAATTAGTTGTTTACACTCAGATGGCTTTTGGTAAATGCATTACTACAGGAATTCTTGAGCAACAAATTAATAGTTTTTCAAGCCACATTATGCATTCTTCCATTTCAGAAACTCACCCATTCTCACAGCCAGAATGGAAATAAAACATTTGTAACTATAGCAGTGAATTAAATTATCCCATCATTATGCCACATTTTTGTTTGTCGCTTGTGTTACTTGCTGTCTAGGTATTGTGTGATAAAATGAAGTCAATCATTTATTTTAAAGAGTGGGGAGAAGACGCGCACTGCCTTTTTTCACATACACATCACAGTACATGTGTGTGCACACACCTCCACCATGCACTCAGGTGAGGAGTTCCCAGCACAGCTTGGTGTGTGTGTACACATGCGTGTACAAAGGTTGCATCTGCACTCCCACAACGTGGTAATGGCTGCATGCTGGGCCACAACTTAGAGAAATGTGAAGAATGGTATAGCTAATAAAAAAACTTAAGCATTAAAAAATATGGAACTGATCAGCTAAGGTGAAAAAAAGATTCTAGTATCCCTTTCATATTAGGCATTCCAATCAGAACTTTAACTCTGACCCATGGTAGCTACTAAGCAACAAATACAGTAGTGCACTTTTCGAGTTTTAAAAGACTTGGTTTTGTCTGGTAAAAGGAGTAGCAGAGATGATTCAGCCCTTATTTTTCCTGCGCTGAAGTCTAGCACGTGCAAGACTCAGATAACTTAGACAGGTTTCCTGCTCCAGTCTTCCCATGTGCAAAGTTCTACTTGTCTAAAACTAACTTGTTTAGTTTTTGAAGCCTGAGCCAGCATCCGTTGGAGACTCCCATTGGCTTCAACTGGTGTTGGATTGGACCATTTGGTGTCTGAAATTTGCCCACCAAATACTAGGTAAAAACTAATCAAGCTGTTCAGAGCAGGGAGTGTTTATTACTCTGTGTTTGTGCCTAGCACAATAGGGTTCCATTCTCAATTGTCCCTTAGGCATAACCATAATACAAATAATAGCACGAGCCAGATAGAGGATACACGTTGTGAAAGTTTCCCAAAGAAGTGATTTTAACTGTTTGTAATATAAAAGTTTTTCATGAATTTCCTTTCAACTTAGTGAAGAAGTTTGTTCATTCTGAGAGTCAAATTAGAAATCTAAATGTGTTTAGTTACTGATGTATCCACCGGCTTATGTGTGCACATACAAAAGCATCCATGGAATTTTGGATGTGCCCAATTAAATTTTTGCCTGTAATTTGCAGAGTATTTTGGGATTCTTGAAGATGAAAGATGTTATATGAAAGATATCAGCCATTCATAACTTTTAAAAATCTCCTTCAAGAATTACAAATTAATTCCTCATGTTTATTGTCATGTTAGATTTTATACATTCAACTTTACTCACTAAAAATTGCCACTGAGATTTTCCTGAATAAAAACTGAGTAAGTATTTAGCCATAGTTGGTTTTTTTCCTAACGTTTTTATTTTCCTGTATGATCCTTGTTGTCATTGCTCACTGAAAGTGCAACCTCTGGTAGAAAGAATAACTGTTTGCAGTTTTATTAGGTATATCTATTATTAAATACTTGTAATGCTAAGATCTATGCACCAAAATTGAAAAAAACAAAATCCCAAAACAAAACAAAACAAAAAAACAGACTCTAATTGTGTGTGTATGTTAGGTACACTAATATTTGGACACATTAATCTGCCCATGAAAATTCTGTCATTTGCATATGTAAGCATGAATGTACTCAAACTATGTATAAATACCATTGGCATGTGAATAATTAAATAGGTCATTGGATCAGGTACAGGGACTTGAACCTCCCACATCCCAGGTGAGCTGCCTGACCCTGGAGCTATAGAATCACTTGTATTCCCTTTGGCCCAATGACTATTAGATTATTTATACAAAGTGGAACAGCTTCAAAAGGAGAGATTGGGCGAGACCCACCCCCATTGCACAGAGGCAAGGACACACCTGGGAGTTCAAATCCCTGCTCCACAGCAAGCAGAGGAGGGGATTTGAAACTGGGTCTCCCACACCTGTGGGTGAGTGCTCTAATCGTTGGGATAAAGGTTATCCCACCACCTTTATGTAAGAAAGGGCTTAGGTGCCAAACTCCATAAAAGGGTTCACAGCTATGAATCCTGAGCAGAGGGAGGCACCGGTTGAGGGGTGGGGCTTAGGTCTCACCCTTCTCCTCGACATTTCCTATTAGTTACCTTACCTACTGAGCTCCCTGCTCAGTTTGCTTATTTTTGTGAATCCCCTTCTGAGGCACTTAACTCTCCCCATGCATTGTATAGAGAGCCTGGGCACCGAACTTGGGGCCGTAACATTAGTTGCAACACTTCGTCTAATTCCCCATTGCAGATCTAGCCCTGAGCACCTTGCAGGATGCAGCCACCATGCATCAGACTGAGCCCTACCCATTGACTTCAGGGGGCCTAAAGTCAGATGCTTGGAGAAGGGATTATGGGCCAGATTCTCTGCAATGGCCAAGATACACTCAGTTCAGCACCGGGGGCGGGGGGGGGGGGAAAGCTTTCAGGTATCTAGTTATAATTCCCTGATTCTGGGGCTGGTTCTGCACCTGAGGGCTTCTCTTCACTCCACTAGCTGGTCCCCAAAGGACTGTTCACCAGCTGAGAATTGTATTTCTGCCATGCCCCTTTGCTACCGCCAATGGACCCTCCACCATGGGGATGGGAGGGGGGTGGCACCAGAGCGTAGGTATGCCAGCCCTTTGCCTGCTGAGGGATACTAATATGACAGTAGAATCCTCAGTAGGAAATATAAGGGCAATTTCCACTCCCTTTGTGCTAATGAAAATGTTGATCCCTGCCCTTTCATGACTGTTAAGCTGCTTACGCAACGTGGGCACTATATAAATAAATACATAATAAAATAATTACATTTTAAAATATATTTAAGGAGGCACTGGCACAGAGCCAAAATTTGATCCACCTGAAACACTGAAATGTGTCAGAACACTAGAAATTCATTTTCCCAAACACTGTGCTTGTTTTGTCCAATGTAGAGCATACTTTTACCCCTTAAATATTCTATCAGTAAGAATACTTTTTGTTTTCTATTGATAGGAAGAAGTCAGTTTTTAAATTTAGTAAGGTATGAAAGTGTGACTTGGTTTTCCTCTCTAACAATCATTAAAATTACATCTTTTCTATTTCTTCTTTATTCTTTTTATAATATGGGTTATAGTCCTTTCTGCATGGATGCATTTATCAATTCTATGCTGAAAGTAACAGTGCTGCCAAACCCAACCATTCAAAATCATGATTTAGGCACTCCCCCACCCCCAATCATGAGATTTATTTTAAGCCAATTTCTTTTTAAAAGCCCCCAAGTCTTTTATTGTCCTTTTGAACAATCACATTTTCAAGTTTTCCTCCACAATCATAAGGATTCTAAACATACTTTTAAAATAAATGAACACTGAGATTCTCACATTATCACTTGACTCCTGGAGCTAGAGCTTTAAGAAAGACACCAAATAGTACCTTTCCCAGACCTGAAGAAGAGCTCTGTGTGGCTTGAAAGCTTGTCTCTCTCCCAACAGATACTGGTCGTATAAAAAGATACTACCTCACTTACCTTGTCTCTCTAATATCCTGGCACTGATATGGCTACAACTACATTGCAGATACCAAATATCATGTAAGTTATTATAAAAGTCAACAGAATTGGCAACACTGAACATTTAAGCATAAGTTATTTTTAACTACTGATGGATTGGAAACGTAAAATAGAGATTCTGATTTTGTATTGAACTATGAAAGAGAGCAATTTCAATCCATTATCAAGTTATGAAACTAATATTTACATCATAAGCCATCTTCTAAAAGTCCAAGAAAATGAAGCAAATATGCTCAGCACAATGAAAAACAACATACTTTGCTTTGTAAGTGCTAAACAGTTAACTGGATTCCACATTAATAAAGCAAATGCTTTTATTAATGTCCAGAGAACAGCTGAAGTGAGGTAATAATTGGCAGGGACTGACCTTGGGCTAATTTGAACAATCCAGACTCAAAGGAAACCCTTTACTTTTACGAAGCGCCTCTCCACACACCTCTGCTCCTAGATACAGAAATACTGTATCTGCCATCAGGTTCATTTTTCACATTAGCAAAAACACCTTAAAAAAATCCAAAAGAATACAAAAAGAAAAGGAGTACTTGTGGCACCTTAGAGACTAACAAAGAGCTGTAGCTCACGAAAGCTTATGCTCAAATAAATTTGTTAGTCTCTAAGGTGCCACAAGTACTCCTTTTCTTTTTGCGAATACAGACTAACAGGGCTGCTACTCTGAAACCTGTCAAAAGAATACAAACATTCCCAAAAGCCCCCACATTAAGTGACAGAATTGTCTGGAAATGGCAACAGTACGAAAATGTACTGCTAATGAGTTGCAGCTCTGCATCATAATTGAACATCCAGATTTCCATTTACAAAAGAAGGATGTGCTCAATAAGAACAAACAAAACGTAGGGCCAAACAAAGAAGCGCCAACAAAAAAAGTACAGTCACTGACAGAAATTTCAGCCTAATGGCTGAAGACATGATGATGTTTGGTATGTGAATATTTCCCCTCCACCCACATTCACAAGGGCTTTTATTCTCTTGTAACAGTTAGGCACAATAATGTTAGGTAATTCAGCCAGCCTATATTTTTAATTTGCTTCTTGAGCTGTGGCATGCTAATCAGAGCACTTGGAGTTTCCCTGATAAATATTTGTGATAAAGGCTTTCACACTTTTCAGTCTTTAAAAACAAAGCTTCTTGGGAAGTTATTTTCATCCCTCAAGGAATAATGCACACACACAAAAAGGAAGAACACAGAAAAAATAAAATTGCCACAAATAAAAGAAATTAAGCCTGCCATAAAGTCTGTGTTTCATGTTAACAGGCTGCACTATCCTGCTGTGTTGACTATAATACTCTATCACAAGCACTGTCAGGGGCCCATGCTGGGTGGCTAATTAAAACAATTACAGAGACAAAGAAGATATCAATAGCATTCCAAGCAGCAAACAAAGAGATAAAGTAGTGAAGATTTAAATTATCAATGGTTGATCTCTTCAGTCTGGTTTTGAAGTATGGACAGTGTCCCCAACGTGGTATCAATTCAAATAACTGAGGTGTTGGTTGGTTCAATTGTAATTATTTGATTTCCCAGGGTGTGTGCGTGGGACCATTAAAAGTAGCTTCTAAAAATAAACAATAAAACAAAATGTCAATATATCTTCTGTTGCATGCAAATTTCTATTGCTTAAAACTGGTATAATTTACAGGATGTTGAAACCATCTTTTTTTTCTCCCGAGCAACTATAGGCATAAAACAAACTCTTCAGTTTTAATTCTAGGTCTTCACAGACCTAAGAGGTAAACATATTATTGAGTGAGCCACTGGAAAAAAATAGATAGTTGCATAAATTAGGCAAGATTCTCTGATTGGGTTAAAGATTTGCCAAAGTTTTGATAAAGGAAATGCCGTAGGCTAGCTGATACATGGAAAAATGGCAAACAATCCTGAAGTGTTTAAAACTCAAGTTGTAGTAATACTTTAGACAAACATGCTTACCTTGATTGAAGCATGTAATCAGTAACTGATGTTTTTCTCTTATCCCAATATAAAGTCAGCTTCCTTAAATTATATTTTTCATTTCATAAAATCTAGATACTCTACCACAAATTGCTATTTTGCAGAAAAAACTTTAAACCATAAATGGGGTTTTAAAAGCATTGTCATGCTCAGCTGGCTATCTGCAAAATATCATGAATTGGGTGGCTCAGGTATGTAAATTAATTCTGAATTCCAGTCAGCTGTGCATTTAATCATCAGGGTAAAGAGCCAAATATTCCAATTAACCAAGAAGCAATCCTTGAGGGGCAAAGACAGCATTTTGCCTGTCACCCACCTCCCTCCACAGAAGAAAAGTTATTGGGAACACAATAGGTAGTAGGGGAAATACAGTAAAAATATTTAATGTGAGCAACTAAAAGCAGACATTAAAGACAAAATTTCAAAATCTTGGCCCAGTTAGTGGATCCGCAAAAATGCAAATACACTTAATGCATCTGAAAAAATCTGAATGAAAGTGCCAAAATGGTCCTTTCAGCATATAATTACCCATAGTACAGATACAAGCACTGGGCAACACAGTCATTGCACCTACCTTTGAAAAACATGTTCCCAATTTACATATAATTATGAATAAGGATTGTAAAAATGTAACTTCAGTTTGTAGCAGTTCTGAACAACTCTGAACTTATAATTCAATTGTAAACAACTGTAAAATACATCTTTGTCTGTGTAAGTGAAATAAGATAAACAAATTTTGAGAACCTGATTTTTCACTGCAGCCCCAAGTTGGCACAATTTTTGCATGAATACATATGTACAGTACCTATTTCTGAAAGGTCAAACACATAAGCAAGTAGGTATGAGAATGTAGGTTATGACAATGCAAATTCTAATATCAACATGAGCAGGGATTAGGCTCCAGCACCTGACAGTGCAAAATTGTGACAGAAGCTGGATCTGAAGATCAGGGCTAGGTTTTGAATTGGACTTTCCAAATGAGCAACCACATCTAATATATCAGCTAATTTTACTGAATTTTATAGTGAATTAAAGAACAGACAATGATCTCTTTGAGGCTCTTGCATGCATCCAGAGCTCAGGATAGTCTCAAGTCATAAATAAATTGAAAGAAGCAGGTTGTTATTGCAAGTGCTGCATGAAACGTTGCAATTTTGATTCAGAGATCTTGTGAATATTTTCTTTAGCTTCAACATGTGTGGGATATGAACAGCCTCAATTACACATATGAATGAAGCCAAAATCTCAAACAGAAATTCAGTGGAAACTATAGAGTTTCACTTGGTGCTGTGTTGCTAAACAAAATATCTTGTAGTGCTGATGCAAAAACAGAAAATAGGCCCAGGTTCATTTGAAACTAGACCCAGGTTCAGCCAGAAGGTTTGTGAACTTTAGCAAACCTCTCAGAACTGGGTTTGAGCTTGTATTTTGGAATCCAAATCCAGAAAAATTTGACATGGGTTTGTGTTTCATTGAGGACATTTTGCACAGCTCTAAAAATAGGCTCTTTATTGAAGTGTATGAGGATTGTTTTCAAACACACAAACTTATTCATATTGCAGGGACATATGACAGTAGGTGATAATTTCTGCAATTTCTATAACTCAAGAAATCCAAGGAGTAAGAACAAAAATGACTGTGAGAATCTCTCCCTAATTGTTTTGAGACCATAGTTACATTATAGTCATCCATGTTCCCAGCCTATGATTGGTATAGAAACAGCAATGTGTGCAGTATAGTTGCCTATGGTGCAATATATCTGCCTATCTTGACTACCCATAAATCCCACCACTTTCAGCACTGCTTCTGTCTCATCACGCTGACTCCCATTGGTTATCTATTTCTTCTGCAGTTGATATCATGAGCAGGAGATGCAGATTTGGCTTGGGAGTAAATGGGAGATGACGGAATCAAATTAAAGCCTTCCATCGAAATAGCCATGTTTACATCAGGGGTTAGGTTGGCATGCACTGCAGCTACACTGCTCTAACTTTTAAGTATAGCCCAAGCCTAAGTAGGAGAAAATGAAATATTTGCCAGTTGCCTGTCCGTATGTTCTAAATAATAGCTGTTGTTCCCCGAGCAAAATCCTCTCCTCTACGTTTCCTTCCTATTTTTGCCTCATTTTCTCCAGTTTATAGTTCTATTTTTAAAGCCTATATTATCTATTAATGTTAATCTGTCTCTCTGTCTCAGACAGGGTTAAATATGTAACTTATTTTACTTAGAAAAATAGCTGGAGAGATAATGGCAAGACTATATCACCAAGCATTCTAAAGAGGATCTGTTCTTTACACTTTGTGAATAGGAAAAACAAAACTGGTCTTTGAATTTTATTAACCAATGTAATTGCTTTTAACACATCAGGAAGAAAGGCAATGACTTTAAGACCTGTTTGTATAATAATGGAAATACTATGGTTTCTCACTGGCTAACTGTTAAAACATCATTTCTTTTGTACAGCCACTGGCAATAGTTATATAATCCCTTAACCACAATGGTGTTCTGTAACATTTGCCATGGCTACTGTCTAAATTCTTGCCAAGCTTTTCATCATATCCACAGAACAGAGATTAAATTAATGTAACTGCTAGCTTCAATTCATACTAGTGCTTGTAAAAACTGCTTTGTCAAAGCACTTAGTTCAACTTTGCAATAAATATCAGAATCCAATGAAGACTATTAAATCTGACTCATTGCCTACATACTTATTATATTTGGAGACACAGTCAGCTATTATTCAACAGTGATACAAACTGTGGTGAATATAAGACCTGGCCTATAAAACTTCCTCATAAAAACTCACTGCAAGTCATGTATTAGAAGAATTAAGTGCAAGTTTGAAAATGGGCAATATTCATATCTGAAGATTCAGGTTCTTTGATCTGGCAGGAAGGTGAATATGAATCCAGAAGAAAATAAGAACATCAAGTGCTTAGCTTTTGGAGAGCTGCTTGGAGCTTTCTCTACTGATGAAGATTTCAGAGAACTTTTTGAAGTTACTTCTATTCTGCTTTTATTTACTGAAAGATCCCCTTTTCTATGAAAATTTATCAAGGTTTTTATTACAAGGACTGAGAATGACTATTTTTTGTTTATGGGAGGGTAGCAGTAATTTTAAAATGAGACTCCCAAACTCTGAGGCATGCAACTCAAGTCACCGAGTCCTGATTCAGCACAACATTTAGGTATGGGCATAACTTTAACCACATGAATAATCCCAGTGGTTTTGAGTGCATTGCTGGATTGAGGCCATAGTGCACAAAATGGCCAATTAACGATCTTTGCACTTGAAACTCCCCAGTTTGCACTCACAGTTGCAAAGTTTTCACACACAGACCTATTGATTGTTCATGCAAATTGAATTCACATTTTGAACATGCATTTCCAAGCCTAATTTTCTGAAAACCAGACCCTGATGGTTTAAACTAAACCAGGATTAAAAAAAAAAAAAAACTCTCCTGATTTTTATTTATGTAAAGCTTATTCATCTTCTTTTGGCCAGGAAAAGGGGGCAATGTTAGGGTCTATCATGCTTCTATTGTTATTGCTGGCAACAGCCATCTTGTGGAAAGTGACAGCTAGAGCTGGAAAACAATGGCAAATTTTCAGCAAAAAATTTGCGGACATTGATATTTCTAATGTTTTGAAATGTACCAGTCAGCTCTAGTGACAGCAATAGGAATCCCTCAGTAGGGGAGCTGTAGAGCTCTGCTAACCATTCAGAACAAAGTGTGAGATCAGGTTTTACTGTGATTCCAAAACTCAAGCCAGATATTGACTAAAGTGAGATACTGACAAAGCTTTCAATTGCACATATGCCAGGTTTTATTTGTCACAGCTGTCAGAGACAGAGTTGAATCATGGTGACCCACATGTCAATGGCTTTCTATGACTTCATTTTGAGTATTTTAGGTCATTTGAAATCAAAGCAAAATTTAATGAGAACTAAAAAAATAAAAATAAAAATAAAAATGAATTGCCAAAACCCATAAGAACTTAAACTGTTGCATTTTGTACAATTGGAAGGGACATCCAATGTAAAAGACTGTTAAAAAAACAATACCTCCTATGTTAACATTAGACTAAACAGTCAGAAGAACTGGAATCATTTTGTACCTTCCAGTTAAGAATCTCCATAAGAGCTTTACAAACATTCATTTAGTCCCACACAACACACTTGTGCAGCTGCATAAGTATTATCCTCATTTTACAGAAGAGGAAATTGAGGAACAGAGAGATGGAGTTGCCCAAGATCAGAAAGGGAGTTTGAATGCAGGGTAGAGCAGTGGCAAACAGACCGATGATCTAAGCACTAGATTTTGTTCTCTTATGGCATAGCTCAGTATAGTCTACTGCTTTACAATTTATTGCTTCTTTTATTTTTGACATCAGTGAACCATAGAAGGCTGAAAATTCGTTGTTCCCCATAGAATTGAAACTAAACATTTAACATCAGTTAACTAATGCCATCTTGGTAACCAGATGATTCTCATTGTATTTAATTAGTCCCTTAAATTAATGAGTGATATTACAAAGAAACCGTCTTTCCTGATTTACAGGATACTGATTTTCTCTGCTGACTGTCAATATGCTTTTAAAGATCCTCATATTTTCCCGTGTTGACATATGTACACAAGCACAGCTGTGCAATCGTCAGTGAATGACAGGGCAGGCAAGGCTTGTGGTCTAAAACTAAGGCCTTTTCTACACACACAAGTTGTATCATTTTATATGGGTACAGTTAAAATGGTAAAACACACTTAGAGTGGACACAGTTATATAGGTATAGCTTATTCCCATCAGGGAAGGGGAATAAGCTATACTGGTATGGTACCAGTAGTGACTGCTATAACTGTTTTAGTAGACAATCCACTATAGTAATTTTTTACTATAATTATATCAGTAAAAAACCTCTTTGTAGATCAGGCCAGAGCTAGGAAAACATCTACAGTGTGAATTGAAAATAAGATCAGGAATATGTTTCTGTGAGACAAAACAGAGAAACAAATGAAATAAGTGGGAAAAAGCCCTATAATCTAGGACAGTGCTTGCAATTTGATTTGTAGGTGTGAAACAAAGATAGATATACAATTAGTGACATTGTGTTGTAGTGGTTGCTGAAGCAATAAAGATCTATGAATAAAAGTCTGATGCTACGTTTTAGGCCTAATTAAAAACCAGTGTTCATATAAAAACAATGATATTAGATCTGTTTAGAAAATGTAAATATGGTTAAAATGGCTGATGTGTGCATAAATGAGAATGTCACAACATTTTTGCCAGTCTGATCCTTGATCCTGGCAAAATGCTGAGAAGAGGTGCTATACAGGTCTTTGTAAGGTGACTGAATCTGTAAATGTGATGTCAAACTAAATTGTTTGGAATCCACACTAGTTATCTATTGTAAATATTGCAGTCTTGTTTCAACACTGGGCTAAGAGGCCCCTTGCTATTGTCATTATTTTGTAGTGCCCAAAGAGATGCTTCAGAGAAGACAAAGAAAGACATGGTCACTGATCCGGATCCCAGATGTACAGATACCAAGGTGATGGGTGCTGTATAGGTCTGCTTTAAAGTCCAGTGAAGTCAACAGGAATCTTTGATTATAATGGGCTTTGGATCAAACCCTATACAAACCTAAACTGAACAGGATAACAAAGTATAAGCTGGGTCTTGCCTACACTCAAAAGTTGTATTATCTCCCCCCCATTGTGGATGCAGTTATACCAGTTATACCTATAGCTTATTCTTGCATGGGGAGGAGAATAAACTGTACCAATATAAGATACTTTAATACTGGTATAAATGTGCTCATACTAGGGGTATGTCTACACTGGCAGACTTATAGCACCGGCAGTTACAGCGCCGCTTAGAGAGCGCTGAAGGGAAACCGCTGTTGTGTGTTCACGCTGTCAGCTGCCTGCGCAATAGCGTGTTCACACTTGCAGCACTATTCGGAACGGTGCACTCTGGGCAGCTATCCCACCGAGCATCTCTTCCTCTTCTGCCGCTAAGAGTTGTGGGAAGGCGGAGGAGGTCACGGGGCATCCAGGGTCCTGTCCCAATGCTCCGTGATGCATTACTTTGCATCCCAGCAATCCTTGTATTTCCATCCGCATTTGGCACCATTTTTCAATGGTTTGTGTACTGCACGCTCTGCCTCTTCGGTCTGCAGGAATGGATCCTGCACTATTGACCAATATGCTGCTCGCTCTCACTAAAACATCATGAGTGGTAGTCGAGTTATTCCTTAAACCATGAAGGCAAGAGGAGTGCAACATTGACCTTGTCACGCGTAGTAGCTACGACCCGAGATTGCTTGTGGCATTCACGGAGGTGCTGACCACAATGGAACGCTGCTTTTGGGCTCAGGAAACAGTCACTGACTGGTGGGATCACATCGTCATGCACGTCTGGGATGACGAGCAGTGGCTGCAGAACTTTTGGATGAGGAAAGCCACATTCATGGGACTGTGTGATGAGCTCGCCACAGCCCTGTGGCACAAGGACACGAGAATGAGAGCTGCCCTGCCGTCGGAGAAGCATGTGGTGATTGCACTGTGGAAGCTGGCTACTCCAGACCGCTACAGATCGGTGGCTAACCAGTTTTGAGTGGGAAAGTCATCCGTTGGACTTGTGTAGACGGAAGTGTGCAGGGCCATTAATCGCATCCTGCTCCGAAATACCATGACTCTGGGCAACATGCCTGACATTGTGGATGGCTTTGCACAAATGGGGTTCCCTAACTGCGGAGGGGCAATAGATGGTACATATATTCAATTCTGGCACCAGACCATCTAGCCACCGAGTACATTAATCGGAAGGAGTATTTCTCTTTGGATCTCCAGGCGCTTGTGGATCACCGTGGGCGTTTCACGGACATTAATGCAGGCTGGTCTGGAATGGTGCATGACGCACGCATGTTTTGGAACACTGACCTGTTCAGGAAGCTGCAAGCAGGAACTTTCTTCCCAGACCAGAAGATCACCGTAGGGGAAGTCGAAATGCCCCTTGTGATTCTGGGAGACCCTGCTTACCCCTTAATGCTGTGGCTTATGAAGCCATACACGGGGCATCTTGACAGCAGCAAGGAGCGGTTCAACAACCGGCTGAGCAAGTGCAGAATGACTGTTGAGTGGGCTTTTGGGTATTTAAAGGCCCACTGGCGCTGCCTATATGGGAAGCTGGACCTGGCTGATGACAATATTCCTATGCTTATAGCCGCATACTGTACACTCCATAATATTTGTGAAGGGAAGGGTAAAAGCTTCACTCAGGGCTGGACCGCTGAAGTTCAGTGCCTGGAGGCTTAATTTGAACAGCCAGAGACCAGGGCTATTAGAGGGGCGCAGCGCGGGGCCATAAGTATTAGGGATGCCTTGAGGCATCAATTTGAAGCTGAAAGCCACTAATATTTGTTGCTATGCTCGAGACTGCAGTGCTTGTAATGCCTGGAGGTGATTGTGATTGGTGCAGATGATGCACTATGAAGGTTCAAGATAACTGTCTGTTTCTTTGCAGAGCTCTGTTTGCTTTCAATTAATAGAATAAAGATTGTTTTCAAACCAACACAATTCTTTTCTTAAAAAACAACAAATGGAGGAGACAGACAGACAAAAAAAAAAACAAAACACATCAGCAATGAGGGGATGGGGGAAGGGAGGGTCCCAGGAGGAGGTGGAGTCCCAGGATGGTTAAAGATTTGTGTATGTCCAGGGATCATATCCAACCTTCTCCTTTGGAGTTCAGTGCAGCGGGTACTATATTTCAGCAGGACTAAACTGCAAAGGGATAGGTGTTGAGGGCAGTGGGTACTGGGAGTCCGCAGTGCTGGACTGTGACGGGGGAAGGAGTGGAATGCCGGGGGTACAGACTGGAGCTAGGAGGTTGATAAGAGTGTGTTGGCAGTGTCTGAGGGGTACATGGGAATGAGTTTTGCGACAGCAGCTGCAGAGGAGGGCGGGCACGGAGCTGCTCAGTTTGAAGAGGTAGTATCATCTGGAGCGTGTCTGCTTGGCGCTCCATAATGTTTAAGAGCCGCTCCGTGGCTTCATTCTGGTGCGCCGCATTCTCCTTTCAGTCCCTCTTCTCACTGTCCCGCCACTCCTTCAATTCCTGTTTTTCGGCTGTGGAGTGCATCATAACCTCAAGCAGAAAGTCCTCCTTAGTTTTTCATGGCTGTTTTCTAATTCTGCGCAACCATTCAGCCGGCGATAACAAAGAGAGAGGCTGGGCTCCCAAGGTCATCTCTGTGAAGCCAAAACGCAACGTTTTACAGAAGCAGTATTGTTTGCAACACAGAGAAAATTGATTCAGTGATTTAAAACACAGCCACTATTCACATACCTGTCGCTAACTGGCTGACCCCAGGCAAGCACACATGAGCCACAAGACCCCCAAAATGGTGAGTAGCTGCAGGGGTAGGGGACATCCGTGTTCCCGGACCCTACTGTCCCACATTTTCCAAAGGCTGTGTTCATTATGGAAGATATCTCGCTGCTGAGGGTGAGTAGGGAATCCTGCAAGCCTGTGGGTTACAGATGAGCCCCATAGGGGTCAGGGCAGGTGCTGCAATGATCCCCCCACCCCTCCCCAGTGAAGGCAGAGTGGCGCGGGAAAGTTACCCCTAATGGGGCAAGAAACAAAACAGCTCTGCCAAAGAACCTGTGGCAGAGGATTGCCCAGTATCTCCATGAGAGTTTCCTGGAGATTTCTGAGGCAGATTCCCGTGAAGTGAGGGAGCCAATCAACACCCTGTTCCGCTGCTCAGACTCGGCCTGTGGTGGTACGCGCATCATACAGACACAAGCCTCCTTCCCCCAACAACTCGCTTCAGTGATTCCCAAAATCAAAGCCACTTACCAGGGGCCTCCTCTCCTGTTTGTGCTTTGCCAAGATCTGACAGCTGTGACTGGCTAGCCTCCTCCGGGTCATCCTCTGCCTCTGGGTCCCGCTCCTCCTCCTCATCCAAGATTTCCTCCTCATGGCTCGGCCCACTCTCAACTGGCATGCGAGCCACCGAAATATCCACAGTGGCCTTCGCAGTGGAAATGGGGTCACTGCGGAGTATCAGTCCAGCTCTCTGTAGAACTGGCAGCTCGTGGGCACAGCACTGGACTAGTGGTTTGCCTCCAGTGCCTTGTTGTAGATGTTCCACAGCTCCTTCACTTTGATCCTGCACTGCAGTGTGTCCCGGTCATGGCCCCTTTCTATCATGCATTGTGAAATCTGTCCGTAGGTGTATAATGCCTCTGGCTGGAGCGCAGCTGGGACGGGACAGCCTCCTCTCCCCAAATGGCGATGAGGTCCAGCAGCTCAGCACTGCTCCAAGCGGGGGCATCGCCTGGTGCATGGAGCAGGCCTGGCCACCTGGAAAGATGCGCTGAGACCACTTCACGCATCACTGAGCAAACAGGAAGAGGACTTTCAAAATTCCAAAGGAATTTATAGGGTGAGGATGACGGTTGGTCACCTGAGGGCAGGACAGTAGAGTTCAAACTGATGACCAGAGAGGCAAGAACAGGCACCCTCCGGAGGCCAACTGTAGTGCCGTAACTGACCAGGGTGTCTACACTGGCACCAGGGCGCTATACCCCTGGTGCAGAAAGCTCTACGCCTCTCGTCGGGATGGTTATTTTTAACTGCGCAGTTTCTGCGCACTAAGTGGTTTGGCAGCGTGTACACCTCGGGAGTTACAACTCAGAAAGCTGCTTTACTGCGGAGAAACTTGCCAGTGTAGACAAGGACTAGGAGTTGTACCAGTATAAATATTTCAGTTAAAAAAAAACCCTACACCCCCTAATCAAAATTATTATACCAACACCAAAACTGTGTAGACGAGGCCCTAGTTCAGACATGATAAAATGAGTGCGTGCCCAAAAGTTGAGGTGGGTTGGGGCAAGCCAGGATGAGGAAAAAGCAGTTAGTTAGTAAATTACTTCACATTTCTTTAGTTTAACTGCACCCGAAGGAAGAAAAAGAAACTAAAAGGATGGTGAAATAAGTAGGTTTAATGAATGCCTGTAAGGCCAGACAATTGACATCAGCACCTTGTCTGTCAGTCACTGTAGGAAGTAGGAGATGTGTTAAGAATAACAGGCCATTTCCGCTTTCCCCGTCCCAACCTCCCAGCTGTACTACAAACCAGCAGAGAAAGCCAAGGCCAAGTCAGTTAGTGACATCTTAAGGCTAATAACAGAACTGGCAGGATAATTTTGTTGACACACTTTGTACACAGTAGCAGAGCCAAGTATATTAAAATACTGGAAGAGAGTATTTCCAATCTGATGTATCTGAACATCATTAGAATAATGCATGGGCTCCACTGAGCTGATAATTGATGCATGCAGCTTGTAAAAAGAGAATTCAGCTATTTTAAAATAAATTAAAATTGACATTTTAATTAAAATGCTTCTCACTGTAAAAGTGAACAGAAATGCTTTAAAATAATTATGGATGGAGGAAGGGAACCACTGTTTATGATCTCAAGTCATGATTAGATTAGATAGGGGAAGCTTAAAAGTTACAAATACAATTTAAAAACAAAATATTTTGAAATCATTTTATCTTTTATTAATGACTTATATGCCACCAAAAGCATGTTAGGTTTTTCACAAGCAAATAAGAGAACAAGGTCCACTCTACTCCAAGGAGTTTACAGTATTAAAGGCCTAATCCTGCAAACTTTACTCACTCAAGTATTCCTTATTCACACAAAGAAAAGGAGTACCTGTGGCACCTTAGAGACTAACGAATTTATTTAAGCATAAGCTTTCGTGAGCTACAGCTCACTTCATCGGATGCATGATGAAGTGAGCTGTAGCTCACGAAAGCTTATGCTTAAATAAATTTGTTAGTCTCTAAGGTGCCACAAGTACTCCTTTTCTTTTTGCGAATACAGACTAACACGGCTGCTACTCTGAAACTTTTTCACACAGGTAGTCCCATTAATGTCAATTGCCTGTAATGTCCAGACAGTAGCTGTTAAACTCTCATTGACTTACACGCAGTAAACTACTTGGTACTTAACTTAGCTTTTCATCCTTCCAACTTAAGCTACATGAGTAGACCTGGCTGGGACTTGAAAATGTGGCTCCACGAAGCTATTTCAAAGACCACTATACTTAGAATACTTATAGACCACTAAACCAGAGACACAGTCCAGCTGTGGTGTCCAAAGCATTTGCTGGTGGCGTAAAGAGCTGGCTGGTTCTGCGGGGTTGGCTCCTCCTGGTTTTTAGCTGGCAAAACTCACTAAAAGACAGCTAGAAATACTTTCCTAATATTAATTTCAGTGTAAAGTCATTGCTGTACTTGTCACAGGAGGTCTCCATAAAAGAAAACTGTTGAACCGCCCCCCAGCAGTAAGCTGCCTCTTCCATCTTCAGACAATGATTCACATACAGTGTAGCGGAAGAAGAGGATTCAAAGAGTGCTGCTCTGAGAGTATTTTATTTCACAGCCTGTTACACAGACACAGTGAAAAAAGCTTGTTAAAAAAAAAAGGTTGCTCTCTGGCAACAAAACAGCCTCTCTACATGCCGCATGAGGATGGCTGAATTTTTGACAAATACAATGAAACTTTATTCCGTAACTTCATGTGCAGTAATGGTTTAAATATACTGTGATGGGGTAGTGTGCATGGAAGGCAGTAGCATCTAGCCGTCAGCACACATTACCTTCTAGCATGGACCTTTAAGGGTCTGGAAGAGTTGAACAGATATAGGGAGAGACGCAAGGGTCCCACCAATGAATGGTACTTGGGGGAAAGAATCCTGACACTGTATGTTTAAGGCCCCAAAGCCTTGAAGAGAGGGTAGGGCAAGGCTCCCCTCTCACCCAATCAACTGGGAAGGGGTTGGAAGAAGGGGACCACCCTCCTGGAGCTGGGTTTGTATCTCAGGTCTCTTGCCTCAGAATAATCAGCTGTAAGGGTTTTGCCAGTTCTCTTCAGCTGACCACCTTCTCCAGTTAACCTTCCAATCTGGCGGAGACAGCTGCCCTAGCCCCAGCCAGCTTCCCTTCCTGGAAGAGGAGCAGCCTGCCTGAGCTGGGGCCAAAAAGCAGCAAGAAGGGAAGGGGCCTCCAGCTACAACATAGGTGGGGCCACAAGGGGCTGTTTGGGGAGGCACAGCCTTCCCTTGCCTATTAGACGTGCTGCCCATGCCTCTGTATATAGCAGTAGTGAGACCAAATTGGAATACTGCATCAGGTTTGGTGTCCACATCTTAAAAATAGGAGAGGATGCAGTAAAGAGCCACAAATGATTAGAGGAGTTGGAGAAAATGCATTACAGTGAGATATTTAAGGAGCCAAGTCTATTTAGCTTATAAAAGAAGACAGATTTGATTAGTATATAAATGCCTTCAGTAGGAGCAAACATAGGTACTAAAGGGCTTTTTATTAACACATAGCAAGAATGGGTGAAACCTGACAAATTCAGATTAGAATTAAGGCACAAATATTTAGCAATGAGGGTAATTAACCATTGGAACAAACTACCAACAGAACTGGTGAATTCTCCATCTCTTGATGTCTTCAAATTAAGACTGAATACCTTTCTGGAAGCTATGCTTTAGCTAAACAAATCATGCTTTAGCCAATACAAATTGAAATTTAATGGCCTGAGATGGACAGGTCATACAAAATTTTTCTAATGGTCCCGTCTGGCCTCAAATTCTAGAAAATCTCAGTTTGTAAAATGAGATATTACTTACCTAGCTTAGAGGTATAGTGAGGTGTAGTTAAGTAGTATCTGTAGAGTGCTTTGAGATCTTCAGGTGGAAGATGCTAGAGAAGAACGATTGGATCCTATTTGCTGAAGAGCACCACAGTTTATAATGCTATTTTTGTTAGATTAAATCAGATTTCCATATAGTTCAAATGTGTGCACAACTCCATGTGCAGTTACTGCCTTTGCAAAGGCAAACGTGCTAACTGCACATGAAAACAGCTCATCAGACTACAGTGATCACTCTAGAAATATCTTAAACAGATTACCTAACAGATTTACATGCACAGTTATGGTGATTGTGGGAACAGTTACCTGGCTAATCTGTATGAAAATCTGTCCTTTTAAGGTTTACATATTTAGTATCTTGGATATTATGTCACACTCTGTGCCATTTGCTCGGGAGAGACCTACTCAATGGGTAGCGTATTCTATAATTATCCATTACGCTGTCTTTAGAACTTGTTCTGAACCACCTGAGGTTTCCAGAGTAGATATTCCACTGTTATGATGTACACCTGGACATTCCCAAACAGTTGCATTGGGTGTATGACAGTGCACAATTTGTAAAATGCTTTTTGTGGTTGATAGATGAAGTGCTTTAACTGAGGATAACCAGGATTCCCCAGTATTTGGTAAAATCCAGCCTGGGTAGTGAATCAAGCTTTCCGGGAACATCTGGCACCCAAAGTACCCAATGCCAGTGGAACTATTGACACACATTTTTAATACATAACTACTGTTGTATATATGCAGAGCCAACAGTGTTCAGCATAAAAGGGTATTTTAAAGTGCCAATAAAACCACTTACCTTTTACAACACATTACTGTTACTCTACTCCTCCCCCTCCCACCAAAAGCTCTTCTTTTGAACTAAGTAACTTATATATTGGGCCATTGTTATAAAGTGGGTATTTATAGCAGATTTTATAGCAGATTTCCATGGAGTAGAAAGGAGACTTGCTTTTAAATGCAGCTTTAACAGGCAACTTTGCATTGATATCATTATCAACAGGTTGTAGGTATAAAGTGAGTATGTTCATGTAGGGGCTTTGACCTCTGTTTCAGCAATTGCAGCAACACTTTATTTGCTTCTCTACCAAACAATTTGTTTTAAAATTCCTTGGGCTCATTTAACTGTGATTAACCAGCTTTCTAAAATATTAAATTAGGTCAATTCCTGGATTGCTGAATTTAGCGGATATAATTGTTCTGCATTTCTAACTTTGCCCTCTTTCTTAAACTGCAATAAATGATTCATGATCATGAAAAAAAACAACTCCAAGGGTATTATTACTATAAGATGATCACTGACACTTGGCCATAACTTGTGCTTCATTATGCCTCAGGGTTGCATTTATCTAATAGAAATCCATTTGCTACCGACGGCTCAGCTCATCAGCCATTCTAACTACCTCCTTGCTGCCAAACTATTTTGTATTATGATAGTGATACCTACTTACATCAGATAAGTCAGCTGGAAGGGTAAGCATGACAGGTTTCACTGAAAGTTTTCCACTGCTGAATTCCCTACTTCACCAAGAAGAATGATCCACAGCAAAATACATCTGCTGTTAGTAACAGTTTTAAAGCAGCATAGCTTTAAATTAGGAATACAGGGGGCTCAGTTGTGAGGGTTCCCTCAAGCAATATGCTTTGGGTTTGTTCAAATCGAAGTTCTTTCTCTACTTATATTTGTATAATGATATTTAATATTTTAACTTTGAAAACAGCTCTGATCTCCTGTGATATAGAAGGAATCAACTTTTTGTTTGATGTACTAGACACTTCATATTGATGCTGCATTGTGTTTGCCTGGCAACCTTTTTTCTTTAGGTTTTATTGTTTCCTAGTCAGTCTTCACTATGTCATGTAAAACTCATGGTTTTCTTAAAGAACAGGCTAATTGTGCATGTAAATACTTGGATGTCACACAGAACTTGTATAATTGTGTAGCTAAATGGCTAAATTATGAATTTTGTGCATGTAATTATTGGATTTAAATATGCAAATGCAGCAATATAGGTATGCAACTATCCAATGTTAAACATCTGGCACAGAATATTAATAGATTATTGACATGTCAGAAAGATAAACGGGCAAGTAGCACAAACTGATTTGCTTTATTTGGTCTTTTCCTAATTAAAATTTGGTCTTTTCCTATGGAAAAGTTATGCAATTTTTTGTATCGAGGAATATCACTGAGTGCATTCTGACTAGGAGCCTGATCCAGAGCCCACTGAAGTCCATGGCAAGAATCCTATTGACTTCAAGGGGCTTTAGATCAGGCCCCGTATAAGGATCTTGTGTGTTATATATGCAGCTACATATTTCTAAACATGTATTTTGTAGATGATGCCACATCAAAGACAATATTAGTAGGTTGGGTTTATTAGTATGATTCCACTGCAAACAATAATCTGATTTACCAGATGATTTACCAGATTAACTCCCTTCTCTTCATGTATCAGTATATTTATGTCTGCATCTGTAATTTTCACTCCGTGCATCTGAAGAAGTGGGGTTTTTATCCACGAAAGCTTATGCTCAAATAAATCTGTTAGTGTTTAAGGTGCCACCAGACTCCTTGCTGATTGACCAGATCTCTCTTTTGCTGTAGTTTCATCAAAGTACTGAATTATATACACTTAGCTGAGACCAGCCCACATTAGTTGTTTTAATGCTTAGAACTTTATTCTCAATTTCAAACAAGGTGTAAATGGGAGTCATTGACACTGTACTGAACTTTTAATGCTGACATGCTATTTGGAGACCATCAATTGTAGATCTTTTGGGGAGAGCCTTCACTCACAATCCATTATAAAGAGCTTTATCAAACTGTAAACATCTTAGTTTTATTACAACTGCCCTGGAGGAGGTGGTGAAACTTATATCAGCTGTACATCTATTTTATTGTTTTTTCTTCCCTTTTTTTCCTTGATCATCAGTCTGTCAAGGCTATCATGATTTACATTTAAATGTAAAAGTGGACTGTCCACCACATAGTCTTTGAAGCTATTAGCAGTGAAAGATAATCAATTGGGAATGGGTCCCTGCAGAGCACTTCTCAAGCAGAGTCAACCAAAAAGCAATTTTGCTGGCAATCCCCTTCCCCCCATCATGAATATCACTATTAAAAGTAATACCGTCTGCTGATCTACATGGATTTACAAAGCAGGCAGCATTTACTATTGTTTAAAAATTGATTTTTGTATGATAAATTTTGAACACTTTTAAAGGAACGGAAAAAAGCAAAAGTTTGCAACTTGTTCATTTTCTCCTAGCCACATTGTATGCAGAGTCTGATCCAAAGTCCTGGGAGGTCAATGGAAAGTTTTCTATTGACATTAACAGGCTTTGAATCAGGCTTATAAAATTTTAAAAACCCGCTATTTATCCATTTCATTTTACATCTCTCTGCAGAGGCATCTCATGTTGCTGTACAGTTTTAGCAAAAGGACAGACAAAAAACCCTCCATGAATGTTAAGGAAAGGCATTTCCCAGAAACTTTAATTATTTGCCTGCTATGCATTATACAGTTTAAGGTTTATACATTCCTGTTCTTTCACATTCTCCTTCAGGCCATTATGCAGCCCTCAAATGTGATTATCTAGAGTATCTATCTAGGTATTTATACCTTGCTCATCACTGTGGTATCTCATCCAGCAGCAAGTATATTTTCTGTGACCCACTTAAAGTGGGTTTCCAGTAGCATTAAGGCGAAGATTTAAAAGAAAATAGGTGTCAATTATGAAATTAGAAACTTACATCAGTGGCTTGATTTCCAGAAGTGTTACAGGGTCAGCAGCACTTCTGGAAATCAAGCCACTGATCTAGGCGCCTGAATAGGATTTTAGCAACCTAACTTTAGAGGGTTTTTTTTTTTTTTTTTTTTTAAATCTTGGCCTATATTAATACTTCACATTTATAATATGGCAACTTAGTTCAGAGGGACTTAATGTTGCAACACTCCTGCCCTGGTCTATTCTCAAAAGGAATTGGGAATATTTTACGTTTTAAAAACTGAAATCTGCGAGTGAGTTACCTAAGGATACACTACAAGCAAAAAGGTGATGGAGAAGTAGCAGTCCCTGATTCTTGGCTGTTTGGGCCACAGTGAAAGGTGGAGCAGTAAGGGGCCAGTTTTAACTTTTACTGCTGATATAACAGAGCTTACTCCAGTGGAAGAGCAGATGTAGTGCAGCTGTGTTCCACCATTTGCCTGTCATGCCCCTTTCCCGCCACTTTTCAAGAAACGGGGTGTGGCTGGCACAACAACCTACCTTGGCCAATGGAGAGCTCTTTTACACAAGGGGAACTTCCACAGGCTGTCTCTAGCCATTTTATTGTCACTCTGTACTGATTATATGATGTGATGCAAAGTAGCCTTAGTGGATTAGAGAATACTGGCCTAAGCTTCTAGCTCTCCTGCCTGCGAAGAAAACATTGAAGATGTGACCTCAGTCTGACCAAGGGAGTGCTTTTGCTGAATAGCTTATTTTGGCCCGTCCATAAGTGAAATAAGCTATAATCCCCAAAGCTCATTTTTTTGCTGGTATAAGCGCGCCTACATCAGGAGCTTTAGGGTATGTCTTCACTAGTAACGTTAAAGCTCTGCTGTGGCAGTGCTTTAACGTGGCTGTGTAGTCACGGCACCAGCACTGGGAGAGAGCTCTCCCAGCGCTGTAAAACACCCACCCCTGCGAGGGGGGTAACTACCAGTGCTGGTGCACTGTCTACACTGCCATTTCACAGCGCTGAAACTTGCAGCGCTCAGGGGTATGTTTTTTCACATCTCTGAGCGAGAAAGTTGCAGTGCTGTAAAGTGGCAGCGTAGACAAGGCCTTAGCCTGCAGAGGGATGTCACTTGCATATCATACTTCATCACGCTCTTGACCAACATAGCTATGATGGCAAAAGATTGTAGCAGAGACCTGGCCTATGCCTGCAATGCTGCTTATCCTAGTGGAGCTAAACTTTGTAAATACTTCTTAAATGTCCCTCATTCTGAAGACTATCACTCATTTTAGTTGCAAAGATCCCTCTCTTTCACTGTTGAAAATTTACATCAGAAATAGAGAATCCTGCATCTGAGGCCGCAGAAAGAGTTCTCCAGTCTACAGTGAAGGAATAATGATTTTGTGTCCCTCATTTCTCTATCCTTCTGGGGTCCTGGTAGAATGAAAGATGTTTAAGAACAGAGTCTTTCAGTTAGGTGGGCAAACAGATGCAAGAATATACTGAAAGAAAATCTAATTTCTTTTGTAAAACTTTAAAATACTACTTTATCATATTCACTTGATTCTTTTTTCCATAAAATTCACCTTTCTTTTGCCATTAACCAAGAAAAATTTCAGCCAAACCACACTTAATGCCAAGGCAGAACTAGATATCTGGGAGAGAAAATAAGTCTTTCCCTATTAAAGACTTCTAATTCACAGTTATATCTGAGACATTATTTCCTAGAGGTCACTATAGAAACCATTATCTTATGAAAGGTTAGCTGGATAATTGATGAAGGACATTAGTTACTTGTAAAGTTGGTTTCTTGTCTTAAAATTTAAATAAAAAAGATTAAAGATTTTCTAACTGGAGATGCAAAAGGCTATTAGATCATCAAATCAATACCCCTGAAATTACAGGACGCAGGCCTCTCCACAGAGGACATATCAAATATTGTATTGATAGTAGAACATCAATTGCAAGGACAGACACTGAATGCAAGCTGGCTGCCAACATGGAAAAAGGTCAGATGAGAGAGAGCTACAGAAAAATATTGTGCAACATTTCTTTTTTAAAACACAAAAAGGCATTTTATAATTGCTTGTAACTCAGAGAAAGTGTCTCTGCATTTTTCTAACATTTTCATCTTTTTCTCATAAAGATTAATAATAAAAAAACCCTAAGGCTCAGAGTGTGATATTCTTATTCACACTGAATGGTACCCTACACTACTATTGGTTCTGCCAGAGTCACTGAGACTGTATGTGGAATGAAGGCCAAAATGTGATACTTCCATGGGTCAAAGTCCCATCGACTTCAACTGGGGCTAGGGTTTCAACTCATATTTCCAAGCCTAGACCAGCCGTGACTTAACTTTGGGCAAAATCATACTCATCTTAAGGGCTCATCTACAGTGGGGATTTGGTCTGATTTCAGCCAGTGTAAGTGACGACTGGTGTAGCTCCACGAATGCCAACCTCTGGCAGAGTTGATAAATCAAGCTTCAATGTGCATTAGTGTTTACGGTGGTTTTATGCACAGGTAAACTGTATTGGTATAAGTCACAGACTAAGTCCCCCAGAGACGGGGAGAGTAGTGTCACTGATTGAGGAAAATAGCATACAGCCCTGAAACTAAGCCCATAATCCACCCCGCTGCGCTCGCATAGATATTGCAGCACATGACACTTGAGATCACACAGATAACTGCAATACTGACACAAAATGAAACATGTTACGGACATTTCCCTCTGAACTTCTGATTCTTTTTGTTTTGTGTGCTTCCACCTGTTACATTACAAGAAAACACAGGAAAAAATTACATAAAACATTAAGACTAATAATATAGTACAGTCACTCTTACAAATGACAGTTCATCGTCTATGAAACTAAGGCCTATTTTTACAATCAATGTCACATAGTAAACAAAAGCCTTAAGTGTGGGAAAAATATTTTACTTGAAATATGTATACTAAGAATCAATGATTTCTTAGTGTTGTTGCTAATAGCTAGTGAGTTATTGTTATTATTACTGAAAATAGTCCAGGATGAAAACATCATTATTAAAAAGTCAGGACTGTAACTGATATAGCACTCATGCCTTGGGCTCAGTGGGTAAAATGTTCATAAATGCCTATGTGACTTATGCTTCTAAGTCCCAAAGAAAGTCAATGGAAGTTAGTTTCACACACCGTTTAAGCATTTTTGAAAAATTTACCCTATATTTGATATGTTCCTCTTACGGTGAGCAGAATTTACTGCAGCGGAAACTAAGCATGATCTATTTTGTGTAGAGTGGAAGGTACTTCTGTCTAGTAGCCAGGACTCCTGAATTCTGTTCTGGACTCTGCCACTAACTGATAAGGTTACATTTTGGCCAAACCACAAACTCTATGCCTTAATTTACCCAACTGTAAAATAGCTGTAAATACTTACCACAGGGATGTTGTGAGGCTTATGTAAATATCTGCACTCAAACTTCAAGGATCCTCATATTTCAAATCCTCAGATGACGGACACTATATATGTACACTATATATGTACACATATTATTTTCACCGGAAAAGACAGACAAATTGCTTAAGAACCTGATGACTGTGGTGGAATTCCAGGAGGATCTATGAATTCCACGGCACTCAAGAAAAACAAACAAGCTCCATAAGAGAGAGGGACTTGTTATGAATTAACAAGGAAACAATAATTCAGTTGATAGCAGCACGAACATACTAAACAAGTATCAGATATTAAAGCAACACGCTCTATCAGCTCTAATACACAATGGTCAGCACTGCATGTTTGTGTTAGTGTTCTGTGGAAGAAAAAAAAAATCAACTTTATTTCAGGCTACCCTATTTTTGTAGTATGGAGGGGGGAAAAACCTAACTCTATAGATTATTTCCTCAAGTGTAATGCAAACCGCTGAACTGCTGAAGACAGAAGTAGTATGCCATTGTCTATTCATTCTCACCTTTTTATCTTTCCTGTTTATCTTAGAACTATACATAGGACTAGCATAAAGGGCTAGCCTTCATAATACATCAATCTACTGGTTTCCTATTTTAAAAGGTAAACAACTCTGTTTCGAGAAAGTGAAATGCAGATAACAGAATTGTCTAATGGTGACAGTGGAGTTAATATAAGGCTCCTGGGAACTCTGATACAGTAGTGCACACACAGAGGAGCTGCACAAGTGTAAATTCAGCCAATTTTGATCAATAACACTTGTGCAGACTTTGCTTATTTTACACTACTTACTCAGCTGCTCTACTACAGACTGCAAACTGTTTGCAGATTAAAACTAAATTGAGAGGGAGTTTTTAAAATTAATTCTCTGTACACTTACATTATCTATCTAGAAATCTACTTTGAGTGGGACAACACAGATCTTTACTGATTGTCATAGTTTGTTCTTTTAGTTGCTCTTAACATGCTGACAATTTTTGCTGTTAAGTGTCCTGCAACTTCTTATGGAAGTAGCTATAGAGATGTTTTTTCATTTGTAACTAGCAAAGAGTTGAAGACAGAAAAATCACAAAGTTTCTGTTTCACAGGAAATATATGTACTTCAAGTAACTGGCTAAGCTCAAATTTTATCTGAATCTCTGGCACCACCTATAGATGATATAAAATATTTCATCATCACTTTAAAGACAATCTGAAATCCAATATACAGTAATAGCTGCATACAGAGATATGAAAACTACCGAATCTTGCTTTCCAGCAGCTAAAGGTTTGTGCATTTATATTGGAAAAACTGTAATAAACAGACCAAATTATCCTCTTATCCTTCTACTTTCCACACTAAATGGTATCTTGTCAATTTTCAACAAATGGTTGCCTCGAAGTACAGCATCATCGTGTGAGATGAGATGGAATTTAAATTTTCTAGCCAAACTAGCCCGTGAGTCTCTGGTAGCCAATGCTGTAGAGGACATTCTAAAATCAAAACCATAATAAATTGAACCCAGCATTCCTGCCAACTGGAGGCGATGGACCAACTCTTGTTCCACTAGCAGCTAGGCAGCACTATTATGCTCTGGAGTCAGAGGGCTGTCTCGCTGATGATAAAGTCTGCATGATAATGAAAGTTGGGGAAACAGAAGCCTCCAGCTGTGATTGGGAATTGTAATTTACTTAAGAACATAAGAATGGCCATACTGGGTCAGACCAAAGGTCCATCTAGCCTGGTATCCTGTCTTCCGATAGGAGGACTTGTGGCACCTTAGAGACTAACACATTTATTTGAGCATAAGCTTTCGTGAGCTATAGCTCACTTCATCGGATGCATTCAGTGGACAGTGGCCAATGTCAGGTGCCCCACAGGGAATGAACAGATCATCATCAAGTGATCCATCCCGTCGCCCATTCCCAGCTTCTGACAAACACAAGGTAGGGACACCATCCCTGTATATCCTGGTTAATAGCCATTGATGAACCTATCCTCCATGAACTTATTTAGTTCTTTTTTGAACCCTGTTATAATCAAATAAAGCCAGTCTTGGCCTCCTACCTACCCACAGAGAAGTATTTTAAAAAAATTGTTAATTTTCCTAAAATAAAATGGAGGAATAGTAACTGGGAGAACTCACAGGGTATACATTTTGGGAAGCATATTCATTTTGATAATATAAATTTTGGCCCAAAGGCTAAGAGTAAGGATTCGCCCTCTGCCCGAATATCTCAATGAACTAAAATGGGCTCTAAATTAATTTTGAACAGATTCTCCAGCTCACTGGGGCTGAGGATTCCTAAATATTTCATATGTTTGAGTTGCCACCTAAAATTCCAATTATCATAGATTCCCCTATGAGCAAATTTGCTTTTATGCCCAGAATTTGACTTTGCCCAGTTGATTTTATAGTCCAAGAGGTGTCCGAATGCATTATTTAAATAGATTAGGAGCAGGATTTTCAGGTTTAGACACAAGAACATTGCAAGGATAAACAATGATCTTCTGCTGTTTTTGTTGACACTGGTCCCCACATAGATTACAGTGCACTGACCTTGCCAAAACAGACTGCTGCTGGAAATGTGAGTCTCCCAGACCAAACTGGCTCACATGTTTTGGGACTATCCCATGCAATAATACTTTTGGCTAGAAGTAGGTAGGAGGATTAATATGATAACAGATACCTCCCATCATCTTAACCTCTCCAACTCATAGAAAACTTCGTTCTCTAAAGCAGTGCTTGTAGCCAAATGACTTATATTGCTTAGGTGGAAGAACAGACTGCCTCCAGGAACAGAAGCTTGGCACAGCAAGTTGGCTGACCTGGCAGCTAAAGAGCAAGTAACCTTTTGGAAAAGGGGGACCTCTGACAAATTTGAAAAGATTGGGTCTAACTTTTTAGAAACCTTTGATTATTTTTCTCTAGCAGATGGAAACCAAGATGTCATCCTCCTTTCCTCTCCCATTCCTTTACTTTTTTTGTTCGTCTTTTTTCTCCCGTTTATTTTGAAAATATATATTTGCCTAAAGTGGGCATAAGCCTTTGGTGCTTGGTTTATTGAGTTTGCTTTCAAAGTTGTTCTCCAATTGCCTATCATTGCGTACGACAAAGGGGCTGGTTCCTTTAACACAGAAGTCAATAAGGGCTTTGCCATGTCGTTCCACTAATGACGGATCAAACCGAATACCCTCCCTTACAGCATTAGGGTTTTAGAAGCTCAATGAAGTTTTGTCTTGAGAGGGGAGAAAATGTTGTTTGCTGTTAAAAGATTTATAATGTTTGCTTGTTTTGTTTAATGTCTTCTTTTACCTATTGCTTGCTCTTCCCTACAGCCTGCCCACTGTAACTATATTCAAACTACATACCATTTCCCCAGTCTCAATCTCACAAGTTAGAATGTGCACAGTGACTACATACCCGGAAGCATTTATAGATGATGGGAGGAACAGAGAACACTAAGGGTCTGTCTACCTGACAACTGACTACTCGCCAACCCAAGGCGTGAATCTACAGCACCCCAGTTTGCCACACAATAAGGACACATGCGATACTGCTCGAGTGCGGTAAAAGTCCCAATGTGTCTTGATCTAATACATCATCATATATTTTACTGTGCACTTTAATTCAAAACATAGGTAAAATATTATGCTATCAGCTAAAGCAATAGTTCACACCCTGAAGATTAGTGACCACAAATAATATGAGCACTAAGTGCTATTTCATCTTCAAAGTGCTTTACAAACATCATTAAATTTTCAACATGCTTGAGAGGGTAAGTATTATGTCCATTCTACAGTTGGGGAACCCAAGTATGTCAGGATTGTAACTCAAAATTTCCAGGCTCCCAATTAATTGCTCAGGCTATACTTTACCTCTTCTTCGCTTTGGGTACAGCAACCTCCCTTCCCATTCCGTTTCTGATCTTACATTACAGCGGGTTTGCTCAATGACTTGCAACTAGTCCTCCTCAGATGTGAGCTCACCATAAATCAGCATGCCTCTATCCATAGCACTTTAGGAATTGGCACAGATGACTCTCAGACAGCTATGAAGAGAAGCAGCTGCAAATGGAACCATCATATGGAAGGCTGAGAACAAGAATCACTATATTAGAGTATGGAGTGCTGATAATATTTTTAATGTAGATATCCACAAATTTCTCCTTTAAACAGCAGTGCAGCTTGGGAGCTAAGAAGCCATCTTCTTTACTAATAAATTAGTTCCCTGTTTAACATTCTCAAAATTTATTTTATAACTAAACAACAGCCTTTTCTCCCGTCCAGAAGGTTGGAGGGTATATATTGCTAATTTGTTCTAATCAAACCAAAGCCAGGATTCAGGCATCAAGATTATTATTCTGAACTGCTTTCTTAAAAGGAACATGATTTTAAGGCCTAAACAAAAACTACATTGAGGGCTTTCATGGAATAAGTTGGCATTGCTGGTGGATTCATGCATACAGAATGCATCTAATCAACTCCTCTGTCAACAAAAGTGAAGGGTTCTAAAACTGTACCTATAATTCGTGTCTGCATTTTCCCATGTCATTTTTAAGGATATGATTCAGATTTGTGAAAGCAAACATAAGTATGGCTGGAAGAAAATGCATGTGCAAATGGACTTTTTTTAAAGAGATACTATAAAACTAATTTCAAATATGGCCCTACTTATGTATCCTATCAAAACATGTTTTCATACCCATGGAGAAACACTCTCTCTCTCTCTCTAAAAAGGCACATATTATATACCTAACTCAGTGGTTCCCAAACCTGTTCCACCGCTTGTGCAGGGAAAGCCCCTGGCGGGCCGGGCTGGTTTGTTTACGTGCCGCGTCCGCAGGTTAGGCCGATCGCAGCTCCCAGTGGCTGCGGTTCGCTGTTCTAGGCCAATGGGAGCTGCTGGAAGTGGCGGCCAGTATATCCCTCAGCCCGCACCGCTTCCAGCAGCTCCCATTGTCCTGGAACAGCAAACCGCGGCCACTGGGAGCCGCGATCGGCCTAACCTGCGCATGTGGCAGGTAAACAAACCAGCCCGGCCCGCCAGGGGCTTTCCCTGCACAAGCGGCGGAACAAGTTTGGGAACCACTGACCTAACTAAACTAAATCAGATCCACTGATTTTTTATGGCTGAAGCCAAATACTGACATGTACATATTTCTTCTTTATATAAATATACATTAATTGCATGGTGATGTTAAGCACACAAATAACCACCTCTATCTTGTTCTGTACTAATATTAATGTAGTTATATATATATTTTAAATTAACTAGCTTTTTGATTCCCAAAACAGAATCTATGATTAGATTTTGTACTGCAACAGGTTGAGTACATTTTCTTTTTCCTCTCTTTAAGCTGCATTCTTACATATAAAGAACAGAGATGGAAATGCAAAATACATTTGTTTTCAATCACACAACTGAAAACAAATAATTCAGCACCAAAACAAATGACATAAAATTACAGCACTGTATTTGGAAAAATATATTGTATTTTTTTTAAAGGACCCTTCTGATACAGAGCATTGTGCTGTATACATGATTTGCATAAAAAGTCTGTTATGACACAAAATATCACCAACACACAGACAACAGTCTATTATTTTAACAGAAATACTTTGGGGCCTGATTCTGCATGAGTGTCTCAACCAAGGTGCTAAGTGCCCCCAATTCCTACTGACTTCAATAGACTTTTCCTGTAATTAGCAATTACCATAAATCTGTAGATAGAATCCCAAAATCACTTTTGCAGTGCAGGGCATTTCTTGGGGACGAAAAATGAGCCAGGACCAGCTAATGGGCTCATGACAGGTTAGCACAATTATCAGGGATACAATTTTTAGTATACCTCTAAGGGGTTTATGGTTCGTCTTCCGCCTTTTTGAATGTACATGTTGTGATGCCATTATGATGTGTACACAGTTCTGGGAATACAGAGAGCAATACAGCCTATTAGCTAAACAGCCTGCCAAGGGTCTGACCCAATTCCTACTGAACTCAATGAAGCTCTTTCAATCAGCTTCAATGGACACCAGATCAGACCTCAGGTTCTTTGTCAATGCTCCATTTAGCTTCTACTGGCCAGATATTGAAAAGATCTCAGCTCCTATTTATGCACCGAAATCAATGCCCAGATGTTTTTTTTAAAAACTCAGCCAGAAGGGCTCTGAGCATTTTGGAAAAGTCTGGTGAGAATTGTCACATTAGGAGCTGCTGTGTGCTGAGCACTTTTGAAAATCTGGCTCCAATTCATCCTGATTAGTCTGGTTCTGAATCTAAATGAAGAAAAAAAAAAAAATCAACATTTACAAATTTAGACCCCAATCCTGCAAACACTTCAGTGGGGCTATTCAAGTGAAGTTAAGCAAATCCATAAGCAGTTGAAGGACTAGGGCCCTTAATTCTTAATGTTGTTTAATATACTGTTAATTTTTTATCATCTAAATAGTAGCACCTAGATAATATGAAATTCTATTAGAATTATGTCCAGCAGTTTGAATTGTCTAATAAGTAATAAAAAAAATGAACAGATGTTTGTTTTGGGGAAATTATTGGTACCATGTACAAAGTCCAAAAAGTAAAACCACTGCTGTACTATGTTAGCAACAGACAGATTAACCACAGAGGGTGCTCCCATTACAGCCCCAATCCAGCAAAGCACCCAACACGTGTTCAATTTTAAGCATGAGAGTAGTTCCACTTAAAACAATGGGGCTACTCATATGTTTAAATACTTTGCCTGATCAGGGCTTATATGCAGTAAAGCACAGCTACAGGGTAGGTCCTATAGTAACCTGCAAGAGGAGGTTTGGGACAGGCTGGATCGGTGTTAATGGGTCTCTGAACAACTGTTTTGGTTCATTGTACAAAGCCACCTTGCTCAGGGCTTGTCTCCACTTACCAGTGGATCCACGCTGTGGCAATCGATACATCAGGGGTCAATTTAGCGGGTCTTGTGAAGACCCGCTAAATTGACCGCAGATTGCTCTCCTGTCGACTCCAGTACTGCACCAGATGGAAAAGAGTAGGGGAAGTCCAAAGAGTAGGGGTGGGGGTCCAAACTACGTAATGTCAACAGGAGACGCTCTCCTGATGACATAGCGTAGTTTGGACCCCCACCCCGTGAAAGCAGATCTGAGCTACGTGTCGACTTGAGTTACGCTACTAACGTAACTCAAATTGCATAGCTTAGATCGACTTTCCCCCGTAATATAGACCTGCCCTCAGATTTTTCACAGGGGATGGTATCTTAAGGCGAGATGTTCTTTGCATCTGATAAAAAAAAGCTATTTTGTTTAAATAAGACATTTGCTGCGCAAAGTAAATCCTGCTCTGGGAAGTTTTTTTAAAATGTGAAATTTTAAACAGTTGCTTTGATATTCAGGTTCACATTTTTCAAAGACTGAAGCCTCTAGTTTCCAACACATGTAATTGTGCACACCCTCATGTGCAAGTCACTGTATGAGTATGTGAGAATGCAACATACGATTACATGTGCAAAGTGGTGCAAATGGAACTTTAGAGGCCAATCTCAGGACTCCTGAAAAACTGGCCCTCACTAAGTGTCATGAAAATCCCACTGACTCCAAGGCTTGACAAGGCAATCCAGGGTGGAATTTGTGCTAGTTTTTTAAAACTAATCCGGTATGGAGTCTGCAGGACACAGCGAAGCTGTATGGGCTTCACTTTGAATGATGGAGTAGGTCTGCTTAGGTGCTTGTGTGTGAGAGGATGAGGAAAAGATGGGAGGAGGGGGAGCTGAAGTGGACACAGAGATACTCTGACCTTCATCACTAACCACAGCCACCTCCGTTGCCCCTTCTTGAATCAAAGCATTGAGCCCTTCCAAGTCAGAGCAGCTGATTCCAGAATCATTGATGAAAGTCTGGCTTGCTGAAGCCCTGTGACTACTGACTGAAGCAGCAGAAATCAAAGTCTGGTGGAGAGCATTGCTGTCACTTTGGTCCTGGGCAGTGAGAAGAACGGCCGGCTGCCCCACTGACACAGCTTCGCTTTGAGAAACAGGGGGATGAGGCGGTGCCAGCAGACTGACTTGGCGCAGTATTTGCAACTGGCTACTCGCAGATAGTTCCTCCTGATTCTCGCCAACTAATGTGGGAGACATAACATTCACTGAAGCAGCCTGAACTGTTCCATTAGCTTGAGGCACTTGATGGCCAGCAATGATCTTGACCCTTCCTTCACTGTAAGGAGAAACCTGAGTGGCTTGAATTGGAACTTGAAGGTGACTTACAGTGATCGGGGCACTGGTCTGCCTACTGGGGTCCATGTGCAACTGCAATACAGCCAGTTCAGTACTTTTGGTCCCATTATACTCTCTGTGCTGTTTCTTATGGCTCCTAAGAGAATCTTCTCGGACAAAGGAAGCCTCACACAGGCAACATTTAAATGCTTTCTTAGCATCCAATTTGGCTACTTGCCTGGAGCTGCCCTGCTTTAACTTATCTCCCTCTTTCTTCTCAGTAGTTTGCTTTTTGATCTTGACTTTGTCTCCATGGGCTTTCTTCACGTGCGTGGTCAGATTGCTCCGCTGCTTGGTATCAAAGCTACAAAAGTCACATTTGAAAGGGCGATCCTCGCAGTGAATTCTCTCGTGCACCTTGAGAGCTGCCTTGTTAGAGCAAGAGTAGTTGCATTTTGAGCACTTCACTGGCTGCTCAGGCTGATGGGTTCTTAAGTGATGCCGAAGGGTTGTTTTGTTTCCGCACTGGAACTCGCACTCTGGACACTTGAGTGTGTTCTCCATGCTGTGCTTGATACGGATGTGCGATTTCAGGTTCCCTTTCATGGCACAGCGGACATCACAGAACTCACATTTGTAAGGCTTCTCTCCAGAGTGCACACGCATGTGCCTCTTCAAGTCCGAGTTGATTTTAAATTTAGCACTACACATCCGACACTGAAACGGAGCATCTCCTGTCAACAAAACACGCATTTAAATTAGAGGAGTCAAGCCATGAATCTACAGTACTTCCGGGATAGACTGAAAGTTGCAATTAACTGCATAAACTTAAACTGGTACGTAAACTCAATTTGTTCCAGTTAAAATTTCCCATCATATTTCCACAATGCACTAAATTCTTTAATGAGCTGAAATTCAAACGTTGCATTCTCTTGTTTCATCTGTAGCTGATCAGAGACACTTTTGTGTGGGAAACATAGTAGCCACTCCTGGCACAGAGCGCTTGTGGGTAGAGAGAATATGTGGGCATGCTTGCAGACCCTGCAGTTTCTTGGTATTTGTATTCCAGATGTTCTCCATTTCTAGTTCATTTTAGTGGTATAAATGGTGGAACACTGTTCCAAAATAAGCTACTGAAGATTCTCAATCCTCCTTCATTAATAAGATTGAACATCTCAACTAATGCTTTTAACTAATTGAGATAAACATTAAAAAACAAAAAAGTTGTCTCTTTGCTAGATTTTGATGCATTATAAACCTTTCCTAAACATATACGTTAGCATATACACATAACTGTAGTCATGCTGAGAACTTAAGCATGATGGAGTATTAAATCAGTTCCAAACTATGTAGAATTAAATTACTAATCATCTTTTTAAAATATTTTGATCATATAATATTTACCACTGAAGACCCAAATTAAAAATCATCCTCCAAAATAATGTACACATGTCTATTCCTATTCTTCTATGCCACATTTACCATAGGATATTTGGCTCAAATTTCTGACATTTGTAGAATCTGCACCTTTATTTTTCAAATAAGCCCCCTGGTGGGCCAGGCCGGTTTGTTTACCTACCGCGTCCGCAGGTTCGGCTGCTCGCAGCTCCCATTGGCCGCGGTTTGCCATTCCAGGCCAATGGGGGCTGCAGGAAGCCGCACGGGCCGAGGGATGTGCTGGCTGCTGCTTCCCGCAGCCCCCATTGGCCTGGAGCGGCGAACTGTGGCCAGTGGGAACTGCCAAAGCCGCGTGCCAAAGGTTGCCGATCCCTGAGCTAGATTTTCAGTTTTTGAAGCAAATGTTGAAAAAGCAAAGAGGGAAGGTGATAGGGAAGGACAACACTTAGTATCATGTACTTGGATGCACAGAAAATACAGTGGTTACTCCAGATTTATAGGATGTTCCTACAGTTTGTATTGGGGAAAAATTTAATTGTAGTGGGGCACAATAATTGGAAAAGAAAAATTAAAAGAGTGAAACATGCAAAAGATAAATAATGATGTGTGGGTTCATATGAGTTTACTTATATAGAAATGTAACATTAGGGAACTATTTAGTGTATAGTTTTGTCTTGCAATTTGTAATACAATTCAACTGTTGGAAATGGAGGATTCTGCATGACGTTACCAACCAACTTTCCACAAACTACAGTTAAAGATTTTTTTAAAATTAGTATGCACGTAGAGATGTGTGCCTGCACAGTACATATACATGCACAATTTTTTATGGGCATACACATGAAGACTAAAAACAGCTGCAGCTGAAAATCTGTGTCAAAGGATTCAAATGCTAGATCTTGCAAACGTTTTTGTATTTACTCAACTTTAACCTCAGGAATAATCCATTTCCTTCCAGGGAACTACTCACATGGGTAAAGTTAGTTACATGTATAAGCATTTGCATCTTCAGGGCCTAAACCTCTGTTCTTTGCATTTCCTTGCATTTGTAGGGTTGTCACAATATGTGCAGCCAAAATAACCACATATATTTAATTCATAATCACTGGATCAAATCCAGGGCATGGACTTACAAGACAATGACTCCGTTCCGAATATGATTTAAAAAACAAAAGAAGAAGCTGACTGTAGTAAATAGCATTTTCAAAACAATACTATTCATTCTTAACAGTTCTTCTCTGATCCACTTGAACAGTAAGACATCATTTTGTTATTACTCTGTCACGCCATGGAAGGAGAAAAGTGAAAGAACTATTGAGTGCTATGTAAGACAAATAAAATGCAGGAATGTACTAAGTTCAGTCAATGCTTTGTTCATTAATAATCAAACTGTATATGGCTAATTTATTTTAATAGTTAATATTTTATAGATCTTTGTAATATTTGTATAATTTTGCATAATTTGTTTATCCAGCTACATGTCATTGATTTAGCTGCTTATTTTTCAAATCAAGTTGTGGCATACTGTGCAAATCTCACATCTGTTTAATAATTGAGATATATAGCGTATTATGTTTGTGATAAAGATTTTTATTAACGAAGATACACTGGTTGCTAGTGTAGCTTATTTATTTTACAGTCACAGCTGCATACTCTTCTAGTTGAATTGTAAGATTCCGTTATTGAATTTTTACCTAGTTTACTGATGAAGGCATAGTGCATATTTCAATAGCTCAATTTTCATATACTGGACTGACAGTGTTACTTTTGTACTCAAATTCTGCAAATACATGTGTTTTTTAAATTGCAGATTGATCTATTATACATATTTACACTACTGGCCTTGCATAATTTGACACTGGCAGAGGTACCAAAGAACTTCAGGGCCTTGATCCTGAAAACTAATACTCCTGTGAATTGTTCCACTGAAATTAAGAGAACGAAAGGATTAATCAAATTAGCAAGGGTTTATAAAATCTGACTCCAAATTATACACAGTAGAACCTCAGAGTTACGAACTGACCTGTCAACCACACACTTCATTTGGAACCAGGAGTATGCAATCAGGCAGCAGAGCATAAATAAATAAATAAAAATAAAGCAAATACAGTACAGTAGTGTTAAACGTAAACTACTAAAAAAAATAAAGGGAAAGCAGCATTTTTCTTCTGTATAGTAAAGTTTCAAAACTGTGTTAAGTCAATGTTCAGTTGTAAACTTTTGAAAGAACAACCATAAGGTTTTGTTCAGTTATAAACATTTTAGAGTTATGAATAACCTCCATTCCTGAGATGTTCGTAACTCTGAGGTTCTACTTTAGGTCACAAAGACATTTACCTCTATGAATTTCTAACAGATTTCCTGCAGTACAAAGAATGGTTGATCAGTACCATTAGGACCTGCATCCTGAATACCTGTCTGAATTTTTCTTTTAACCCAATCCAGTCCATTTAATTTCTTAGTGAACAATAATAGGGATGTAATCATTTTTTAAAGCTTTGTATTTATATGCAACAAATTACACCTACAAGTTCTTCATATCTAAAAAGATTTACTTGGGAAAGATAGAGCAAAAAACTAAACTCTAAAGACTTGACATCGCATACTGAGCAGTGAAGGGAAGTAGTAATGGGGTCAGAAAAGACCTCACATCTGTGGAAACAGGAACACAGCTCACACTTAAACACATTCCCTCTTGCCTCCTAGCCACCATGGAAGTCGTTCCACAAGACATCTGCAAGAATAGGCATTCCAGAGATAGATAGGAGGGAGGGACGAAATCTGATCCCCACTACAGAATGAGGTGTTCCCAGAGGTAATCCATACAAGACTTACTTGAAGAACTCCCCTCTTTGTTTGCAATTCATCTTCGTTTCAAGCCTGGAAGGGCAAAGGCAAATGCAGCATGGTTTCAAAGTGAGCTGTGCTACTAATGAAGTGAAGAGTCATGAAACCTAAAGTGAAGGGTAACTTTTCTATGTGGATAAACTGGGAACTATGCTGACTTCTCAGACCCTAGAGAATCTGCTCCTGGCACATGCCTCTTTCCCTCATCCACCCTGGAACAGCAGGGAAGAGACCACTTTAATTCCACAAGTTCTAGTATAAGAAGTCAATTTATTTATTTGGAAGAGGGGAGCATGTGGCCCTGAAAGGGTAACTTGACACAAAGGCTGTGATTTTAAACTGGCAAAGCAAGCCTGCGTTCTCATGCCCATGTCACCCTATTTATCTGCTAAAAATCACAAAGTGCTTATTCACTCTTTGTTCTTCACTGGCTGAACCCTTCCGAATCAGGGCCACTTGGCCTCCCATTGGCAGAAAGTATATAAGTGCCAATTCATCAGTCTTCACAGCTCACTTCATCGGATGCATCCGACGAAGTGAGCTGTAGCTCATGAAAGCTTATGCTCAAATAAATTGGTTAGTCTCTAAGGCGCCACAAGTACTCCTTTTCTTTTTGCGAATACAGACTAACACGGCTGTTACTCTGAAACCAGTCTTCACAGATGGCAGTGAAAAATCTACCTTACTCTGGTGGAAAAGCAGAGAAGAATAAAACAAAACTACTGTTTTCCTTCTTCCATGGATTAATCCTTCGAGAGGCACAACTGCTACAGCTTACCTGCGCACACTTGCATTAGAGGAGGTAAATCTACATCAGGTGTTCTCTGGACTCTAGCTATCATTACTATCTGACTCCCCCATGTACAATTCCTACTGCCCATCACATCCTGTTATGTAGCAGCAGAAACAGGTGAACCTTGTAAAACAACTCCCTAGTTGTCCTGCCTGTGGCATCACAGCAGATTTGTGAAGCATAAAAGACTCTTCTGCTCAGGACAGATTGGTCTGACCCGCCGCTCCTCCATATTTCACATGTGATTTATTTCTTTTATCTGCTGGAAATAAATTCCACACTGCCTACATCTGAACTAATGTACAGTGTAATACCTCAATTCAAAATCAGAACCTAGAGCAGGTTCAAAGCTAATATAGTAAACCCTGAATAGTAATCGCTTTGCAGCTAACATTCACAGAATTTATCAAACCCGTAAAAAGCATGGAAACCAATCTAATACCACAGAAAAAGTGAAAAGCATCATATGTCAGAGATAACTGTACAGTCACAAAAAAGATCAGTATCTTTACAGCAAATTGCATACAAACTACAAGAGAAAATCTGATTAAAAGAGAATTTAGGAAAATAACTTAACTATAAGAAGTTACGGATTTAGTGTTTGCAAAAGGTGTGTGGGCTGACAACCCTGGAGACTGAAATCATCTATTCACAGAACAAGTATAGCATGGGCAGCAGCAAGGCCAGTTTCCTCTTATTGTCTTGCTAACATGCCTCAGCCTTGATCTAGAGGGGACCCACTAGCAATGGTCTATGGAGGTTTAGCTGAATTTGGTCATTTGCAGATGTAAACTAGATGAATTATGGAGAAATTAAAATAGTTCTAGGGTGTCTACATTTGGAGTCTGTACTGGTTTAACTAGTTCAATATCTCAATCAATTTAGTTAAACTGTTGCAACTGTTCTATAACTGACTCCAGATTGGGAGTCAGACATCTCTGCACTTCTGAAAATCCCACTGGGCACCTATCTACATCTTTAGCATTAAAATACCTCAAATATGGCCCAACATGTTTTGAAGTCTTACAGTCTAGACTTACCAGTATGGGATCTGAGATGGACAGTAAGCTGGCTAGAGTTGCGGCTTGCATAAGGACAGATCTGGCATTTAAAAGGACGCTCATTTGAGTGGATGCGCTGGTGCTTGTTGAGACTGCTGTTGTCAGCAGCTGCATAGTCACAGTGTTTACACTTGTAAGGTTTCACCCCAGTATGGGAACGCATGTGCATCTTCAGCTTATCTTTGCGACTGAAGCACTTGCTACACACCTCACATTTATGGGGCTTATCTCCTGAAAACCAACAAAAGAGCGTCAAAATAACAATTTTTGTAATGACACAATCTTGGAACTTAACAAAACAAAAAGAAACTATATAGAATTTTCAAATCGCAATAGCCTGAATTTTCCAAAGGCCTCCTTTAATTAAACTCCAATGTTTATGCCTTCAAACACCTCCAGATTAACCATTCTTCCTAATCTGCAGAGAAAAGATGGTAAGGAATGCAAACACTGCAATTACAATTCAGAAGACCCTTTGAAAAAATTGTCCCCTTACACTAGCTTTTGAAAGTTCATTTGAAAATGATTTGTATATTTTTCTAGAATTATTGTGTCAAACTAGATTTTCTTTAACTTCTTGTCCTAATCTATAGTACAATGCGGTGATGCACTGAAAAACAGCTTCCCATTCATGCCACAGAGGTTCTAGTGTGTCAGTGATGAGTGAAGCATACATCATTTTTAATGTTCTGAACTCTGAAGGCCAGATGACTAAGTTACAAACTGGCCTACACTAAAGTAGTTTGTACCATAATGAGAGACCTGGCATGCAAAAAGACAGTCCTTGCATTCCAAGAAGCTAGGGGAGGGACTGTGCCTCTTGAACATGTAGGTTGTACCTCCTAAAACTAGATGCTTATTTTGCTGGAAAATCTACTGACAATAACAAGAAGGAAAAATAGAAGGTGATGGCTTTAGATTTTACCTGTGTGTGTTCTTAAATGACGTTCCACATCTTTCATACCATAGGATGTCTTGAATTGGCAACCTGAAAATAAATTAGATACCACAAACAAAAAATGAGATTTTTAAATTTAAGAAAAACTAACAAGACAACGGGACAGGGGACATGTACTTTGACAGATTCAGGATGTTGCCTTTCTCGGCATGTATTTGTAACATTTCTTTGTCAAATATATAAAGGCTCTGTGTTTGTATAAAAATAAAGAGAAGGAATTCAACATTGCCGGAAAATGAAGTCCACATCTTGTTTGCATATACTTACTTACAATAAGTAAGTAGCTATACTTACCTATAAACTTTAGTCTTCTAGTGCTTCCCTAGAAGATAATTCATTCTCTGCATTAACTCATTCTGGAATTTTTCGTGGTAATCTCTAAAACAAATTGTGTGGAATCTCTGCCTGGGTTTTGAGATGCACTCTACAGTACACAGGGGACACAGGGAGACTAATTAATTTCACATATAGTCTCAGATTAGAGATAGTGGGCGCCTAGCTAACACACTGGGGCCTTCATTCTCAGGAGTTTTGCCTGAGTCCAGAATACTGGGTAGGGCCCTGAAAGTTTGTGTGTGTGCAAACTAAGACTGTGCGTGTGAAATAAGATTCTCAAGTAAAGGAAAGACTTGAAACAATACTGTAAACTCTATTTAAATAAACAAGACTACTTATGTGAGGAAAGTTTAACTTCCAAGGCTTGCAGCACTGAATCCTATATGAAAGAATTAAGCATCTGTTTTTCAGGAATTTATACAGTAACTTCACTGATTAATATGATTTAAATATTGACAATATTTAAAATCAGTCCATCCTTTCAAACATTTTGGTTCATCAGAGCTGGGGATACAGTGCAAATAACTTTCAGGATTCTTCACATGAGTTGCAAGATTGGGAACACAGTTAGGAAGATACAAATCAGGACATACTTTTACAGCGATGTGTGTCAGCACACCTGGAAGCCAGGCAGAGCCCCAGTGACCCTGGCCAGCACACATCATTAGAGCAAGATCAGAGTCTGAGGGCTTGATTCAACACTCTCTGAAGTCAATGGCAAAACTCCCACTGACTTTAATTGTGTAGGATCAGGCCTAAAGGAGCTGTCTTCTAGATTCTGTGCAGATTAACTTCATGAAATTAGGCAAGCCTAGCATATTTATAACTATACTAAGCCCACCAATTGCAAAAATGAAAGAAAAAAAAGACGACGTAGCCAATACCTAACCTGGATAGCAGCAGTTCAATTTCTTTTGGACAACTGCAGTAGTGGATTTTCTGGAACGCGTTTTTGATGATGGAGAGACAACAGCAGCAGTCTGAGGTTCACGGCTCTCACTGGGCAGATACGTTTGGTAGCCATGCTCAAAAACAAACTCTGGAGCAGAAACTAAAAACATAAAAATGGCCCACTTTCTTAGTATAAACATCTCCAATTCATATCAAATTCTATTAAGCACCACCTGTACCTAGTTCTAGTTTTACAATCACATTTGCCTAGTCTTTTATAAAATGTTTTTCTCTACCTATTACAAGTGAAAGCCCCAGGTAAACAAAAAAAAGAAACTGACGAAGGACCCTATCCTGCAAGTCCTTTGCACCAGTACAAAATTGCACTGAAACCCGTGGGATTTTGCACGGGCACAAGGGTGTGATGGTGTGGATCCAATTACAGGACTCAGGGCTGAGTCAGTTTCTTCTGCTGTTTGTGTGGGGACGGATTACTTATATAAATACAGTTATACATGTTGTTAAATGTTAGCAGGATCGAAGCCCTAAATCAGTATTCAGGGGAAACAGCAAAACTGGCTTTATACAAAATGCTGTCAAAAGTATGAAGTAAACAAACTGAAAAATAGGTTTTTTTTTTAAAAAATATCTAATCTCTTTCAGTTATAGGAATTTTAGGTGTCAACTGTAAACACAGTAAGAAAAAACATTTTAACGCAGACTAATTAATGACTTTTAAGTTGATTAAATCTCACCGCTTTCCTACATCAAATAGGTTGGTATTATTGCCTTTGTTTTACAGGTGAGTAAATAAGAGGCAGATAATTTAAGAAATTCATCCAAAATCCAGTGAATCATGGGCAGGGATTAGAACTCAAAAATTCCTGGCAGCCAGCCCTGAATTCAGTCCACTTGACTATCCTATCTTTTCACTAGTTTTAAGGCTTTTGTATATCAGATTCTTTATCCCAAAACGTTTCTGCAAATCTCTCTGAAAATTAATGTGTCTGTTCAAATTAATTCAAACTAAATGAGGCCCTGAGCCTGAAAACATGCATGCATGTAACTTTATGCAAGTAAAGGTCTGCATATGGTTCAGCCTAACTTAAACCTCTGCAGAGGTAGGAATACTGAGTAAATACTTCTAGCTAACTAATTGTGAGAGCAGTTGTTCCAGTGCAGTGTTCTCTTATAAGAAGGACCTGGACTGAAGACCAACAAAAACTCTAAGCCTGTGTTTGTTAACAAGGGCACCAATAAAAATGTCCTGTAATTTAAGTATTTTTCATAAATACTGCCACTGATTACAGTTTCCCTTTCATTAAGTGCTGGCTGCATGTTGTATCAGTCTATAAACAGATTCACAGTTTTAATTGTCAAATTAAGTGCATAGTGTTATACCAAAGCTAACAAAGTAGTCAGATTGCTTCTCCTTCCCTCACCAAATCATATGTGAATACTTGTGTGCAAATTGGTGTTTTAACGTAAAGTGATGGGGTACATGGATTTACATTTCTATTTTCTATAGGATGTGTGCTTTCAAATTCCTAAGCAATACCTGTGATGGTCTGAGTCTCTGAAGTGATTGTTCTGGTTGCGGTTTGAGCCTGTGTTGATGGCACAGTTTCTTCTGAAACAAACTGGACTGTACTAGTGGTTCCATTTGCACTGATCAGCTGGCAGCCGCTTTGCTTGTGAGCAACGAAGGCATCGAGGTTATTGAACTGCTGCTTGCAAATGCCACAAATGTGGATATCTGGGGTGAGCTCCACTAGGACAGTGGTGCCTCCTGGAACTACAAAAATGGAAGGAGATCAAATAATTTACACTGATGAAATCAAAACATAAAACATTCCTACACAAAAGCAAAGAGAGACTCCAATAAGATTATCAAATGGATCAACGCCTCAATTAGAATATCATGCATTCCAATTTCTCATTGAATAACTGCAACATTTCCCTTTCACCTACTATTGGGAGAGCTATAATAGGATCTGTGAAACCAAGATGCTGAACTCTATAAATACTGTCTTCTTTTATGTGAAGAGGCATAGCATTCAGCAGATGATGGCACATGGGTGTTACAATCAATGAAGAACTAAACATATTTAGTGGTATATGAAGCTTCTGGGCACTGACTTCAGTAGGAGCAGAGTGTGCTGAGCAGCCTGAAGTGCAAAGCCATTCGATCATAGCCAACCTAAAAAAAAAGTTACACTAAGATTCCTGGGAAACTTGATTCGTGAAACTTGAATGCCTGCAATGCTGAACCTTAGGTTGCTGATAAGGTTACATTCTGTTTCCATGTTACTCACTAGGCTATAGGGGCTTACATGACAGTTGCGCTCTGGGAACTTGCATCTTTGCATGCTGCGCAGTGACACTCTCACAGCCAGGAGGCTTACACTACTGCAAAATGCCTTTGTGAATTGGACCAAAGGACCTACACCATTGCTCCTTGCATTAAGCCCAGGGGCCTTGCCCTATGCACCTGGGGAGCTTTCCCAGAAAATGTAGCCCCTTGCCCAGTGCTCCAATTGTGGGTGGATGGGTCCTTAATGAACATGGATAGTCCTGGAGGCAGAACGGAGTGAGGTGTCAGGGTAAATCTTGCTTGCCTCCCCTGCAGGCATCCTCTGTGCTGCCCAGCAGAGCCCAAGAAGCAAGACGGCCTTTTCCCCTCTGCCCTTTCCTCCCACCGCCTTCTGCCCCGCCTCCTCCCTTGCCCTTACTGCTTAACATCCAACTTCTTCCCCTGCCTCCCCTATCCCTAACTGCCCCATGTGGCCTATCCCTAAGTCCCCAACCTGTTGCCCCTGCCTTCTCCCCCACTCACAGCTCCTCCTTCTTACCGTTACTGTTCCTTAACAGCCCTGTCTGCCCCCACACCTCTGTGCCCTACTCCTGCCGCCCCCAGCCTTCTGCCCGCCCCCAACGCCCCCAAGCGTCTCACGCCCCCTCCCCAGTGGGGGGGCTAGAACGGTCCCCGCCCCTCACCCCCCAGATCCCTCTTTCTCCCTGACCCCCGATCTCCCCACCCCCCTTGTCCGTCTCCTCCGCGAGCCCGTGGCCGGAGGAGGAGAGCTGGGGACGGGCGGCAGCAGACCAGAGTCGACCTCCGCCGGGCAGCGCCTCTCGCCCGCTGCCGGGACTAAGGGGCTTCTTCCTGGGCGGGGCGTCGGAGCCCGGGACCGGCTGCGGTCCGCCCTCCCGCGCTGAGCGGCGGCTGATGGCTCTGGCCGCCACCCGCCTTCTCCCCGAGGACCGGCCCCTCGCTGCGCCCGGCTCCGCGCCTCGGGCGGCGGCACCTGCTGCTCGCCCAGGCCCCGGCCCCGGCCCGACGGGGGAACTCCGAAGCGGGGCCGCCCGGGGAGCCTCTCTCCGCGGCCGCCCCCAGCCCCCGCTGCGCGGCGGGGCAGCCCGCCCAGCCCGCTGGCTGCTCTCCCCCGCGTTCCTGCCCGAGCCACGTTCCCGGGCTTGGCTCCCGCCCGCTTCTTGCGCTACTCAGGTTTCGGGGCCTGCCCGGGCCCCGGCTCGGCTCGGCTTCCCCAGCGCGGGCCCCGGAGCGCGCATTGCCCGCTCGGCACTTACACGGCACGGGGCCCGGGAAGCCCGGCGCCCTCCCGCCGCCCGGGTTCATGGCGCGCGGCACGGCTGGCCCGGGAGCTCCGCCCCCCGGCAAGAGGCTCACTGGCGGCGGCGGGGACCCCCGCGCCCCGGGCAGGGACGGACGTGGAGAAGCCCAAGCCGAGCGTGCCCGCGCGCTGTGAGCATGCTCAGTGACAGCCGCGGAGGCCGCTGCCCTCACGGGGCCCGGAACCCACCTGCTCGTTCTGGGACGGCACGTGGGGACACAGGGGAGCGGGGCGGCTGCTGCCCCCCGCCTCTCTGTGCGGCTCTCGGCAGGTGCCTGTTTAGAGTCTCTCTACGCTGGGCAGGCTGCAGCCGGGTCTCTGTACAGCGCCAGGCAGCCTGCTGCGGATTCTATAGGCACTCGGTGCAGGCTGCTGCTGTGTGTGTGTGTCTCTGCAAGCTACGGCTTGCTGGTTATTCGCCATCCAGCTCCACGCTGCTTGTTGCCTGTCTCTCCCCAGCTCTGCACAAGAGGGTGCTCGTGTTTACCCATCCTACACACGGCGCACCCGGGACTGCTCGCACAGCTCGGGTATTTGCAAGCACAGCAAGGCAAATTAATTGCCTCCAAGTATCAGAGGGGTAGCCCTGTTAGTCTGTGTCTACAAAAAAAAAAGGAGTCCAGGGGCACTTTAAAGACTAACATTTATTTGGGCATAAGCTTTCATGGGTAACAAACCCATTTCTTCAGATGTATGGAATTTTTTTACCCTCGAAAGCTTATGCCCAAATAAATGTTAGTCTTTAAGGTGCCACCGGACTCCTCGTTTTTAAGTGCCTCTACTCCGTAGGCTACTGCGTACTAGGTATCAACTGTAAAAGGAGGAATAATCTCTTTGCTGTGCTCTCACTGATTCCTCTGCTAGTTCCAAGGCAGAATAGAAGGGAAAACAGTTTCCCTCAAAGGCAGAGGGGAGAAGGCCATAGGGGGAGCAGATTGGAAAAGTATTATGTGATTAAAGACTATATCCTAATGCAGTTGCACAAAGGGGGCAAATTACGGTTGGACAGGCAAATTTAATTCTGATATTTCCTCAAAGTGCTTGACTTTGCACTCTGAATATTCTTTTCACCTAGTCCTTTGTGTGTAGTCAATTATAAATGCTGGTGTATACGGTGTTATATATGGTGTTAGTGTATACGCTAAACAGATAGTTTCAAATTACAGCTTATGTTACAATTGGAGTTTTACTCCCCTGGGAAAGTGGCATCCATATTATATCTCTGGTGATTTATTTTGCCAAAACAATATGCTACAGACATAGGACCGACTAGGATGCAGGAAGGGAAAATCCTAGTTCTGGTCTCCAGAGCAGAGCCTGCTGAATAAATGTGTTGAATAACACATGGTAGGTACAGGAAGATGATGATTGAAAACACTAGATATATCCCCCTTTGAGACTACAGGTAAATTTTAATCCTAGTTCTAGATATGATGTCTAAATAATACCATAAAATGATTTAGAATAATCCCCAAATTTGAATTAAGCCACAGTGGACATTGTGAACATTGATATGGTTTTAGAAATGCATTTAGGATTCTCAAATCACACTAGATTAGACTTACAGAATTTCCATTGAAACTCTGGAAACACACCTTCTGTTGTGTCAGCATAAATATATAGTTATTGCCTATAAAATGGGTTTATGAAAACAACCTAGAAATAGAAAATATAGTAAGTGCTAATGACGCTTTCTTTGGAGTGTGTCCAAAATATATCATGGTGAGGATAGTTATAACAATCAACCTTAATCTATTTTTCCATAGTTTAGAGAAGGCTTCATCGTTGAAACATCAGCTCTCACCCTTTTTACTATTTTTTCCAGCATATTTACTTTTATCCAAGGTAGATATAACCAAATTGTTTTTTTCTGCAATAGTACTATACTTCATTTCAGCTGTAGTTGTACTTTGGAGTGTAGAATAATTTGTTTTAGTAAGTTTTCACTGTGTTATTGTCCTTCCATCAGAACATCAGCCTGGCCCAAGTAGAAAATACTACAGATCTCAGACATTATTTGTTTTGGGTTTTTGTTTGTTTTCACTGAATTTATTACCTGTGGAAGGGGCTAGAATGACACCCAGGAAGACTGAAGTCCTTCCTTTATCCACACAACAGATACAGCATAGGCAACAGAATTGAAAATTTACTCACTAATGTGCCTTCTCTTTTGGACTGGATGTCCAGAGACACTTGGGTAACAACTTTTAATTGATACCAGTGAAGACTGGAGTTGAACCAATGAGACCGAGGCACTGGAACTACGAGTGCTGGGGATGCAGCAGCACCCCCTGGCTTGAAGTGGTTTCCATCATATACAGGGTTTACAGTTTTGTTCAATGACTTTCAGACCCCCCCCCCCCGAAAAACTGTTCCAGTGCCACTGGACGGAGGTGAAAGGCACAGTAGCCAATGCATTACCAGTCTTTGGAACCATCCAGTTCCCCAACAATCACTATTACTCTTGATACTCAGTCAGCTGAATAGGATTAAAAAGAAGACTTACATTAACTCATAGGAAGTACAGGCATAAAATAGTGCAGCTGTCGAGTACTTACTTATGGGGTTCAGGCAGGTTTGTACTTGTCACGGCTAAGCTATGCTACTGTGGCTACGCTACTATATTTATACTTGTGGTAGCTCTCATCAAACTAGTGCAACTATGTGTATGTGAGCTGGGAACTACATCCCTAACTCATAGTGTAGACATAGCATTAGATGCAGGCAAACATCACTCCTACAGCTGGCAGTTCATAAAGGAATTTATTTCCCCTTATTCCTGCCATTTCTCTACTAACAAGCATTTTGGGGCCAGTCCAGCATGTCAATAGCAGCCTGAGCTTCTTAGCTCCCTGTGCTTGCAAGGAAAGAACTGAGGGCACTCTGAGGAAAGACATTTGCCAACACCTCCTGAAATGAAAAAGGGGTGAAGCTGCACTCTTTTACTCTTTAATCTGTGGAACTTCACACACAATGTTAGAAAGCAGTTCTGAGTCACAGCACCGCTGAAGATCATTTCAGAAGATCCATATTTAACCACACTAAACAATGTTTAACTTTCAAAAGAATCACCCAGTTCATGAGATGTTTGTACAGAAATATTCTTATAAACACTAAGCATAGCATAACTTGACTCACAGAAGTAAATTTTATCAAGTGCATAATGTTTGCAGGATTAGGGCTTTATTTATATTGAAAGCTGTTTTGGACAGAGACCGGGTTTTCATATCTGACTTTATAGGGCCTACTGAACATTTGGCGCTACATAAATAATAAATAAAGCACCTTGCTCTATGAGGATTGACTTTTGCCAGTATAATACTAGACTGAGAGCTTGAACCGCCGAGCAGACTCTGTGGAGCTCACACTTGACGCTATTTCCAATCTATAAGGCATAAATCAGTATGCATGTGTAATCTTTTTCACCCTTAACCTGACTGAAATGAAAATATCACACTGCTGCAGACCCTCTCCAAGTGCTGTGCAAGTGAACTAGGCCCAAAAAAGACAAATGTCAATCATGAAAGAAGAATTTAAAAAACATATGGGTGTAAACGGTTCCCTAAACAGGGAATTCTAAACAGCCATTTCAGAGCACTGCATTGGACAATCATGGCCTAACTCGTTTCCCAAGGAAAGGGATTTATGCACAGCAAGAACTGCATATACTATTACCTTTATACAGAAATTCCAGACATCCCTATGTCATTTGAGATCACACAGGGGCAGTGTTATCCAAGCTTGCCATCTTAGAAAAACCAGAGAGCTGATCCAAAATCCCCTGAAGTAAACCGAAAGATACCTTTTAATTTATATGAACTATAGATAAAGCTCTAAAAGTGAGACAAACCCCTAAAATATTATACCTTTTATTGTTGTATTTGTCTTGCAAACCAGATAGAGTGGGAAAGGTTTAACAGGGAAGAGAAAAAAATCAGATTAAAGGAATGTTAAAGGAATGGGTGTAGGAGAAGAGAAATATTACGAAAAGTACAAAGATAAAAATTATTGGAATTAAAAAAGGCATATGGCCTCATTCTAAGTTTGCAGGCACTGATGTAAATCAGGATTTATTCCCCTGTACCCAGTGTATTTACAGTGGGGTAAAACCAGTGCATGTGAAATGAGAATCAGGTCCAGTGGGTGCGGGAAAAGGAAAATAAATGTAAATCGTAATTAAAATTTTCAGAGATAGGAGAAAGAGACAAATGAAGGATGGATTTATAGAAAAATAAACAGGGCAATTAAAATAAAGATTCTAGAAAATAATTCTTAGTAATTCATCATTATATTGATGGATAATGACATATGCAGCAACATAAATTCATTGTGCATCAAATTAATTATGTTAAAAGAATAGGTAATCTGTCTCCATGATGATAACGTATAATTACGATAATTCTTTTTCAAATGTTTTAAAATAATGTCATTTCAATTCATAATGCAAGGTAGGTAGTTTGACATCAAATACATTCTCTGTTTATACAATATTTTCAATATAAGTGTGCTTCTCAGATTAAGCGATCGGATTAAATGAAGATATCTCTTACTGCTCTATGAACCCTAAAATAATTCGGTGTGAATATTATTCACTGTGCTAACACATAACACACTGACAACAGAGAATATACCTCAAATGAATAATATAACCAAACAACAATTTGCTTCCTTGTAATATATCTAATTATTCATTGTTAGAAAGTTGGTTTAAAAACTATGCTGGGTAAATTTTCAGGGTTTTGTGCAGCAATCAAGCTTCGTTGTCCATCACAAAATAAAAAATGCAGGGCCATGATTAGGAAATTTTAGGGGTAAGTATCCTGGATTAAACTCAGTTTCCAGGTAAGCTTCTGATTATACGTATTTATTTCCACACATCAGTGATTTATTACTAATGTTCATCAGCCTCACTTTTTGGAATTTACATGTTAAATTACAGTGTGTGTGAAGCTGAACAAACAAATGACCAGCTGCATCATTTGCGTGCACATATGCTGTCTGTTTGCATATGCACCAATTGTATGCAGAGCTGTGGTAAATGTACAACCTGATTTAGGTTTTAAGTGCACAAACATATAATTCTGAAGATCTAGGCCTAATATCAAACCATTTATACCTTCATTTAACTTGGAAAAATATTTTGCATTTACAGGATACAGGCCAAGCTTTGTAAAATGAAATGGTGAAATTCATATTTAGGTACTTCAATGAGTGGCCTATTTTCCAAAGTGCTGAGTACCTAGCATCTTGTGGTCAGCGACTTCAGTGGGAGTTAAACTGGGTCCTAAAACTTCAAATTAATTGATCCTCACAATATTTTCTTCAACAGGTTCTGCACAGGACCGGCTCTAGGCACCAGCAAAGCAAGCATTCCGACCACCCCCCCTTTTTTTTTTTTTTTTTGCTTGGGCAGTTGCGCTCTCGGAGTGGCAAAAAACCTAGAGCTGGCCCTGGTTCTGCAGCCTAGATCTGCTGTCTGTAGCTTTGGGAAAACCCAGAGTCCCACTAGTGATGCATGAATGCTAATTTCCCTCTTGCTATTTGGGACAGTCAGGCCCTGATTCAGCAATCATTTAAGCACACGCTTAGTTTTAAGCATATGCTTAAATATATCTCTATTCAGCAAAACACATACTTGCATGCCTAACTTTAAATACATACATAACTCCCATTCATGCTTAAGCTTAGTATGTGCTTCATCAGAGCCACAACAAAGAATTCTAAAGTGGTTGGATTTTTTAAAAAAAGGCATCTGCATCTTACTTTTCATCTTTGCCAGCCCTGTCTCTGTTGTGGTTGTCACTCCTTCTTTCTCCTCTTATTGCTTTGTGCTTCTTTTTAAAATTCTCTTTTTTTCCTAGATACTGGTTGGCTGCTATCATAACCTGAACAACCTTTAAAACAAACAATTTATACTGAAGGTTGGCTATGTCATAATTAACAGGTTATTTTGATGGATATGTCACTTCTGAAAATAAACTAGTTATCTTGTGAAATTTATTTAGCCATGTGTTGTATAAATAAAGCAGCATGGTGAAACACTGCTAGGATAAACATGATAACGAACAAATATATGATGGATTCAAAATTGCACAGCTCAAGACTAATATTTAGTCATTTTTATGATATTATTGGGTCGAAAATGGAAAGCAACCCCAGCAGAGGGACTCCTTTAATACTCGGAGGAGTTTTGCTTGCTCTCTAGCATGGTACAGAGATAATTCTATTCTAGAAGCTTTTGAATGCTTTACAAGTAATAGAAACCAAGCGGGAAAAGCATATTCCATATTTTAGTGCTGACATTCTTGCAGAAAAAAAATAAAAAAATTAAAGATTCAGAATACTTGGCTGTGATTCAGTACCTAAAGACTTTCTGGTGTTTTTCAGAATTCCCGTGAGCCCTATAAATGCTTCTGTTCTAGAGGTACCTATTGTAGCTATAGTCAGTTATGCCAGTTTATCAAACTAATGAGCCATTGAGTGATGCTATTCCCAGGTTCAACTCCGCCAGGGAGGGAAAGTGGAAAACAAAACTGAAATTTAGACAGAACAGAATTCCTAAGGACCAGGACTACTATAATTTATTAACTCATACACACCAAAGCTTACCAAGAATAATACTCTTCTTTGAGGTTTTTCTCTACAAATCTTATCATCTTTCATAAAGTCCAAGCATATAGATAAGGCCACATAATTTCAGTACTGGTAATGCCTATTGATCTCTCCACAAAATATATAAAATAAAATAAAAACTCTCTCTGGCTCCTCCGCCCCCCTTCCAACCCCAATTTGTGCAAATAGCAATAAAAGGAATTAAGAGTGTTTCACTATGTCTGATGACTGTAAAAATGATCACTGCTTCTATATTAGCCATAGGAGATCAAGCCTTCCCACCTTTTTAATTAAAAGATGTCTTCAACTTGACATAGTGATGATGGATAAGACTGGGGAAAAATGCATTTTGTGTTGTATAATTTTGAAGCATTTATGAAACTAGTGGGGAGTATACTGCATTCTTAGCGCCTGGACCTGCAAATCCTAACCACATGCCCATATTCCTTAATCATACAAATGCTCCCACTGAGTTCAATAGGATGATTCATGTGTGTAAAGGCTCCTTTATATGTTATTAGTACCTGTGATGTTTAATATGACAGACAAGAATGGACATTTAATGGACAAGAAAATTGGTGCAATGATGGTTCTTCCCATTTTCCCAGTGTGACAGCCAGTGGTGCTGACTGACTGCAAGGGGTGAAGGAAGCAGGACTCTCTTAAAGGCTGCAGTAGCACATTTCATCCTTGGAGCAAGTGTGGAGCAGCGAAGGAATTGTGTCTCAGAGTTGGAAGGAACAGTGCAGCTATGCACCGCCCCAGCCTCCAGGACTGAATTTAAAAACTCAATATAACCCTTAAGGAATAAATCCCAGTATAGACTGACCCTCCTCACCTGACAAAAAATAGGTCAGCTGGGAGAGCATTAGACTGACTATATAAAGGCCTCTCATTCATTCTCTGGTTTTGAGAAAGCTTTTTGTTGTGGGCTGGCTCGCTTATTTGGTTAAACTGTAGTGCTACTAACACTGAGGTCAAAGGTTTGATCCCATACTGGCCATTTAGGCTAAGCCTCCTTTGCATGGGATTCTCATTTTGGCCTTTTACACAGGAGGTCTTATGGTCCCTTTTGGCCTTACAATGTACAAATCTTTTTTGCCAGGTTTGGTTTGCAAAGAGCCCTATTGATAACACATTTTTAATTGTTTATAGTGATTGTTTTACAAAACACCCAGCTGACATTCATGCTGAGCAATTTCAATTACAAACCTCTAAATTACTGGGACATCTGGTTTATTCAGTCCTAACCTAAGGCCTCTTTTGCTTTTGCACCGCACCAGGGATGTTCTTGAACTCTGCATCACCCATGCACTCCGAAGTTAATAATCCTTCCTAAAGGTTTACATCATGTCACAAGAAATTGTCAGTAGTCTATTTGTCCAGGTGTTGAAAGGAGCATGAAATTGTTAAAGGATAGCAAATATGGCAGGGTAATGTCTTACGTTCCTTTAGAGCATTTCTGTGGTTAAATATTAGAGCTGGGCAAATACTGTGCAAAAATGCAGCTAATATTCATTTGAATTTTAAAACTAATTCTTTCTGACTGTGGTCACACTCCCCTCGGTGTTTGCTTTCTGTGAACCTTGTAGCAAATGAGTTTACTGGCAAGAATAGTGAATTTTAAGGGAATATTGTAGAATAGACATTGATAGCTAATTTCAGATTTGCACTGGAAACCTGATCATGAGAGTTAGGATTATCCAAGGAACAGAAACATACCAAGTGCATCTACTCAGAACAGACGGAGTATCGAATACTGGCAACAAACTGCTTATTAAAGAACCATGGACTAAAAATTAGCTACAGAAATTCCTTCCCAAAAATTTTTATATAAAAAAATACAGTGGAGAAAATTGTAAATTGTTTACAGTCTATTCAGAGAGAGCGAGTGCATTTGTTGAATGTTATTTGTTACAAATTATTAACCCATGTCTGATAAATATCCCCCCCTCCACACACACACACAAAGGAATTATATTAATGATAAAACATGAAAGGATAAAGTCAAAATGTGCTAAAAATGAATAGGACAAGAAGCAGTGGGTTTAAATTGCAGCAAGGGCAGTTTAGGCTGGACATTGGAAAAACTTCCTGTCAGGGTAGTTAAGCCCTGGAATAAATTGTCTCGGGCAGCTGTGAAATCTCAGTCATTAGAGATTTTTAAGAGCAGATTAGACAAACACCTGTCAGGGATGGTCTAGAGAATATTTAGTCCTTCCTTGAGTGCCGGGGACTGGACTAGAAGACTTCTCGAGGTCCCTTCCAGTCCTACGATTCTGTGCTTCTAAGATCTACTCTTGGAGTAAATGGAGTCTAACTTTCTATCCAGATTTAGAGATTTAACATGAAGCACCATTTTAAAGACTAATGTTTAGAGTAGTTCTTTATGCCAAATGTATAATCTATAGCACCGTACTTTCTCCCCTTTTCCTTCAGGACCAGTATGACTCCAAACATTGTCTTCAAAACACAATGTCAACATTTCGGTAAAAGCCATTTGAATAAATGTTATTGTCCAGCAGAGGATGCTGTTTGGTTACGGATGCAATTTTCGCTGTTTATATGCCATGACTGATACAATTGAGTGTACTTTGAAATCTCCTTCCAGACATTATTTTATTTTAGTCTCGTTAGTGTGAAATTCCATTTTAAATAGCATAGCCTGACTCTGAAAACTTCACTGACAGCACAAATTTCTGCTCAGCTGTATTAAGCAAAACTCTCAAGTTTAAATTCTAGAGACACTTTGTGTCTTTTGACTGGTTGCTACCTGTATTTTACAACATAAAGTTAACTTTTGAGTAATATAACTGCTATCCCTGGGGACTCTCATGAAAATAAGATGTACGTCTCATGAGGCTGTTTCTGTCTCCTCTCTCCTCCCCACCCCCAAATCAAACAAAGAAATAAGAATATGCTACAAATAATCATACTTAGCTGTTTTTATTTCCAAAGAACTAGACAAACATTAACTAATTGGTCCTCATAGCACCCATAGGATCCATAGGAGGTGAATATTTTTTTATCTCCATGTCACAGATTGGCGGAAAATGAGGGAGAGAGGTTAAGGGGACTTGCTCACGACCACAGTGGGAGTCACTGTCAAATTTTGAAGGGAAGGTATATCAGGTTCCCAGTTCTCTGCTCATGCCACTAATGCCATGCCTTTTCTAGTAAATTACTCAGATAATTCTAAGAAGTGTCTTGAGACTCAAAGACTACAGCAGATTAGGATCTTCCAAAGATTTGCCACAGGAAACACATTTTCAGCATGACACATGCATTTCTTTGCTGCGGAAGATGCAGGTACTTCTGCACCAGTCACATCATACACATCTAGACAGACTCAGCCCATGTCTTACATTTTCAAATTGTCATGAACTGAGGGTGAAATTTCACCCTGTGTAGCGGGTCAACACAGTGCACCACTTCTTGTGCTGGCCCCTCTCTGCCCAAGGGTGAATTGTGCACTGAGTTAGCATCTTAACTCCGATCGATATAAATGGGAGTTGAAAGACTACATGCACCACTTTGGAAATGTAGGGTTAAGTGTCCAATAGAGAGGTGAAGTAGAAAAAAGAGCAGTTGGGAAATCAGTAGATGGCCATAATGAATGGCAGATGGGATGGTCTTGTGGCTTAGGGATAGGAGTGGGAGTTAAGAGGTATAGATTTTATATGCAGCTTTTTGTACCTCAGTTTCCCTATTTGTAAAACGGGGATAATAATGTATCTTTTCACACAGGTCTTAGTTACTAATATGCAAGGAACTTGAAGATCATCAGATGGAAGGTGCTACTGAAATACAAGGTATTTTTATGGGCATTAGAAGAGGTAGCAAAGACAGCTTTAAAAATAATAAGAAAACAATAATTTCAAACAAAAAGCTTACAGTTAAATTTAAAAAATCTCCTAAAATAATTAAGACTAGAAATTCCATTAAAATTCCATAAGAGCTAGGCATCTAAATTCCTTCAGCATCTTTAAAAATCTCAGCCCCAAATCTGGACCAGGATTAGGAAGAGTTTTTGTAGATTGCTCTTGCCCACTTTATGAGTATTATTGTATTTGGAAAGCCTGGTCTCCAGACCTGTGTTTATAATTTGCTATTACTGAATTAGTTTCAGTGACCTCTGTGGATTATTTATTTAATTGTACATAGCACTGACACATGAGAAACAGCATAGCCCAGCAGCACATGTACCTGAGCTACTTAAGGTAGTAGTCGGAGGTCTTTTACTTGTGGGGAAAAATTAATTTGATTTTTTTCCTCACCTCACACACTTTGAAAATCATGTCTTGGAATGCACCAGGAAATTCTTTGCTACCATAGGAAAAAGCTGAGAAGCAATCAAAATTTGATAGAATTTGTTGGGGGTAAATGGATCTATGTGGAACTCACCTTTATTATAAAGCATCACCTATTTGTGTTCAGCAAAACTGCTGAACTTGTATATGCTGAGTAGTATTTGTTTTCTCAGGTATGTTGCTGATATGCAGTACTGTATGTGAATGAGAAAGTTTGAATTAAAATTGCCATTTCTGTGATGCCAGTTCTGTCTTGTTGAAAAGTATCAGAAGTTTGGAGGCTAAATGTCAGAGGCTGCAAAGCTATTTGCATCCTGGCATTCGATGGTGGTAAGGGCTGGTTGAAAATTTTCCACTGAAATTTGTTTCTGTTGTAAAACTGCATTTTCAACAAAACAAAAATGTTTATGAAAAGAGTCTGCTTTACTCCGAAATTTTTTATTTCTTGTTGGAAAACTGAAAATCTAAACATCAATTTTTTTTGGCCAAAAACTGAAAAAGGTTTAGTTTTCAGCAGAATTTTTTTCAGTTTTTGGCAGGTTTCAGCCAAACACTTTCAGGTTTTCTGTGAATGTTTACAGTTTTTGGTTTTTGAAAACTGAAAGGTGTTAGGTTCGGGGGTTTGTTTTTTTTTAGTTTTTTGATGAAACATTGAAGTTTTCTATTGAAAAAGCCCATTTTCTGACCAACTCTAAAGATGGCAAAACAATCAAAAAAGATTTTGCTAGTACACATCATACATTTTGGCTCAAACTCTGCCCTTGGATATATAATTACTGCACTTTAAAAAATAAGAAGCTGATTCTCAACCTTATTTTGCACCACTCCTTGCCTAAGCCCCAGCAATTCCCAGCTCTCAGAACAAACCTATGGAGTCTTGGGCAGCCTAGTGTAAGTTTAAACCTATGTTGGAGGCCAGACAAGGCCCAGATTGTCCCCAAGATTGTGGCAAAAGGGTAGTTGAAAGCTACTGTTGCCTCCCACCCACTTGGTCCTGTACCAAGCACAGCTCTGCCTATTAAGAGAATATGGCTCTAATTACATTTATTTAACTCGATAAATACCTACATCAAAATTTATACATAGGGTAATAATACAAGCTTATGTACACATTTCATATTCTTGAAATCTAAAATTATTTGTATTTATATTGAAAATGATACATGAGGAAAAGGAATATAGGTCCAGATTTTCATATTGTTAAGACACAACTGCACACCTGATTTATGTACACACATTTTATTAATTAATATTTATTATTATTTACTAAGTGCCAACAATGTGCTTATCACTGGACAGACACAAAACTCTTTGAGGAGTTTACAAGATAGACACAGATAAGATGAATTTGGAGACCCCAAGAAGAGGTGTCAGCTTAGAACAGTGGTTCCCAAACTTGTTCTGCTGCTTGTTCAGGGAAAGCCTCTGGCGGGCCGGGCCGGTTTGTTTACCTGCCACGTCCACAGGTTCGGCCGATCGCGGCTCCCAGTGGCCGTGGTTTGCTGCTCCAGGCCAATGGGAGTTGCTGGAAGCAGCGCAGGCCGAGGGATGTACTGGCTGCCGCTTCCAGCAGCTCCCATTGGCCTGGAGCAGCAAACCGTGGCCACTGGGAGCTGCGATCGGCCGAAACTGCGGAAGCGGCACATAAACAAACCGGCCTGCGCCGCCAGGGGCTTTCCCTGCACAAGCGGCGGAACCAGTTTGGGAACCACTGTCTTAGAATATTAAGTGTTTTCTTCCTCAGAATGTTATTTTTTAAAATTAAACAGAAAAATCAGTAATTTTTGCATAACATTCCTCAACTTGGATGTGCAATAGCAATCATCACATCAGATGCACAAATCAGACATTCAGTCAAGCAACTAAAATGTATGAAAATGTGGTCAATGACACATAACTTACCTTAAACAGTTTTGTAGCGTTGCTATACACTGGAAAACAGCTGCCACAGCACTCTCCAGAGGTGGTTGCCTATGTGGGCAAGGTGAAGTGATTCTTGTATATCTCTTTGAGAATCTCTGTAATGAAAAGCATAATATAAATGTCAGTTATCATTTTCACGTTATTTGACAAGCCTTTTAATGCTACAAAGAGTCTCCACATTGTAGACAAAGTGCATAACTGATGAAAGTAGGACTACGAAGATTGACCATCACCTGTCATCATGTTTATTACACACTATGTGTACTACGTTAGCACTCAGAGACCCTAGTCAGGATCAAGGCTTCATTGCACGATGCATTGTATAAACACATAATCAGAGCCAATCCCTGCCCCAAAAGCTTTACAATGTAATTATGAACTTACAAACCGCCACACAACTAAGACCATACGGACATGTCAAGCAATAGTAAGAAGCAGGCATCAGTACAGCAGTTCAACATGACATGAGTTTTGATTTGCTCATGCATTGCATGGATTCGGGCTACAGTTGATAAACTTATCTTGAAGTAAGACAGAAGTTAGGCTGCTGAAATTCCTACCATTTCACTGACATTATACAGCTGAGAGTCAAGAACTGTCAAATTACATGAGTAATATCTATCCATATTTAAAAGAGCAAACTGTTGACAATTGCCTCTCATCCCTTTTTTCAGTGTATAAGCTCCATGGAATGGTTAGGAATGATCAAACTGAAGATGAGGCAATGCTTTGGCCACATAACCATAATCCAGATAAGGAGCTCACCACTGTCCACAATAGAATGGATAGCAAGAAGCACCCAAAAGCTATAGAGATCATTCTTCCTGGACCTCAGGGAGGAAAAAGGATGGAGATTGTGCTGGCATTATTGAGGTTACACCCACTACAAGGCTAAGTACAATGCCGACAAGTATTTTTTTTCCTTTTTCAAAACAATGATGATGTCTTCTCATAATATATGAGAACTGTCATAAGTATAAAGGGAAGGGTAACCACCTGTCTGTATACAGTGCTATAAAATCCCTCCTGGTCAGAGGCAGAACCCTTTCACCTGTAAAGGGTTAAGAAGCTAAGATAACTTGGCTGGCACCTGACCAAAATGACCAATGAGGAGACAAGATACTTTCAAAGCTGGGGGGGTGTCTATCTGCCTGTGTGATGCTTTTGCTGGGAACAGATCAGGAATGCAGTCTCAAAAACTTCTGTAAAGTCAGTAAGTAATCTAGCTAGAAATGCGTTAGATTTCCTTTTGTTTAATGGCTGGTAAAATAAGTTGTGCGGAATGGAATATATATTCCTGTTTTTGTGTCTTTTTGTAACTTAAGGTTTTGCCTAGAGGGATTCTCTATGTTTTGAATCTGATTACCCTGTAAGGTATTACCATCCTGATTTTACCGAGGTGATTCTTTTACCTTTTCTTTAATTAAAATTCTTCTTTTAAGAACCTGATTGATTTTTCATTGTTCTTAGGATCCAGGGGTTTGGGTCTGTGGTCACCTGTACAAATTGGTGAGGATTTTTATCAAGCCTTCCCCAGGAAAGGGGGTGTAGGGCTTGGGGGGATATTTTGGGGGAAGACATCTCCAAGTGGGCTCTTTCCCTGTTCTTTGTTTAACATGCTTGGTGGTGGCAGCATAGGGTTCAAGGACAAGGCAAAGTTTGTACCTTGGGGAAGTTTTTAACCTAAGCTGGTAAGAATAAGCTTAGGGGGTCTTTCATGCAGGTCCCCACATCTGTACCCTAGAGTTCAGAGTGGGGAAGGAACCTTAACAAGAACATTTGTCATCTGGCATAATGAAAACCAAGTGACAGGCAGATAAACTTAATGGCTATTTATAAAGTCTTGTATGGTATTCTCCATGGTATACAGATAAGAAAATCACAATTGAATTGTCTAGAAACAGCATTAGAAATGCACGTAAGAAGAAAATAAGGAGATTGCCTGGAGAACATGGATCAATTTTAGATGATTAAGATTGAAGATTTCCAAAGGCACACAGGAAAGCTTGGTACCCAGTTCCCATAGGATTTCAATGGCAGGTCGGCACCTAACTCTTCTCTGTGTCTTTGAAATTTTCCCTTTAAAGGTCTGCCTGAACTCACTGGTGTAAGCAAAGTCTTGACCACCTCACCCAGGTCATTGGATTACATAGCTTGATCAGATGGCTCCTAAAGCAGCCTCATCCCTGCCTTTTCTAAATGTTTTGCCCTTTCATTTCTTCAAGGGTTCCTTTGCTTGCCTTTTATGGGAAGGGCTAAATGGAAGGTACTGATCACTTTTTACGTTTGAAAACCTCAGTCAGTTGAATAAATTTAGGCCAAAATTTTCTCACTTGGAGGCAAAGAGTTAAGTATACAGAAAGCCTGATTTTCAGAGGTACTCAGGATCCACAACTGCCATTAACTCCCAACAGCCGCTTCTGGTAGTCAGTGCTTCTAAAAATCAGGTTCTTCAACAGCTCATGAAAAGCGGCAGGATTTTCAGAGGTGTTGAGCACCCCCACAGCTCCCACTGACTTGGGAACTGGGAGGTTACTATGAAAATCTTGGCCCGAGTATTTTAAATATCTTGTCATAAGAAAACCCCAATATATCCTTAACCATCTTCAATGGCCTTCTTTCGGTCAGTGTCTACTGTTTCTTCCTTAAGTGGGGCAGCCACAAAATGGCCAGAGAACTCAAGAAGAAGGCCTCCTATTTTCAATATTATGCCACTGCATTCACTTAAAAATGTTATTTTACTCTATCCTTTTTTTAATGCATGCAAGCATCCTATTAACTTTTTAAACTACTGGTGTGCTGGACAGACATTGTGACTGGACAGACAACTTTACTGAGCTATTTATCATAAACCCGCCCCCCCCAAATTGTTTTCCTTCAAGGGAAGGAAATTCCAATAATTCATGTCTGTCAGATTTCCAGAGTCCAGCACAATGTCCATTAAAAAGCTTAGAAATATACTGTCTCCCAGGTAATATCTACCTGGAAAGTGGCAAGTTCCCATAGGATCAGTACATAAGAACGGCCATACTGGGCCAGACCAAAGATCCATCTATTCCAGTATCCTGTCTTCCGACAGAGGCCAATGCCAGGTGCCCCAGAGGGAATGAACAGAACAGGTAATCATCAAGTGATCCATCTAATCAGGGACTTTATCCAAAGCTTTTGTTACTCCAGTTATGTCAACTTTATTAAGATTTCCCTTAACGTTTTAACATATTAGACATACTTTCCTCTCAGATTAATTTGGGTTAAAAATGTGAAGATCAGAGATTAGGTTTAACGATTAGTTTTCAAAATGAGATTTAAGATAGTGCACTATGTCCATTTGCTACTGTTGGTGCCCTCTAGAGTTTGACATCTGTATCTTTTTTAATATCCTCAGACAGGACAAAATGTGCATATCAGTAAACACTGCCTTAGTGGAATCCTACTACCTATTTCTAATTATGGGTAGTATAGTAGCATCTGGGTGCTTTTGACCAAAAGATGATTTATTTTCAGCTGATGACTCATTGTACTGTGAGCTTTGGTTAAGATTATCAGACCTTTCATAGCCTAATGCAAACAAGTTTAACATAGCCCATGTTGTGCAACGGAATGGAAATTTTAAAAGGAGCTATGGTTTAGGTCAAAGTGGAAATCCTTACACTGCACTATCTTTTTTTATTAAAGAAGAAAAAAGAATTCAGCTGGACAAATGAGCTAAAATCAAAAGAGTCTTGAACAAATATCCCATTTTTAAATAATTTATATAGAAAGAAAAAAATCAGCAAATAATTGAGCAATTGCAGACAAATACCAGAATGTCTCGTATTGCCAAAATCTCATCATCAGAACTGTATATCTGTGATTTCCAGGTTTATTAATGAAACAAAAAGGCAGCTACTATGGATAAATAATACATCATATGGAATTTACACACACTATTTATAATGAAGATCAGTGACATCTATCAACTCACATTAAATCAGATCATACATATTTTGCCTTGTTTGCAGTCTGTCAATCTCTGCTTTCTAGTTAATAGTAACATTTAACAAAAAAGTATTGTGTTGCTTAGCATAGTCCAGTAAAATATATAGATTTAAAAAATTTAAATTATCACTAAAAGACCAAGCATATTGGTCTTTTTATATAAATATATGAATAACACTTTGCACTATGTTACCCTTTACTCAAGGATCTGGTTAAGCATTAATGAATTAGTCCTGATGTCACATCTGTGGAGTAGGTAGGTGTTAACTTTTCCTAAAGATGGGTAAATTGAGGTTACATGATTTATCCAAGGTCATTGTGAGGCTTTCCAGAAGAAAAAGTCAGTTTCAGGGATGGGAATAGAACTCAGGAGTCCAACCACCAAATCCTCTTTTTTGACAATGAAACTATCTCCATCCCTGAACTATGGACATGATAGCTAATAAATCAGCAAAGGATAGTAATACTGACCTCCTTTGTAAAGCCCTTTGACATCTACTGCTGAACAGCACTACATAAGATCTAGGTAGAATGTTAATTATTATTCTTTTTTTTATTAAGAGGGTTTTGTAAATGAGTGGTATATTTAACAGATCTTAAAAACTTCACTATTAAAGCATAAAATAACATGAATAAGCTATTTTGTGGAAAAATTATTTACTATCATAAAGTTGAAGTTTCATAATGAGTTCAGAAAGTTGCAGAAAAGCAAAGTTAATGGTTACATCCCAAAAATGGGGTCTAGAGAACCTGAAAAACTGGACATTGCATTAAGCTTTTAAAATATAATTAGTCATCTAACATAAATAGACTCACTGGCTTTAGTAATGTCTGTGGCAAATAAATAACAGTTGAAGACAATCAAACTCCCTGTAATGTACTCAGTTGGAATATTGATGGCAACATATGGCAAACATCTGACAGATGTTAAACAGATGTGGCAATTAGCAATCCTTACGGTCATGCTGTTAAGATTATTATGCAACACGTTCTCCAGCAAAATTAGATGACTTCCTACTTTCTGAAGCTTTATACATGTGGAGTGCTAGTCTAATGTCCCATTTAGGCATTATTGCTAGCTAATGTCTCCTAGCCCATATTTTTTTTTAGTTGATGCCTCATGGAAGATTTAGAGAAATCCAGAATTTAAACAAGAACAATATCAATTCAGCTGTGTAGCAGATACTTCAATTATAATAGCTAATGGACAAATTGAGAGATAAAAAGACTTTTCTATCATGTTGAAATTCAATGAACAGTTTTCAATTAGGCTCAGAGTATAAAAGGGAGAAAAGAAAGATACTTTTCCTTGATGTTAACATTGCAGAAAAAGATGAGAGTAACTTTGCTTTTTCATTATACAGAAGAGATGCATATAATGATGCATATTTAAATTATAAATCAGGTCACTATCTGCCAAATGAAAGCAATATCAATTAGAGCTAAGGTGGATCAGGCTTTAAAACTCCTTATATTTAATGACAAAAGTATGACTGTTAATCTCAGCAAGCCAACAAAGGGATAATTTAAGGCAGTAAGAAATCAGAGTGATGTCACAAAAATAAGCCCTCACAGCTTTTTGGATAGTATTATTATAATTAATAGACTTCGAATGACTTTTTTTTTAGTGGGTTATGGGCTTTCACAAAAGCATTTATTGCAGGCATAAAATATAAAACTCTAAAGAGTGGGTTTGACTAAGGTTGACTTGAGGGTCCTTAGCCTTTCTACTACAGTAATGCCTGTAAAATAATAGTTTCATTTATAGGCTCAATTTATAATGTTGAATTTATGCCAGTTCATCTGATATAAATCATGGTAATAGCATGATCCATTGTATGTCACTTGTGCTAATGCAAATTAAATATCGTTACATTAAAAAAATCCCTATGTTAAAATAACATTAAGTGTGTAACTGAAACCAATGAATTCACAACTTTGTGTGAGCATATATGCGGATAATAAATAAAAAACTACAAATAGGTTATACATAAAATTATAAATGTGCACAAGAAGGAAAAGCTAAGCAAAATATAAAGTTGGTTAAGGATGGACCAGCAAAACTGTATGATAGTGGTTTAAAAACATAAAAGTTATCATTTGCAAAAACTCCTTTGAAATATGAAAATAAAGTATCAGATTTCCAAAGAATTTAGGTGTGCAAAGTACATGTGCCATTGAATGCCTAATTTGCATTCACTATTATGGACACAAGTGAGGTAGCTGCAGTAGAAGTGGCCACTCCTGGTACACATTTGCACAGGAATTATCCAATTTGTAGGAGCACTTGCATTATTTATTGGCACAGGGATGTTGCATAATTATGGGCACAATCTGGAATTTGGCCCAGAAAAAAATTATTTATCTTATATAACTACCTATTTATTATTTGTATAGCAGTTATGCTTAAAGGCTTCAACTAAGATTTGAAACCCATTGTGCACAGCACTGTACAAACATAGTAGGAAACATTTCCTGCCCTAACAGCTTACAATCTAATTAGAAAAAATAGATGAGCAGTTGGGGAAAAAGGGATACAACATTCAAGCATAGTGATCCATGTGATGGTTTGTCAACATCATGGTGGTTCTCCTCCTTACAAAAAATCAGATTTGGTTTTGTAAGGATGAGAATTGCTAAAAGAAAAGGCAAAAGAAAGAGCAGCGGATATACAGGGGTGGGAGCCAAAGTGAAAAGGGGAAGGAAAGAAACAGAGACAGGGAAGGGAAGAAAGGAGAGGAGCATGGAGGACAAGTGGAGTGAGGTTGAAGTGAATTGCTTGTGTGGGAGGGCATTGGAGCAACCAGCCAATCAGCACAAGAGAGAAAATGTCTGTCAGACTGGTCTCTTCAATTTTAGAAAATTTCTTATGGAGCATAAAACAAACCGAGCATGGAGCATCTGCATTCTTCTTCACACCACACTGATATCACTGTTCTTGAGAGTAGTGTTTGTAACTCCTGCTGGTTCTGCAGCAGCAGGGCTCAAAACATAGTACCTCACATAATCAACGGCTACTGGACTTACGAAATTCCCTTTGGGCTGTGATCTCAGCAGATCTCGTTAGCTAAGCAGGGCAGTAATTTTATCTGTTTTAAGTGCTTATCTGACCTCCATTACCATAGTATCTCAACATTTCATAATCTTTAATGTATTTATCTTCACAAACACTCCTGGGAAGTACTATAATCCCTATTTTACAGCTGGGAAAGTGAGGCATAGAGAGACCAAGTAATTTGCCAGGGCCATACAGAAAGTCTGTGGCAGTGCAGGGAACTGACCTTCCCACGCAAGTGCCCTAACCATCCTTTTTTAGTATAAAGTAAGTTAAATTTCCAAATGAAAAGTCATTTTGAACCAAAAAGAACTGAAACTTTTCATTTAGAAAATGTCAAAACTGGACATTTGATAATTTTGAAACTTTTTCTCAACTTTTTGAAGTCAGGAAATTTGTTGAAACTGACCCTGTCCAGTGAACAGGTTTGGTTTTGATGAATTGGCATTTTTGGTGGGAAAAAAAACACTTTATCAAAAGATGTCCTGATCAGCTCTTCTGCTCCAACACTTAAAGTTAAAGCATATGAATGTGTTTGCAGGATTGGGGCCATGGTTAAAAAGAAACTTTCTTTAGGGCACGTTATTTCATAACTGTCCACTACAGGGTTTCTTGCAGCTTTAGATGGACCACTCTTCTGATTCTATATGGAAATTCCTATGTTGCAGCCTAGTAAACTGTGTCTTACAAAGTGCAAAGTTTTCTATGTCAACTTCATTTACTACAGTAGTTTCCTACTGACTCTGAACCACACTCTTCTAAACTTGTCCTGTATCTGCTATGAATTATTCACCTTGTAAATAATTTATTAGGTAAATTTAACCACTTTTTTCTGTTCACAAATTGCCCCTGAGCACTTTTTAATTTTCTTTTCTTTAAAATTATTCACAGAGTGTTTTCTGTGAATAATTCTTTAAGCTAAAAAGAAAAGGAGTACTTGTGGCACCTTAGAGACTAACCAGTTTATTTGAGCATGAGCTTTCGTGAGCTACAGCTCACTTCATCGGATGCATAGCATATCGTGGAAACTGCAGAAGACATTATATACACACAGAGACCATGAAACAAAACTTCCTCCCACCCCACTCTCCTGCTGGTAACAGCTTATCTAAAGTGATCATCAGGTAGAGCCATTTCCAGCACAAATCCAGGTTTTCTCACCCTTCCCCCCCCCCCCCCCCCCACACATACAAACTTACTCTCCTGCTGGTAATAGCCCATCCCTCTTTGAAACCTCTCTTTATAATGCGCATGATAATCAAGGTGGGTCATTTCCAGCACTAATCCAGGTTTTCTCACCCCCCCCCCCACACCCCCCTCCAAAAACCACACACACAAACTCACTCTCCTGCTGGCAATAGCTCATCTTACAATGTGCACAGCAATAATCCAAGTTTAACCAGAATGTCTTGGGGGGGGGGGGGGTTGTAGGAAAAAAACAAGGGGAGATAGGCTACCTTGCATAATGACTTCGCCACTCCCAGTCTCTATTCAAGCCCAAATTAATAGTATCCAATTTGCAAATGAATTCCAATTCAGCAGTTTCTCAATGCTAAAGTCTCTTTGCACTGCTCAGATCAGGCTGCAAATGCCCAGCAGGATCATTCCTCTGGCTCTCTGCTAGGTGTAAATATGCCAGATCTGGGTCTGTGCTTACTGCTTCCCCACCCCCTGCACAGGGGACATGTCTGGTGGGGTGAATGTGGCAGAGCTCCACTCCCCTCAGTTTATCCTCCACTAACTCTATGCCAGTAGCATAACCCAGCAGCAGCTCTAAGCATTGTCAGGACTGAATGTAGCCCTGATAATCATGGAGCTGTAACTGGCTACCTGATGCTCCCCACTCTTTCTTGCATGGAGCAGAGATCTGCCACAGGAGAAAATCATGCCCTATGTCTGTAAGCTGATGTGAACAGTTCATTGAGTGTATTTGAGCTGAAAAGAAATGTGAAGGCCAGTTTTGCACACTCCCCTGTGAGATGTGCTGCTTGGCTGTAGCTGAAGATCTAGGTCTATGACAGTGAAAAATGGTGTCCAGAGGTAAACGGCAGCTGCCACCTGACAGTTCCTGTAGCGTATCTTCCCATCTTAAGCTGTTTCTAGAGCACTTCTATAGTAACCTTTAGCAAACTCAGCAGGAGCACCAAATGCACAACCGTCCAAGTCCCTCAGGTTTGATATGTGGTTGGCAGAAGTAGCAAACACCGTTTGCATTAGGTGTGGTCGCCTCATAGCTACATCCATTCATTGGGAACGAACAGCAGAAGGAAGATGGAAGGGAAAATACCATCAAAGTGCCAGCACCAGGGAGAGAGAAAACCGAATCATTATTTAAATTACATGCATGTCTCAATTTTGCTTTGTTATTGTGTCACTATTTTGAAAAGCCCAAATTATACTCATAAAAACTTGATATACATACATATGTATGAAAATATTCAGCTTTAGCAGGATTGAGACAGACAAATCTGGTAGGTTTCTGCTCAGGATGCAAGAATCAAATAATAATCAAATATAGTAGAGTTGTGAGAGATAGATACCATGATTACTGGAACCACCTCCATTGTGCCATTCATTTCCAAAAGATAAGGAATAGTAAATATCATATGTATATCCTTGTCCCTCCACTGGGCCCAATCTTATTTCCACTGAAGAAAGTGGCAAAACTATCATTAAATTCACAGTTTCCTATTACCACTCAGGACTCAGGCCTTTGGTTGCAGTCCCCAGACAGCCTCCTTAAAGCCAATTATAATTTATTCAGAACAAAAGCAATTTAATGAAAACATATTAAAAAACAATAAAACAGATTATATGCATGCATAGTTTACCAGGTGTTTAACCATCCTCCCCATGGGGACCTTGGTAGGACTAATTCCCTATAGACTCTTCCACAGAGCTTTTCTTCTGTCAGCTTGTCTCCCCGCCACCCTCAGCCTCTCCTCACTTCTTTTGCTGGCAAGGCCTTTAACTAAGTGTTCTTTTGATCTCTAGCCTCCCAGCCTGGCAAAACAGCTGTGTCATTGTGGCCTATAGCCTGGAAACGTGCCATTGTCTTGTAATTCCTCCTGATGTTTTCTGGGAGGTTGCTATCTGGGACCACTGTGTTGCCTTCCTATTTATTCTTCCCACTGCCCATATTAAGCTGGATCAATGCATTTGTACAGGAAAGTCTGATGACCCAGTATACTATAACTTCCCATCACTGACCAGGTCATAAACCATGTTCATAAAGTGATTACGTCTCAGCATTTATAACACTAGGGTGACCAGATGTCCCAATATTATTGGGACCATCCTGATATTAGGGGTTTTTTAAATATATGCAACTATACCCCTGTCCCCCCCCAAAAAAGTGTCCTGATTTTTCACACTTGCTATCTGGTTTCCCATATTACATATTATGTGAGTCACAATTTCTTGGGAGAATTTGACTATTTGCATCATCATTATAATTTTCAGGTTATTGTATGCTTTGGATCTTTTGTGTGACACCATTACCTCTGGTTGACTATTATTATTTATTTGTATTAGAGTAGCATCTATGAGCTCCAGCCATCAACCAGGACCCCCACTGTGCTGTAGAAACACAGAACAACTCCAAACAGCTACATTTTAGAGTTGGTTTTTATAAGAATAGGATTAACATTTACAAAAGATCTGAGACAGCAGACCATTTATACACCTCCAATAATTACATTTCAGCAGCATACTCTTGAGATGAAAATTTGAGTTGCAGAACTTGCTCACGATGATTGAGAACATGGATAATAATAGACACACTTGCATTGTCTTCTCAAAATGGTTCACTCTTGCATGTAAAGTGCAAAGGATGTAATAAAAAATAATAATATTTAGCACTTACATAGCACTTTGCAGTTTCATAGGGCTGTAAAACATTAACTGATTAATCCTCACAGCACCCCAGTGAGTAAGTTAAGTTACCTAGTAGGTTATCAAGTTCATCTTCCTGACAATGCAAGATGGTCCCATACTGTACATCACCCAGTGCTTTCTCCACAGTTGAATAGATATCATCTTGAGGGATTTCCCTTTCCTGCTATTCATCTTAAATTTTCCTTTCCTTAAAAGTAGGGAAAGGCTCTTGGCACAGAGATATTCCCTGTTGTGAGGCCATGGTATAGGCTAAACGTAGCTATTTTAGGTACTTATTTAGGATAAGAAAAAATGATGGGAAAAAGTACTTATGGAAAACAAAGAGGAGAAGCAAGTACTGATTAAGGTGACTATAAATTAAATATGTCAAGAGTACCCATATCACCAAAAAAATAGAAGATGGATAACTTGTGTGACAGAAAGAAAACTAGTGAGTGTTTAGAGTGGAAAAGGGTTGTCAAGCAGGAAAATGACATTACCACGACCTATATCTGAGACTTTCAAAAGTGACTGTTAAACCACACAGCTCCTATTGAAATTAGTAGGATTTGCATGTCTAAATCTTTGAAAATCCCAACTCATAACTCCACATTTGACCAACACAGGATCACGTTGAGTATTCCAAGTGAATAACATGAGACTGAGATGACAGACACTGAAGACTACAGATGAGGCATTTGGCCTCCTTCTTTGCTGTTTGTTCTACTCTTAAAGATGGCCAGATAAACTACTCATAGAGGGCTTGAGTCTGCCTCCTTACTCTTGTTGAGTAATACCGTTACAGGTCAGTAGTCCATTGGTTTTTGCTTCTCTTTACTTATCCACTCTTGCCTCTTATCACATCGACTTTCTACCCCACCAATAATGCCATGCTCTTTCTCACTCCTCCCATGAATATCTTGAGGATTTCTTCTATGCTGTCCCTTATGCATAGAAGGCCTTCCTTAGTCCTCTCTTCTCCATCAAATCCTTTCTGAATACCCACTTTAATGGTAACTTCCAGAGGAAATCATCCAGCATATGAAGATTAGGCAGAGGGGCAGCTGGGGAAAGTTGATTCCTGTTTATTCCTTTATGCAATTAAAAATCAATAGCAAATGTATATAAGTACGTATATATTTGATGGTCTCCCCACACTTTTCAGACATTGCTTGTCTTAGATTATGAACCCTTTCAAGGCACTGCGGTGCCTAATGTAACATGACTCCAATCTTGATTCACCTGTAATATAAATGTGAAATAATAAAACAATAATAATTAATAATAATGACTTAATTGACTCCTCCCCTCGCTTCAGGAACATTTCATTTCACAAGAGGATCACGAACTAGCCCCATCTTTACCTGTCTCTGCTAAAATTTTTATCTTTCTTTTTTTTTTTGGTGAAGATTGGACTATTCTCCCCTGTTCTGTACGGAATTAACTGTGTTTGGTCCTATATGGGAAAATATTACCATATTAATATACATAAGATCAAAGGTATGATTAAAATATTTATAATGATGTGGAAAAGAATATGTTAAGCAGATAAGCAGATAATAATGCATATCTTTCCCATAAAATTTAATTTATCCTTTAGGCAAGGCATAAACTTTGCTCAAGAACAACATATTTTCCATCTATAGATTGCCAAGGTAAACTGTTTGATTTTACAGCAAATTGATCGCTGCTGTAATATTTCAGGAGCAAAATGATCCTCAACAGTCAGTTTGGTTTCAAAAGCCAAAATTTATAGTTTTGCTCCTGATTTAGTGATAAAGTTTCTTAACATATTGGGCATTTCATCACTTTCTATCAGGAGTCAGCATTGAGCCAACAATGAAATATTTTAAAAAATAGACAACAACAACAACAATAAAAAAGGGAACATAAATAATATACCTCCTAATGACAGAAGAGTTTAATATTCCCTTCAAACTAGTAGGAAATTACTCAGATTCTTGTCCTTGTAAACACGTGTCGTGGCCTATGCAAGAGATATGCTATATAGCCATATGAATAGAATCACAGACTCAGGAGCCTCACTGCTTTCCTGACTGTTCAGGAAACTATTTCATTTATTTTCCCAAGTGGTTAAATTTCACTTTTCCCAATGCAAATAAAATTTTGTACATCTAAAGTTACTTGACACTTCTGATATGTTTAAAATAAATGTAGAGAGATTTAATGATGTGAAAGTTCATGACTCAGTAAAGATTACTCCCTAGCTGGGGTCTTAGGATAGACACCTATAAAATCAAATTATAATAATCACGGGAGTCAGGAGAAAAAAATAGGCCCCACTGAGCTCTATTCACTGAGATTTTGCATTTATTAGACACCTCCTAGTTATGAAACAAAGGGAGGTGGTAGGCTGAAATCTCAATAGATTTTACTGAGTGATTCTTTCCAGCAGAATTTTGTGATTACTACAGTGAATTTTTAGAACACTGATTCATATGCCATGGGAACAGGAAAGAGTCATGACACCTCAGTTACTTCACTGTAGCAGAGGTAAGCGTTAACTTTTTAATAATGATCCCTGTAGCTATGACCATCCAGAGAAAAGCTGGGTAAATAAAGAAAAAATAGGCACAGAATATTTTATATGAAAATTTTTGTGAAATTCAAAAAGATTATCAGAGGATATTAGCTGACCAGCTCTCATGTGAAGTTACCATTAAAAATATCTAATAGCCATATAATAACATAACATATATATTACACATAATATTAGAATCATAGAATATCAGGGTTGGAAGGGACCTCAGGAGGTCATCTAGTCCAACCCCCTACTCAAAGCAGGACCAATCCCCAACTAAATCATCCCAGCCAGGGCTTTGTCAAGCCTGACCTTAAAAACTTCTAAGGAAGGAGATTTCACCACCTCCCTAGGTAACCCATTCCAGTGATTCACCACCCTCCTAGTGAAAAAGTTTTTCCTAATATCCAACCTAAACCTCCCCCACTGCAACTTGAGACCATTACTCCTTGTTCTGTCATCTGCTACCACTGAGAACAGTCTAGATCCATCCTCTTTGGAACCCCCTTTCAGGTAGTTGAAAGCAGCTATCAAATCCCCCCTTATTCTTCTCTTCTGCAGACTAAATAATCCCCGTTCCCTCAGCCTCTCCTCATAAGCCATGTGCTCCAGTCCCCTTGAGCACATGACTAATAAGAGCACCCCCTAGTCAGAAGTACATTTCCTGTCCATTCTGTTACCTATTCAGCAATGTTATGTGATTATTTTTCAGTGAGTGGCACACTTTACACGTGAGAGAACACATGTATTGCTCTTTTATAATCAAAAAGCTAATTTCCCAAAGCTGCCATTGGCTTTTGCATATATCTGTACACTGACCTGGGACACACCAGCTGTAGATAAAGTAATTAGGTCATTTACATGGGCTGAGCATTTCTTTGAGACTTAAAAGTTATAATGCGTTTTTGCACAGTGATATGTGTGATGGTGGGGTTTTCAAGTTTATATTTTTTGACTGAAAAATTAAAAGCAAATGGTCAAATGTCAGCCAAGCCTTAAGAGGTCTTCATTTTTGTGAGAAGAAAATAATGATGGATGCAGAACTGGCTCTTCAGTTATTGACATGTAGTGTTTAGACCACTTGGATGTCTAAATCCTGGATTGAAGTTGGCAATCAGCAACTTAGGCACTGATCCTGCCAAGTCCCAGTGGGCCCATGCCTGGGTAGAAGATTTCAAATGTGCCAGACCCTTTTGCAGGACTGAAGCATTTAACATCAAAGTGGTCTGAACTGTGGGTGGGTGCAAATATTTTCAAATACACAAGTTCTCCCAGCCTGACTTGTATCTCCATTAATGAAGCCCCGTGCTGAAAACCATGTGTGGAAGCTGACAGAATCATACTATCATAGAAATGTAGGGCTGGAACGGACTTTGAGAGGTCATGTAATCCAGCACCCTGCACTGAGACAAGACCAAGTAAACCTAGACCATTCTTGACAGGTGTTTGTCTAACCTGTTCTTAAAAACCTCCAATGACTGGGATTCCACAACCTCCTTTGGAAGTCTGTTCCAGTGCTTAACTATCCTTAGAGTTAGAAAGGTTTTCCTAATATCTAATGTAAATCTACCTTGGTGCAGATTAAGATGATTACTTCTTGTTTTATCTTCAGTGGATATGGAGAACAATTGATGACCATCCTGTTTATAACAACCGTTAACATATTTGAAACCTGTTAGCAGGTCCCTCCTTAGTCTTCTTTTCTCAAGCTAAACATACTCAGTTTTTTAAATCTTTCCTTATAGGTCAGAATTCCTAAACCTTTTATCATTTTTGTTACTGTCCTCTGGACTCTCTCCAGTTTGCCCATATCTTTCCTAAAGGTCATTTTGAATTCTAATCCTGTTTCCCAAAGAGATAACTCTTCCCAGTTTGGGGTCATCTGCAAATTTTATAAGCATATTCTCCACTCCATTATCCAAGTCATTAATGAAAATATTGAATAGTACTGGGCCAAGGACAGACCCTTGTGGGATCCCACTAGATACTTTCCTCCCAGTTTGACTGCAAATCATTGATAACTACTCTTTGAGTACAGTCTTTCAACCAGTTTTGAACCCACCTTATAATAAGTTCATCTAGACCACATTTCCCTACTTTGCTTATGAGAATGTCATGCGGGACTGTGTCAGAAGCCTTACTAAAATCAATATATATTATGTCTACATCTCCCACCTCCCATTCAATAGGCCAGTTATCCTTTCAAAAAAGGAAGTTAGGCTGGTCCGGCACAGGGGTTGGCAACCTTTCAAAGAAGACCCATTTTTTGGTTTTTGTCTTTGACCAAAATATTTCGAGAGCCACATCACACACAAAGCTACTTGCAGAGTTAAGAATTTATCAACTAATAATAGTTGAACATATTAAAGTTATTACTACTCACCAATACTTTGTTTTGATTGATTATCCGATCTATTTTATTTCTAACTTTAGACTTTTTCAAACTGTTGGACGTTGGAATATACTAGTAAAGACAGAGCACATCCGCTTCCTTTTCACAAGAAATTCAGTTGCCTTGGTAATGAGCCATTTGAATTTGAATATGAACAGGAGGGGGCTCCGGGCTGGGGCAGCGAATTGGGGTACAGGAGGGGGTGCAGGGTCTGGGAGGGAGTATGGGTGCAGGAGGGAGTTCTGACGTGGGGCAGGGGGTTGGGGTGCGAGGTGGAGGCTCTGGCTGGGAGGTGGTTACTACAGATGGCTCCCGGCTGGCAGGCTGCCTGCCTGCCCTGGCCCCACGCTGTTCCCGGAAGTGGCTAGCTGCTGGCATGTCTCTGCATGCCCCTGGCGGGGTGGGGGGAAGTGGCTCCGCACTTTGCCCCTGCCCCCAGCACCATCCTCAAAGCTCCCATGGGCCAGGAACTGGCCCATGGGAGCTGTGGGGGTGGGGCTTGCAGGCACGGGCAGCGCACAGAGACCCGCTGCCCACCTCCCCCTCAAGGGGCGCACAGAGATGTGCCAGCAGCTAGCCACTTCTGGGAGCGGCATGGGGCCAGGCAGGTAGGCAGCCTGCTGTGCTGCCGGCTGGGAGCTGCGTGTGGTAAGCACCTCCCGGCCAGAGCCTCCACCTTGCACCCCCACAAAAACCGGCTGCTCGCAAGGGGGCAGTCAAAGAGCCGCATGCGGTTCCAGAGCTGCAGTTTGCCGACCCCTGGTCTGGCATGGTTTGTTCTTGACAAATCCATGATGACTATTACTTATAACCCTATTATCCTCTAGGTGCTTACAGACTGATTGCACAATAATTTGTTCTCATATCTTTCCAGAGATCAAAAATGAGGCTGACTGATGTATAATTCCTCAGCTCCTTTTTGTTCCCCCTTTTAAAGATAGGTACTATCTTTACCCTTCTCCAGTCCTCTGGGACCTCACTCATCCTCCACGGGTTCTCAAAGATAATCATCACTAATGGGTCCAAGATTTCTTCAGCTAGTTCCTTAAGCACCCTAAGATGAATTTCATCAGGCCCTGCAGGCTTGAATGCATCTACCTTATCTAAAGAGTCTTTTACCTGTTGTGTCCTTATTTTGGCTTGTGTCCTTTCCTCCTTGTTGTTAATACTGTATTAAATATCTGGTCACAATTTACCTTTTTAGTGAGGACTGATGCAAAATAGGCATTAAACAGGTCAGTCATTTGTTGAACCAGCTCTGGGTTTTGAGATTGTAAGGAAACCCCAAACCAAGTTTCACATGGCTGTAAATATTCACATCATCATGTCTGTCTGTCACACCAGGACTACATGGAGGACTTGTTACCCCCCCTCTTCATTTTTCCCTTTCATTCTTTTGTGTAATCCTTTGGTTCCCTGCCACTGTATTTCAGATTGCCCTCTCTCCTCATGTGAAATATTCTCAGACTATATTTCCTTTATTATTCCCTCTAAACTTTCTTTGTTACCTTCTCTGTCTCCTATTATTTCTACTGTGTCATCAAAAACTGACTCCGTACAGTCTGCCAATTAGCCTTTGTCTGTCAGCACATTCATCAGCATCCTGAAGAGTGATGGTGAATGGCAGAGCATGCAAGTGCTATTTGATATGCAGCTGTATGCCCTTGCACATACGTATATGCCATTGCTGATAAAATAGAAAGCTCTAGTTTAGATATTCTAGTGACAAAACTTTTGGTATGGACCAGGTGCAATTAACAAGAAAGAAAATGGTATGATTTTAAAATAAACACAGGGAAAGTATCCAAATTTGGTTAAATGATAAGTGCATAGAAGATTTCTGCATTTATAAAAGATGTTTATTAGTATAGTTCTTTTATGTATGCAGAGTAAAAATGTCTCACACAGATATATTTTTCAGGAAACAAAGAGAATTAGTGGTGTAATTTGATATTACATACCTGCAGTGAGTAATGCAAATAAAACTGCTTCTGTACTTGTTATGGGGGAAAAATATGACTTTGGAATATAACAAGCATCATATTATTTTGTGGAAATATATATGTATACATTATTCAAAATTCAAATATTAATGATCACATAAATATTCTACAATCTTGGCTATTACTTTCAGAAAAAACATTTTAATTTTAAGATGTCAATTTTGTAAAGCCTGTATTTTGAGTAAGAGAAAAAGTGAGCGAGAGAGGCTCTTTTGAAGGTGTCTCAATGCCTTGCCATGGTAACTTTGTTTGGCAAATGCATGGCATCTTTAAATTTCTTTTAGCTGTAAAATGTTCACCTGCTTAAACATTTACAATGTTACTAGGTAAAAACACGATCATAAAAAATGTAAAGCAAATGCATAAATGCATGTGGGGATGAACTGCGGATGTGTGAAAAGGAATCTGAACGAGAGGAGTTCGATTTATGGGTTTGGGCTTGTGTGTTTAAACTTTTGAACAAACTTCAAGGACACACATGATCGGACCCATAAGAGCGATAGTAGCCTATAAAATCATACCCTGCCACCACTAGTCCCCTGTTGAAGGACAAAAATTCAAGTTCAACAGAGTAAACAGTGAGGAGGTATTCCTTAAAAGAGTAAATTGCAAAACTTCAATTACAAATGATAGGCACCTGGCAAATTTGCTGCTGTGCCTCTTTGATCCTGCAAAAGTGGGGTTCTCCATATGCAAATAGATAGTCATTACAAATTTTGTAAGTGCATTTCCACAGACTTGTTGAAAATCAGCTCTCCAAGCCGCAGTGAGACAGATTTTCAAAGTACGGAGCACCCTCAACTGAGGCCAGACCAGTCTCTCTGCCTCAAAAAAAGTAATAAATTTTTTTGTAGGTAATCTGTTTTCAAACAGTAGCAGGAAGATTTAACTATTTGTACACCCACACCCTCATTACTTTTCTTCATCCTGTTCTTTCTGTTTATGCTGTTTTCTCATTTTCTATGGGGCTGCAAGTAGGCTGAATCTTCATATATATTTATTTCACCTCTTTTCATTTCAGTATCATTGGCTGTGGGAGGTCTTCAAACATGCCACAGAAAGATTATCAGCCTAGGCTGCCTATGAAATACAGCTGGTAAAGTTGAAGCTTTAGGACCACATTGCCAACCCCCTACTCACCTTGGAAAAAAATCAGCCAATGGGATTGCTTTTTGGAATAATTGGTCACCATTGTTAGTAAGAGGTTCAGAGACAGCCCATCAGGGCTTGATCCTGCATCATTCAAGTCAATGAGAGTTATTCCATTGATTTCAATGGGAGTAGAATCAAACCCATAGTGTGCTAACTCACCTTGGATAGAGAAACACAGGAATATTATTCTTACCGTTGTCTCTAGTTGTTACAATTTTCTGTCTTTGTTACTATGCCAGAGATTAACTGTTGAAATCTTTGGTATCCAGTTATATGAGGAATACTGTTGCCATTTCCCCCTCTCTCAATATGTGCATAATTATTCATGAAGTGTGATGCATAAGCTACCAGTGAATCATTTTCTAGTAACTGTCACAAGTCTTAATTTTGAAATATCGACTAAAAGCTTGACGGGTGGTTATATATCATAACACTTCAGTGTTTTATTTATTTTGTAAATTTTTTAGCCTTTTTCATCAGTATTAACTTGATCTTGCCCTCAGTTTCGTCACTTTGCAGTGATAGTGTATAATGTGCTTCGTAGTCATTTTATGAGTGGGGAAACCATTTCCAGAGGCTTAGGTGGAGGTCCAGATTTTCAGAAAAGTTGGGCGTGCAACTGTGCACACAAAAATAATGTGCCTAATTGGTGAGTGTAGCTACTGAAGTTGTACACACAAGGGTAACTATGATCATATCTGAATGTACAGCTACCTGATTTACGTACATAAAGGCACCTTGCTTCCCACTCCCACCATGCAAGGGACAGTCACATCCTGGTCTATTTTTCTGAATTATGGTCTCTATGGGTAGGTCTACACTTAGGGCAGTATATAGAGTACAGACATGGCACACGCAGCTAACAGTGTAGACAGTGAAGCATTGCTTAGGCAAGTAGAGTACAGATATGCCAGAATCCTAGTGTTCAGAACCTACACAGCTCTCTACATGCCCAAGTAGTGCCTATCATGTCTACATTGCTATTTTTAGCAATGTAGTGTTCTACTACCTAAGCCTTTCCCCACTGGAGTGAAAGATTCAGGCAGCAGGGAAAGGCTCCAGCAGAAGGAGGCAGCGGGGTAGAGCTGCCGCTGCCTTTCCCTGCCACATGTAGTTATACAATGCAGTGTGGATGCCTTTCGTTGTTGTGTGTAACTACATGTACCTCACATGCTCCCACAAGTATAGACAAGACCTATGTGGAGTGAAAATAATCTACTTGATGTCAGAATAACCTTCCTCCCAATAAATTTAATATCTGCTACTAGAGGGGCTCAAAACTTTTCACACAAAAAGACTGAGTTTTGTTTGTTGGCATGTTGTTTTGTTTTTTGTTTCAGGCCTCTATTCAAAAACAAACAGTTCTGTGAAAAATTGTGAACATGATTGAAATTTTCCACTTTTTGAAAAATTCTGATTTTTGTTAACTGAACCTTTTAAATCAGAGTCAGTCTCCAAACCATTATCAAAATTCTTTGTTTTCCAAAACAGTTCTTTTCTTAGCGAATATCAGGTTTTCAGCAAATGAAAAATTTCAGTAAAATATTGTGCAAAATGGGTCCAGTTTGTACCCTGTTAAATAGAAACAATATTGAAATTCTGATTTTTTTTGTGTGTGTGTGGGGAGGGTGGAATAAGTAACTCTGTTCTCAATCAACTCTACCTATTGCTCTTTTGTTAATTTTGTCAATTTCCACAGCAGCACTTCATATTCCTTTGGCCTCCCTGTTTGCCAGTGATTGGGTAGCAGAATTAATAAATGCTTGCTCATGTTGGTCCTAAAGGGAGAGGTTGGTTAGTGTTAACTGTGAATTAAGTGTTCAATGCACTTATTTATAGAGCTCCTCATTGCACAGGATCCACCATAACTAAAGCCAGGACTGGACTTTGCAGATAGAATTCTTCAAACTTGTGGCTCTGGAGAGTTTGATCTCTTTCTCCTACTGTTGGAATCTAAAAGTGCTACTGGCCAAAGGACAACCAGTGAGATCACACTTCAAGGATTCAAATAATTTCCCTTATAATTAGTGTTCTGTTCTAAAATCCCAGGGTACAATCTGTCTGCAGCTAGTGTATCTGCAGGTTCAAACAACACATAAAACCACTCAAGCCCCATGAAGAATTAACCTTTAGCAGTTTCACATGACAACATCCATGAGTGAGATAACTAAAGAAGCTCTCAGCTCTCAGATTGACCTACTTCCAATTTGCAATAGATGAACCACGCTTACTGGACGAGATAGATTACATAAAGCATACTTAAATAACTGATCAGGAAAAGCAGAATTACAAATGCTTTTCAAATCTAGCTAATTTTCAAACATGGACTTCTTACTAAAATGTCAGCAGCACACTTTCGGATATACACATTGGCATGTAAAACAAAGAGTTCATATTTAAAGGCACAGAAATCTCATGAGCTGTTCCCTCAATCTTTCAGCCCCAAACAGCAGAAGTCTCACTAGCTGTTCTCGTGAGATTTCAGCCACATCCAAGCCAGAAGCAGAAAATAAGCTCCTTCCAGGTTTGAATCCACCTCAGATTCAAATCCTTAGGGACAGGTTCTGATCCAGTCACATGAATCTGACTTTCCACTAAATTCAAAGGAGTCTGGATTTGAAGTTCTGGTTTTGGCCTCTCTAATTCCAGTACTGCTTCTAGCAGTTCATGGCTTCTTTCAGACAGGATTTTCCTTTTCTTTGCAGCAGGGTGCATCCAGTTCTGTCTCATTTCACCTATGCGTTTTCATCTCCTGTAATTTCTTTCTAATACATTTCACCACATGATCATCAGATAGGATTTGTATCTGCTCTTGGGCTATTTCAGCTGCCCTACATATGTCAATGAATTTTTGCAGTGTCAGACTATTTTCCCTAAAGAATTTTCTATTGTCATCATTTATGATCCCCACTATAGTTCCTGTCCCTGTTAATTCTCTTAAAAAGATATTCATACACATGTCATCTGCAGAGCTGTGTTTTACTGGTCACTTTTACCTGTTCTTTATAGATAAGTCACAGCCTGGTACAGTGTATAAAACATACATACTATACATAAAAATCATATATATTCGAAATATTCAAATCTTAATTTGCCATAAGATAATTATGTTGCACAACATTTTGAAGATATATATTGCTATGTATTGTAAATGCTAAGTATTTTTATAGGATGCTCTCTTAAGTTTCTCCGGCCCCTAAAATAAATAGATGTAGAATACATTTTTAGGCACCTGCTCTTCAGCACAGTATAGTTATGCTGTACATTATAGGAGACATTTTCAAAGGTGCAGATGGGAGTTAGGTGCCCAATTCCAATTGATTTTTAATTAGATTTGGGCACCCAAATGTCTTAGAAGATCTGCCCTAGAGGCCTGATCCTGCAAGCTTCCGAGCATCTTCAACTGCGACCCAGTGAGGTGAAGATTTTTAGCACATTACTGGACACATTCTTCACCTCGCAGGATCAATCCTAGAATCAAGCTAAGCCAATTTTGTAAATGACTCCAGTGCACAGGGTTGTTCAGAGGCTGTCAGGAAGGTGTCTGCCCAACTGAGGCCTCAGCTGGAGGTTGCCATGAGAATGTCTTTCCCAGAGGTGCTGCTCCCAAGATGTTACTTTTACCTCCAAGTAGCCATAGCATTGAACACTGTTGATTTTGTAGAGGTTGTGATTCTGGGAGTGTTTTGTCAATATGGGCTTGATCCTTGAATTCTGGTCAGTGCACAACCCTGGGTGCGTGGGTATGAGAAGGGGGTCAAAGGTGGTTTTACAACCCTTTTATTTCACTACCTGATGCTGGGGACAGCCAGGGGACAATTCAGTCCCAGTGCAAATTAAAGTAGCCTTACTCAGACACAATTATTCAAGCAAATTTCCACTGAATTTTGCCCAAATAAAACCCACAGCTGTTTGATAAGCTGATCTTTGTAAAAATTTTAAAATCTGGACAATACTTGAAATGCATGTTTTTACATGTCAATGAAAAAAAACAAAAAAATTCCTTTTTAATATATTAGTGCATTTTGCCCACACAAAAATGGTCTGCTGTCTGTGACCTATTTTTGAGCTGGAACAAGCAAAGAATTACCTGATAATAGGTAACATTTCCAGCAAAAGTGAACTTAAAATGAAATAAAATAAAAGGCAACAATGCACATTCTCTCAGATTTTTAGTGCGAAAACCCTACTTCCTGGAATTATGCAAAAAATCCATCTTCTGTAACCCCCCAAAATTGCCTAGAATGAAATTGTGAAAATGGGTCATTTGGTGAAGTTGTGTTCAAAACTTTGCTCAGCCTTATTCTGAAAGTTCATTTTGTTACTGAGATTTGGCCAGCGCACCGTACAATTTAAATTAAAATATTGCTTCATGTCATGGATTTGAACTTGCAAAGGGAGAAGGTAGGCCTACGCTGAATGCTTTCAAAAAATAACCTATGTATTCCTTAGGGCTTGTCTACATGGTGTGGCAAAGCGCATTAGAAGGATATGATTTGTAAAGCACTAACTTCTTGTGCTCTAACTGCCCCTGCTGTATATCCTGCTGGCATGCTCTAAAAGGTGTCTAGTTCTCATTAGCACAGTTCTGTTTGAAACAGAGCTACATGAACACAAATTAAGTACCTTTGAGGACTTTGTTAATGCAAACTAGGTACTTTTCAGAGCAGGGATCAGCAACCTTTGGCACGCGGCCCGTCAGGAAAAGCTGCTGGCGGGCCAGGACAGTTTGTTTACCTGCAGCGTCCACAGTTTTGGCTGATTGCAGTTCCCACTGGCCGCGGTTCGCCATTCCAGGCCAATGGGGTCTGCAGGAAGCGGCGTGGGCCGAGGAATGTGCTAGCCGCCACTTCCCGCAGCCCCCATTGGCCTGGAACGGTGAACCGCAGCCAGTGGGAGCTGCGATCGGCTGGAGCTGCGGACGCTGCAGGTAAACAAACTGTCCTGGCCCGTCAGCGGATTTCCCTGATGGGCCGCATGCCAAAGGTTGCTGATCCCTGTTTTAGAGCATGCCAGCAGGGCCTACATAGGGTAGTTAGCACACAATGTGTTTGCTGCACTTACTTTCCCTGTTCCACTGTGTGACCAAGTAAGGATTGTGCAATAGCCTACCATTGAACTGTTCCATTGATTTAACTTGAACCAGTCATGGGGTCAGGTGCTACTCAGTGTGAATAAGGGTAGGAGAACCTTTCTCGGATATAACGTTTGTTTTCAATGATTCATAGAATAAGTTACTCATACCTACAGTAATGTATTGTATGAACTGGGGTCATCCACTTTTAGACAGACCTGGCTGAATTTTTTTTTCCTACAGAAAGTTTTGACAAAAAGGAAAACATGGTTGTCCTCATCTATATTTTCCAACATAAAATTTCAATTTTGGCAGAAATTTGAATAGCAGAATTTTGGTTTCAGCCAAAATTTTGGTTTCCAGCATACAGTTGTGTGACAACTCCCCCCCCCCCCCCCCCCACCAATTTTCCATGGAAAGCAGACACTTATTATACTGGCTTGAGTTCCTGGAAAACAGCCACTCTCCACCATGAGGTGATAACATAGCAGGCAACTGCACACGTACATATGATCAGATGCATATTTTGTTTTCCCCTCTGTATTCCACATATACTGTGCAGAGAACTCAAGACAAATGGACTTTCCTTGACCTAGACTCTCAGAACCCTTTGGGTGGGAAAGGACACCTGATGATGGCTATCTTCTGTAGTTCTTCCTTTCAGCATCATGGCAGGATTGATATGTTTATCCCTAGACGATCATTGATGGATGAGTGTCAACCCTAGACATCAGTTATAGTGAGGACAATAATTCAATTTCACTGATGTGACTGAAAGGGGAAGTTAATCTGTTACTCTGTTTTATAAGCCTTTCCATTTATTATAAAGTGTTTCAAAAAATGGTTCTCAACAACTTCCACACTATGACCCACTTTCCCATAACCATTTTTTCTATATCAGGACCACCATGGGACCCACCTCCTATTTAGCAGGGATCTACCCCGGATTCCCCTCTTGTTTAGCAATAGGGGAAGGTCAGGTGGTCGTGACCCCGTGTTGAGAACTCAAAAAATCTTTTATAACGATAAAAACAAATGAGCAGATTTTTACAAGGTTGCTTTTTTCTTTACACCTATAAACTGCAGGTGCTAATAATTCTGGGTAAAGTCTTTTGCCCACAGTTTGTGGGTGCAATTTCTGACACTTGTCTTCTAAGTACCTGATTTTCAGGAACAATTAAATATTTGGATGTTTAAAAGATAAAAACTGTGTACACAATGATGAGGTTCAACAAGGACAAGTGCAGAGTCCTGCACTTAGGATGGAAGAATCCCATGCACCGCTACAGACTAGGGACCGAATGGCTCGGCAGCAGTTCTGCAGAAAAGGACCTAGGGGTTACAGTGGACGAGAAGCTGGATATGAGTCAGCAGTGTGCCGTTGTTGCCAAGAAGGCCAATGGCATTTTGGGATGTATAGGTAGGGGCATTGTCAGCAGATCGAGGGATGTGATCATTCCCCTCTATTCGACATTGGTGACGCTTCACCTGGAGTACTGTGTCCAGTGTCCTGTGTCCAGTTTTGGGCCCCAAGGTACAAGAAGGATGTGGAAAAATTGGAAAGAGTCCAGCGGAGGGCAACAAAAATGATTAGGGGACTGGAACACATGACTTATGAGGAGAGGCTGAGGGAACTGGGATTGTTTAGTCTGCAGAAGAGAAGAATGAGGGGGAATTTGATAACTGCTTTCAACTGAACCCCCTGAAAGGGGGTTTCAAAGAGGATGGATCTAGACTGTTCTCAGTCGTAGCTGATGACAGAACAAGGAGTAATGGTCTCAAGTTGCAGTGGGGGAGGTTTAGGTTGGATATTAGGAAAAACTTTTTCACTAGGAGGGTGGTGAAACACTGGAATGTGTTACCTAGGGAGGTGGTGGAATCTCCTTCCTTAGATATTTTTAAAGGTCAGGCTTGACAAAGCCCTGGCTGGGATGATTTAGTTGGGGATTGGTCCTGTTTTGAGCAGGGGGTTGGACTAGATGACCTCCTGAAGTCCCTTCCAACCCTGATATTCTATGATTCTATGATTCAATGTCTAGCTATCTGTAGAGAGATCTCTATCTATACCACGAATCGGTAACCTTTGGTACGTGGCCCGTCAGGGAAATCCGCTGGCAGGCCAAGATGGCTTGTTTACCTGCAGCGTCCGCAGGTTCAGCCGATCGCAGCTCCAACTGGCTGCGGTTCACCGTTCCAGGCCAATGGGGGCTGCGGGGAGCGGCAGCCAGCACATCCCTTAACCCTTAGCTTTCTGCAGCCCCCATTGGCCTGGAACAGCGAACCACAGCCAGTGGGAGCTGTGATTGGCTGAAGCTGTGGACACTGCAGGTAAACAAACCGTCCTGGCCCACCAGTGGATTTCCCTGATGTGCCGCATGCCAAAGGTTGCTGATGCTTGATCTATACCCATGCCTTGAGCCAGGTTCTAATATCTTTACTCACACTGAATAGTGCCTTGCTCCACAAGTAACTCCACTGAAGTCAACACTGAAACAGCTGAACCATTTAAAAAAATCATCGTCATGCAGACACTCAGCATGAAAAATTTCAGCCCAAACAATTTAATTTTGGCAAAATTATAAGCAACTGAAAACAGAATCTTATAATGGAAAGTGTTGGTAAACTTTAAGCATAGGTATGACTACCTGCCCAGGTTGTAGTTTGCTGGTAGAAGCCAGCAGTAAATTATTATTGCTCTACAGAAAGGGAGAAGCAGGGAGAAAATTGTGCCCCTCAAAGGCACAATTGTTTTCTTACATTGCTCCTGGGGTATTGCACCTCAGAATCATCAGGCACCAGGACAGCTGCAAATGAAAGAAAATTAGAATGAAATCAATTATTATTTTTCACAAAGAAACAGATGCACATAAATATATTTATATTAAAAAACAAAACAAAACAGAATTTTCCCAGAGTGAATAAACTGTATTCACTGTCTAGGTTTTGCCATTGCTCATAAAGATGATCTTGAGGTTTAGGCTGCGCCCTAGAGTGAATTACAGTACAGCCTTGTATTCGCTCTGGTGCCATCTATTATCATATCGTGTATACTGCTGATTAGGAAGGTGTTTTTTGATAGCCTAGTAGAGTGAAAAGAGCTAGAGGACAGAATTACAATAATGGTTAGAGGCAAAAAGTGGTTTGATATTAACAGCCTGTTAAATTTCTGTGCAAGAACATAGAGTCAAAAGATATTAAGTTGTTTTAAATAATGCAGTTGACACTTGTGAAGAAAAGATGTTCTTTGTTGGCCCCACCCCAAAATAATCTCCGGTTTAGTCTAGTACATCTCCAAGAATAATACAGGCATTCAGATGAGGAGGACAGGCTGCCACTGTTAGAATGATGAAATTCACCACAGAAAGGTTGTTTGATTTGCCAGAAAGTTGGATTCTGCCGTCAGAGAGACAAGAACTGTTGCTTCTGCTATTAACCAGGTCACAAAAGGAAATTACTAACACTATAAAGTTGCTAGGAAAATATTACAGACCCATGATAAACTGATTTGCATTTTAAAAAAAGTCAAACAAGCCTGTGACATATGCAGGGTACAATCCAGATTAATGAGTAGTGTATCAGCCCTGCCCTTTAAACGGGGGTGTCCTTTACAATGCTTACTGCTGTAGCTTGGATTGGTCACACAAAACCTCCAGCATGCAGGTCACTCGCGGTTATGTCTTTGTGTGTGCTGCAGCCTGCCAGCCACACCTAGGCTCTTACCAGCCTGAATTATACTGCAGGGTGACCCCAACACAGTCCCAGTCCCAGATTTTGCCCCCAGGAATGTATGTCCTGTACTGACCAGTCCTCTCCTGGACAATTCAAATTTATATAGGTCCCTTATTTTATCAACGGAAATAATATGCTCACGTTTTGATATCCCAAATGGAGGTTCCCAGACACTTCAATTTAACCACATTGGATCAGATAAAACAAGTTTATTAACTACAGAGAGATTTTAAATGGATACAAGTAACAAGGCATGAAAGTCAGAAACGGTTTTAAGCAAAATAAAGGAATAACTGGGCTGGTGGAAGCCAGGGTGAGACCATTGTTCTGTGAGCAGGCTGCTGGTGTCATGGCTCTGAGCCAAAGCTACACAGCACAGAAGCACCCAGAGCTGCAGGATAGGTAGTGACAGAACCCCTTAGTGGTCTGGGTAAATCCCCAAAGTGTCACACTATCACAGTTACCCCCATGAAGTGTTATGCTCCGTGGAAAAGGGGTACCTGTTGATCTGTGGGTAGACTATGTACTTAACTAATCAGCACCCCACTACTTACTGGTGGGTCATCACTATGACATGGAGAAACATTTCCTCACACAGGGAGATTTCCAGAATCAATGTTTAAGCACCAGAAATGCTATAAACAGGAATGACATTAACGAGTCAGAGGACTGACAAACCTCCATTTAGAGAGAACGGCGCAAATGATAGTGGCAGTTGCATGTGTATTCTGATCCTGCAGGCCATACTTGGACAAAACTCCCAGTTATTTCAATGGCAGGTTTGCCTCCAGGACAGAGAAAGAGAGAGAAAACCAGCAAGAGATGGATAATTAACCGAATTGATCTGGTTGATGAAAACTAGACATATGTGGCAGAGCAGGTTTGGATAAAACAAGATTCCACCTGAAACTTTGCTCCAAACGGTGCTGAACCTTTTTTTGAGGATCAAAAAAGTTTGAATAACTTTCCCCTCAACTGTTTTAAATTTTTGTTCTGCTTCATGACTCCACATGAGACTGAAAACAGATGTGACAAACAAAACATTGCAAAAAATAGAGAACATGCGGTGGTAGGGAATTCCAGTGCAGATAGCACTAGATTTGGATTCAGATGTCCTGTGTTCAATTTGAGCTTTAAAACTACCTTGCTGTGAGACAATGAGCAAGTTTCTTCATTCTTTGTACCAATCCTTTCTATTTAGATTGTAAGGCCTCTGGGGCAGAGACTGTCTCTTACTAAGTGTTTGTACAGCACCTAGCACATTGGGACATCTGGTACTGTAATACAAATAATACTTTAATAACAAAGAAAGAAGCTTTTTTGGGGTGCCTTCAGCCTGGTTCTACTTACTCAAGCTTGGGCCAGATTTCGATGACTTCGTGCATGCAGTGGCCTTTGCATTTATTCAACTGCCCATGCAAATGTGGTTACCTGTGCTTTTGTGGTATCTACTAACAAACACAAATGAGACGCACAGATACATGCACAGTTACAAAAATCTGGCTGATGAGGTCTGGATAAGAGACACATTCAGAGTTGAGTTTTAGTCAAACGAAACCTCTAAACCTTTTAAGCTTTGACACGAGAAAGAAGAAATTACAAAATCCTCCCCCCCATTCAATATTTATGTTTATCCTTTGACAGATCAGCTGCAAGGCACAGCAATTTGTTAGTCATACACTGACTGATTTTTTGTTTCCAAATAAGCAGTCCCTGTAGTGTGTTTCATTGATAGACTGTGCACCTCCAGCTCTGTGTTGAGACTACTTGTTGGTTGTATTTGTTACTTCTATCCTAACTGGCTAGTCTGAAAAACTGAATATACAATATGAAATTCTCATCTGTGCTCTGGATTTGAAAATTTCTGTCAAAATGAACAAGGGGATGTAGTCCTGAACTAACCATTTATAACCCTCTGGCACCTATTCTGGTATCCCTCAGGAATTCAGGTGTTTGCTCATGACACACATGCCTTTAGAGGGCAGTCAAAACTGCTTGCACTATCCTGTAATATCATCTGTTACTCTGCCATGTTTAACAGGATTTGTCTGGTACAGATCAAACTCTGTTAGGCATGTGTTGACCTTGTAAAGATGATTGGGCAATAAAACAAACCCTCTCCGTTTGTTAGATATGTGACAGTAGGATGTGGAGAATTTGTTTTAAACTATATAGTTTTTAAAATGTTTATACTGTTCTTGATATGAATGTAAAACAATGGGTCCAGTTTTACAGAATATACTTTAGAAGCAAATACTCCTCCCTGCTTTACTATCATTCATTGCTGACACTGCTAATATTGTCTCTGCTGGCACAACGAAAGCGTTAACATATTAAATCACATTTCCACATGATTGTAAAAAGATAACCCATTTTTCATTTTTTACATTACATTCTTCAAGCTAGATTTTTAGAATTATACACACACAGCTGTCTGTAAAAATGTGCAAACATGGGAACAGGTGAATTTCACAATAAACCACTCTAATTGCCCTTGCAATTGTAATAATTGTGCATGCAAACAGTGACTTAGATGTCTAACAATCACTTATATACAGAAAGTGAAATTCACTGCTGGGCAGAGGGCCAGCTCAAGCCCTATGCAACACTTAAATGTGACTACAGCCTTGGGCATACCCTCTGCACAGGGCTGAATTTCATCCACACTTACCATAATAGCATGCACAACATAGTCATTGCAAATGCACGCATACAAAAGCACATGAACTTGTGTACACACAGTTGCATCCATGCAGTTCTGAAAAACATGGGCCTCGTGTTTTTGGGATGAAATGAAAGGCAGCTTTTGCATTCATCATTCTGCTACAAAAATAATGCAGTTTCTCTTGTTCACACTGAAACACTTGTAAAATAAAAACTGGTGGTTTTACACACCTATTTTTACTAACTCTGGTATAGCGCTTAAAAACACTGAACTGGAGTCTGTACAAGTTTGATCATGTCACTAAATGACACCGAACGAGGCTCTTCTAGATGTTTTGTGCTTCTACGGATTTTGCAACTGACACTATACGTATGTGGTTGGTATACAACAGTGGAGTTCAGTTCAGTATTGCAGTTTTTTGTTTTGCTGACTCTGTCAGTTTGAGCTTTTCTACCAGAATTTCTCTAGGGGGCAGTAAGGATTCAAAGCTGCTTCAATATTTTTTTAGAAATGACAGATCATCTTTGCACAGCATTAAAGGTTACAAGAGTGGGTGCACATGTTGCAATGTAGGGTGGAACAGCCAAAAGCACATAAAGCATACTGTATACTGTTCCTTCTCATAACATCACCCAGCCTGATATTGCACATTTTAATTCTAAATTTACTGAATGAACTTTGCTTTTAAACTTGATATAAAGGTAAGGAGCATGTGGTTAACCAGGAGCAAGTAAAACGTGGCGAAGCAGAGAGCCTTTTTGTTAACGGAGATCCAATTAATTCAATAGATCTAACTGCATTGGATGGCCACATTTGAACAAGAGTTAAAATTAGAGAGGGTCCTGAACTGAAATCCTGCATCCGTATTCCCCTGAACCATGCTGGCGTGCAAAAACTGGATGAGGACTGAGATTTGAATTTCATAGATGGCCCCTCTCTCTAATATGGGAATGAAAGATCCTGAACTTTTGGGAATCAAAATCTAGATCTGAATCCAAATGTAACAATTTTGAGCCTTCTCTAGTTACATCGGAATGTCTACCAAGAGGGGTGTGCATTTTAGGTTATCAGAAAGCAGAGCAAAACATATGCAGTAAGGCATGGGTTTATAGAAATAACACAGCAAAGTGGATATGAGACAAACTGAGCTGGAGAAAACAATGTGATACGTTTGCTAAGAAAAATGGCCTCTAATTTTGCGAGCACAAATGAGAGGAATTAGACAGCTGCCAGACTGCACCTGAAAAACACATAGTGTGACAAAGTTCCTCCTCTACCTTGGTGGGTCTTGCGCTTATTGGCGAATTTGCTTGCCTCGGAGATTCACAGCAGCCCTAAGTTTGGCCGTTTTCATGAACCCACAGTCCAGGTCAACTCCTCCTGTGTCTGATCAGGAGTTGGGAGGTTTGGGGGGAACCCGGGCCTGCCCTCTACTCCGGGTTCCAGCCCAGGGTCCTGTGGAATGCAGCTGTCTAGAGTGCCTCCTGGAACAGCTGTGCAACAGCTACAACTCCCTGGGCTACTTCCCCATGGCCTCCTCCCAACACCTTCTTTATCCTCACCATAGGACCTTCCTCCTGGTGTCTGATAATGCTTGTACTCCTCAGTCCTCCAACAGTAGACGTTCTCACTCTTAGCTCCTAGTGCTTCCTGCTCCCAGCTCCTCACACATGCGCCACAAACTGAAGTGAGGTCCTTTTTGAACTCAGGTGCCCTGATTAGCCAGCCTTAATTGATTCTAGCAGCTTCTTGATTGGCTGCAGGTGTTCTAATCAGCCTGTCTGTCTTAATTGTTTCCAGAAAGTTCCTGATTGTTCTGGAACCTTCCCTGTTACCTTACCCAGGGAAAAGGGACCTACTCAACCTGGGGCTAATATATCTGCCTTCTACCACTCTCCTGTAGCCATCTGGCCCGACCCTGTCACAATAGATGATAATATCTTGTTCTTATATAGCACTTTCCCTGGGTAGATCTCAAAGAACTTTACAAAGGAGGTTAGTCTCATGATCCCCATTATTATTTGAAGAGTGAGGTAGTACTCAGTATGAAAAAGGGTGGCAGAATGGGGCCTTATATGTGTATTTTCAAGACCAGCTGGAATGACCCTCTGTGAATTTGGGTACAGTGACAGCTCTAGGTCAATATATTTGATGGGGCCCTGTAACTTACCTTAGCAGCATATAGAAAAGGAGTACTTGTGGCACCTTAGAGACTAACCAATTTATTTGAACATAAGCTTTCGTGAGCTACAGCTCACTTCAGCTGTAGCTCACGAAAGCTTATGCTCAAATAAATTGGTTAGTCTGTAAGGTGCCACAAGTACTCCTTTTCTTTTTGCGGATACAGACTAACACAGCTGCTACTCTGAAACTTAGCAGCATATGTTTTCATTAATTAAGAGTACTTATGGAAGTAACCTTCAGTGGTCTGCTATGGCTATCTGGGGTTTCAACAGAGCCTGCCGTGGCTGTGTAGAAGCCCCCTATTAAAATGGTACAAACTATACAGTCTGCGGCACTGGAGCAGCTGCCCAACTTCGAACCTTCAACAGGAAGAGTTATTCTGCTAAGTGGCATTGGCCATTGAGTGGTGCCTGGCTGTGGACAAAAGTACAAGCCCAGGCTGATTTTATCAGAACAGTAAAAGTTACTTTTGATGTCCCTAAGGTGGTATTGCAGAGGTTGAATTAGTAGGAATGGATCGAATTACAGTGTAGAGCTGTTCGGCACATTTATAACTAATTGTGTTTTCATCAAAATATGTTTTTTTGGTTGAAGCTGAAACATTTCATAGGGGCGTATCGATCCAATGATACTTTCAATGGGAAGGGGTGTGTGTGTGTGTGTGTGTGTGTGTGTCCAAATGCTATTTCATGAAAACAGTTGCAGGGTTTAGTTTTCATTCCAATGCAGGACAAAAACAAATGTCTAACCCTCAAAAATTGTCGCAAAATGGAATTGTCCCCTGGGCACCTCTATTGCTGTGATGTCAGTTCTTTTGATGTGGAAAGACCCACAAAATGTTTATGGCAATCTTCCAAGAGCTCTCTCATGTGAGGTACTTCAGGTTTCTGCTCTGGTCCTCTCCCCACTTATGTCCAAAATGTATATGAGGCCGTAAGATGGCTAGTAAGGAGACGAGGAGATATCTGTGAAGAAAGAAGTGGTTCGGGACTATTTAGAAAAGCTGGACGAGCACAAGTCCATGGGGCTGGATGCACTGCATCCGAGAGTGCTAAAGGAGTTGGCGGATGTGGTTGCAGAGCCACTGGCCATTATCTTTGAAAACTCATGGTGATTGGGGGAGCTCCCGGACGACTGGAAAAAGGCTAATGTAGTGCCCATCTTTAAAAAAGGGAAGAAGGAGGATCCTGGAAACTACAGGCCAGTCAGCCTCACCTCAGTCCCTGGAAAAATCATGGAGCAGGTCCCCAAGGAATCATTTCTGAAGCACCTGGAGGAGAGGAAAGTGATCAGGAACAGTCAGCATGGATTCACCAAGAGCAAGTCATGCCTGACTAATCTAATTGCCTTCTATGATGAGATAACTGGCTCTGTGGATGAGGGGAAAGCAGAGGACGTGTTGTTCCTTGACTTTAGCAAAGCTTTTGACACGGTCTCCCACAGTATTCTTGCCAGTAAGTTAAAGAAGTATGGGCTGGATGAATGGACTATAAGGTGGCTAGATTGTCGGGCTCAACGGGTGTGATCAATGGCTCCATGTCTAGTTGGCAGCCGGTATCAAGTCGAGTGCCCCAAGGGTCAGTCCTGGGGCCGGTTTTGTTCAATATCTTCATAAATGATCTGGAGGATGGTGTGGACTGCACCCTCAGCAAGTTTGTAGATTACACTAAACTGGAAGGAGAGGTAGATACACTGGAGGGTAGGGATAGGATACAGAGGGACCTAGACAAATTAGAGGATTGGGCCAAAAGAAATCTGATGAGGTTCAACAAGGACAAGTGCAGAGTCCTGCACTTAGGACGGAAGAATCCCATGCACCGCTACAGACTAGGGACCGAATTGGTCCTAGTTGGCTCGGCAGCAGTTCTGCAGAAAAGGACCTAGGGGTTACAGTGGACGAGAAGCTGGATATGAGTCAACAGTGTGCCGTTGTTGCCAAGAAGGCCAATGGCATTTTGGGATGTATAAGTAGGTGCATTGCCAGCAGATCGAGGGATGTGATCGTTCCCCTCTATTCGACATTGGTGAGGCCTCATCTGGAGTACTGTGTCCAGTTTTGGGCCCCACACTACAAGAAGGATGTGGAAAAACTGGAAAACGTCCAGGAGAGGGCAACAAAAATGATTAGGGGACTGGAACACATGACTTATGAGGAGACGCTGAGGGAACTGGGATTGTTTAGTCTGCGAAAGAGAAGAATGAGGGGGGATTTGATAGCTGCTTTCACCTACCTGAAAGGGGGTTTCAAAGAGGATGGATCTAGACTGTTCTCAGTGGTAGCAGATGACAGAACGAGGAGTAATGGTCTCAAGTTGCAGTGGGGGAGGTTTAGATTGGATATTAGGAAAAACTTTTTCACTAGGAGGGTGGTGAAACACTGGAATGCGTTACCTAGGGAGGTGATGGAATCTCCTTCCTTAGAAGTTTTTAAGGTCAGGCTTGACAAAGCCCTGGCTGGAATGATTTAGTTGGGGATTGGTCCTGCTTTGAGCAGGGGGTTGGACTAGATGACCTCCTGAGGTCCCTTCCAACCCTGATATTCTATGATTCTATGAGGGGTACAGTGTCTGCAGGCTACAGACAACATCCAGCTATATATTTGCATTACACCAATCCTGCTGGATTAGTGGAACAGATGACCCTGTGTCTACAAGAGATAGGGGCTTGCATGAGATCCAGCAGACTGAGGCTCAATCTGCATGAGACAGATAATGTTGATAGAGGGGAAATGCATCCAGAAGAGTTGTCTCGAATTATAACAGCACCATTAATTAATGATGTGCATCCATTGTTTGAGATTTAAGTTTGAAATTTAGGGAGATTATTAGACTTGAGGCTGTTACTGGATGGCCAGGTAGCAGGTCTGTGGAAGCGCACGATTTTCCACCTGTGCTTGGTAAGGTGAGAGCCAGCTTTTGTTTTGTATGACGGGACGTTGTGACATCATTTGAGAGTTGGGGTGGTGGGGGTGGGGGTGCGCACACGCTCAGTGCTTCTGAAAAAATCAGACTCTAGATATCTGAAGAAAGACACTCAGCAATTCAGGCAGCCAAAATTAATGGATGCCTTTAAAACTATTGACCTTTGCTTTCTCCATTACCCATCTGATGCCACGTCATTTCTTTCAATGGAATATTTGTCTTAGAAGTAGGTTGCAGAAGGCAGTGTTTCTAAAGTGGTAAGTTCAGTGTCAAAAATGCTGGTGTCCTAGCAGACTTATTTCAGAAAGAGGGCTCTAAGAAGCTGGTATTTTTTCAAATGACAGCGGGTATGGCGTGTCGCACACGCTGTTGTGCTGAACCTGCACAGCCTTACACTTTGAGGCATGTTACAGTAACACAAGATCCTTGTGTCACCCCATAACTGGTAGATTGTATAAATCAGGTCCCATTGATACACCCGTGAAATGGGAATTTCCCCCTAATTTCAAGTGGAGCAAGACTGGGCATGGATCACTTGACGATTACCTGTTCTGCGCATTCCCTGTGGGGCACCTGCCATTGGCCACTGTCGGAAGACAGGACACTGGGCTAGATGGACCTTTGGTCTGACCCAGTGTGGCCGTCCTTATTTTCATCCAGCCTCAAACTTTTCTTATCCTACTTCTATATGTGCATCTTATATGTGCCCATTTTACACATTGAAAACTTGCATTTGTAGGTGAAGCTCAGAGGGCTGGATGCCCAGTTGCTCACATTAAACACATAATTTGATGGAATTCCAAATTTTGAGGGTATGTGCTAAAGGGGGGGTGTTCCAGCAGGTTTTCAAGATCATTCACTCTGGCACAGTCAATGAGTCAGAGTAGTATGCCCACAAATGAATGTCTGAGGCAGAAATACCAGTGGAGAATTTTTAATAAATTGCTAGCACATAACATTTTTAAAATGAGACAAATGGAAAACTTGAATACAATGAGAAGTGGGTTAGTTTTTATTGTAAGGGTTTTGTTTGTTTATTTTTCAAAGGAATACTAAATTTAGGGACCTAAAGAGCTCACGCTTGAATCTATTTAAATAATTATTCTGTAAGTTATTCAACCTTGAATCTATGTCCTTGCTCTCTAGGAGTCTTGGCATCTGGTGTTTAAAAAGTATTGTATTGCTTCACTGTAAAATGAATTTAAACAATCACATAAGATGAAGAACCAGACTTGCAAGACAGTTTTTGGACTAATCTCAGATTTTTCCAACAGATTTTCACCTACAGCCTATACTTCTTGCATTCATGTTCTCTGTCTTCTCTTAATATAGGAGGAGCTTATTACATAATGGACAAAAAGTAGGGAGTACTTTATAGCCAGTGGTATCCTTTATAAACAATGTGTAGATATGGCAATCTCCTGCCATATCTTTGAGAGCTTACTGTATTAATTTTATGTACCATTATGGGCCTGGGACTGCATGTAATTCCATGGGGGAGGGTGACCACAGCCGCTCCAGGAACTAAGAACAGTGTGTGTGTCGGGGGGAAGGTTAAACAAATTCACTCAGGTTGTAACACCTCCAGAGAAGTAACCAACACCTGGACAAGCTCATGTATACTAGTTCAAACTGGATTCTCCAGAGACCAACAGACAAAACAGGACAGAACCTTCTGTCCAAGGGAAGCCCCTGTCCTTTCTGGGAAGGGTTGGAAGGATTTTGGTCTACTGAGGCTTGATAAGACTAATGGGTGACCTCTGGTAAGCTTTTAGCATGCGCATAGGAGCTTGCATTTTTAAATTTTTTCTCTGTAATGCTTTTGCCTTACGAATAAATATGCTTGCCTGTGAAGAGCTGTGTGGTAACTTGTGACTGCTGGCAATAATGCTATTCAAAAGCTTTGGAAAGAAAGCAAAGTGCAGTGCTGGTCTGTTTAGGCAGTCTGACTTGCTGGAAATATCACATTATAGGCAGGGAACTGTACAGCCTGGAAAAACCTAGGTCAGGAGGGAGAGACCCCCGCTCTCCGCCCAAGAGAGATGATGGCTAAGTAGCCAGGTGCCTAGAGTGGGTGGCCCTGGTGGACCATGGAAGGGGAATCTGGGTACATTTGTCCTGAACTGTGACAACCAGCACTTCATATGTGATGAAAAAAAAGACATGGGAAGTTTGCATTGTAGGTTTCAAGTAGCTTTTTCCTCCCTGTTAGGTGGTTTGGTATATCAGTGAGCCCATAAATATGGGTGTCTTAGAAGTACCCCTTCAAAAAAAGGTTATCCAACTAAAATAGATCTACTTTGGAGGCAGCAGCCCAAGAGCAATTGCCATTTGTGGTCCACAGTATAATTCACAACAGACTGTGTCTCAGAAAAAAAGCTTTTAGCTAAGGGGCTATGATTTTAGGAAGGTTTTATACTTCATGTGTGCACTATGGATCATGGGTGTAGGAAGCAATAAAAGTTGAGCACAGCTAGTATACCAGAGAGTGACAGCGTTATGACTTTTATCAATTGTGTGAGAAATAAGTGCAAGTCTTAGTAGAGGATTATAGCCCAGTTAAACCAATAGGACCATACTCCTGTGCTATGGATTTATGGAACACAGTCCACCCTGTAAAGCAGTTGTTTAAAAATCAAGGGCCTGCAAACCTTGTTCACATGAGTAGCTCCACTGAGTGTAGTGGAGCAATCACATGAATAAGCACTATACATGGGAGTAGGGTGTGTGAGATCCATCCTCAGTCAAAATATAGGTTTTTTGGTACTGTGACAACTTGAACGTCCAGAATGTTAAAATAATAAACCAATCAATCCACCCATGGGAGAGATCATCTGAGAGACAGTAAAAACAATGAGGAGTCCTTGTGGCATTTTAGAGACTAACAAATTTATCTGGGCATAAGCTTTCATGGGCTAAAACCCACTTCATCAGATGCATGGAGTGGAAAATATAGAGGCTGGTATAAATACACAGCACATGAAAAGATGGGAATTGCCTTACCAAGTGGGGGATCAGTGCTAACGAGACAATTCAATTAAGGTGGAAGTGGGCTATTCTCAACAGTTGACTAGAACGGGTGAATACAAGGGAGGGAAAAAAATCACTTTTGTAGTGCTAATGAGGCCAATGTAATCAAGGTGGCCCATTTCAAACAATTGACAAGAAGGTGAGAGTATCAGCAGGGGGAAATTAGAGGACTGTAGACTGAGAATCAAGACACCTGGGTTCTATTCCTGGTTCTATCACTGAGCTGTTGCATAACCTTGAGCAAATTACTTTACCGCTCTGTGCTTCAGATTCCTTACCTGTGCAAAAGCACTTTGAGAGCTATGGATGAAAAGAGCTATATAAATATGGAGTACTATTATGATTTAAATCCTTCTCCATGTGGTAATGAGTTGGGGGAGTTACAGGTGCTCAGCTCCTTTCAGGATCAAGCCCCTATTGGACATTCTTGCTCCCAGAATATTCGTTCAATATCATTTGCCCAGACAGTACTTTCCTCCAAGAACACAACTGTACTGAAAGGATAAAAGCAGGCCAAGTTTTCAGTAGTTCTGAGTCAGTCAGCTACTCAACCTTACTGCCATTAGTGGGAGATGAAGGGAAGATGGGTGATTTCTGTAGGATACCTGCAGGGACATGCATGCCAGGACTCAAGCTTGGTGATTCATAAGCTGTTAGTCTGGAGCTGTTAAATATCTGCTTTTTGCCAGTGCTTGCTCTGTTTCAGTCTGCCAAAGATTCTGGATAAACAGTCACTGTCAAAATTTATAGTTACTCAGGGAAAACAAAAGCTTTTTGTGGCATAATGCAACACCATAAATTAAAACAAATGGTTTAAAAAAAATTAAGACGTTACATCATGTTTTAATGTAACGTAATGTGGCAGGTCATGCTTTTAGTTTTAATAAGCATGAGAGAGAGAGAGATAGAGAGATTTGGGAATGTGCACACTGCTTCTGAACGCATAACATCCCAAACTGGAGGCTCTGGTCAAGTGGGTTCACCTCTGAGACCTGGGTATAAATTTTGCTTCATGGAAATTATTTGAAATGAATTCTGGAGATAGTAATACCAATTAGTGAACTGATTTCCACTCCATGCACCATCCGGGAAAGTGCCAACAGCAATATTAGCATTTACATAGTACTTGTCATCCACAGATGTAAAAGTGCTTTACAAAGAACTATTACCCTCAGTTTAACTTTTCAACGGTATCCATTACCTTTTTGGTATCGCAGTTTTTAGGGTGGCCAACTTAAAACACTTGTGGCCTCGTTTTCAGAGGCATGGAGCAACCGTAGCACCCACTGACTTCAACTGCAATTGTAGCTGAGCTCCTCTGAAAAACTGTCCCTAGGGAATGGCATCTCAAGTTGCGTGCCCAAAAATGGAGGCACGCCATATTTATGGTCACTTGAAAATTTAGGCCTAAGTGACTTGCTCAAGGTCAGAACTGAGAATTCAACTTATTACTCTTAAAGTCGGTGGGAAATAAAAATGCTCAGCACCTCTCAAAATGGGGCCTGCACTCAGACACAGGGAAGCAGCAAGAGCCAGTGAAGAATAGGGTGGTGTACTAAGAATTAGGAGACCGGGGTTCTCTTTGTTTTTCATGGCAAGGATTTTGCCTTCATATGTTTGTAAACAGCATCTAGCACACTAGGGCCATGATCCCCCGATTTACTACCACAATAGAAATATTGAAGAAGAAGAATTTGTAGGGATGGGCACATTGGAAGCACGTCCAGGCTGTCCAAAGGGGAACAGTATCCCATTCAAGATTTTGCTGGCTGCACTTTAGTTTACTAATTTACCATAGTTCATGAAAAGTGCTATCTAAATGCAGCTGTTCACTTTTTTACTCATATTTGACACAACTTTATAAGATGGCCTTTGCTCAGTTTAGCCCGGGGACACTGAGAAGCCTTGGAACTCTCGCTCCCCCAGGCTGTCAAAAACATAGCACTTTTTGGAGAAGTCATGCACAATCCTTGAGAGAATGAACCAGGGTCTGACCACTGGAATATATCTGTGCAATTTGGTGTCCTGTTCAAATCTGAGATAACCACCTGACTCTATGCTAAACCGATGTGATTGGTTGTGGGCTTCACTTTCTTCCATTCTCCCTTTTAATTTTTCCTTTTAATCCCCTTATTTTGCCTCTATTTTCCTGATATTTCACTTTTCTTTCCTAACTCTCATTTTTGCCTTTTCAATCAGGTTCAGAATACAGGGGAAAGCGTTACCCAATGCCTTCATAAGGGACATCTGCCCCGTGACTTGACTGACAGGAGGTACCCTTAAGAGCCATGCCACGAGCATCATTCCAGTCCAGCTGAGACTAACAGTGTTACTCCTCTGCACTCAGGGCTGTATTCTGACCTCACTTAAATTATGAAAGACTGCAACAAAGTCCATAGCATTAACCTGGTATAGGTCAGCCCAAATTAACATTTTCAGGCTCTGACAAAAAGGCCTACTGGTGGTTCATGACTTTGTGTCACAACTCATGTCAGGTCTGACATACTCACTACACCTCACACACTGGTGTCATGGTATTTATTTAAAAGGTGATGTAGTATATTTGAAATCTAATAAGACACTGGTCATTAATGTCACTATGAAATATTTGTAGGTGAAATTATGGATATTTTGTCTTAGAGACCATAAACGGACAAAGGAGACAACACAAGCTTTTTCCATATAAAGGCAAAAGAAAACATGGTGGGAGATGCCCTGTTCAGAAAAGAGAGTTCTGACCTTTGTCAGTGGCTAACCAGTAGCTAACCCTCCCGCAGTTTTGTAAATGGGGAGGTGTGACCCCCAGATGACAAGGGACTCCCTGGTATGTAGCAGTGAGTTTCAGCTGGCCTGACCAGCCCAGCATACCCCAGTTCTGGCAAACTTCATAATCTGTATCTAAAATGGGTCATGCAAGGTATCACATGTGAAGAGGTGACACACTGATGATTAATATCACTGTGAAATGTTTGCATCAACACTATATAAGGAATTATGGCTACTCACTAATATTATGCTTTCGAGTCTCTGACCAAACAAAGGGAGAGAAACAGGTTTTTTCCCCCAGACAGGAAGGAAGGCAGCTATCTATTCTTTGTCTATGTAAATTAAGCATGGTGGAATCAGAACAACGGAAGCCCGATTTACATACGACTCAGCAGGGGAATGAGAAGTCCACAGGAAAGAAAGAACAGCATGAGGCCATCCAGAGTCTGGGGACAAAACAACAAGTTTGGGAAGACATAACGAGAGAGAAGATGATATCTTGGCATGAATCAATGGACAGGAAAACGGGACCAGAGCTTGCAAGCTGAGAAGGATGAGCCCTTCAGTCAAGGGAGTTAAAGTCTCTGGGAATTGAATACAAGTGAAAATACTGCTTAGATAAAGAACTTCTGCAAGAGAGGAAGACAAGAGAAACCAGCTCTGACTGAGAAAAAAAAGTCAGCCATGGCTGGAAAGAAGAAAGACTGGTAAGAACTTTACCTTGAACCAAGACTGTTCTTGAGTTCTTAGCCACTAGAAAGTCTTTTTTACTTTTGTTTGTAACCATTTTGTCTTTATACTTTGTACTTGAACTCACTTAAAACCTGTCTTTTTGTCAGTAAACTTGTTTTAGTTTGAATCTAAACCAACCCAAAGCTGTGTTTGAATTGAAGTGATTGTTAATTCCAGTTAAAGTAATCAGCTGTGCTTCTGTCTCTTTAAAGGAGCACCGAACCTTATTACTTCTCTGAATGTTCCAGGAGAGGGCAGGATACTTCAGGGCAGATGATTTGGAGGAAAATTGGAACTGGGAGTGTGTTGGGGTCATTTGCCTAATCGTAACCAAGGCTGGTGGAGACCAGTGTGACTATGATGTAAGAAGCTGGAACCAAGACTACTGGAGTCAGTTGCTGAACCAAGGCTGCTCAATACAAAGACACCCGGTGCATGCTTGTATGTTGACTGGGAATGTCTAGACAGAGAACTACAGCAACAGAACATTTTAAGGCACGCAGGGTAACAGGACAAGCAGTGACAAAACCAACCTAATAGCTTTCTTTGACATGGTAACAAGCTTTGTGGATAGGGAGGCAGTGGAGACATGGTATATCTTGACTTTAGGAAGACTTTTGATACTGTTTCATATGACCTTCTCATAAATAAATTAGGGAAATACAACCTAGATGGAGCTACTATAAGGGGTGCATAACAGGTTGGAAAACTGTTCCAAGAGAGTAGTTATCAGTGGTCCACAGTCAAGCTGGAAGGGCATATCAAGGGAGGTCCAGCAGGGATCAGTTCTGGGTCCAGTTCTGTTCAATATCTTCATAAATGATTTTATATAATGGCATAGAGAGTACACTTATAAAATTTGCGGATGATACTAAGTTGGGAGGGGTTGTAAATGCTTTGGATGACAGGATTAAAATTCAAAATGATTTGGACAAACTGGAGAAATGGTCTGAAGTAAATAGGATGAAATTCAATAAGGACAAATGGAAAGTACTCCACTTAGGAAGGAACAATAAATTGCACACATACAAAATGGAAAATGACTGTGTAGGAAGAAGTACTGTGGAAAGGGATCTGGGGGGTCACAGTGGATCACAAGCTAAATATGAGTCAACAGTGTAACATTGTTGCAAACAAATAAAAAAAGCAAACATCATTCTGGGATGCTGTGAGCAAGACACAAGAAGTAATTCTTCCATTCTTTATGGCCTCAACTGGAGTGGTGTGTCCAGTTCTGGGTGCCACACTTCAGGAAAGATGTGCACAAATTGGAGAAAGTCCAGAGAAGAGCAACAAAAATGATTATAGCTCTAGAAAACTTGACCTATGAGGTAAGATTGAAAAAACTGTGTTTGTTTAGTTTGGAGAAGAGAAGACCAAGGGGCAACATGATAACAGTTTTCAAGTACATAAAAGGCTTTTACAAGGAGGAGGGAGAAAAATTATTCTCCTTAACCTCTGAGGATATGACAAGAAGCCCTGGGCTTAAATTGCAGCAGGGGTAATTTAGGTTCATTGAACATTAGGAAAAACTTATCAGGGTGGTTAAGCACTGGAATAAATTGCCTAGGGAGGTTGTGGAATCTCCATCATTGAAGATTTTTAAGAGCAGGTTAGACAAACACTTGTCAGGGATGGTTTAGATAATACTTAGCCCTTCCAGTCCTACCTATGATTCTATGATTCTTTCACTAGTCAGGATTTCAGTGCAAAATGTGTCACAGGCAGCCTCATGTGTGTCACTAGGGTCCATGTTACATGACATATATTGCCTGGCACTTCATTCATTCAATTTTGCATGTATTTAGGACTAGCTGACAAAAGTACTGGTAAAAAGTTTTCCCACAGGAACAGGTGCCTTGAATTTCCCAATGAACATGTCCATTCTGGCATTTGTCCTCAGTCACACGGACATAAATGCTGTGAATTTATGGTGTATTACTTCATTGTAAGTCATAACATGGAAAACCAAAATGCACATCAGGTTTAATAAAGTATTTTTGAGGCTTTTTCCTTTCCCCACTGTAAAAAAGCAAGGTCTCTTTGGGGTAAAGTTCACTGGACTCCAGATTCAGAATTCACAAAGAGAGTCTACTGGCGATACAGAGACAAAATTTAAGTTAGTCAGCAGAAAGTAACAAGACTAAAGTAACTGCGCAGAAGAGCCATAGCATAAGAATCAGACGGAACAGACTTGATTATGCTCTCATGCACCCTAGTTTTACACTGGTGTAATTCCATTGATTTCAATAGAGTTATTCCTAATTTACACTTGAACAAAGTCAGGGTGTTAGAGAAGAGGTAGTAAGAACTGTAAATGCACTGTGGTTTAAAGGTGAGAGAGACAATGGGTCTCTCTCTTTGTAACCAATGAGAAAAAATGGAATTTTTAGAATTTGATATTTTCTATTCTTTTTGGTATATTAAATTAATGGACCCACCTCTCATCTTTTTTATATTCATGTAAAATTAGGAGCAATTCAACAAATTAATAGAATTACCCTAGTTTAAATCTGTCATAAGTGAGGTAAGAGACAGGTTCAATCGTTACATTAAGTGTTTAATTGTGACTGAAATTTCCACAGTACACATTTCTGCATATAAAAACATGCATTTGAGCCACAGAGATACTTTGCCTGCTCAAATGGGCATTTGTGCACCAGCACTCAATTTTGAAATCAGAAGTCAGGGAGCTCTTTGCATTTTGTGCCTCTGTGTGCATCTGCATTCTCACAGTACGTTTGCTTGTGCACATGCAACTGGGTATGTGCTTGTAAAAATGGGTCTAAAACACTTGCATGTGAACTCTTCCAATTTGAATGCACAAGTGACAAATTGTACATAGAAGAGTAGGCACAAGGCTGCATGTACAAGAGATTTCCAATGTATTTTTTTTTTAATCAAGCTTCCTAATGACTTCTTGGCTTGTGAAGTTACCTAATTTACATGCATAAATGCAAGTTTTCTGTGCCTGCAAACACAAGCACTTGCAAATTTCAGAGCACAGTTTAAGAGCTCAATTTGGGGGGCACCTTTGTACAAGCCTCTTGAAAAATTAGGCTCTGAAAGAATTCGGATTATTCAGACTTTGAGTGAATTTATCACTGTTGGCTTTCACAGCATTGGAAAATGTTGTTTGTATACTTTTACAAGAGAAATTATGTTGCATACAGCAACTATCAATTTACTCTCTTTAACATGATTAATTATGAATCATAATAATCTCTTCTAGAGTCACCTTTTCGGTTCCATCATCGCACCCTATTTTGCATTCTCACTTGGAATTGGAAAGTTGCATCATGCAGACTGGACCTGCCCACTCCAAAGTTCTTTGTTAATGGTGGTTCACCCCAAAGCATGCTAATTACATCAGCACTCTTCGGTGCTCACTCTACCTTCTGAAATCAATTTGGAAATTACATGCCATGTTTTATTTCCAGCTACCCCTAGAGCTGGCCCCACAGTTCAATAATCTGGGTTGACAAGGTGGGTGAGGTAATATCTTTTATTGGACCAACTTCTGTTGGTGAAAAAGACAAACCTTCCAAAGCTTCTCTCTCCCTCACCAACAGAAGTTGGTCCAATAAAAGATTTTACCTCACCCACCTTGTCTCTCTAATATCCTGGTATCGACAAAGCTACAACTACAATCTAGGGTGTCGGAGAGACAGCAGAAATGAGCTGGCATGCTGCTTTGGGCACACACGTCTAAAGTTTGCCAGACATGATGTAAAGCATCCAAACCAACGCACATCTTTCCAATGGTCTACAGGTACATGGCATGTTTTATAATGGAACTGTAGCTTCCAAGATATCTGTGAAGTGCTCAGCTGTCCTGTCAGAGATTCAGTACCACTCAAGTTATAACTAGAGCTTCAATATCTGTTTAATGGAATTTCATATGGAATTTTTTGTTTCTTGTGGTTTCTGATATCCTCAGTTTTCATTCTAGTTACAGTTTCAACAGAAAATCTATATTTACACCACCGACATGCAAAAACTTGAGCTCCATATTTGCGTGGAAAGTGGAAGCAATTTAACAAAAATGGGTCTGTTTATAAGTTAACAAATTTAAGGTATCATAGGGAAATTGTCCATGAAATTGGGCCTGTTTTTGACTTTGTGAAAAATTGCAAAATATCTGAAATTTTGTATTTTGGTACAAGCATTTCACACTGCTAACCATATTCCCCTTGCTCTATGGTCTCTGCAAAGTATTACACATTTTATCTGTCTGGGTGGTATCACTGAACTACATAAATCCCCTTTACTGATTTTCCTCAAAAGTTTAAAAGTAAAATAAGAATCCATCCAAAAAAAAGCATCCAAAAAGCTACACGCTTTTTAACATTTCATGATTAATGGGCTCTATTAATTCAACCATGTTGTTTGATCAAATGGAAAAATCACTGAAATAAACGATGCTTAAGGCTCTAAAATAGTTTTTAAGTATTGAAATTCCTGTTCTAAGGAGCTGGTCAAGCAGCCTTTTACTCTCATGAGTTATGTATGAAAGAGAATTTTAGGGGTTATTTTAAGCAAAGGTCTGCTTATAAGCACACATTAAATTTACTGGGGATCAAATTCACTTCTCTGCAGAGAACTAGTCCTGTTCTGTGTACCACTTAGTCCCTTGTTAAGTCAAAGAAGGTCTTAAGTGGGACTTAGTTGGTGCATAGATCTTGGGCTGATCCTCCACACTGGGGTGAATTTCACATGTAATAAGTAGTATAAGTAGAGCATAAGTGTTACAGAGGTCCTTGGGACTGTGAGGACCCTTTCACGAGGGTGAGTTTCACCCTAAAGCTGTTACAGGAAATATGAATTAAACAAATGTTGTGTCACCATTTATGTAATACCATTATTTCCTCTTCATTCTAATTTACATTTGTCCAACCTATGCCTAAACCAAAGCTTTTGACTTCTCATTTCAGCCCTTCCTTCTGATCAGTTTATGGCATTTTCTCTGGCATTATCATCTCTCAAGAAAACTTGAGGCATTCTTTTTTCATTTTAATATCCCATAGACACTCATTCACTTCATCTCACCAGTGTAAGTTTTTTTACACTTGAAACGGGCTGCCTTTCAAACAGAAAGTTGGCCATCTTACCAGAATATAAAGCAATGTGGATGAAGATCAGAGATGCATACATTTGCTAACATATCATAAACAGATCAGACATTAACAGCTACTATTTCACTAGCCTCAGTGAAGGATGGACAATCATGATACTTCAACCCTTGTTTGATGTCCACCACTAAAAGAACAGTTAACTCAACCTTTCCTAAAGCAGTCATCTGGGGATGTTTCCAGACAGGCTTTCTGTAGGTTGCTGGCCTGTCTTCCCAACTCAGGAAGGACTCACTGCCATGACCAAGTCTCTTTCAAGACCCTCCCCTCAGGGCACTGTTTATTAACTCAAACACTAACCTTAGTCAAAAGAGCAAAACAAAGCAGATCCTCTGTCCACCATGGCCTACAATTCCCAGAGCCTTCCCCCCGTGCCTCTCTGTGCTGAAAGGACACTCTGCCTTTGCCTTCCCTTCAATCACCCTTCTTCAGGGCCTACTTCAGGAGCTGCTGTCCCTCCTGCAACTCCTTCCAACTCACTTCTGTCAGCCTTTTATAGCAAACATCTGACCCCTTCTCAGGTGGGTCTAATAATTGAATAGGGCTGACTGGCCCCAGGCCCTCTGGTCCTTAAAGGGGCGGACTATCCAGTTAACACTTTCCAAGAGCAGCAACAACTGATATCACAAGGTGCTGGAAATGCAAGATGTAGGATGTGAAATCTAACTTTAAAATGATTTTCAAGCAATGCAGCAAGGCCATAATATCAAACATTGCTAAGCTCACTCCCAGAGAAGTCAGAATTCAGTCCTCTACAAGAATAGCCCATTGTACAATATGGACAAAGAGCAGCAGCAGCAACATCCTCAGGGTTTGGCAAAACCACCATGAAGGGGTCTCATGGTTTTCTGAAAGAAAACCAAGTTACCATCAAACCACCTCTTCCTTTTCTGACCCCTTTTACTTATTAGCTCTTCATCCCACTAGCACCCGTTAAGAAGAGATGATTCAGACTTTATGTAACAAGAGTCCACACGTAGAAATTAGGCCTGGAATTTTCAAAGGTGTGTAAGGGGTACTCTCTATTTTTACAATAGTCAATTTGTATATGAACACAACCACTCAACAGCGGCCACATTAGAGCATTCCTTAACAAAATAATGATTAGGGGTAAAATTTGCAAAAGTGTCCAAGCAATTTAGGAGCTTAAGTTTCATTTTCAAAAGTGACTTAGTCACTTAGCACCTAAGTATTTAGACATCTCAATACCTTTGTCAATCTGGACCTTAGGAGCCAAGTTCCACTGAATTTCAGTGAGATTTAGGCTCCTGAGTGACTGTCACTTTTGAAAATGGGACTTAGGCAGTTTTGAAAATTTTGCTGTAGAACTAATTTTGCACATGTCACACTCAAATCAAGTCCAGTTAGGAATCCCTTGGCTTCTCCCATACACTTGGGTACTACTTTTATCACAGGCAAAGAGGCCCAAGAAGTTATTGCTCCAAACAGAATTTCCCAGGAATAACGAACCCTTTAGGAGTTGCAAATCAATGGCAAAAGTTCTCAGAAGTGTACGTAACTATTGATCTGAGGACACAAGGAAGTTACATTTTTTAAACCTCATTTTACAGATGTGGAACTGAAGCACAGACAGGTAAAAAGACTTACCTATAGGGGCACAGAAGTCAGTGGCAAAGCTGAGAACAGGCCCTTAAATACAAGACCATCCTTTCTCCACTTAGATAACCTTCGGACAAAACTGCTATGAGTTTGGAGTTTGAAACAAACACAAAAATAGGTAATTCTTGCATGGTTTTGTTTAAAAAAAAAAAAATAAGAACCAGACAAGTCTGGTAATTATCTTGGACATCTGGGATGAGAGCATTCTGCTTCCTTACTTGGGCCTCCTACCGAGTTCAGCAAAGGCCTTTGTCTTTTGAACTTTCTCTAGAGAACAGATGAACAGCTGGGTGTACGGACATGTTGATAAGACATAGATTTATTTTGAATGAGGTGACTGTAAAGCACATACAGGGGTATTACAACCAAGACTCTTGTTAATGCAGAAACATGGGGCATGTTCTGACCTACAACGCGTATCAGATGGGACAGATACAGAAATATATGAAAAGATTTTTCACCAGACAAATTGCTTTGCTGTCAGATTTGTTCTTCTGTTTCATGTGCACCATGGAAGAGAGGATGCAAAGAAAAGGTGAGAAAGGCACTTAAAGAGCAAAAATAAAAAATAGTGAAGAAAACTGGCCCTGGACATAATGGGCTAGCTTCTCAGCTGCAGATGAGATATGTTCATGGAGGCAGGGCAAGAAAGTAGCTTTAAGAGGATTTTCTAGCTTCCTTGTCCTGGGGCTGACCCTCAGTGCAAGTTAGAGAGGTCTCTGGCCTGCTGTAAATCACACTTAACGGCCCACAGCTCCAACGGGCCATTCCCACATCCAGAGACCGGTGGAGCAGAATGGTTCTCTGGTCACACTACTTTTAACTCCTAGACTGTTTCCTATGCCGGGGATTGGGAAGGAGAGGGATGCATAAAGTCAGCTACATCAGCTCTACCCAACCTGGGGAACCTTGAGCTAAGTAGCAGCACCAGTCTCTGGCTGCTTTGTGCTGCCAGAACTGTATGAAATAGGTTCTGATCCCTTGGGCCTAATTCACAATGTAGTTACACGGATGCACCCTCCTGAAGTCATTATCATTGCAACAGCACAGCTGAATGGAGAATTTACGTCAGAAAATATAGCACCTAGCTAATCTGAAATTCTGTTACCTGGAGGCTAACATTCATGTTCTTAAATAGATGTCTCACTCGGTCTTCTCTCTTCAAGGGATAAAGGCGCATTTGGCAAACACGAACTGAGCTTTTAAACTGGCACCAGAAGAGGACATTGGCTTGATTGCACAGGGACCAGTACAACTGCATAGAACTCTTGTGGAGGTATGGTTAATGCTAATGAGGAAAGGACGAAAGAGAAACAGAAAGATGTCCTTCTGAAGATGGTTTAAATTCGAGTGCCACTAACCCTCCGAGAAATGTGAACTGCCTCTATTATTCTAAAACTGGTGTTAATCCTGATGCCTAAGGATGATCACTCAATGTCAATGTTATTTACTATTTAATTGCTGGCAAAAACAGGTAAAAAAGGGGTAAGATGATCATATGGGCAATATCTTGTACAATCTATTGTGAGTGGCATCTTGTTTTGACTTCTCATTTTGGTGTAGTGGGTAGAAGTTGGTTGATGAGCAAAGCCTGAGAGATTAGTACTACTGTTTTTTTGTTTTATTTCTTCTAATTTGATCCCTGAGTGAATCTCTTCCCTGGCACAAGAAGATTTGCTGGCACACAAAAGTTTAAATTACACCTCCCTGTGTTAGTAGCAGTGAATTTGGCCTGTGGTTATAATGTCATTTCATTGCTTTGCACATCAGAAGAAAACCCTCTGACACAGACACTGGTTTACCTTAACTGGAGTGACTCATCATTTTCCCACAATTAAATTTTGAGCTCTAATGCAAAGCAGACTTATCTGCTTTGACAGGACACTACAAAATAAACAGAAAAGATTAAATTTGTATTGGCAGCTACCACTGCCCTGCTGTTATGAGTAATACAGCATAACTAAAAAGGACACCAGGAAATCAACATAGATTCTTGTTGCTGAAGAACCAAAAAAGAAGAAGGAAGATCTGATGATCCCTGGCAAATCTGATTGTTCAGTACTATATCAAGCCACGGACTAGGAACAGCAATGAGAAAATATTTCTTTTTTCCCCCCCCTCTGCATTTTTTAAAATCCATTCATTGTACTGGTTTATTTAAAATATGCTAACTCCATCTACTAAAGGAGCAGGTACATCTGTTAAAATGATACCTTCAAAATACAAACTGAACCAATGTTCACATATACAGACTCACTCTCCCTGCATAGTCTCCCTCCCACTTAATCCTCCTTGCACCCCTAGGCAGAAGAGGAAGATTAGCTACTATAGTGATGTGGGCTACTTCAACAGAAAGATTAGAACCACCACATATAACAAATTCAAGTTCTTTCAAACCAAGTCCAATTCCAGCACTGAGGAGTCCTCCCTGAAAACACTCTGCCTTTACGTTTTCTAATATCAAACCTAGGGTAGTGCTGGGTGAAAGTTTTTGGCCAGAACTTTTTCTCAGCAAAAACTGCAGATTTGGGGAGACAGAAACATTTTGTGAATTTATGTTGGTTTGCCAAGTTGTTTCCTTAAAATAACAAAAACCAAAAACCAGAAAGTCTGAAAAAATCAAAACATTTTCATTTCAACATTTTGAAACAAAATATTTTAATTTTCCAATTAAAAGCAACTTTTTGTTTTGAAATGTCCTTCAATTTTATTAAAAAGATACAAAGTTAAATGCTCAAAATCAAAACAGTTTCTTCCCTGATTTTTCAGAATTGCCAGAGAACTGAAAAGCCAGTTATCTGCACAGCTCTAACATAGGGATGTATAATTCCAATGCCTTTGCTGATCTCAGCTGCATTCATATCATACAAGGGAGAAAATGGTCTTTTAGATACAGTGCCAGGATCCAAAGCATTTACTACTTTATAAATTCATAGCCTATTTGAAGGGAATTTTTGATCGGCAAAGTGGTTCAGGAATTGACCAAACACTGAATCAAAGGAAAGCCAACATTTTTGGAGGGTCAAAGAAGTTTGGTAAACTTAATAAAATTAAATTAAATAAAAAGAATCAGGCATGTTTTTATCTCTTGTTTTGAACCCAAATCAGCAGTAGCCATAATAAATATGAGGAGAAAAGCTAGTCTTGTCACATTTCCAGCTCAGTCAAGGAAGTACCTGAAATCATATGTGTCAGACACATTTCAACGAGCATCAGAAAAGCATTTGATGGCAGATTTTTTTTTAATAAAAAAAAAAAAAAAAAAGAGATTAGGCATGCAATTGCATGAGCAAAACTCTCATATTGTAATGTTCCAAATTTAAACGTGAATTTACTGTGATTGAGCACACAGATCAGATAACTTCCTGTGCAGACAAACAGAACTGCTCATTTGCATGAACAATTTTGTTAACTATATGAGCAGATTTTAGGGAAATGATTGAATGCATGCAATGTTGAAAATTTGGATCCCAAATCTTTGTATGCTCCTCTGAACTGAATCCCTAAAACTTTTGATATTTTGTAATCACTAATTGCAATAATGCTGATGCTGGGTTTGTAATTTCAAAATGAGAAGTACATTTAACAGCAGGTGACTAAGATCAGGTATTGAAAAAAGCAAAACTTCTGCAAACAATGAGAAAACTGGATAAAAAAGGCAAAGTCTAAACAGCCTCATTCATATTATATAACAACATAACCTCAAGTACCTACACAAAATTGGTAACCTTAAATAACATTAAATAATTTAAATAGCTCATAGAAGGTGGAATGACTTGGCAGGGTTTTTATTTTTCAATAATGCTTAGTGGTCTACTCTAATCTTGGTAAAGTAATATGGAGCAGTTCTGCTGGTATGTTTAGATTTCAGACTACAGGCCTGTCAGAGTGTAAATTACCATTTCTTGGATACACCTTGACATTCATTTTCAAAATGTAGCACTTTAAAAATACTACCTATCACAGAGACTAGGGGTACGGTGGTGTTTAGAAAAAGGTCAGTGTGGGGTTTGTTAAAAGAAAGGAATTGGGATTGATTTCATTAGGGAGTTAACCTAGTTTTAATTTTTGGACCTTAAATGATTATTTGAACCCTGACTTCTCTCCAAAAAGACCAATATGAGCCCTGATCCCTCAGGCAGATCTACAGAGGCGAATCCTTGTGTCTGGTGGAGTCCCATTAAGTTCAGTGAAACCCAGCATGGTTGCACTATATGGTATCAGTATGCAGGGAAGGGCTCTCCAAGGAAAGACTCTGTGTCAGTGTAAATTTGGACAGCATTAAAGAGGTCTTTTTAAATTAATTTTTAAATACCAGGCATCAAGGACATGGCATCCTTAATAAGAAGTGAGAGTGACAATTCCTGCTTCCTTGGTCTTGGCAGGATGAAGCAATAGTTTCCAGGAGTTTGAGTAGCAGGTACCAGTCTGTCCTCCTGATGGTTTTTCACACAAAGGGCTAGTTTAACTGTAAAACTTTTTAAAGAATATACACTTAGTGGGTGCAAAGGGTGCAGATATGACAGTTCTGCATATGTTCTGGAGACAGCCATTATGACTATAGGAATACATGGTGGACAGACACATCACCACCATAAAGCTCACAGCTTTGGTCTGCTATTGAAACACCAGATGGGGAAAACTCTCAGATACTACAGAGAATTCTTTCCCGGGTGTCTGGCTGGTGGGTCTTGCCCACGTGCTCAGGGTCTAACTGATCGCCATATTTGGGGTCGGGAAGGAATTTTCCCCTGGGTCAGATTGGCAGAGACCCTGGGTGTTTTTTCACCTTCCTCTGCATCACAGGGCATGGGTCACTTGTAGGTTTAAACTTGTAACTCAGCCAGAGGTTAGGGGTCTATTACAGGAGTGGGTGGGTGAGGCTCTGTGGGCTCTAGTGTGCAGGAGGCCAGACTAGATGTTCATGATGGTCCTTTTTGACCTTAACGTTTATGAGTCTATGTGCATCATGTCAGGCAGATTTTATGCTTCCAGGAGCCAAATGAGTTCTGGATCCAGGCTTCAGCTATCAATCATTTGAGATGAGCAGAACACTTAATAAGCCGTGTACCCCCTCAGGTATATGTCTTGTGCCCTTATCTTCTCTGGGATGGAATCCTGTGATTCAACCACTCTCAGACTGGGGCCTGGTTTACAGCACCCCATGTAACCAACCGTGATTACGCAGCAGGCTCAGTTGAGTATGGCACCTGCAAGTCTTCCTTTCAGGAGCAACCAGCAACCATCAACTTTCATAAAACAAAGTATTAATATTTAATATTAAGAGTAGGAACATAGAAAAGCATATGAGAAAAGGTTTTTTAACAGGAACAATCTATATGCATCTTACTTAAGGCTTACCATCCTAGTCCTAGCTTCTTCAGACCCCCAAGCAACTCTGTCTGTCTGTCAGTCTGCTCCTCCTAAACAGCTCCCTGACAACTGCCCTCCCCCACCTCCGGGCAAGGAAAGAGGTTTTAACTGTTTGTGGTCCCTTTTATCTGTCATTTCCCAGCCTTGGCAAAACAGCTATGTATCTTTGGCTGAAGCCTGGAAGTAGAATCTTCACAGCTAATAGCTCTTAATTGTTTACTAGGAGGTGTTTTATCTTGATCCATTGTGTTGCCCTCCTGTTTGTTTCCCAACAACCATGCTATTAAACTACCCCCTCATATGCATATGGTAAACATTCCAGCACAGTCATACAGTAAACATTTCCCATAGCCCAGTAACATACATTATTCATAAATTAATACCAAGCATCCCCCACATCCTTCACACTTTTATTTTTGCTTTAAGAGTCCTTCGTATAGGAATAATGATCAACACACAGTTATTCAGTAAAGCACATCAGCAATTAAATTACATTAAATTAAATTAGCACAGCCAAGCAAACAAAGGCACAATTGTTCAAGTCCTCTACTTAGGCTGTAGTCACAATAATAGACTGAAGAGTAACAATACAATCTATAAAGACAATTAATATTATGTTTTTATTTTTAGAGAGCTTAAGCACTCAAAAATAGTACTTTTACTACAAAAGACTCCTATGTACTCTTTCCCTTTCACTTCTAAACATGACAAATCCAGATAAAATTAGCCTTTTATATGCTTCTCATTACTGGAGTATATTGAGCACCATCTTTTATATACAATGTTAGCTCATAACCTCCTGGGAATGTCCACTGCTTTTCTTGACTGTGCTAAAACAAGGATTGGACAGTCCAGAATAGTAAAGAATGAAGGCATTAAAGAATAGTCTTGGGTCAAGAATTATTATTGCTAGAGGCCTCCAAAATCTAGTTATGGGTTTCAGCAAACCCTGTGGGCTCTTATGATAATGCTTTTCTATAGTATTATTGTTATATGGCATTAAATCAGTCAGATTCATGAGCAACAAGAGGTCAATGTCTGATTGAAATTCATAAGGTCAAAAAGGAAACTAAAAATCAATTTATAAGATATGAAGATTTAGGCTCAAACTATATCCATGAGCAATAAAATTTCACATCCATAAATGTAAGAAATCAGTTATTAAACTTGAGGGGGAGGGGGGAGAAGAAGACTTATTAAGTTTTACACACACATAAGGCAGCTAACACATAATTTTATCAGACATTACTGAAATCCTGTGTGTAATATAAGAGATGATGGGCTAAAATGCTAAATGGTTTAGCACTAAATTATTAAGTGATGTATCCCTAAGGTATTAAACAGATAAGAAATGCAGAGCAGGTGTCTCTCCCACCAACTCTTGATCACTAGTTTAAGTGCATATTGATAACAAATGCACTTTAGAGGCAAAATAGTATTAGTAATATTTTTGCTGTATGAAAGCCTCATGTCAGAATGAGTAAAAGCTTCTACCTGACAAAGAAATGTTCATTTCTTTAAAAAAGAAAATTAATCATGTTAAATGTTAGCTCCCCGTGGGCCAGAAGCAAAACTCTGAGGGGATTGGAATCTCTCTCTCTTTCTCTCTCTCACACACACAGAAATAAATACTGGTGGAATAGCACATATATCACATTACAGAATGGAAATCATAGGCACACTTACCTGTTCTAAAATGAAAATATCCTTTTATTAGCATTCAAGAGTAATAGAAAATCATGTAAACTGAAACAGAAAAAAAAAGTAATACCTCAAACAAGCAACTTATACTTCAGCTACTGGGCAACTAGCCAACGTCTTGAGTATTGTGATGTAGCTTGTGTTAACTCTTTGTTCATCTGCTTTTTAATGATTCTATTCTATCAACTGACATTTTGGTGCAAAGAAAGCAGAATTTTGATTCCTGTCTTATGGAATGTTAATGCCTCATTCCCTGCTAATATTACTTGGTGCATGAGCATGTGTGTGTGTGTGTGTGTGTGTGTGTGTGCGCCTGCGCGTGCTTGGGAAGAGGAAAGCAGGTACTGAATGAGAAGGCTGACTCTTTGACCTTTCGTCCTGGATGTCTTGCCTCAACTTAAACGCAAAAAGTCAAACACAGAATTCCTCTCTTTCCTGAGCAACTTTCCTTTACTTTTTTCTATTGTTGTCAACAACTCCGCTTCCTCTCTCTCTTTCCCTCTTCCCGCCGCCCCGCCCCGACACCATCACTAAATCCTACTGGTTTTCTCTCACAACTTTTCCAGAAACCATCCATTCCTGCCCATTCCCAACAACAAAGGCCTTCGTTCAGAATTTGAGCTTCTTGAGCCTTGACAGGAACATCTCTCTGGTGTTCTTGACAATCACCTCTTTTCCTCTCCAATCAATTCAAAACTCAGATGCAAAAATTATTTCCTGGCCCAAACCCTTGGTCAACTTTACCCTTCTCCAAATCCCTTCAACTAGCTTCTTATTGCATCAGACACCAAATTCACCCTCCTTGTTCTCAGCTTGAAGCCCCTTCCAAATTCCTTAGCTCCTTTTATCTGTCTAGTCTTGTCTCCCTTTGCTCCCCATTCACTCAATTTGATCAGCTCTAGTCAATTGTCTATGCCCCTTTGTCTTCTTTGCCCATGCCCACCTCTACGTATTTTTCCTTAATGCCTGGAACTCAGTAGTGCTAATTCTCATCATCTGATCATGAGTCTAGCAACCTTTGATGCAGTTGTTTTGGAACTTTTTAAGACCCAGTTGTTGAAATCAAGAGATTGCCTGCAAATCTCACCTTTCATTAAAAAACATCCCCAGACATAGTAATCAAAATGTATACATTTTTGGTGGCTTAATCTTTATCTTCTCAATAGAGGCTAGCTGCTCTAGTTCAGGAAGTTGCTAACAAACACCAATAAAACTTTTGGTTCTAAAGTAATAATAATAATTTAAAAATGGCATCTTTGTTTAAAATGAGTCTTTAGTAAAATTATCTAAAGTTTATTGTCATTGTTATTATATTACCCATGCTTTCTTATATTAAAATTGAAATTATATTATGCAAAATTAGAAATTGTTATGCAAAATGATATGCAATATAACTAGCAGAAAACCTAAACACAACCATAAAAGATGAAATAAAAATCTATTAATGCAATAAAACTACTTAGTAAGAGTTGCTTTCATATTCAAAAACAAAATATTAAAGCATGCTCCATATCTGAAAGTCAAAAATGAAAGAATAAATTAACTAAGGTTAAGAACCTGGTAGCAGCTGACTAACAAAGCTCTAGGGGATGATAAAATTTCATGCTCTTGTAATAAAAAGGATAAAGGATTGGCTAGAAGACCACTAAAAGTTAAAATAAATGAACATAAAGAAGATGAAAAAGCTTGACAAGCCTGGGACCACAAACATGTAAAGACCAAAGACATAGTTTTAAACCATTAGAGACCCGAATTAAATGAAAAATGAATTCTAGTAGTAGATTAATAGAAATTACAAAGGTAAATGAGTTCGGTTTCATGGTTATAGAAAACTTTTTATATCTCATTTTTTCTTAGTACTCGAAAATGGAAAAGCATAACGAGTTAAATTCTGGCGCATCTCCAAAACAGATATAATTCCTAATATTTTTGGATACAGAAAAAAACACATTTTTAAAGGCAGACAGATTCATGATCACACAGGATATTTTCTCCCTAAGAAAAGGAGGGTGACATTCCCATTGAAAGGTTTGGATGTACACTTGGAAGCTTCCAAAGAACTAGATTTGTCTAGTGGATGAAAAAAAGCATTCAGTGTGACGGCTTAAGCTCAGTCCGACCTTCTTTCACCTGAAGCTTTAAAGGAGATGAAAAGTAAAAGATTAACTTTTTTCCAGCCCTTCCTTGTCTAAAGAAGTGCTTCTTAACCTGTGGTTCATGACCTAAAAAACAATCAAAACAAAAAACAATCTGGGAGTTGGGTGGTGGTGGTGGTGGTTGTGAGGCATTGAAAATGTTATTACAATCTTAAAAACAATGCATTTTCCAGAATAACTTTGGGGCAGCCAAAACATTCAGAGTTTGTGAGGTCCAATGTAGTTGAAACATACACATACAAATAAGTTATAAACGCTTATTGTTATCATATCTTACTTTGAAAATTTTTGACTTTGAATAAGAGGTCATCAACATGGAAAAATTGAAAAAACTGGTCGAAAGGATCAGTCTCCTAGTTCACTCAGGAGACAATCCAGTTCCCATTCAAATACATGGAAAAGATTTCCACTGACCTCAATGAGGGAAGGATTGGCAATTGACTTATAGTGAAGTCTCACAGGTATCTGTATGGGGTGAAAGTATTCTGTTTTGCCCTTTAGACATTGATCAGGATATGTTGATAAGGAGAATTTTTTATGTTATTTGGTCTACTGATTGTGATATCCCAGCGAACATTATGAGCCTGATCAAAAGGTTTCCGTTGAGTTCAGTGGGTTTTGAATTAGAGGCTCTAGAGACTAGCTTTTTTTAAAAAAATGAATGTGACCAATCTCTATAGATGTATTTCACCCCTTTGCAGAAATCCAGCACTTAAGTCTTACTTTTTGAGACTTAAACTTGGCTTAATTTGGATTTAAGTGGTGCATGGGCCTTGTGTCCCTCCTTTCCACAGGCGTGAATTTCACCATAGCTTAGTATCCTTTGGCCTCACTGGTGACAGTACCTTGATTTCATTCTTCCTCACCAAAATATGCACACAACAGGCAACTTGTCACTGACTTTCTGAAAAACTATTTAAAAAAGAAGGAAGACCTTACCTTACAGTTGCAGTACCAGTCGAGTGGGTAGGAATGAGAAATGTGTCTGCCTTTCAGATCTCCTTCTTGCCAACATAGATATGTGTCGCTTTTAGGGACCTCAGAAGAATGTGTCAGCCAAACAGATTTGCACCTTTGTTTTCAGCTACTAGTTTCAAGAAGCTGTCTTCTTCCTGTGGTTATTTGATGGGATTTTATTTTTGGCCCTAGGTGCCTTTCACAGTTCTTATCTCACACCAATAACATTTTCAGTACATTGTCACTCAGGAAATTGTTATTTAACAAGTGAATAATGGGATCATAGCCCTCAAAGATACTAAATAAATAAATAAAATAATAATAATAAAAAAAAAATCTGGTCCACACATTTACCATTGTTTACTATTCAGAATATTTTCTTGTGCGTGGCCAATTCTCAAGCAATAAAACTTCTACCACTTTACAGTTTAATAGTAAATTTAAGCAGTGTGAAAAGCCAGGTGCATTATGGACTCACAGTCAGGACTCTTTTGCAAACCCCAGGTTTTTTTGATACCAGTGATACCAATAACTCTTCTACAATAATGAATGTAATGCTCAAAGTCATAAGCCATAGCCCATGTCTGAGGTTCATCTCATTGTCACCTTCAGTGGATTCATGTTGGTGTTTTTCAATAACCTTTAACGAACAAAGTTGGACTTTCATGATAATAATGTTTGCCTTGCTGTAGGCACAGCAGTGATAGTAGATTAGTAGGGCAGATATCCTAGCATATTGCTCAATGTGCTGTAAATGACATGGTAGCCATTATTTAACCAGTGATCTACCTATGGGGATGACAGAATGACAGTAAGACCCTTCTCAGTTTGCTTCATTACTCTTCTGCTCATGCCTTTTTTGAGCTGTGAAATAGCTTTCTTGAATGTTTGAAAAGGCACATGGTAAGGGGAGGAACTGTTCAGCCATGTCTATGAATAATTTGCTGGACACCACATTGATTGTTAATATAGGTGAGCTCTGCAGTGTAATTATTTGAATCTTGTGCAAATATATATCTTTTGAGATCTAAGACTACAAGTCAACAGAATAAACCATGGAGCCAGAATCTCAGCTGCTGTAAACTGATTTAAGTCCATTTACTTGAATGAGCTATATTAAGTCACGCCATCAGAGATCTCTAATTATTTTGCCTTTTGGTCACTTATCACATGACTAAATTAACATTATAAGTTTTGGTTTGAAAAACTTGATGCCAACTTTGTACCGAGAATAGTTTAGGAGATAAATAAAACTATTGAAAATAACCATTCACTGGAAAAAGTTGAAACTCAATAACACTGATGATAATAGACTCCAATACCATATTTGGGAACTTTTGTACAACAGCACCATCACTGCTCATCATTAATAAACTGTCCTCTTTCTTCTCTTTAGACGAAAGCTAACCCATCAATCTGACCATTTGCAATGAGATATAGGATAATACTGCATGGACCAGACTTGCTGTCAGCCAGTGCCTGATGGGTTTAGAGTAAGAAACGATCCTTCATTAATTAACCTTCACTTTCTATGTAGATTCACTCATTGAGATGCAGGTAATTAAACCAAGGTCATTTCAAGGACTGTCAGGGAAAAAACAGCAGTGCGAAGGTGGTGTAGTGGTTTTGGGTAGAGGACTGTTACTACAATTTTAAAACAAATATAGGCAGCCTTTTGAAAAATTAACTCCTTTTCTAATGATGTAGGTTAGCTCACAGGTCTAAAGAGGTTTTGGAGCTAACTTTACAACTACTATATAGTTTTCAAGGTAGATTGTACAAAGAAAACATCAATAGAATAGGGAAAAACTCAAATTTTTAAAAAAGGAAGTACATGAGTCAGAAAATCCAGGAGCTAATATACAGGGAGCATTTGATAGCAGCTGTATGTCTGAAATTTATGGCAAAGGCGGCTGTGGGTTTCAGTAGTGATACTTACCAATGAAAGCCTGACTACATCAAGTTGAAGACTTCTGATAAGATATGGGTTGAATTTATCTTAGCTTCTGTATTCATGGCCTCGATGTCCACTAACTTTTAACCCTTATGAAAGCAATGATGTAATACTGATTGAAAGCTACATACTACAAACAACTGCTTATTCAAAGATAAAAGATTCCAGTTATGAGTTACTGTAGCTTGGAGATATAACAGAAGAATTTTTGCAATTCTTCTGAATTGGCCCTCACACCAGCCCGAGACATGAAGTACCAGTCTTAGATTGCTATTGAGAGCACCATGAACATTTTGAACCTGCAAACAGCCTTTAGCTCTTGCCAAGTGGCTCCCTTATAATTTAAGCATTAGATTAAAGTTGTATGTTGTAGACTTTAATAACTATCTTCTATTTAGTTTACTGAGTGCCACTTGCTGTGGATTATATGACTTACTCACCAGCATGCCCCATTATGGGCACTTAACCTTGAAAGTTGTAAAAATGGAACATTTAATCTGTTAAACTCAGTAAGAATCAGAAGGTTATATAATTACAGGTAATTTGGTTTAGCGCTTCTTCTATTTTCCAATTAATGAAAGAAATTTTATTAGTTTAAAAATTTGTGCTTTTTATTAAAAAATGAAATCAATAGAGATGGGTAAACCATGCAAACAAAAAATATTTGTTCAAATGTAAATATACATTTGCATTGGCCATGTTTGTGGCCTCTTTGGGTTCATCTCCAATCACTGGTGCAGTTAGTTTTTACAAGCATGAATACTCACTGAACACAGAGAGTATTAAGATGTTATGCATGAATACTCACAGAATAGAAAGCACATTTGAAATTCTTTTTCCATAAGCATTCATGCTGGAAATTGATTACAAGAGATATGCTCATCCAATCAGTGAGCAAAACTGATACAATGTGACTTCTGTGACCAATCACAAGTAAGCAACCCAGCTTGGATTCTAGAGTCTGAATATTCAAATACAAAGCTGTAGATTAAATGAAAGTCACACACACACACACACACACACACGCACACGCAAAAGAATAAACTTTAGAAAATCACTATCTACTCGCAGACATTCTATAGGCAGAAAAAGACTCACAATTGATTTAATCACTTATTTGCCATAAATGCATAATTAAAAATCAACCAAAACAAAACCCTACCAAAACAAAACACCATACTCCACACACAATTCTTCCCCGCTGCGGAGAGGATGAGAGAAAGAACAAACCTCACAAGACAGATGATATTTGCTTAATGCACTGTGGGACGGTTCTCAGATACTATGGTGAGGAAGGCAATATAAGAACCTGAACAGAATAGAATTACCGACTGAGTTCTAAAATAAGTTAACTCTTCAACAGAGAAATAATTTTCTTTCATAGGGGCACTGATCCTGCACCATTAAAGTCACTGGAGGCTTTACTATTGACTTCAATGAAAGAAGGTCAAGTTCTGCAGTATACTGTTGTAAACTTGCTTAGGGTTGAACTCAGGAAGAAGAAACAAATAGACTTTGTTGATGAGCTCTCCTAAAAGTGAAATGCCTTCTCACTGCTTAGAGTTCTTTGTTCCAGGCCAATATTTTTTATCTATTGATCAGCATTGTTTTTTAAGCAGCATTGTTTTTTAAGCTGTGGTCTTATGAGTCCTTCATTGGAAAAAAAATATTTATGCACTATGGCCACCCAGGATTTAATATTTTTTCTTTTGGAGACAGAACTTCAGGGTGGAATTTTCAAAGTGCCGAAGGGAGTTACGTGCCTAAATCCCATTAGAACTGGTCTCCTAAATTGCTTATGTTTCTTTTAAAATCCCTTCCTAAGCCTCCATATTCCAAAAGCATAGGCTACTACCACTCAAACTAATGAGAATCTCCTTTCACAGAAGCAGTGTTGTGACACACACTTGAACTGCTCTGATATTCCATTCAGTACCAGGCAGGGGCACAGAGATGATACGTAACTCTTGATGGTGGGGGACACAATTTAAATTTTCGGGGGGGGGGAGGGGGGAGGAGGGGCTTGTGACTGCCCCATGGCATTGGCTCAGGAGCAGTAGCAGAGCCAGGAGCGCCAGGGCAGCAGTTAGCAAGCACCTCGGGGAGCATCTCACAGCAGCCAGACTCCGCAGGCAGGGGCTGATTCCAGAGGGCATCGGTGGTCAGCACCAAGCTCCTTTGGGGGAGAAGCAAGAGCGCGTCAGGGGCACAGTTTGGAGCTGTGCCACCTGCCCTACCTGGAGAGTGCCTGGCCATGCAGAGACAGCCTGGTTCGGGGAGCCAGGCAGGGAGGGCTGCCGGGTAGCCAGCCGGTGTGCCTTTTCCCACAGCGCGGAGAGCCAGATGCCTGAGTTGGCCAGGCGGCTCCCATCAGCTTCCAATCTACTGGCTCCTGGCTGGAGGAGATGGTTTTCACACTGTTTCAAGAGTTTGAAAACCTCTGTACTAAATGGAAGGCAGAAATCTGGGGTGGCACGTGACCCCCACGGACCTCCTCCATGCATCACCTCTGCAGTGGCATGAGGTATTACAGTATAACACCCTTCAGCATTCACTAAAAATGTGATTCTACTGAGATTTTTATTGGCAATGATAGTCTGTGCAGTTAGAAAGTGCATTTGATTTTATTTACTAGAATAAAAAGACTTGAGTTGTAAAGAAGTTTGGTGTGAAGAATGAGTTCATTTGCATGTCAAATATGCATATACATTTACCATGATTCCATTAATATGTTGGGTAATCAAATGCACAAATTCCTTATTATGGTTATTTGTCTGCACAATTACCTGATGTCTGAATATGATCATAATCTTAGCACATGCAAAGTAGGTGTGCAGTTTGCATTTTGTATGTGCAGCTGTGCACCAAAGTGATTAAAAATCAAGCCCACGTATGAGCAGTTTGAATTAAATTTAATTTGGAAAAGTTGCCAGAGTTTTCAGTATCAACAATTTTTCTCTCTCCCAAGAAGGCACCACTGTCAAAATAGTTTGTTTATGCAAACCTCTAAAAGAAATAGGAAAAACAAAACAACCCCAAAAATAAAACTAAAATACACTAAGTCAGGAACTTGAATGGAGCTCCAATTACTCCCAGTTTTTTTAAGCTTTTGCCAAAAGTGTTTGAGCTTAATTAGGTTAAGCTATTTAAAAGCATGCCCAGTTGTTGTAATTTGTTTGTGATACAGAGCTGCTCTTTGATCATGAATGCTCATTTTTATAGAAACCCTGTTATCATTCTTGGGATAAGAAATAAAGTGAATTAATTCTGTGGTAGGAAAATACAGGAAATTAAAGAAACAGTGAAACAAAGTGCCTGATTAATAAAAGAAAGATGTGACTTCATTTAACTAGTGGGGGGAGAAGGGGGCGGCATGAGATAAGCAAACTGGATGGGGGAAATTACCAAGTGCTCACACATCTTGGATTTAATTCATAAAAAAGCATGGCGCTATGGTAGTCCTTGAAAATATGCTTAATATCTCTTTATCTGGGCTCAGCGCAAACTCTTCCAGTTCTTAGGAAATGCACATACTATATTCAGTCACATTTCCTATCCTTAGACTGCATGCTATTAATTCTGCTAGATGTAAAACAGCTCTCCCATTGTGATATTTTGCAATGCGTGAAAGGCTGCAGACATATGGTGTAGCATAAGTAACCATAAGCAAGTGCTCTAGCTCTTCATTATAAAGAAAGACTAACTGCTGGTAGAATTGGGTAATAAGAACACACTCAGTCCATCTTTATTTAGAAGTATGAATTTAGATTATAGACTTTAGTCTGACTTTTTTGGCTTATCTCCCATTTATTCCCCCCTCCCTCGCAAAAATCTTTTACATGGTAGGGTTGGTGCATTAATGGGACAGTGTTCTAGCTGAAGATCATCCAAAATACATGACTGCATTCTGGCTTCTTGAAAGGGTTGTGTTAACAGAGCAGTTAAAATAAGTTTTTCAAAGATGTCATGAGGATACTTTTGAGCTTAAAGGGAACAATACAGCCCTTCCTGTGGTACACTGGAACTGCCTAGGGACTAGAATAAGAACTTCAATAGCAAATATTTAAGTCTACATTTTAAAAACTGTGTTCATTAGTGTAACTGAATACCTAGTTTGTGCATGCACTTTTCATCTTTAAGCCGTCACACTGGGTAACTGCAGATGGAAATGACCACTGCTAGTTGTGTGCACTCTTCCCTGATTTATGCATGCAGCGGCAGTAATTGCACACGCAAATTTGGCACACAATATGCGTGCATTTTTGAAACATGAGGCCTTACCAGCTCATCATCCAAAATAAAATGAATGTTGAAGAGTAAGTCTTGAAGAGGAAGCCCTCGAAAAAGCGGGGGAAGTATGTGCTGCATTTACTACTAGGGTTTGGTGAATAATTTATAGCAAACAATTTAGTCAATGAAATAGCTTCTTTTTCTCTTCACAGATTGGCTGTGTGTTGCTTATCGTTTTGTCAGATTTATTCAGTATTTGACATTTTCAGAATATTTTCTTTGATAAGGGCCAGACTGACAAAGGTATTTAGGAACCTACAGATGCAGATAGACACCTGGTGGGATTTACAAAAGTGCCAAGGCAGGTTTGGTTCATAACTTCCATTGACTTCATGACTCCCTTGAAGTCCATAGGAGTCACTCGCACCTATCTGAGTCTTTAGGCGCCTAATTTCCTTTGTAAATCTGACCCTAAATTTTGGCCTTTATATTGTTCAGAAGCAGGGGTTTTTTGGACTATGGAGTATTGAATATCAAGGTGAGTTGATTAGCTCCAAGTGAACTCACATGGTGATGTTTCTGTTCCCTGATTGGATAGTTTCTGGCAAAGAGACCCATATTATTGAGTTCAAAATTCACTTTCCACAAATACTATGTAACATTCTCTTAAAATTCACTGTTTCAGGGACTATTCCTGCCCATAAATCACTCACTCTAATATTCACAGAAAGCAAATACTAAAAGGGTGTGAACACTGCTGAAGGGAATTCAACGTTTTATTCAAGGGAGTATTTGTGGAAAATATTTTGAGTTATTTGCCTAGCTTTACTCGTTACCATGGGATATGGTAGAAATCTGATAGTAACAGAAGTGCTCTATTTGAAAGCAATTAAGGATGTTTGAATACAAAAAATTTTCACTTTATATTAGTGTTGGAATTTTGATACAGGAAGGAAGCAGGCCAGTATTTCCACTGAACAGACTGGTCTTCTGTCAAGCCAAGTGCCATAACCCTAGGTGCCTTCACTGGCCTGGAAAACTGCAGCTCTAATCATTTAATTACAGGACTTTTTATAATTTTTGCTAGAAATTCATATACTTTACAACATATAGCTAAATGTAGACTACTCACATCTCCTGGAAATGTTGCAGATAACAAAGCCAACTTGTGATAGTTTTAGAAGTCCAACTGGAACAAGCATCACATTTTAGATTCCTATACACCTCATCTAGCTTATGTCAAACTATTCGGTCTGAAGAAATAGGGTGAAAATCACTTACTTTCCTTATGCTTGTGGTATGTCTTGTTAGTAGGCCTGATCTTGTGAGGTGCCAGTGATCTGCAAGGCCATCTCAGACTCCATATTAATTGGAGTTGAAGAAGCTCAGAGGCTCACACAAACTCTCACCAACTTATAGAATGGGTCCTGCAGTTGAGGAGAAAACAAGGAATTTTTAGTACTTCTGGTGTATTTGAAGCAGGAAGTGCAGCAGTGCATGAAAATGGGAAAAATAATAATTAACATTTATTTTGTTAAAATATTATATGATTTTAATAATAAAACGAGTAATAATAATAATAATAGATAATATAACAAAACCTTATTTGCCCAGAAAAAGTTCACTCAAATCTTTCAAGATTAGTTACAAAGGGATCTCAAAAACTAGGATGGATAGATACAGAATAACAGGGTACCAGAGACGTGTATACTTTTTTCTGCAGCATTCAGTGCTTAGCAGCTGTTCAGTCACTGGCAAAAGATAAAGTACTAAAGAAATAGCTACTTAAACTATTTCATATTTAACTTTCTCATCAATATAGAATTTTATTGCTGATCACACAAGCATCACACCTCTATGTCCTACTATCCGCAGCTTCAAAACTGATGCCACCAAAAAATATTTTCTTTATTGCATTTCAAATTGTCTGAATACTCACAGAGTTGTAGAAGCTCCCTGCTGCTACCGGCTTTCATTTAAAAAAAGCAGGAGGCAATTATATCCCACACAATTTGGGAACTCATTTATGCGGTGGAGGGGGAAACCATGGCAGATTTTGTTAAACATGATCAGCAAAAGCTTTCAGTCCTAACTCAAGACTGTCGGTCCATTTATCCTTAGTGCAAATCAGCATAGTTTCTAGATGCCAGGCAACATATATTTACTTCTTTGACATCTCTCATTGGCTTCAACAGCAGCGTTGCATAAGTAAGTCTTGAGTTATAACTGCTCCTGTTGCATTCACAGTACATTTACAAATCGGAACTGCATTTTTAGGGTCCTTTTTGAAGACAGGCTGGTTGTGAAGTGAGTTGTTGGCCTAAGTCCATTTTTCAGTAGACAGATATCTGTCCTCCAAAAACAGCACAGGCACAACTGGCACCCTTACTGGCAAAGAGGCTAAGGTTTGAGAGGTGTTCAGTGATGGAAATACCCTTTCACTTTTAGGTGTGATCACTCCAGCAAGCAGCTGGGGGAGACTCATGAAGTGGAATAGGGTAGTGTGGACGAGGTTTCACGATCACTGTACATACACTAACTGTTGTGTGAATAAGCAGAAGTGGATATGCATTTGCCTGAACAATTTCGCAATGTGTGTGTGCAGTAGCAGTAATTGGGTACTAACATATTTTGAACATCTGGAGTTAGCATGGAGCCTCCCTCCCTCTTTTTCTCCCGCAGTTCCTTCTTGCAGTCCCACGGACAAAGAAAGAAACAGACCTTTAGGAATTAGTAAAATATTGTAGTGCTTGTGTCTGTGAGAATGTGCCCTCCAGGCTCCAGCTCTGCTATTGTTTCAAGTGGAATTACAATTGTCTTAAATAACTAACAGTCAGCAGCACAGAACATGATCTTACACCCTGTACGGCTTGAAGATGAATTTTGCTATCAACATAAAAGCTGCTATATGTTCTTTAGTATAGACTGATTGGGCCCAATTCTGCCATATACTGTAGGGTGCAGTTCTAAGTGGCTTGCACCTTGTAATGGATGGCATACATGAGCCAATTTTCTCAAATCTACCGTACATTCCAAGACAAATTCTAAGGAGCTCCAAAGGGGCTTTCAGATAAAATGTCTTTATGCTTTGCCTTCATCACAGACCTTTTCATTCTGTCTAATTTACCGGGGCCAAAAGACCAAAAATACAATAAAGCCACTATATAAATCCATGGTACGCCCGCACCTTGAATACTGAGTGCAGTTCTGATTACCCCATCTCAAAAAAGATATTCGAATTGGAAAAAGGTACAGAGAAAGGCAACAAAAATGATTAGGGGTATAGAACAGCTTCCATATGGGGAGAGATTAAAAAGACTGGAACTGCTTGTCTTAGAAAAGAGAGGGGATATGCTAGAAGTCTATAAAATCATAAATGGTATGGAGAAAGTGAATAGGGAAGTGTTATTCATACCTTCATGTAACACAAGAAACAGGGGTGACCCAACGAAATTAATAGGCAGCAAGTTTAAAATAACTTCTTCACAGAATACACAATCTCTGGAACTCATTCCCAGGGGATGTTGTGAAGGGCAAAAGTATAACTGGGTTCAAAAAAGAATTAGGTAAGTTCATGGAAGATAGGTCCATGAATGATTATTAGCCAAAATCATCAGGGATGCAATCCCATGCTCTGGGTGTCCCTAAATTTCTGACAACTGAAAGCTGGGTCTGCATGATAGGAAATGGATCACTAGATAATTACACTGTTCTGTTCATTCCATCTGGCACTGGTCTCTGTCAAAAGATAGGGTACTGGGCTAGATGGACCATTTGTTTGACCCAGTACATCCGGTCTTAGATTCTTAATTTACCAACAGTCATAGTGGATTGTCAATCACTGAAAATTTTTAAGCCAAGATTGGATATTTTTCTAAAAATATGCTCTAGGAATTATTCTGGAGAAGTTCTATGGCCTGTGTTATACAGCAGGTCAGACTAGATGATAACAATTGTCCCTTTTGGCTCTGAAAGCTATGAATCTATGAAAAACCTTTAAAATCTGACCTGTAGCCCTTAACTCTCTTTGAAAACTGCAGGATTTGGCCCTGTTTGCATCAGTACTTACTGAAAAGTAAGTATATTTTGAGTATCCTGATTTACACAAGATTTATAGAGCATAGAACTTGAGTACACTGAAAGCAGAGATAGACTTGAGCTTATCCCTTGGCTCCGTGCACTGCCAGCCTTTGCTGTGTTTGGAAATTTTGAGACTTGAGCCCATCGCCAGCAATAAAGAAGCCACTTTTCCACATGAGATACACCAGGGTATGTCTCTGGGTAGGTTTTGTGAGTGGTTTTGTCTCTCCATCTTCTTTCACAAGTTTATCATGATGATAATTTTAAAAAGTTGTTAAGAAATGCAAGATTTTCTAGAGGCATTTCACTGCCAGATTACTGGATTTGTCTGGCTGCTTTTTTCTCTGGTCTCCACCCATCCACCTAAGGTAATTTCCAAAGTACCAGATGCTGTACAGTGCAGCGTATCCATGCAGCCTGGTTTGCAACTTACTAGCTGAGAGCCCCAATTCTGCAAAACACTTAAACCCATACTTAGTTTAAAGCATGTACTTAATTCTCACTGACTTCAGTGTTTTGCTGCTTCAATAACTATTGACTACTTACGTACTGTGCTGAGTAGGGGTGATTTTAAGCCTCTGATTAAGTACCCTGCTAAACTGGGACCTAATAACTTGGTAGTATTTTCCCAGAAAAGTAAAGGTCACAAGAGATTCCAGATTTTCTAGCATAAGCTTTATAGTTTATGGAAGGAGTCCATTGACTCTGTCCACCCAAACGGGGGCTGTATGGACCCCTGCATATGCACTCACTCTGAAGGACACATGTATTTTCCACTGAAATCAATGGGAGTCACTTACGTCCTGCAAAGGGGAGGAACAGGGCCCCTTGTTGTGAAAAGAGCATACACAGTCTGATCTGCCTATCTTCCTTAATCAAAGATGACACAGCTTAACCAGGGCTGACTTCTGTGATGTTCCCTCAGTGCCTAAGGTTCTAGCAAGAGATCTGCTTTATTTGGTGCTGGGTTCCAAATAGCTGTGCATGACAAGATGACATTCACAGTGTCCTGCCCACTCTGTCTGTCTGAAAAACTCAGACTCTAATAGGGTGACCAGATGTCCTAATTTTATAGGGACAATCCTGATTTTGGGGCCTTTTTCTTATATAGGCACCTGTTACCCCCACCCCCTTCCCGATTTTTTACACTTGCTATCTGGTCACCCTAGACCTTAAAGGCACCGTCCTCAATACCCCAGTTTCCACTTTCAGGTACAAGTACAAATAAAACAATATTTACTATTTAAAATTACACTTTTGCCATAAAATAATAAAGTTACTTTGCCTTTCTGGCTCCTCAGCTAGATAAGGAGAAAGAAAAAGAAGGAAGAGAAAATGAATGAGACAGAGAGAATGAAGAGGCAGAAGAAACAGCAGATTGTGGGTAAATCCTTCTTTTTCCTCTGATAACATACATTATCAGCCTAACCTCAATTTGGCAACTCTTTCCCCCAGAACAGACTACAACTGACAAAAAACATTGTAATCACAAGTTCTGGAGGTGTCTGTAGCCCTAGAAATATTGAGCGATGAGGTATTTTGTTATATAGCCACACCAGAACCAGCTGAAGGGGTGGATGCTTGGGGGCACATGTGTTATAGAGCATTATTTAGAGACTAACCGAGAACTCAAGTGGGACAAGCCCATAAAATGGCTGCTGGGAATTGGCATACCTAGGTACTTGAGGCTATAAGGCAATCTGAATCTCCTCCTCACCCACTGACTGCCTGTAAAAATAGCACAGGGACAACAGCCCAGCCTAGACTTAAATGCTCTTTTCACCACTGACGCAGTGCAAAACCAAACTACATGGAACATAGAATATATATATCTGGAAACAGCACTAGTATCTAGCAAAAGGCCACTAATGCTGCCTAACTTTGTGACCGTGTAGAGGAAATACACTGTAAATCATCTGTAATAAGAAAATTGTCTAATGGAGTGCTGGAATCATTTCTGTTTGATGTGGTTTCTAGCCAGCCTTCCAATAAATATAAAGGTTGGCTCTGCACTGCAACTATCTATCTCAAGACATTATTCTCCACAGAGCCCTGGCCTACACTAGGACTTTAGGTCGAATTTAGCAGCGTTAAATCGATGTAAACCTGCACCCGTCCACACGATGATGCCCTTAATTTCGATTTAAAGGGCTCTTAAAATTGATTTCCTTACTCCACCCCTGACAAGTGGATTAGCGCTTAAATCGGCCTTGCCGGGTCGAATTTGGGGTACTGTGGACACAATTCGACGGTATTGGCCTCCGGGAGCTATCCCAGAGTGCTCCATTGTGACTGCTCTGGACAGCACTCTCAACTCAGATGCACTGGCCAGGTAGACAGGAAAAGAACCGCGAACTTTTGAATCTCATTTCCTGTTTGGCCAGCGTGGCAAGCTGCAGGTGACCATGATGGAGTCCCAGAATCGCAAAAGAGCTCCAGCATGGATTGAACGGGAGGTACGGGATCTGATTGCTGTATGGGGAGAGGAATGCATGCTATCAGAACTCCATTCCAGTTTTCAAAATGCCAAAACCTTTGTCAAAATCTCCCAGGGCATGAAGGACAGAGACCATAACAGGGACCTGAAGCAGTGCCGCGTGAAACTTAAGGAGCTGAGGCAAGCCTACCAGAAAACCAGAGAGGCGAACGGCCGCTCGGGGTCAGAGCCCCAAACATGCCGCTTCTATGATGAGCTGCATGCCATTTTAGGGGGTTCAGCCACCACTACCCCAGCCGTGTTGTTTGACTCCTTCAATGGAGATGGAGGCAACACGGAAGCAGGTTTTGGGGACGAAGAAGAAGAAGAAGAAGAAGAAGAAGAAGAAGATGATGATGATGAGGTTGTAGATAGCTCACAGCAAGCAAGCGGAGAAACCGGTTTTCCCGACAGCCAGGAACTGTTTCTCACCCTGGGCCTGGACCCCCGAACCCACCCAAGGCTGCCTCCTGGACCCAGCAGGCGGAGAAGGGATCTCCGGTGAGTGTACCTTTTAAAATACTATACATGGTTTAAAAGCAAGCATGTCAAAGGATTAATTTGCCCTGGCATTTGCTGCTCTCCTGGATGTACTCCCAAAGCCTTTGCAAAAGGTTTCTGGGGAGGGCATGACGGCTACCAGTCCTACTGCACCATCTGCTGCCACAAGGCAATGGGTTGCTGCTGCTGTGTAGCAATGCAGTACCACGTCTGCCAGCACCCAGGAGACATACGGTGACGGTTACCTGAGCGGGCTCCATGCTTGCCGTGGTATGGCGTCAGCACAGGTAACTCAAGAAAAAAGGCAGAAACGATTGTCTGCTGCTGCTTTCACGGAGGGAGGGAGGGAACGGGGGCCTGACGATATGTACCCAGAACCACCCGCGACAATGTTTTAGCCCCATCAGGCATTGGGATCTCAACCCAGAATTCCAGTGGGCAGCGGAGACTGCGGGAACTGTGGGATAGCTACCCACAGTGCAACACTCCGGAAGTCGACGCTTGCCTCGGTACTGTGGAAGCACTCCGCCGAGTTAATGCACTTAATGCACTTAGAGCATTTTCTGTGGGGACACACACACTCGAATATATAAAAACCGATTTCTACAAAACCGACTTCTATAAATTCGACCTAATTTCGTAGTGTAGACATACCCAGAGATCTGTTTCATACTTTTACAAAGTTGTGTTTGCAAGATGTCTGAGAAGAAGGGCATCATGTTCATATGCTACAGTATGGGGTCTCAGAGTGAGTGACATCCATCAGCATCTTGGGCCTCGTTCTCCACATGCTTACACAAGTCGGTTGAGTTACAACGGTGTACACGAAAGGAGACTCAGGAGAGGAGGCACAATCAGTCTAAACTCTGGTTCTGGTCCTGATTTCAAAACTGGTGCTGTTGATATCATTCTTGGTAGGATTTGTAAAGGGCTTTAAGATTCTTCTGAGATGAAAGGTGTTATAGAAGTATAGGATGTTATTACTACAATCGGACAAGCTCCCCATTTTCCTAGCAATAATGAAGCTCATTGGTAGGGATAAACTATGGAGCCAAAGCAAACCAGATTATTGCCTCATAAAATGGGACACCTGCCCTATTATCCTTAAATAATAAGTACATCAAACACATTTGACTGTAATAAAAAAATATAATGGTGAAATATTTATGGGTAATTTTTCAATGTAGCAAGGATTAAGCCACTTACAGGAGTCACACAGCTAAATCCTTCCCATGCAGTCCACTGAAAACCGACCCACAGTGTATGTGTGTGTGTGTGTGTGTAGGATTAGGCTAAACAGTATATTGATATTTTAAAATATGACTAGCAACCACAGAACCCCTTCTCTGATATCCCAATGCAGAGAACCAAAGTAGAGAGGAACGCACTTCAAATAATCCAGAGAGAACGATGATATTAATCATAGAGAAAACTCTCTAGTTAGGCCCACATATTCAAAATTGCACATGTAGTTATTGCAGTTGTGCACACAAAGCAGCCAACAGCATGTGTAAATGGTTAATCAGGCAGATTTGTGAGTCCTCTTGCACTCAGTGACTGCACTCAATCCCAGCAATAATTGTATAGGTACACATTAGATGTGCAAATGCAGTTCTTGAAATTTGGGCTCACCAGGGCCCAGAATACTAGATCCAGGCAAACAGAACTCTGACTAAAGCCAATGGGAGTTCTGTCTGTATAAGGAGAACTGGAACAAATTGATAGTACAATGCAAGGAATTATTAAAGGAACGCTATCAGATCAAAAAATGATAGTTATGGTTTTCCAAGTAATATCTATGACTTCTATAAACTGGAGGAGTTCAGAGAGAGAAAAAATTCCGTGTTTTAATTTTTTTCACTAGGCAACATATTGTGTACAAACAGTATCCTTTATATACTTATTTTCATGCTCTTTTTCCGACTCTTCTGTGTGTATGGATATTTCATACAGCAACAGAGATAAGAAAAAACTATTTTTTAAAAAAAACAATATAAAGATGTATATTAAAACAACAAAAACTGTCAAGGTGATTTTGAGTCAGGATAGGACTTGAAACTACTTTTAACTCAGTGTTTGAAACTGTGTAGATTTTAAGTTGACAAGTGTCCCTTTAATCTTTGAGAAAGTTGAACTCCTGAGTCAGAGTTTAATTTACCCCCTTTAGGGCATAAATTTCAACACTTACTGCTCTAATAACCAATAATGCTATTAACCCAGTTTAATTTTAGAGCAAAATCCAATTGACTAAATCTACAATGTAATAATATAAAATAATATGCATTAGAATTAACAACATAAGATATTAGATAAAAGTAAAATAGTATCTAGGCCTTTGAATGATTTGAACTATATTTTTGTTTAATGTTGTCTTCCAGATCATTGTTTTTAAAAGCACTGTGAGGCTGCTACATCCAGCAAGATCACTGGCTTATCTCCATATCACTGCTATCTTCTCCAGTCAGCAGCACAAACCTAATTGAACTGCTTGTTTTTTCTGCGTGCTTGTGCATATTTGTGAAGTTGAAAGAGGAGTGACGGTAAAGGTACAGCTCTAAAAATTACTGTGTGAGAGACATAAAAACAGACTCAAAAACTCAGACAATGGCCCTGAAGTCTGAAACTGTGTGCCATAATTTGTATGCACATACCACTGCATGATTACCATGAACGGGCACGCTGTTGCAGTATTTGCGTACCCAAATTGTGCAGGATTATTTTGCATATGTATTTCCAAGTTTGCAATTCTAAAAATTTTCCTGTTACTTACACCCCACTCTATGTAGATACATAAAGTATGTGTGCATGCATGTGTGTGTGATTCCCTTAAGCCATTTCTCTCTTAGTGCACTACTTTCCTGCTTGAAGAGTTCCTATGTTTCTCTTTGTATCATTTTGGCTTCTAGTACGAAAAGCCACATCCTGTTATGTTTGGTTGCTAGGTGGAGAAATGTTATCATGGGCTTCAGCAATAATTTATCCATAGAGCTAGAGGAGCTGTCATGTACTTCTGACAGTGAGCTGCAGCACTTTATCAGCTTGCCTGTAAATCAACCGTGTGTGGGTGAAGATGCCAACAATGTTTGATCTCTCTCAGACACTCTAATAATCTGCTTTTGTCTGATTGATTCCTTCACATCACCAAGCACATTGCAACCGAGAGTGGAGTGCCCTCTGTTTATCTCCATTGGTCATCTGCTTGAGGGCAACAGGGCAGAAAATGCTGTTCTCACCAAGATGTAAGAGGTTTTTTTTGGAATTAGGGGCTTTACATCATATCCTGGAGCAGGTTTAGTCCAGTAAATCAATGATAGCAGAATTGAATGCACCATAAATACCTCAAACCATATCTCGTACAAGAATGTAAGAGTAATTCATAGAAACAGGAAAGGTAACTTTGCTGGAAAGAATTATGACCCCTACAAGCTCAAGACATGCAGGTCTTTTACGGCCTGTGTTTGCATCTACCCTCTTGAACTTTGGAAAGACATGCACTGCTCACTGGCATTTGGTTCTAGGCAGTTCAGAAATAATATCTAGTTGAGCAAGATGCTGTCAGAATTGATCACTGCCTCTCAATCTAAAGTCAACTTTTTCTAAATTTCTGTCAACTTCCATTACACATGGCAGAAGCCTATGCGCCATGCCATGCGCAATGTTAAAGTGATGTGCAATGCACTGTGTTGTTTGATGCACTGCTTTCAAAGGTAAATATCAAAGAGTGCAGCTTAATTAATAGTCTAAATTCCTGCAGAGCAGGCATGCATCTCTCCCTTGCATTAGAGTCCGAACAGAGATCTGGGTTGTTTGGGGGTATTTTTTTTTTTTTTACATCACTCTAACCCCAGCTGAAAACCAAGAGCTTATTATCACCCAGAGCATGGCAGCAGCTCATTGTGCAGTGACCTGGGACCAGAAGCAGACTTGGGTTCTTGACCTATATGAAAGCTGAGGTCAGGAGATATTGTAGACGTGATTGACTAAATCCCATCAGGGGATGCATTCGGCCGTAGCATTCCCTTTCTGGCTCACAGGGGGATGGTACTGGCTGCAGCATCTTTGGTGAAAGCAGTCATTTCAGCCCAGCACACTGCAAAAATACTGTACAGAAAAGCACGGCTAATAAAGGGTGAAATTCACACCACCTGCGTAAGGCATTTGTATTTGTACTCAATGTGAACAGAGCTTGGTGAAGAAAATTGACTGCACTAACTTAGGGTAAGGATGCAGGACTTTCTATATGCCAGAACAATGGCTGCAGCCCCTCCACATTTACTGCATGGGATACTAGGGAACTGCATCTGTGTGCATGTAGATCCATAGCCTCTCTCTTGGCCCTTCCCCATGTTGCCCCCATACATAGATGATACATGGAGACTAGTTCCACAGTACAAAGTGGGGAAGACAACAGCCCTCTACAGCTCGGTAGCTTGCTGACCTCATGCACAGACCCAACGGGGGCTTAATTGGTACAGAGGGACTTGTACTGGCCTTTCACGCTGAATTTCCATCACAGTGAAATCTGGGGCTCCTTGGCTGGGCTTTCAACATGATCATCCTCTCTATGAGAATAAGTATAATAGTCACACGTTGCTGCACTCCACATGTAACATTCCCGACTCAAAGCCAAAGAGCAAGGAAATGTACAGTATATATTCTCCACTCCTCCATCCACAGGAACATACCTTACCACTTCCACAACTACACACACAAAACACACAGCACAGGTCTTAATTCTATGCCCGGTATGAGCGCTAGCCTTTCAGCACTCCCCTTACCAGATTGAGATGCTCGGTGTAGCAGATGTGCAAATACTATATGCTTCCTGTTCAGTATAACATCCCTCTGTCTGTCTAGTGTAACAGTGAAAGATTAGGATGCAATCTAGGAGGATTTTATACACAGGACCATATTCTAGTTTTGGATCCAGGTACCTGACACCCACTCTATTAGAGACTGGAATATGGCTGCAAAGTTTAGTGAGAGAAAGGGCCAAATCCTCAGCTAGTGTAAATCAGCTCTCTTGAAGGGTAACCTCATTGTTCATTATTCCCAGGGCTTGATTCTGGTCTCGCTTATACTGTTTGACAGTGATAAGTCCATTTACTTTTATGGAATCAGTCAAGATGTACTCTGGTGTAAATAAGAACCAGAGCCTAGATCTTCCATGGAGTTAAAATATACTCAGCTTATACCATTACCCACAATTGTATTGTGAAATCATTATGATGTTCTGTCTGTAGTGGCTACTCATCTCTACAACCAGGGGCCACTCTAGCTATAGGCAAACTAAGCAGATGCTTAGGGTGGCAGATTCTTCCTAGGGTGACAGGGCCAAACCTTAGTGGTGCTGCGACCCCCTGTGCTGGGCGCAACATCACTCACTCAAATTTGGCCCAGCCGCCTGACTGTTGTGATGGCGAGGTGGCCAGGCCAAACCTAAGTGCTGCTGTGACTCTGCACACTAGGTCGCAGAGCCATTCACTCAAATTTGGCCTGGTCACCCCCATGTAATGAGAGAGGTGTGGCTGGGTCAAATCTGAGTGAGCGATATTGCAACCTGGTGCTTGGCCTCCCCATGCCTACCATAACCACCGAACCATCAGAAGGTTCATCACACCCTCTCCCCCTTGAAAGTCCAACGCACATCCCTGGTTGAGACCCTCTGTTTTAGGGAGCAAAAGATGAGTGGCACACTGAAGTTTTGCCTAAGGCAGCAGATTGTCTTGGGCTGCCGTTGTCTGCTACCACAGTACCACACTTTGCTGGACCGGCACTTCCTAAAGAAAGATGAGAAGAGAAGAGAAGAGAGAATGTCGAAAAGGAGCAAGAGAGTTTGAAAGATGAAAAATGGAGCATCTGTAAAAGGACTGCACTTTGGATAATATAAGAGCGTCACTACATAAAGTTATCCTTGAGGGAGTTGTATAAGTGGAGGATATTACATGGCTGAACAGTAAATATCAAATTTCTTTTTACAAGTATATTCTGCATTTTATTACATTCTGACTGGCAGACCCATATGTTTTTAAATTATCCCGTTGAAGAAAGGACTGTGCTAAAACTTACAGGCCAAATTGTCTGCTGGTCTAAATAGATGTAGCTCCATGATTTCAATGTAGTATTTCCCATTTCTACCAGGAGAGAATTTTTCTCTTCAGCAGTAGTGGGAACCTGAATATGACCCTATAGGAAAGAAAAGGGACACACACATAAATTTAGGATGATTACTTTTTCTTTGGTGATAGTATAAAATTCCATTGTTAAAGAACTGACCCTTTGTGTCAGTGATATCTTGTTCTTCCAGAATGAGACACGGAATAGTAAGAAAATGATTTTTCTAGATTTCCAGATGATTTAGCGTGTCAATTCATGCACAGTTATGTACATACATTTGTAGATGCAATTACCACACCTGCAACTTTGCTCCATGCTAGACCAAAAAATAAATTGCATATCAGGCATTTTACTTACACTTTTACACACACACACACACACACACACACACCCCCACACCATTATTTGTATTATTTTTGGTGCTGGAGCAAATGAGTACTATAGGAAGAAAATTAATAAGGGCTTGTCTACACCTGGAAATTTACCAAAAGAGCTAATCTGGAATATTACAATGATTTTGGAATAGTTATTTCAGTATAGGACCCCGTGTGGGGACACTTATTCTGGTGCTCATACTTAAACCATAACTGAGCAGTTGAGAATTCCTGCTTTAAGCCACTCCCTTCCTCTAGGATCATAGGGAGGGCAGAAAAGTGGCTTAGAGCCATCTTTCCCTCTCCCACTTCAGCTACTATCAAGCCTGATCATGGCACAACTGAGGATTCAATCCACTATGTATATATAATTATTTTATTTGCTTTACAATGCTGTGCCCTGGTCTCTACTGAGCAGCACATAATATTCTAGCTGTAAACTGGCTCATGCTTCCTCTGCCTCCTCTGTCCTCCCTGGTTTCTAATCCTCTTCACTGTCATCATATGACTATTGTGAGCTGTCTAGCTCACTTTTGTGTGATGTTACGATACATAACTGGTGGTCACCAGGATATTACATGCATAAAATTACCTAAATTCTGGAAATGGCCCCCTCAAGCTCTCTTGTATTGGCTTAAGAGTGTAGCATACTCAAGGAAGACTGTTAGGAAACAGGGCAGAAACCCCAAATTGCTTGTGAGTTTTATAGTTAGGTGTCACCAACGAGTTATCAAGTGTGAACTCCTCAGGCACTGTAACAGCCTTAACATGGAGTCACAGACAGTTCTCTTGGGTACTCCGATCTATCTTGCCACCCAGATAAGCTGTCTTTGTTATAGATGGTCCCTTACACCAAAAATCACAGCAATATTCAGGTTACTCGCAGTTCTAAAGGACTGGTCACTTTCCCCAGGTCAATTGCACCTTAGATCTCACACCAATGACAATGTTTGTAGCAAAACTAAAGATGTATTATATAGGAAAAAGAAATGAGAGTTATTTACAAGGTTAAAGCAGGTAAACATATATACACACAAATGAGTTCCAATCTTAAGTTTCAAAATCTAATAGAAGGTTCTATGATAAGCCAATAACTCTATGTCCTTAAGGGCTAACCCAAGCTAAGCAATGGGGATCTTTTGCTTATGCTTAGTAATCCTTGCCCCTCAGAGTCCAAGCAGTTCCTCCTTGTTAGGACTTTTTACTCCTTCCCCCCTTCTGCAAACTCAGCTGATGGGACGAATTCACTTGCACATCTCTTCTTCATAGGGGGAGGGGGAAGCAATCAACAAAGTCTTTTGTCCGCAGCTGTTGCACAATAGTTCATCTGGTGTCAATGGGCCTTCTTTGTCAGGCAGGACATAACACCTGTTGGAGACTTTGGCTATGGTTACACTTAGAGTGACCAGATGTCCCGATTTTATAGGGACAGTCCCAATTTTGGGGGCTTTTTCTTATATAGGCTCCTATTATCCCCCACCCCCGTCCCGATTTTTCATACTTGCTGTCTGGTCACCCTAGCTACACTAAAGAGCTTACAGTGGCACAGCTGCATCAGGAGAAGCTCTCTGGCCAACATAGCACTGTCCGCATTGGTGCTTAGGATGGCACCACTTATATCGCTCAGGGGGTGGCTTATTCATACCCCTGAGCGACATAAGTTATATCGACAAAAGTGGTAGCATACACATAGCCTAGTATTTCACACTCGTTAATGCTTCCTCCTGTCTGATGGTTTGCACACTTTCAGAGACTTACAATGCAAATGCTCAAACATTACCTTACAATATGGGATACAGATGTTATAAGTGACATTAATGCAGGCAGCAACTTACAAGCATTCAATACAGCCTAAACACTGAGCACATTTTTGTAACTCTAATACCTATTTTACCAATTCTAACACACAGGTAGAACCAGATGGATTCCAGCTATGTGTTTGACTCCAACGAGAGGCTGCTGAATTGGTATTAATTTGCAAACTGGATTCAATTAACTTAGGCTTGAATAAAGACTGGGAGTGGATGTGTCATTACACGAAGTAAAACTATTTCCCCATGTTTATTCCCCCCGCCCCCCTTCCTCAGACGTTCTTGTCAACTGCTGGAAATGGGCCACCTTGATTATCACTACAAAAAGTCCTCCGCCCCCCACCCCCGCTCTCCTGCTGGTAATAGCTCACCTTACCTGATCACTCTTGTTACAGTGTGTATGGTAACACCCATTGTTTCATGTTCTCTGTGTATATAAATCTCCCCATTGTATTTTCCACTGCATGCATCCGATGAAGTGAGCTGTAGCTCACGAAAGCTTATGCTCAAATAAATTTGTTAGTCTCTAAGGTGCCACAAGTACTCCTGTTCTTTTTTCTAGGAAAAGGGTTTCTGGGTACCTGATCTTTCTATAAAATCCTTGGGTTTTGCTGTCACCATGCTTGAAATATGTTATTTTTTGAAGTATAATCTGAGTAAGTGGTATTTCTGGGTAGGCTACCAAACTTTTAGCCAATTCTGATTTATTGATGTGGATTGAGGCTATGACATGACTTTTAGTGATAGCATTGTTAGGAGTGTTGCAAAAACATGACCCTTTCCTTGGATTGTGTGGTAAGGCAAATATCTGGGGGCAGGGGTGGAATCTCAGGCAGCTGGTTGAGTCAGGTAAGTTAATATCAGATCTTCCATATCTGGAACACCAGGTCTGGTTCACAATGTAGGATTATAACGAATGCCATCATATGTATTTGTGGGAGAACCTTCCTAATTCATTTGTATTTTTGATTTTAATACTGCATTTGGAACATTACACTTTGTCCTTGCCTTAGATAAGCACCCTTCCACTTACCATATTAACCTTAGTGTATATAACCTACAAGCTAATGTGACATGACTGAAAGCCGATCACCTTTGATAAGATTGTTTACCCAGAAATGGCCAAATAGGATCTACCATGATGCCACATTTTAAAAGCCTATTTCAAGACTATTTATGGTCAGGAAAGTCATTCCCCCCCGGCCCCAATATACACACGCACAAATCCAGCAAGAGGAGGGGGAATGATATTTGGAAATATCTCAGAAACCTGTTTGCAATGGACTCACACATTCTCAAAACCTTCGAGGAGAACTTAGACCTTTCTTCCATGTGAGTGACAATCTGCAGTTATGTGGTGAGAGTGTCAGTAGCCTTCAGTCATGCGTAACTAAGTTTAATGTCTGACCTCACAGACCGTATTTGTAGGGAGAAGTCTTCATTTTAAAGACTCCAGGCCTGGTTCATCCATTCAGGGAACAGAATCAATACTATGTGACTTATCTGACTAAGCACAACTAACCAACATCGCTCAAATATCTAATATTTGCAGAGATCAGTTCGTGATCAATCCACAGAGCAAAAAATTTTGGGAAAAAAATCAAATAATGAAAATAACCAATTAATTTGAGGAAAGTGAGCTCTGTTGGTGTATATTCCACAAGCTGAAAAACAGGGGCTAAATTAGTTAGATGCTGTACGTTACTCACTGAGCGTTATTTGCTCAGCCCTTCCACATACTCAGCTAGTAATCAGGAGATCCCAGGGTTCACAGTGGGATTCAGAGGTTCACATCTGTAATTTAAAGAAAATTGAAGCAGCCTCTAATGATTCTTGAAATCTAGGTGTGCAAAAGGTATCAGAGACAGACAGCATATCGAGCACTGAGAAAAAAAGAATTTGATTTCAGCAGGAGTCATCCTCAGTGAAAATGAAAGTTGTTCTTCTGGATGTGATAGTAGAGATACAGAGAAATTTCAAATTGAGTATTTCAATTCCCCCCCCCCACCAATGCTAATGCTTTTAAAAACTGAAATAAAGAGAAAAGAGGAAAAGCCCCTATGCAGTATTCAGAACACTCAAACATTAGGGGATTGTTAATGGGCTAGAGACTGTTTCAAGGTCACTGGTTCAACTCCAGCCCAGGTTAGTAGCAATTGAAAGTCATTACCACTTGATGGCTGTTCAGTAGCTCAAGTAAAATGCATTGGTGGTCCGAATACAGTTCCTAGTGAACAGGTGTGTGTATCACACACAAAATCAACTGCCTAAGCTGTCAAGCTGGTACATTTCACCAGTGCTGAATTTATTTGAAAGATTTAAAACAAACAAAAGAAACCCTGAGGGCTGATTGAATCACAAAAGAGTACAAACCCTACAACTACTGGGATCTGCACTGGCTGCCAGCAGGTTCCTGGGTGGTTTAGTACCTGGTTACCAAAAGACCGCCTCTGCATTCCCATGGTACTGTAATGATCCTCAGGGGCATTTGAGCTGGAGCTGCCTCTTTATCAATGTGATTTAGCTGTGGCAGGGCATTTGCTAACCTTCCAAGGACATGCCTTTTCCCCCAGGCATTTGGAAAGGGAGTGAGCAATTAAGTAAATAAATCCAATTAAATAATTGGATATTTTTTTTAAAAAAAGGTGATATGCATTAAGGATTATTTTCTGGGGATGTGGTAATACTGTAATGGTAACTGTATAATTACTTTAAGGTCTCAACTGTTCGTACTGAATACTGTCCATTATTTTATGGGAGGCACCTTGAACATAGGTTTCAGAGTAACAGCCGTGTTAGTCTGTATTCGCAAAAAGAAAAGGAGGACTTGTGGCACCTTAGAGACTAACCAATTTATTTGAGCATGAGCTTTCGTGAGCTACAGCTCACTTCATCGGATGCATACTGTGGAAATTGCAGAAGACATTATATACACAGACACCATGAAACAATACCTCCTCCCACCCCACTCTCCTGCTGGTAATAGCTTATCTAAAGTGATCATTAAGTTGGGCCATTTCCAGCACAAATCCAGGTTTTCTCACCCTCCGCCCCCCCACAGACAAACTCACTCTCTTGCTCGTAACATAACATAACATCTTGAACATAAGATACTTGGTCACTAAACATCTAAATAAACAAACTATGAATATTTCTTATTGCCTTCTAAATGTGTTGTGAATGCCCAACAAAACTTCAATTATTTGTCTCCATGCTTATAAGTCTACATAGTAAGAACCCACATGGTAAATTTTGAATTAATTCAACTATATGTATAATTAAGAAGGTTTCCCCAAAGTTCTCCAACCTAATGACTGTTGATTCCCTTAACTTAAGTCAGTTTGCTGAAGTAAGGGATGAGAAAAGCAACCTCTTTGGGATAGCATCCAGAATGAATCAAATATTGTAAGAAAAGCAAGTCAAAAATGGATAATTTTACTACTCATCTCAAACTATTATGCCTTTCAGTGCTCCAGTAATAACAAGCCAAATTTTCAATGAATTAGGTAAGGAACTAGAAGTGAAAAATGTTCACATAAATGCATGCCTGATTTATGCCTGCAAGGACCATAATTGAAAACTCTAATTGCACGTGCAAATTGATTGTTGTGATATTGTGCTTGCAAATGCCTCTTCTGCACGCACACTTGTGCACTTAAAACCCTTTGTAAATTAGGATTAGTATCTCTATCAAACTGAGATCATCCTTAACATAAGAATGGCCATACGGGCTCAGACCAATGGTCCATCTAGTCCAGTATCCTGTCTTCTGACAGTGGTCTGTGCCAGATTATTCACAGAGAGTGAACCGAGCAGGGCAATTTATCGAGTGATCTATCCCTGGTCATCCAGTTCCAGTTTCTTAATCTTTACCTACCCAATATGTAGCTGTGGATATAAGATTGAATTTCACTGGAGTGACATAATTCCATGCAGAAGCACAACCATGGAAACAGAAAGACATTTTCATAATCAGGAATTCATTGCTGTGCAACCTATTTCGTTTTTATACCTAACCTATCGGGGGGAGAGGGGTGGGAAAGCAGAGCACTCTCTAAGTAGTTCTGTTCTTTACCATGTTTGGGATATGTTGAAGATTCAGGGCTATGAATAAATAAAAACATCTGAATATCTGCTGGTACAATTTTTGGGAAACATGGACACCCTTTCAGTATTTCTTGTTGAAGTAGTTGGATAAAGAGGAAATATGTAAGCAAGGGTATATAATACTAACCGAGTATGGCTAGTGTACAGATAAAGCTTTTATCCGCATCTGAGAGAAATAAGTCTATATTATTAGTAGGGATGCAACTATAGTCCCCAAGTCTACATTCATTGTGCACTCAAAAGTCAATTGGAATATTTGGGGGAAGGGAGAAGGGTCCAAGGAATGCAGTACCATGCCTCTACTGAGCTTGCTATACCTCTTCATTGAAGCCAAACAAAGACTGACTAAATTTTGGAATCTGTAGTGCTGCATTTGTGGCAATTGAGCTAACTGGGGGACACACATGCACACATTCCATTAGCTTCAATAGGACTTGTGTGGGGAAATGTCACTGGTACAAGACTAGGAAAGACCAAGCAAGATAATTAAAAATAGGACATCCCTAAACCTGGGTCCTCTTCTAGAACTGCACCTTTCCTTTTAAAAAAGAAAAGGAGTACTTGTGGCACTTTAGAGACTAACAAATTTATTTGAGCATAAGCTTTCGTGGGCTAGTCTCTAAGGTGCCACAAGTACTCCTTTTCTTTTTGCGGATACAGGCTAACACGGCTGCTACTCTGACACCTTTCCTTTGTTCTTTAGTGTTTTATAGTTTCTCTCTGCTCCTGGGTTTGAGCAGAAATAGAAGGGCTAGAATCTCACAAGCCTGTTTTTGTAGGATTTTCATGTTCAAACCAGAGACTAAAGGGCCTAAAAGTGAATCCTTGGTTTACCACTTCCAAATACTGACAGATTTCTACCAGGAATTAATTGTGTGCAAGTTTTGTATAAGCATCTGATCTTTTGAATTAGTATCAGAACTGGACCCAGATTCCAAACCTCCTGAGATAATGGGGGGCATGGGAAGGGGGAAGACTTAACAGGACAGCAAACTTCACTGTGTCAGGCACCCTTACATGTGTGTTAGGGAAACAGCTTAAAAGGAAGATTTATAAATCTGAAAATGGAGTCAAATCTAATTCTTCACCCTTTACTCATGTGACCTGTCTTTTTTCAACAGTGTTGTCCTATTGAAACCAGCAGGACCAATCACAAAAACAAGGGCTTGCAGGATCAAGTCCACAAACACTTCAATTTCAATATACCATGCTGCATTATGTAGGCATTCTTACCAAAATATATTTCTACTATTTGTGTGTTTATAAATGTGGCACCTGCTTTTATAACCTACACAGAGTCAAGTAGCTAATGCACCTGTTTTTCCCCCACTCCTGCTTCTTTGAAATATTATTTCATTCCTAATTTTCAGCCCCCCCGGTCTCTCTTTTTATTTTCTTTGGTGACCACAAGTGTAGTTTCAGTAAATAAAGCTAGTGCTTGATAATGTGGAACGGCCAAGAGCTTAACTCTGCCCTTGGAGATCGCTTACATCAAACCAGCGATCAAAAAGTGGTGCAGATAAAATTTGTCATCAGGGATTTCCTACAAAAGAATTACAGTGGAGAAATGGCCTGATCGATACTATAGATTTTCACTGCAGGGGCTGATAGTCCAATTGCTGTGAAACACTCACACAGATAAAAGGGCATGGCTGCCACTTTGTTACAGACTGCTGACTCAGCGCAAAGCCTGTCAGGTATTTATAGGCCAAAGTGATACAGAATTATCACCTTGCAGTGCCCAGCTCTTGTTAGTTCTAAGATTGCCTCCCTTTATGGGATTGCTAAATGCAGGTGAATGGAAAAATGATGGCTAACAGCTGTCAAAATGCAACAGAATGAAGTACTTAAATCTTTTTTTATCCATTAAAAGGGTAACAACCAAACATATATCATAGTGCAGACGTTGTAATGATATTTGGGGCCAGTAAACTAGGGGTTATAAACAATGAATGTTCTGATCAAAACAGCAGAGAAAATATAAAAGGGTAAAAAAAGGAGTAATAGTAGAAAATTCTGCCATGAAGCTTGTTAATTTACTTTAGTACAATATGTGGCTTGGCCTTTACACACCATCTTTCTTAGATGGCTCTCAAAACACTTCATCAGCATTATTAAAACTAGCCTTGCAATTCCACCTATATGGAGGTAAATGTTATTATACCCAATATATAGATGGATAAACTGCTTCTCTGAAATGTCAGAGAACAGGGCTGTGGCAGTGCAGGAAACAGAACCCAGTAGTCCTGACTGCTAGCTCATTGTTCTCCAGGGGTACTCAAACTTCACTGCACCACGACCCCCATCTAACAACAAAAATTACTCCATGAGCCCAGGAGGGGAGATCAAAGCCTGAGCCTGCCCAAAGCCCGAGCCTCACTTCCCTGGGGCTGAACCTGAAGCTCAAGCCCTGCTACCCCGGGTGGAGGGGTTGGGCCCGAGCCCCAGCAAATCTAACGTCAGCCCTGGCAACCCCATGAAAGCGGGGTCACAACCCACTTTGGAGTCCCAACCCACAGTTTGAGAACCACTGGGCTATATTCTCTTCTAGACAAAACATTGATCAATATCTAACATTAACAGACAAATATTAATGGCTCATTGAATTCAATGGTAGTTGCACATACATTGCTTGTAGGATCAAACCATAATACAGGCAAAATAAATATATATTTCCAAAGAGAAGTCTTATTGTCATTGTACAAGGCACTGGTAAGACCTCATTTGGAATACTGTGTGCAATTCTGGTCACCCATGTTCCAGAAAGATGAATTTAAACTGGAACAGGTGCACAGAAAAGCTAGTAGGATGCTCTGTGGAACGGTGGCCATATCTTATGAGAGGAGGCTTATTTACACTAACGAAAAGAAGGCTGAGAGGAGATATGATTCCTCTCTAGAAATACATTAACGGGTAAATATCAGGGAAGGTGAAAAAGCTATTTAAGGTAAAGGACAATGTTGGCACAAGAAAAACTGGATATACGCTGGCTGTGAACAAATTCAGGCTGGAAATTAGAAGGTTTCTAACCATTGGAGAGGTGAGGTTCTGGAACAGCCTCCCAGTAGGTGTTGTAGGGACAAACAACTTATTTGGTTTTGAGAGAGGACTGGACAAATAAATGAGTGCACTTATACAACAGGGCTACTTGTGATGGTAGGGGGCAAGGCTCAACAGCTCGGAGGCTCACTTCTGGTCTATGTCTTATGTTCCTAAAAGCTCATGCTTCAGGGTTTCAGCCAGGTACCTGCAGGGGTCAGGAAGGGATTCCTCTCCCCTTACAATGTATTCTGTGTGTTTTTTTTAAAAAATCTCCTTTCTCTGGAGCATCAGAGATGGCCATGGCTGGAGAGGGGGTATTGGATGGGGAGGGCCAGGGCTTTGAGGTGACACAGAGCATTCTTTCTTCAGGCGTTTGGCTGGCTGCTCAGGGTTTAATTGATCACCATATGTGGAGTCAGGAAGGAATTTTCCCCCAGGTCAGATTGGCAGTGCCTTGGGTTTTTCCCTCCTTTCTTTTTAGCATGTTGCTATGGGTCACTTGCCAGGCTTAACTGGGTATATCTCACTTAATCATTTCCCTGTCGTTGTGGGGTTCACAGGCACTCGTGCACCTTGGTCCTCCTATTCTCTGCCTGTGGCACATAATAGTGTAGGCGCCTGTGGGCTGTAATACTTTGGTCTAACTTCAGTTGTTGGGTTTAGTGTGCAGGTGCTGGGTGGTGTTGGTGGCCTGTGATTTACAGGAAGTCAGACTAGATGATCTCCTGGTCTTCTCTGGCCTTAAACTCTCTGATTCTATATTTAGGCACTCAACGGAGAGAACTCTTCCCCTCTTATCTTTTGTTTAAAGAAGGAATACATAACATCTCTGTACAGTTATACACTCTACTGTTGGTTGTTTGGAACCATGACTTAGGTCCTGCTACCTTGTGTATTCCTAAAGATGTGACTATAATGCAGCATTTATTTCCATTTTTTTTAGGGTTGCAACTGCAGAGAATACACATACATTTTATTTTAGGAACACACATAGGATAAGGCCAGTTTTGCCTATATTGTTACATAGAAAGTGGTCAATCAAGTAACCTGGCTCTATGTTTATACGAAGAGGATCACACACAGTTTTCCTTAGCCTTAGCCTGAGTCTCTGTGTTTTTTATGCAGGAATGGGTGATTGGGTCCATTCGGGGGAGCACGCAATCTAATTATGATTGTAGAGCCAAATTTTGCTCACAAGAGTATTTCATTTATTTCAAATATCACTTATCTTTGGAGTAAGGAGAAAGCAGGATTTAGATTTGCCATCTAAGTAGTTTTATTATTATTATTTGTACTGGAGTAGCATCCAGGAGTCCCACTCATGAATAAGAACCCCATTGTGCTAGGTGCTGTACAAACACAGAACAAAAAGGCAATCCCTTCTCTAGGTAGTTTACAAGCTAAGTAAATTATCTATTCTAATATCGCTTTGTAAAATTGTCACAACATAGCAGCCCTAACATAAATTCGGCTCCACCCCATAATCATATTCATGATATTGATAAAAAAAACCAATAATTCATTTCCTTCTGAAGAAAAGCTGTTTGCTCTGGACATGCATCTGACTAGTATTTTGTCAGATTTCCCTAATGCATTTATTCCTTTAGAGCAGGGGTGGGCAAACTATGGCCTGGGGGCCGGATCTGGACCCTTAGGGCTTTGGATCCGGCCCGCAGGATTGCCCCATGGTCCTGCAGACCCCGCACCGCTCTCAGAAAGGCCAGCACCACACCCCTGGGGGGGAGGGGCAGAGGGCTCTGTGCATTGTTCTTGCCTCCAGGTTCCCATTGGCCAGGAACGGGGAATCGCGGCCAATGGGAGCTTTGGGGGAGGTACCTGGAGGCGTAGCAAGGGTAGTGCGCGGAGCCCTGTGTCCCCCCTCCCCCAGGGGCCGCGCAGGGACGTGGTTCCAGCCGCTTCCCGGAGCAGAGCGGCATGGGACCAGGACAGGCAGGCAGGGAGCCTGCCCTGGCCCCGGTGTGTGCCGCTGCCGCCCCAACGCCGCACCCCTCCTCTGCCCCAATCCCTTGCCCTGAGCCTATTCCTGCACACCACACCCCCTCCCACACCCCGCACTCCCTCCTGCACCCCAACCCCCTGCCCCGGCCCTGCATACAATTTCCCCACCTAGATATGGCCCTAGGCCCAAAAAGTTTGCCCACCCCTGCTTTAGAGTCATTCTATTCATACTGTAAACTACTTCACACAACTGTACTTTTAGTTTTGCATGTTCATTTGGTTAGTCTACCATGTGTGATGCTAGCAACATAGATGGTCTTGAGACCACACCATGGAAATGACCTCCGCTGCCTACAAGTCCAGATCTGCACCCATGTATGAACTTTGTAACTTGAGCCCAACTCAAGCTGTGACTAGCTCCCCAAATATAACTAGCTCATATAAGTAAGGATTCAGTGGGAGTACCTGCATGAATAAGGCAAGACTAACCCAGAGACTAGCTATTTTCAAAACACGTTGGGAAATCCAGCTATTATGACAGAAGTCAAGAAAAACAAACAAACAAACAAAACAAGCCGAGAAGAACTCAGCGTCTGGGAGAGGTGAAGAGCAGAGTTCACTATGAAGTCCATTATGGACAATGCTTTTCTGGTTCAATCTGGATACTATAGTTATACGTGTTGTAAAGAACCAGAGATCAATTAGGTACATTAATTTGCTCTGATAGATAAAGGACTGAGCTTTTACCTACCTATTTTGTATATTTTTCAAAAAGAAACTAACAATGTGGACACAGACAAATACACGTACACATAATATTTAAGGCTGGAATTCTTAAAGATGCTTAAGGGGACTAGGCACCCAAGTATCATTGAAATTCAATGGGATTTAGGTGCCCAAATCCCTTCATCTCCTATGCAGATTCCAGCCCTAAAGAGAAAGGAACAAAAAAAACATACAAAATCCAAGATCCACACAATTTTAAAATAGTGCCAAGGGGCTGGACCTAAACATACTGGGAAAAGGCTTATGGCAAATTTAGCCATAGTAGCTAGATACAAAGGCAGAGCCTTCAGATGGGAAATGCACGGAGTTCAAATTAAAATACAAAAACCCAGGGGAAAGAACTAATTGAAATAAAGTTTCTGCTGTCTGGAAGACATGTTAAAGGTTTTTGAACCAAAATCTGTCCTGAGCAGGTTTTGTCATGGCTCCGGAAAAGAACCCACACCTTCCTGCATGCTCCATAGGGAAATTATCTTAGTATTTGTTTGAACTGCCTAGTGCTGGTAGAATCATAGCTGCTATCATCACTGTATTGTTGGGTGGAAGTTTACTGTCACTAGCAATAAGCAGTAGATAAAAGGTGGGGTGGGGGGAAGAAACAAACAGGGAAAATAGAAAAAAAATTCACCAGAGTGAAAAAAAAAAGAAAAGAAAAGAAACCAAAGGAAAAAAGAACATACATAAACTAGTTGTTTTTGTCTCTCTAGTTGCTATGATGTGCACAAAGGAAATAGACTGAATAAAATCACATCTCAGGAACACCAACATAAATTCCCCCTTGCTTTGACAAGTACGTAATTTTGTGCAGTGATGCTCTTCACGTCTGGAGAGTTATGAGGCAATTTCATTCCCATCTGACAAATTTACAAAGAAACATTAGAGAGAAGGGATTAGAAAAGCGAGAAATCTTTATAGACTTTTTCCTCAGGCTGCATTTTCCTTCCATCTTTTGGCTCTTCCTTGAGGAATATGTATGAGTGACTCATGCTGTATGAACGCCATAACTGAAACACTTAGCAGATAAGCATAACATGAAATATGCTTTAAATCAACTAATTGTATTTACATTATTTCGGAGGGATGATCCTGATTGGCTAAAGTTCAGCAAAAAGTTGCTATTGTGTGTTTTCAAGATAATAATTTAAAACAGGGCAAAAAGGCAAAAAATGATTGCTAAAGTGTTAACTATGTAGGTTTCCTAAAAAAAGGAATTAACAATTTGCATTGACATAGCTGTTTCCATCTTCAAATTGCTGTACATATATTGGCTTATCTGCCCTCATAAGAGTCCTGTGGAGTTAAATATTATTTTCTCCATGTTACATGTTGTGAAGAGGAGGTAGAGAGGCTAAGTTTCCCAAAGTTACACAGGGAATGAATGTCAACTCTGGCATTAGATCCCAGATATTCTTGGCTCTCAGTACTATGTACTGACCACAAGATCATGCCTCTCTATCTTTTTAGCAAAATAGACGTGCTTAGTGTAGTCCACGCTGACATTATATTACTTGAAAATTAATTACTCTAGAAATAATGATAAAAAAATGCTCCAAGGGATTTGCTTTTTTGTGAATCTAGTTTTTATACGTGAAATATTCATGATTATTTTATTGTTGTTATCTACTTTGCAAAACATATTTAAGCTCTGCTAATTTATTGCTGTTACAGAATACTGAAATGTCACTTACTATTAATAACCAATTTCTCCCTCTCTTTCTTTTCAACTGAAAAATGCTATTGATAATAAGTAAACTTAATTCATTCACCATGTAAGTTAAAGGGGCTTACACCAGCGATAAACTGGGCCCTGTCAGTCAATATCCTTTATCCTCGTAAAGTTTCTTGCAGGTCTTCTTTCTATGTAAGGTCATTGCAAGACAGTATGGTGGGATTCCCCCCCTCCCCCACTTTTTTAGCAATGAAAACTATTTGACCGTATTCAGAAATTCCAAAAATATAGTCCTTGCTTGGCTCAAAGATGAAATATAATATAATGCAGATGCTTTCTGATACGGAACACAGATGAAAATGTTTTATAACCACGACTTATGGAGTAGAGAAAAGCACAGGGGACGAGGTTTCTAGGGCCCTGGTTGAAAGCCCCAAAGCAATCTCTGCAATATCTGTAATATGACAGAAAAAAGTCAGGGAGGAGTATTTATTATCTTTTTCATAGGACCCAGGTGGACTTATTGGCAGCCATGTTTATGACTCAGTATCCATTTTAAAATAATGAAATATAATAAATGGAAAATCATATGTGTAATCAATCTAGAGTTTAACAACTTTCAGATTTTATTGTCTCTGCATTTGCAATCACTTTTTCATGGAGTATGCAATTTCTTAATAACTCTGACAATGTTGTTTTGCCATTTTTATTAACTTTGCTTGAAGTGTCCCTATCCCCTCTTTGTATTTTCAAAACCTACTTAGGCTGGATGGAGGTCTCTATTATGAGATGTTTTTTCCAATGTTCTGGAAGGCAAAAATGAAAGCTATTTGTGCGTCTGCAACTGGCCAGATAGATAAATGGGGAATTTTTTTCTATGCTCTTGTGAAGCAGGAATACCAAACTACTATGATCTGTATTTGTACCTGGGGGTCTGGTTCTCTTCTTATTTGTTAGGAGATAACGTATGGAGTCAATGTAAAACTGTTGCAAGCACAAGGTGAATTAGGCACATTATGTTTGAATTAGGTTGAATAATTCACTCAAACAAATAAGGTATACATTGAATTTTTGATGTATCTAGAAGGCATAGAATTGCTCTGCCTTTCTACATTTCCAGACACAAAAACAGCTACTTTCAAAATATTTTGTCATTTCAACTTCCAACCTGATCTATGACTCAGAAGCGCAGAGAAGTGCAAGAATGAAGTTAACACAGATTTCTGAACCTCCAGAAAGGATCAGTCCCCATGAAAACGTGGGCCACTTCTTACTTCATCCAAACCGATGCACCTGTCCCTAATATCAAGGGCAAAGAGTGGTGCCTCTGACTGATGCCCTTGAGTTTAGACATAGGACTTGTTCAAACTACCGAACAACTACTCCAAAGGACTGAACATCCTTAACTCCCTTTGACTTTTGATTGGCGTTGAGGGAACTCAGCACCCTGCCAAATGGGCTGAGCATTTTGTAGGATTAGGCCCATGGTCCTTGACCTGTTTTCAATATCTTCAAGACTCTGGAGGAGTGGTGATTCTGCCCTCCACTCTGGTCTGTAGATGTGTCTCTGACATCATATAAGGGCCATAAATGATCCACAAGGGATTGGCAGGGAATTCTCTGAGTGCAAGAGCAGTGTAGGCAGTGTGTCAGAGATAGGAGGTTAAGTATGAGAGGGGTAGCCTGTTAGTCTGGATCTGTAAAAGCGGCAAAGAGTCCTGTGGCACCTCATAGACTAACAGACGTATTGGAGCATAAGCTTTTGTGGGTGAATACCCACTTTGTCAGATGCAGAGATAGGAGGTTGTTATTCCTCAGAGTTACAGAAATTCTGGGCTGCAGTGCATCCCAAAGGCAGCCTTGGGGAGGCTGGCAGAAGTTACAGTAGTTCCAGGGTCCACCCTGGGATCCAGGTGGTGAAAAGGTCACACCCTTTCCCCTGGATTCTCTCTTTTGGGAGTCACAGCACAGAATGTAGCCCTTAGCTTTCACTATCCTGAACAGCAGCTTGTAGCCCTGTAAATTACAATTTAACACTTCATACTGGAGAGCTCTCCACTTAGTTCTCAGGAAAATGCCATAAATCAAAATGATGGGGTTTGAGATTTCATACTGTGGTTTAAGTAGCAAACAAACCTCAAAAATTTCCACAAAATCTTCTGAAAAAACACAAAAATCTCTTTCTGAAATATTTCAGGGCAAGATTTTCAAAAAAGTGCAACTGTGTGGGCAAAAATATATGTGCTTAACATGCACTTACAACTCCTGCGATTGCATATGCAAATTACACTGGTACTTGTGTGTGCAGATGTGCGTAATTAGCGATTCAAATGCACAATTACTTGATTTCTGTGTGCAAATTCATGGCTGAACACTTTAAAAATCTGGCCTATAACTAGCTGTCTCAGGTTGATCAAAATGGGGGGAAACCTTTATTTAAATAGCCACGCTTGAAAAATTAAGTGAGCAAAAAATTCCTTTGATCCTCTTTCCCCCACTCTTTTCTGCATGTGAGGCATTTAAGCATAATAGGTTTGGTGATAAAGGTAGTGGGAATCAAAACATAATATTTGAATTATTTTGATCTTGATAATCCCACTTGTTTTAAAAGTAAATTATTTTGAATGTCTCTCCGGCATGTACTCTACAAATTCATAGGAATTCCATTAAAATACAGCATTTAATTAGCACCCACTTCTATAAACTGCTGCTAATATTGTATAAACAAGGAAGAGTTGAAAAGCTTATTTTTACCTTCTATCTGCATATATAGTATGATCACGGTGAATTACAAAAAAAAAAAAAGAAAACAAAAAAAAACAAAACCCCAAAACCACTCAGTTAGCACTGGGAAATGAATTTTCACAGTTTGTTTCTGGTAGAAGACACACCAAAGTACCTGTCTTTAATTTGAGTAGCTGTAACAAAAAGTACTTGCCAGCTTGCTTCACTTTGTATTTATATGCTCATGTCAGTTCAGCCATGGATAGAATACTGATATGTCAATATTTGCGAGCCAAAATGATAATAAGTGACTGACTTGAAATAATTTAAAACAATCAAAGTGATTGTACAACATTGCATCAGATTAAATCTGACCATGCCATAATTAGGGCCCTACCAAATTCATAGCAGTAAAAACACCTCACAGACCATGAAATCTGGTCTCCCTTGTGAAATCTGGTCTTTTGGATACTTTTACCCTATCCTTCAGAGTTGGGCGGCTGGAGAGCAGCGGCTGCTGGCTAGGCACCCAGCTCTGAAGGCAGCACCACCGCCAGCAACTGCGCAGCAGTAATCATGGCAATGCTACTGCCACCAAACCGTGCCACCCTTACTTCTGCACTGTGGCTGGAAGGGGCCCTGCCTTCAGAGCCGGGCACCCCTGCCACTCTTCAGCTGCCCAGCTCTGAAGACAGCGCAAAAGTAGCAGTTGCAATAGTGCAATTCCCCTACAATAGCTTTGTGATTGCGACCCCCTTTTTGGTCAGGATCTCCAGTTTGAGAAACGCTAAGTCTTACGGGCTTTACATGTTTATATTTTGCCATTTTAAAATATGTATTCATGATTTGTTACAAAGCCATGTAATTTAAGATTTAAATACCTGAAACTGTGAAATTCTGGATTTAAAAAAATGCTACGACCGTGAAATTGATGAAAATGGACCATGAATTTGGTAGGACCCTACCCATAGTGCATCTCATCCCAAGTAAAGCCAAGGACATATGATGCAATCCGCATTTGATACAACAGAACTGTCACGATTCTCCAAACTGAAGCAATATTTGAAAGGGATTTGGAACAAGGTCATTAATATCCTCAGAGGGATAGCTCAGTGGTTTGAGCATTGGCCTGCTAAACCCAGGGTTGTGAGTTCAATCCTTGAGGGGGCCATTTAGAGATTGGGGGCAAAAAATTGGGGATTGGACCTGCTTTAAGCAGGGGGTTGGACTAGATGACCTCCTGAGGACCCTTCTAACCCTGATATTCTATGATAACTCCCACTGAAGTTGAGGATTCTTAGCTCCTCACAGGACCGAATTCTTGATTTCTATACCAGTTGGCAAGCAATCCAAGTCCACACCCTTATATTTGAAAGGAATCCTTTGTTTTGAACATTAGAGACAGATAATTCTGCTTCAGCAGCTGGAGGGCAGGGCTAGAAGTGGAACAGTCTAATTTCAAAAGAGAGCAGGAAAAAGGCTAGGCACTGAATGATCAAACAGTAATTATTTTCAACCACCCACATTTAGCAGTATCCCACAGCAATGGGCGATGTGCTGCTGCTATTTTAGGAAAAGGCTCCCATGCAACAGTTTCCTATCAGGCTGTAATAACTCCCCAGGGTGGGGCGGGTCAGGTAAAAAGGAGTGGCTGGAGTGTACACATTGGCATTCCAGGGCTGAAATATGGTCCCTGGGGAAAAACTGCTGGCTGGTGTGCTTTGAAGCAGCCAGCCCTGTAGTCTATAAATTACACTGTAAACTATGCTGTGGGCGAAGCAGAGAACCAGGGAGCCAGAACCGGTTCCTTGATAGGCCCTTGCTCAGCTTTAAGCTGAATGTAGTGGAGAACCTGGACCAGCAGTTCTCAATGCGTGGCCCAATTAGCACACAGCTGCGGCCCAGCTGTGTGCTAAAGCCGCAGGGCCTGCGTGGCTGGGGTCTGGGCGGCCTGGCTGTCCCGCCGGTGCGGTGGGGTCCGGGGCCCCAGCTGCCCTGCTTCCCAATGTGGCGTGGTCCGGGGCCACCCTGCCGCCAGGCACGGCAGGGTCTGGGGCTGGGCTGACTTGCCCTTCCCACCCCTGCACAGCAGGGCCCGGAGCCGCGGGACTGCCCTACCCTTCTCTGTTCCGCACTGTGGGGTTCGGGGCTGCCCTGTCCCACGCTGTGGGGTCCGGAGCTGCCTTGCTCCATGCTGTGGGGGGCTGCGCTGCCTTGCAGCCCAGTAGTGGGGTCTGCTCGTGGTCTCACTCTGTGGAGGGGTCTCTGGGCAGGGGCAGGAGCTGGGCATAGGGGTCTCTGGCGGGAGGGGTTGGGGGGGCCACAGTGGTTCTCAACCTGTTGCCTAGGTAACACATTGTGGGCCGCATATGGGGCCCACAATGTTAGATAGGTTGAGAACTACTGATCTGGACTGTTCTGTTCATGTCACTGGAAATATTTACATTGTATTCTGAAAAGATACTATCAATATAGCTCTCAGCATATAGGAAAGGGCTCATCTTGCATACTTTGAAATGGGATGGGGTATTAGAATAGGGCACAAAGGCCTTATACAAGAATCTGAGAGTCTCAGAGTCTGAAAAGGATCTGAGAGTCTGAGAGTTTTAAACAAAACAAAACCACCTGACACAATCTATTCCAAAGGCAAAATGCTTGCCCTTCAGGTGTATTTATATGAGCTGCCAGGATACAATTTGTGCAAGGTGCTGAAGCCTAGATCTGAACCTCCTTGAAATTTGGGGACGTTCAGCTCAGTTGTAACTCACACACATTTCTATAAAGACAGTAGATGCCCTGGTAAGTTTGGATCCAGATTTGGATCTCGATCTGAATTTTGTGGCTCAAGCTATTTTCTGAGATAAATTCAGACATGAGTCTAAGGCTGTGTCTACATTCTATTTCTTTTCCCTACCAGGATTGCAGCTCTGCATTTCCAATAGTCGGAGTGCAAGTGTGGAAAAGGCAATCATTCATCATTGGAATTTTAACCACTGCATCATTTTGTGGAAGCTATTGTCACTTGTACCTTCTTTCAGTCCCTCAGGATCCAGACTTATATAGGCCAACATACCAAAAAGTAACTTAAGGCCAGATTTCGAAAGGTATTTAGGTGCATAAAGGTGCAGATGGGCACTTAGTGGGATTTTGAAAAAAAAGTGTCCAGATGCCCATCTGCACCTTTAGGCACCAAATACCTTTGAAAATCTGGCCCTTATCCCTTGTAACGGGATGGCAGGTCCTACAGCCATACAGAGATGTCAGACTGTTGACTTCCCTGTCAGTGGGAGTTAGAACCCTGCATAAGGGTGATGCTGAGTACATTTTGGTGCCTGATTGTATTGGATGTGGTTTGTTAACTCCACTGGGATAGATGGCATGATCCTATCCAAGGAAACTAGAGGAAGACAGAGTTGGGAGAAAGCTCTGTCTGCAGGTTATGGTCTGTTGTTATTTGAGTTACCAATAAAGTTAAATCCAAAGAAAGGCTAAACTGACCATATATGGCAAGTGTCAACTATTTGGAACAAGGTGGGAATGCAACCTGTTCCCCACTCCCCTTACCCCTTTAAACATCAGCCCTGAATTTGACCATCTTTCTAGACCAAATCCCGGTATTCCAGAGGACTTCAATGGGGTTGCAGGTGGTGTAAATCTGTGCAGAATTTGGCCCAGTGTCCCTCTGTCTATCAGTCACATAGCACCAGGTTAAAATTATTGAAAGAAAAAACAAATTTCCCTGATAATTATAATAAATTACTGGCAGGATTATCTGAATTTCATTACTAAGCTGGAAAACGTGCTGTAGGAAGGAGCTATTGAACCCTTTGGAATATGTCCAGGAAATGTCACAGGAACCTGTTTGCCAAGATCCCTACACCACTGACTGTTGTTCTTTTAGTATGGTTGAGTTCACCTGGGGGCTCTAAATATACAATTCTCTAGTGCTCTATAAATATACACAAAGCCTTCTCGTATTTCCCTCCTCACAGAGCCACATAGCTGTTAGTGTCACTCTGAGACAATCCCTTCCCTCCTGACATGTTTTGTTTTACAGTTGGGAGTCCCCTTTAGTCCTCTCCTAACTTCTACAGAGAGAGAACCCTCTAGTACTAGTTACCTCTTTAGCATTGACTGGAAGTAGTAACTGTCCAATCCTATGCATGTATAAACCCACTGTGGTAATAGCCAGCTTAGAGGCACTATTACAAAGTGTTTGTGCATCGTTTGTCCAGTCTTTAAACTAAAGCTTTCTTCCCAAGAACAGCACTCAGGAATGCCTTTAGGTGTTTTAAGTCTTTAGAAAGTCATCCACGAAATGCTGAAAATATTCCATATCGGTAGATTGTTTAAAAAAAAAAAGTTTCTCTCCAAAGAAACAAGGTGGTGGACTTGTTGTTGTTTTGTTTCCTTTTGCTGCACAAGTCCCAAGGCATATTTTTTGGATGACTATCTTTCCACAATTTAATGAGTAATGTTTACTGAGTTTTTTTTTTTTTATAAAGCATTCAAAAGTCTGCTGAAAGCTAGGTTTACTTTTGTGAAATGTTCAAACAAGTAACATCAAGAAGAATGACCAATTTATTTGAGCATAAGCTTTCGAGAGCTACAGCTCACTTCATCGGATGAAGTGAGCTGTAGCTCACGAAAGCTTATGCTCAAATAAATTGGTTAGTCTCTAAGGTGCCACAAGTCCTCCTTTTCTTTTTGCGGATACAGATTAACATGGCTGCTACTCTGAAACCTATCAAGAAGAATGGCTCAGATGTACACAAAAAGTTTTGAGCTCACAGACCTATTGGCTAAATCCTGAGCAGCAGCTGGGTTTTAGTCTGGGGCTTGAGCGGTGGAAAAGGGAGAAGCCTCCTTTGTGTTCCCCTGATTTTGAGCTGGTCTGACTCCTGGAGTAACAAAGAAGCTTTGGGCTGCTCTAAGTTGCACCTGGCTGCCTATGACCCCCCAAGGGCTATTCTGGCATTTGGGGGTCACTACAGTACTCTCTCCATGCTTTCTTTTCCTGAGCCAGGCTCCCTATGCTGGGGGAAGAAGTGACATAGAAGCATTAGGGTAGCCCTACAACACTGAAGAGTTTCTTTACCTGTGGGGGAATCCTCCACTTGTTGGTTAAAACCAACTTTAAGCCTGCTTTATACCACCCAGCTGGTAGACAGAACAGATTTAGTGGGGCCAATATTCTGGTCTTGAGAATGGTCATGTCTATTAAACATGGTAAATGGGCAGAATTCTTGATCATGCTGAGAGCTGAGTAATCTAAAACTCATGTCCCATATGTGGCGTTCAAGATGCAGGCTCAGAAATGTATTTTACATGCTCATTGATCTTATTGATGCATCTGTCATGAACTATTTTTCCAGCTACATATTTCTTTTCTCTAAATCAGTTGGAGGGAGCATTTGTCTCATGGTTAGAGAACATGTCTGGAACTTAAGACTCCTGAATTCTATTCCTGGCTTGGCTACTGATCTTGCTGTGTGACTTTCGGGGAAGTCACTTACCCTTTCTGTGCCTCTGTTTATCCCATCTTAAAATGGGCATGCTAATACTTGCCCACCTCACAGAGACATTCTGAGGTTTAGTTAATGTATATAAAGTGTGTTGAGGTCCGGAAACAAAAGGTGCAACATAAGTGCATAGTGTTACCAAGTTTCTAATTTAAAGGAAGTGGATGACAAATTGCTCTTCAGAATGTACAATTTTGGTAGCTTTTACTAGCTGCTAATGAACAAGTTTGACATTATTTTTCCTCCTTCTTGCATCCACCCTGCCTCAGAACTAATCAGGGTTCAGTGACAGCATCACTTATCCCAGGACGCATTCCAATAATTACGGTTTGGAGATCTCGCAAACTCCATCATATACCAATAGGATTTTCTCTCCCTCTACTGCTGCGTATCTGACATGTGACAAGAGAATGCCCTGCTCTCATATACATAACAGCAGGAAGCTTTCCCACCTTTTAATGGCTGACTGAATTTCTTCCCCAGCAAGTCTGACAATATGAAAGTGCTTTGCAAAGATGACTGTTTTGAAAAGGAAAGCCTTGCAAACTCTGGACTTAGGAGCAAAAAAGGAATTGTTCACATAAGTTGCTCCTATTGTTAAATGCTTCTAAGTAAAAACTTTATAAACTCTATTCAAATGCATAGATCTTATGCTGGAAGGATGAGTTTTGCTGCCTGCAATCATTTTTCTTTACCCATATCTGTCAGTTGAGCCTGGAGACATTTTGCACAGGAAATGTGGCAAAGGTAAGATTGTTGTCCTGTTGTTGCTAGCTGTATTATGGGGAGGAAATTTCTTTCCACAACCTAGTGAGAATCTTTGCCATTGAGGTTTAAAAGCACCAATATGCAGAAACTACACTATGGCGAGGGAGAAGAAACTTCAGTCTTGTGCCAAATTGTGCTCTAAATTAAATTGTGGTAAATCCAGGATAACTTCATTGACTTCAAAGTAGTTATCCTGAATTTACTCCAGTGTAAATGAGAGCAGAACGTGGCCTCTTATATTCAATATGAAATTACAAAAAAGATACCACTTAGTGAACATCTACAAGGGACACTCAGAAAAGGTAAACCAAATTAACTAAAAGTGTGAATTTAAACTCACAACTTGAGGGCACGTCATCACTGGCAATGTTAATCTGGTTTACCTGAATGTCCCTATATAGACATTCCCTCGGATACCTTCCTTTGTGTAGGTTGTTGTGCCTCATTCAGAGAAGGAATCTTCCCTTCCTTCTTTAAACACGCAATAGTCTAACCAAAACTGAAGAAACCTACCCTTGATATTTTAGCCCAAACAAACCACTACCCAGTGCCAAATCTTCCACTCCTGAGCAAGCTCATACAGAAAGCCAACTAGAAGCTCATCTAACTGAAGCTAACATTATAGACCTGGCACAATCTGGATTCAGGCCAGGATACAGAACCAAAACCACTTTAGTGGCACTGATGATCTCCTAATGTCAATGGATAGAGGACAGACATACATTTTCATCCTCCTGGATATCTCTGCAGCAGTCAACTCTGTTGACCATGATATTCTGCTGTCTCACCTGAGAGAAGTGGCAAGGGTCCAGGGCACGTGCTAAAATGATTTCAGTCCTTCTTGGAAGGATGCTCCCAATGAGTAGTGGAGGGGAACTGCACCTCCACCACTAGATCCCCTGACTTATGGAATTCCACAAGGGTCAATTCTCTCTGCATTCCTTTTCAACATCTGCATGCAACCACAAGGTGAGCGGGTCAGAGAACATGGACTCAAGTGTCAGCAATATGCAGATAACGAACAGCTGTACCTATCCTTCATAACATATGACCATACCATTACTACTAGGATGGCCTAGTGCTTAGATGAGATCAGCTCTTGGGTTAAAAACAGCTGCTGGAAGCAAGGCAGAGGTGATACTGGTGGGCAGAGGATGGTATTTTGAAGAACTGGTAGCTGCAGTCTAGGAGGACTCCTGGATTCCTCACTGATGCTGAGCTCTCAAATAGAAGTATCCACAAATAACACTTTCTACTATCTGTGCCTGGCTAGGAAACACCATGTCATCCTGGCAGACGAAGGCCTGGCCTCAGTTAATCATGCCTTCATCACCTCTCAGCTGGGCTACAAAAAATGCAATATACCTGGGTGTGAAGCCTTCAGCCTTTAGGAAATGCCAAATAGTACAGAACATCACAGTTCATCTCCTCAGCAACACAGGCTACCATGAACATATCAGACCTATCCTCTACTCTCTATATTGGCTTCTGGTAGAATTCTGAATCAAGTTCAAGGTCTCATTCTTTATGTTCAAAGCTCTCCATGGCCTGGGCTCAGCATCTCTAAAAGATCATCTTAAGTTCCATGATAAAGACCGTGGCTGACAACTACACACATCTGGCACAATAGAACTCTCAGCAAGAAGAGTAAATCTCATCTGTGCAGGTGACTGAACCTTCTCTAGGCGTGGTCTGAGACTGAGGAACAAATTCCCCCAGGGACTAAGGACCATTACAAACTTCACTACTTTCTGCTCCAAGTACAAGGCACATTTCTTTAACCTTGCTCTGTCTAATATAAACACATAGCAACATATCTGTTTGTCTGTCTATCCATCCAAAAAGAGAGACACTATCAAAACAAGATCCCGCCTGGCACATATTTCACTGTGTGTGGAAAGTACAAGAGAACAAACAACACATGACAGCTGTGTAGTCATATGGCGTAATGCACTAATGGAAGGTGCACTACTACCACAGTAATGAACACTGTATAAAACCTAATATAGAATAAAATTAAGAATCCTTGTGATCAGAACCCACAGCAAAGGATAGGTTGGCACATTTTTGATCCTCAGTGCAGGATTCTAAAACAGTGCTTGCTTCCTGACAAGTGTTAGAAGAAAAAGGCCCTTCTAAGGGGTGAAATCAACTGGCGACAATGGGACTTTTGTGATTGACTTCCATGGGTCTAGGATTTCACTCCTAGTGTGGTAAACCTGAAGAGGAATTCCCTTCCTGCTTATCTACAGAAAACCTTACAATAAATGATAACTGAAAAGTTTATGAATGGGATTATAGGACAGAGATGCCTGTGATAGCAGGGAACTGGAATCAGTGACCCAAGGGGTCCCTTTCAATCCAATGTTCTATGTTTCTATCTTCCCAAATTATCCAAGGGTCCTCTCAACAGCGGAAGAATGTCACGTTCTCTCTACTATTTATTTGGGACTGATTTCTATCTTTTCTTCATTTCCTTCCTTAGCCCCAGTAGAGCTTCAGACAGCAGGCATAGATTGGTTCTGAAGCTCTATGTATTTTCTTTACCCATGTGAACAGAAAACATCCTGACTACAGCTTTTAGGAGAAATGATTTTTTTGTTTGGGAGGACAGGATGAATACAACAGGAAAGTCATACTGCATTCAGTAGCTTGCCACCTCTTATCCAAAGGAATAAGTACATCCTCTCTTGACATTTACAAAAGGTATATCAATATGTGGGTTGTGTTTTCAAGGGCTGAGCCCAGTCAAACTGCTGAGAAACAAATGAACACAACTAAACTTCTGAGTAGCTTATTAATTTTCTAGTCTACAGTATATGTATACTCATGATGTATCTACAAAGGGACAGATAACCACATCCCGTGTAAAGTATTTTAGATATTTACAGTCAGAACATTTGCCTGTAAATCAGCTACTGCTTTTCATAGTATCCGGTATTATAATATGTGGCATTATAAACCTAAAATACTCATTTATTTTGTGGCAAAAAAGCATGAATGATATTAAGATTATATCCTACATGTCTATGCTCTGGACAACAATGTAGCGGTGGGAGTGAGTAAAAACGATTATATTTGTTTGCTTCAGCAAAGAAGCTGGAGATGTTTTGTGAAACTGAGAGTTGTAATTTTCCCAATATGCCTCCACTATCACCAGCATCAACATTTACACGTACAGATGCCGAATTTAGGTTAATCAAATGTCATGCTTCAGGACATAAGCTGATGACTACAGAGATCAGGAAGGAAAGCTTTCCCTATGTGCAGCATTACATAGTCGTGGTCAGATCCTCAGCTGGTGTGAATCAGTGTAGCTACCCTGACTTCAGGAGGCTATGCTGCTTCACGCTAGCCAAGGATCTTTATTATTATTATTATTATTTTTATTACTATCAAGCAGCAATTTCCAAACTTTACTGATTCACGTACCACCATCTTAAAAAATATTATGAAATTAATTGATGGATCATCAAGCTCATCAGGTCCATCCTTAGGATTTATGAGGCCCTACGCAAGTTTCCTGAAGGGGGATATTGAGGGATGGGGGAGGGGAAGGCGGGGGCTCCACTGAAGGCAGTCCCCAGCCGGTGGTGCTGACCCCAGTTTGTTGAGGGGGCACAGCCACCCCACCCCCCACAAGCCCCCAGAACCCTCCCCCACCTGGCACCGCCCTTCCCTCTGCTGCCCACCCAGTGCGGCTTCTGCTGCGGCTTGGGGCTTCCCTCTGCTGCCCCCCACCTGGCATGGCTTCTGCCAGGGCACCCAGGTGAACTTGGGGCTTCTTCCACCCCATGGCTTGGGCTGTCTGCTTGGGTGCCCTTTTTTCTGGGGGTCCCATATTGTCTGGGGGTGGGGGGGTTGGGCTCGGGCCCTGTTGGCCTATGTGTTAATCTGCATGAGGGAATGATGGAAGCTCTGGCCAGTGGCCCCTCACACACACCCAGCTTTGAGAGGAGATTCTGCTCTCCAGTGCACACAGCTCCGTCCCGGCACCCGCAGCCCCACGCCAGCTCCTACCTTGTTGATCTCCCAGGGGTGGAGAGAAGCCCTCTGGCCACCAGGCGGGCTGAAGGGAGTGAGCAGTGGGCGAGGGGGAGGAGTCAGGGGCTTCTTCCACTCCCCCCCCCCTTTTTTTAAAAAAAATTTCCCACAGCTGCTGCTGATTGGTTGTCCTAATTCACTCTGCACATGTACAGCTAGGAAGACGCCGGGTGCACACTGCACACAACCCGGCCAGCCTGCCTATGGGTAGGGACAGTGGAGTCAGAGCGCAGCACAAGCAGAACAGTCCCGGTGGTGCTCCAAATTTTCAGGTGCCCTACGCAGCCGCGTACGCTGCAGATGCCTAAGGACGACCCTGAAGCTCATGGACCAGAGTTTGGGAACCACTGCTGTCGTGCCGAGATGCTCCACCTAAGATTGGGACCCAATGTGCCAGGCATTGTACATAGCGGAAGACAGTCCCGGTCTCGAAGAGCTCATAGTCTAACTAGACAAGACAAGCAAAATATGGCAGAAGAAACAGAGTTACAGAGACCTGGAATGACTTGCCCAAAGGCACACAGCTGTGGCAGAGACAGGAATTCATCTGAGGCCAATTCAGTGCCCTATCCACTAGGCAATGCTCCTGCCCAGGACCTTGTCCTAGCTTGTTTCGCTGCGGCCGCCCCCCCATGCTGTCAAGTACTTGCCAGTATTGGTCTGAACGAGCATGACAAACTCTCTGTTCCTGTTTACCACTTCCAGTATCACTTACATGAAATGTACAAATACCACTTTTTTGTTGATGAAATGATCTTTTTTGCTAATGTGGTAATTAGTGATATTACAGTAGGAAAAAAATGGAGATTTTTTGCTCTCACTCTCTTTTTTATTTAGTTATTGGCCTTTTTGCAAAATCAGTGAACTGGCAAATTTTGCCGCATTTGCTATATGTGCAAGATATTTCACCCAGCTCCACAAAGTAATGTGTTTTTTGAGCAGCTACTGTATTTGCTGAAACTAAGTTATAATAATTTGATGACTAGGAACAAGTTTAATTCAGTGAACATTGTTCTCACTGACAATTGCCAAATGCAGTGAGGGATGGAATTAGTACGGACAATACGGTCTTCGACATCTCGCCAGCTCATCAGTGAGATGCTTCAGATAGGAATAATATCCAAGAAATGATCAGAGGGATCATAGTATTGGGGTGTAACATAATACCATGTTACACCTCAAAATACTATGTTAATTCTTGTGTAGGAGAACTGGGGGTTGCAGCAAAAGATGATATGAGAAGAAACAGGCAGGTATATACAATGCAGCTGGGGGGAAAGAAGAGGCGTTGTGGTTAAATTATAGCAACTGCCAAACAAAACAGCCAAAGAAATTAACAGAAAGGAAAAGTCATTTCTACTCCAAATGACATTTGATAATATCATGGAGGGCCTACGTCATCTTATACAAGGAGATCCACCAGTTATCACACATCTAAACAGGGGAACACCACCATCAAAGGGCCAGTTTCCATTCTCAGTTACAGTGCAACTAAGAATAGAACCTGGCTCATCAGTTAGTTAGTGATATATTCAGGTCTGAGATGCTGGATGGAATGAACTGCAAGGTCTTGTGGGCAGGGACCATCTTTTTGTTCTGTGTTTGTACAGGTTCTGGGGTCCTGAAGAGGGGGCTCCTAGGTGTTGTTATAACACAAATAATAACAAACAACAACATTGAAAAGAATATTATATAAAATGGTTGACAGATGAATATTTTCATAGGCATTTGGTCAGTTATTCTGGATCTGTGGGAATAAATACTAGACAGCAGGTTCAGACCTGGTGCGAATGTTACAGTGATATCCCTACATGCAGCGTAAGCATCTCTGATTCCCTGAGAAAGGAAGGGGAAATCTTCACCTCCCTGTATGGTGGGGGTAAGGTTTAAATGATCTGCTGAAGGGGTGGAAGAGCAAGATTGTAGCAGGAAAAGTAACCAGCTGAAGGTGTAAGAATCTGTAATAGAACACTGGCTGCTTCTTACTTCATTTTACATCTTCTTGCACCCTGTGGTGTTTACCTTTACTTGCTACAACTTTAAGCACCCTTACTTCTCTCCCTACTGTGTAGCTGATATTCAATGAATGAACTGCACTGGTACCTTCTCCCAGTAAAAACCCTGCTTGGAAAAATGGGGCATGAGTCTCCACTGCCTGGTGTCATCATTTAGACCTATGCAAAATGAGTTGGAAGCGAATGTAAAATGCTACCATTCTACTTTGGTTGCATTTTACATCCACTTCACATGGTTGTAAAGGTTGCACAAGTGAAGGGTTAGGCCTATAGAATTTTAGACCTTAAACTCTCGCAATCAAATGACTTAAACATAACAAATAGAAGCTTGCAAAAGGTCTGAACTATAAAACCAATAGAGCTGTTAAAACCAGCTTTCCTTAAAATTATGAATTGGTTGGCCTTTTTCTTTTAATGGCGAACAGTGAATTTTGATCGTCTGAGAACACTTACTGCAAAACATAAAGCTCTTGGGACTGACCCATGGACCCTATTGTTAAACCTCAACTGAAGCTGCATAGACCTGGCACTGAAACTTTAACATTTCATCAGTCAAAACCCCCACTGAAGTCATCATGAGTTTTGCCTGAGTGAGAACTGCAGGATCGTAGTTATCAGGAAAATCTATGCTAAGCCGACAGATAGATTAGTACAAAGGGGGCTGGATTTTAAAATGGCATGCAGTACTTCATGCTTCTGGGTATTTTGTAAGTTAAAGGAGAGACTACAGCGGGTCACACTGAAAGGTGAACTGTCAGATTGGAAGAAGGTTATTAGTGGAGTTCCTCAGGGATCGGTTTGGGGACCAATCTTTTTATTACTGGCCTTGGCACAAAAAGCAGGAATGTGCTAATAAAGTTTGTGGATGACACAAAGCTGGGAAGTATTGCCAAAACAGAGAAGGACCGGGATATCATTCAGGAAGATCTGGATGACCTTGTAAACTGGAGTAATAATAATAGGATGAAATTTAATAGTGAAAAGTGAAAAAATTTAATTTTGAAAATGCAAGGTCATGCATTTAGGGATTAACAACAAGAATTTCTGTTATAAACTGGAGACGCATTACTTGGAAGTAACAGAGGAGGAGAAGGACCTCGGAGTATTGGTTGATCACAGGATGACTATGAGCCACCAATGCGATATGGCCGTCAAAAAAGCTAATGTGGTCTTGGGATGCATCAGGCAAGGTATTACCAAGAGATATAAGGAGGTGTTAGTACCGTTATACAAGGCACTGGTGAGACCTCATCTGGAATATTGTGTGCAGTTCTTGTCTCCCATGTTTAAGGAGGATGAATTCAAACCGGAACAGGTACAGAGAAGGCCTACTAGGATGATCGGAGGAATGGAAAACCTGTCTTATGAAAGGAGACTCAATGAGCTTGGCTTGTTTAGCCTAACTAAAAGAAGGCTGAGAGGAGATATAATTGCTATCTATAAATATATAAGAGGAATAAATACCACGGAGGGAGAAGAATTATTTAAGCTCAGTACCAATGTGGACACAAGAACAAATGGATATAAACTGGCCATCAGGAAGTTTAGACTTGAAATTAGACAAAGGTTTCTAACCATCAGAGGAGTGAAGTTCTGGAACAGCCTTCCAAGGGAAGCAGTGCAGGCAAAAGACATATCTGGCTTTAAAACAAATCTTGATAAGTTTATAGAGGAGATGATATGATGGGATAGCCTAATTTTGGCAATTAATTGATCTTCACCTACTAGCGGTAGATATGCCCAATGGCCTGTGATGGGATGTTAGATGGGGTGAGATCCAAGTTACTACAGAGAATTCTTTCCTGGGTGTCTGGCTGGTGAGTCTTGCCCACATACTCAGGGTTTAGCTGATCACCATATTTGGGGTAGTGAAAGAATTTCCCCCCAGGGCAGATTGGCAGAGGCCCTGGGGTTTTTTTGCCTTCCTCTGCAGCATGGGGCACAGGTCGCTTGCTGGAGGATTCTCTGCACGTTTAAGTCCTCAAATTGCGGTTTTTACTTCAATAGCTCAGACAGAAATTAGGGGTTTGTTACAGGAGTTGGTGGGTGAAATTCCGTGGCCTTCGTTGTGCAGGAGGTCAGACTAGACTATCATAATGGTCCCTTCTGACCTTAAAGTCTATGATACGGTGATTATACAGGAAGTGTCCTTCAGAAAAGAGACTTTTTTTTTAAGCATAGAAGTTTGTAATGAAAAGGAGACAGAGTTTACTCCTACCAATTTCCAAACAGCTATTATAGAGTGAGGAACTAGTAAATGATGTTTTAAATCCACATCCCAACACTTAATTATGGGACTATAATGCAAATATACTGTCACTCATGATCATATTGGTATCTACTGAAATTTGCCCAAGAAGGTGTCTCAAGACATCTGGGTTAGAAATGAGCACCTAAAACAAAGCAGTGGATGGATGTTCTAAAAGCTAAATTGTTACTGTTCTGAAAATGTCACTTTCTTTATTTTCTTTATTGTCTTAGACTAGTCAAATATCCTAGGACTATACTCATGTACATTTTTAAAGGAAGGAGAAACAACAAGTTTTGAAGCCCAATTATAGAAAAATAATTGTAATGGACTGAAGAGAGGATACTGTGATGTTACATAGAACATAACAGCTGAAAATGGATGGGGTTGTATGATCAGAAACTAAAGCTCTTCCTATCATCAAGACACAGTCAATTTAGCATGAGGAAGGTAAATTAGCCCAGAAAATCTATAATTCACAAATCAAATATGAAGAAATTCAGAGATAAGTGAAAGATCAACTAAAGAAGAGAATAGTTCTGTAACAGAGAATTGTTCTGAAAAGTACATCTCCCCCAGTTACTCCCATTCTTCCTACCAACACTACAAAAAGAAGGATTCTGGGTGGACTCCTCCTGAAGGTCAAAACAGACTGGATTTCTACATAGAGCGCTTCCACCAACGTGCACGGGCTGAAATTGTGGAAAAGCAGCATCACTTGCCCCATAACCTCAGCCGTGCAGAACACAATGCCATCCACAGCCTCAGAAACAACTCTGACATCGTAATCAGAAAGGCTGACAAAGGAGGTGCTGTCATAATCATGAATAGGTTGGAATATGAACAAGAGGCTGCTCAGCAGCTCTCCAACACCACATTCTACAAGCCATTACCCTCTGATCCCACTGAGGGTTACCAAAAGAAACTACACCATCTGCTCAAGAAACTCCCTGAAAAAGCACAAGAACAAATCCACACAGACACACCCCTAAAACCCCGACCAGGGGTATTCTACCTGCTACCCAAGATCCATAAACCTGGAAATTCTGGACGCCCCATCATCTCAGCCATTGGCACCCTAACAGCAGGATTGTCTGGCTATGTAGACTCCCTCATCAGGCCCTACGCTACCAGCACTCCCAGCAATCTTCGAGACACCACTGACTTCCTGAGGAAACTACAATCCATCGGTGATCTTCCTGAAAACACCATCCTGGCCACTATGGATGTAGAAGCCCTCTACACCAACATTCCACACAAAGATGGACTACAAGCCATCAGGAACAGTATCCCCGATAATGTCACGGCAAACCTGGTGGCTGAACTTTGTGACTTTGTCCTCACCCATAACTATTTCACATTTGGGGACAATGTATACCTTCAAATTAGTGGAACTGCTATGGGTACTCGCATGGCCCCACAGTATGCCAACATTTTTATGGCTGACTTAGAAGAACGCTTCCTCAGCTCTCGTCCCCTAATGCCCCTACTCTACTTGCACTACACTGATGACATCATCATCATCTGGACCCATGGAAAAGAAGCCCTTGAGGAATTCCACCTTGATTTCAACAATTTCCATCCCACCATCAACCTCAGCCTAGACCAGTCCACACAAGAGATCCACTTCCTGGACGCTACAGTGCTAATAAGCGATGGTCACATAAACACCACCCTATACCGGAAACCTACTGACCGCTATACTTACCTACATGCCTCCAGCTTTCATCCAGACCACACCACACAATCCATTGTCTACAGCCAAGCTCTACGATACAACCGCATTTGCTCCAACCCCTCAGACAGAGACAAATACCTACAAGATCTCTATCAAGCATTCTTACAACTACAATACCCACCTGCTGAAGTGAAGAAACACACTGACAGAGCCAGAAGGGTACCCAGAAATTACCTACTACAGGACAGGCCCAACAAAGAAAATAACAGAACGCCACTAGCCATCACCTTCAGCCCCCAACTAAAACCTCTCCAACGCATCATCAAGGATCTCCAACCTATCCTGAAGGACAACCCATCACTCTCACAGATCTTGGGAGACAGGCCAGTCCTTGCTTAGAGACAGCCCCCCAACCTGAAGCAAATACTCTCCAGCAACCACACACCGCACAACAAAAACACTAACCCAGGAACCTATCCTTGCAACAAAGCCCATTGCCAACTGTGTCCACATATCTATTCAGGGGACACCATCATAGGGCCTAATCACATCAGCCACACTATCAGAGGCTCATTCACCTGCACATCTACCAATGTGATATATGCCATCATGTGCCAGCAATACCCCTCTGCCATGTACATTCGCCATACTGGACAGTCTCTACGTAAAAGAATAAATGGACCCAAATCAGACGTGAAGAATTATAACATTCAAAAACCAGTCGGAGAACACTTCAATCTCTCTGGTCACTCGATTACAGACCTAAAAGTGGCAATTCTTCAACAAAAAAACTTCAAAAACAGAATCCAACTAGACACTGATGAACTGGAATTAATTTGCAAACTGGATACAATTAATTTAGGCTTGAATAAAGACTGGGAGTGGATGGGTCATTACACAAAATAAAACTATTTCCCCTTGTTTATTTCCCCTCCTACTGTTCTTGTAAAGTGCTGGAAATGGCCCACCTTGATTATCACTACAAAAGGTTCTCCCCCAGCTGGTAATAGCTCACCTTACCTGATCACTCTTGTTACAGTGTGTATGGTAACACCCATTGTTTCATGTTCTCTGTGTATATAAAATCTCCCCACTGTATTTTCCACTGTATGCACCCGATGAACTGAGCTGTAGCTCACGAAAGCTTATGCTCTAATAAATTTGTTAGTCTCTCAGGTGCCACAAGTCCTCCTTTCCCATCTATACATATTTACTAATGGTAGAATCCAATCCTTAATGTCATTATAGTTTTTAGGATATTTGCCTTTTACCAGCACTAAGTTCACATGATTTTTTGTTTTGTTTTCAATAAAAGAACCCAACCATGTTACGAAATGTGTTACATCACATTCTGTTCCTCTCCCTCTCTCTGTCCCAGATTACTCCTTAGTACAAATGATCCCAGAAGAACTTGTGTAGGGCTGGTTATATGTCAACCCTACAATAGATGAAGGTTCCCATGTGCTAAGGAAATCCACATGTGCTACCTAAAGACAATTTTAAGACCTCTTTTAACCAATAGTACAGCATAAAGGGGACTTAAGAAGGGCTGCAGATCTGGATAAGTATAATGGATAAATGATGCAAGACCTTTTGCAGGTCACCTTTAACTTATCCTTAAGACAAAGAGAAATACATTTCCAGCCAAAGGTGGTGTTGTGTCTTTTCACACGACAAAAATAATATTAAGAAAACACATGGGCACAGTTGGTCCCCAAATAACCAGTTTTACGAAGTATACACAAACACGTAAGGCCTAGCTACATACCGCCTGCTGTTATCTGACAGCTTCTGAAACATGGAACACAGCAAACAGTACTCACAAAATATTTAAAAGGATACTATGCTATTCCTAAATGCTACAGATGCACTCACAAAAATGCATGACAACACAATTGTGACTCAACACTGTAATGTTCAGATAGACATTTTTACCTGTACATGGAATTTTTTTAGCCTATCAGATTTGCATGCACAGATATGGTTCTTTTTCAGATGCGTGTCCATTTTTGATGGTGTACTCCATGTGAAAATGTGGCCTACTGCTTGGCTGAGTCCAAGATGGTATAGGCAAGTAGCAAGGCTGGTTGAAAAATGTAATTTAAGTTACATTTTCATGATTTCAAGAGATTGCACTTGTACGATGTGAATTGAAAAATGTATCATTTTTACAGTGCAAATATTTGTAATAAAAAATATAAAGTGAACACTGTACACTTTGTATTCGGTGTTGTAATAGAAATCAAGATGTTTGGAAATGTAGAAAAAACATCCAAAATATTTAATAAATTTCAATTGGTATTCTATTGTTTAACCGTGCGATTAATCGCGATTAATTTTTTGTTAATCATGTTAGTTAACTGTGATTGACAGCCCTAGTAAAAACTAAAAAGAAAAAAATCCATCTAGAAATGCCACCATCGTGCATCATGGGAGCTGTCAGTCAGATCCCTTGTGCCCATATTTTCATCCATTAGTGATGGGTTCCCCAGTCTGGCAACATCTTTCTTACGATCTCCCATTATGAACTACCATGGCTCAGTTAGAGAGGAGACCATAGTACATCATGGGAAATGTAGTCCAGGGCAGTGAGCCCAGTCTCTCGTGGAGAATGGGGACAAAAGGTGTACTAACTTCAACTCCATGCACCAAGTCATCATTTTTGGATTTAAAATTTAGCTTTTCAGACGAAAAGTTTAATTTCCTGTGGTGGAAAAATATTTTTGACCAGCTTTAGCAAGTAGCTAAAGCTATGGACCAAATTTCTCCTTTGGATATATTTGTACAATACTCATTGACATTAAGTGGATTCTCTCCGGTTTCTACCAGATATTCATCCACACCACAAACCACCACCATGTTTGCCCTGTTTATTGCAGAGAGATGTAGGACTCTGACCCTAAAGTAGGGTCGTTGCACATAACCGATTTGCACAGGCACAGTTGCTTAGAGAGGCTTCCATAGCATTTCCCCAGGCTTTGATCAGTAATTATCTCCTCAATTTCCCAAACATTTAAGATCCAGATTTGTGCAACTGAATTTGGAATCTGCACTTCTTTTTATTGCACAAAACTGTCTTATACATATGCAAAAGCAAATGTTTTGCAATGTAGATCAACAACTGTTAACTATAATAAAATGACCTGGTTGAACAACTTTTCTAAATGATCTGGTCTGAAGAATACCAGTCCAGTTCTCTCCCAAATAAGGAAATTATAAAAGATCTAATCAACAGATAGAATATAGCCATAGAAAATGCACATCAGCATACCTTAATGAAAGTAAAATAAATCTTGAAACTTTAATATCCCCTTTTCTTGGGCCTAAATAGGCCCCTTTGGAAAACTATTTTATTGTTTCTCATTAAATTAGAATTGTGCTGAGATGCCACTATCTACCATTTCCTATTATTATTAATGAAACAAAAAATTCACTGCATATTCAGCATTTCCCCAGTTAAAGCTAAAAGGAAAATAAAATCCTAGTTGTTGTTTTTTTTTGCTTAACTCATGCTCATTTTAAAAAAAGAAAGGTCCCCCCCCCCAGTTTACATTTGCATTTAAAGATAGCAATATTTTCTAGTGACAATTAAGAACCTTTAATTTATAGGTTTATTACTGCTATCCTAAATTAACAGCTCTTACAGAAACAGAGCTATCCACGTGTATGAACGTGTTCAATTCCTCTCTCATTAACCTTCGAAACATGTAGTAATTTGTAGTCAATTCAGCCTTCTACATAGTTACTGGATTATTTCTCTGCCTTTCAAATCATTAGTAAAAATTGGTAGCTTAGTCCAATACCGAATGCCCAAAATCTGACGGTCACCAAAACTTTTGGATTGTGTGTCCCCAGTGTATTCACAGAGAGATCTAAAAGGTAGCTTGTGTAGCATCATTTGCTGATTTGGCTACATTTTCATTATTGAAGTGTTTATATATTTGCAGTTTTACAGCAGAACACTTGTATTTGGATATTTTTACCAGGGAAATAGAAAGTTACAAAGATGTGTATTGAAGGTCCATGAAGAAAACCTCCCAGTATATTCTGCATGACTTTTCTGAATAATAGAATATTGGAAATTAGCACTGTAATTTAGCCAAAGGTTGTTACCCTCTTGTTTGCTAATCAAATACTGTGGATGAGCACTGGGCAATATTTTTTGGACAGATCGTTTATTCACCCGGAAGTGCAGTTTTGATTGACCTGAAACGATTCACAAATATGACACAAATTCACCAAACAGTTTTGGCCAATTCTTTTTTTTTCTTGGGATTTAGGTGCTAGTCACAAAAATGAAGGCAGTGGGGGAAAGCGATAGAGGGACACCCCCAGCAAAATATCCCATAGCCCAGGGCACCCTCCTGCATTGCTGGAGACTCAAGTTCACATCAGGAAGAGGTGGGAAATTGAACCCATGTCTCCATGTGAGTGCTTTTACCACTGGACTGAAAGTATGGCTACACAACCACTGCAAGGGTATATTGCAGCATGGGTAGACAAGACACCCATTAGCCCTGCTCCAATTAGCATGCTAAAAATAGCATTGTGGTTGTGGTGGGTTGGGCTAACTGCCTGAGTACAATCCTACCTGGCCTGGGCACGTACTTGGGCAGTTGTGGTCACGCTGCTATTTTTATGGAGCTAGCTTGAGTAACGCTAGCACGTCTGCCTATCCCTGCGAGGCAACATGCTCCCAGCTACTGAACAGACAAACCCTTAAAGTGATAAGGTGGGCAGCACCACTATTGCCACTCCTCCTCCAGCTCGTTTGTGAATCTAGCCCTTCATTTCCTTTGCTTTTATTTTTAAAAAGTGCCCTGAAATGATTCACTGACATTTTTCAGAATTTTCTGTTTTGTTTTGGGTCAAACAGGTTTTTCTTTTTGGAACTGCCAACAAATTGAACTATCTACTGTGGATGAGATTTTCAAAGACACTTAAGGGATCTGGACAAACAATTCCCATTGACGTTAGTATGAATTTGGACACCAACTCTTCAAGGTGGCTTTGAAAAAAATGTCAGCTTGTATATATTACAAACAAAAATATGCTAAAAATATTAAGGTTGCAAAGTCAAACACTCCAAACATTAGGAAATGCCAAAATTACGGTTATATGTGCAACCTTAATTCACTCCCCTTGTGCATGTGTCTTTAATTACATGGTCACATACTATTTTCTCACCGGACCCTAGCCTCATTCAGTGCACAGGCTGGACAGTGCTCACTGAATGAGAAGCTCTTCAACATTATTTTTTATTCTTATTGTTTAATGTGGCCTCATGCTTTATTTACTGCACACTAGTCAAACCTTGTTCTGAATACAGAATAATTAATTTTCTCCTGGTGCTTTCCATGGCATTTATCACTATAGTATCTGAGAGCCAGATTTTTAAAAGTATTTAGGTAGCTAAAGGTGCTGAATGATGCCTAATGGGATTTTCCAAAGTGAAATCAATAGAATTTAGGTAACTAAGTGCTTTTTCAAAGCCCACCAAGCACCTGTCTGCATCTTTAGTAGAGCTGCACAAACAGCAGCATTTCTGATTCACTGGCAATTCTGGAAAAAAAAATGGTTTTGGATTGACCAGAAGGTGAAATATTTTAAAAATTTTCAGTGAAAATAAAAAGAAAAATTAATTTCAGATTGAACAAAACATTTAATTTGACCTGGAACCAAACAGTTCATTTCAATTTCAAGCACTTTTCTTTTCTGTGTTTGCATTTAAAGAAAAGAAAAAGAAAAAAAGTTAATTTCAATGCAAACTGTTGTTTTGATTTTTCAGAATTTTGTGGAGTTTTCTGAGTTTTTTTAGATGAATTATTTGGCAAAACTGACATGAATTCATAAAATGTTTCATGCCACCAAATTTGCATTTTTTGCAGAAAAGTTTTGACCCCCCTCCCCCCCCCCCCCCCCAAAAAAAGGTTGCCCAACACTAATCTTTATGTACTTCCATATCTTTAAAAATCTGGCCCTACAGTGCTTCCCAAACATTAATTAATTAATTTTCACAACACCCCTCTGAGATGAGAGGCTATTATCTCCATTTTACAGATGGGAAACTGAGGCAGAGATAAAGATCAAAAGTATCCACAAATTTTGGGTGCCCAATTTGAGACACCTGGGACCTGATTTTTCAGAGTACCTAATATTACATATCAGTTTATATTTTCAGAGCTGAGTTCCCATTGACTTCAGTTACAGCTGTGACTGATTAGCCCAGGGTCTCATGTTGGACACCCATAATGTGAGGAACATACAATAGTGACCATCTGTGAAAAGTTTGGTTTTAGTGACTTCTCTGGCACCACATATAAAAACTCTGTGGCTGAGGCAGGTATAGAATTCAGTCCTCCAGAGTGGCATTCTGATTAAATCTCCTGTCTTTTGCAACCCCTGCCTCATTTACTACACACCTTTCAACTTCTGCAACAAATGAAGCAGGGAGACAATTGTCTGTCAGATCCATCAGTACCCAGCCCTGATTCATCCCCAAAGCAGGTCAATCCTATGTACTGAATGTGGCCAGGGTCCTAAGTAAAAAATAATATGTGATCATGGAATAAATGACTGTGCATACACACAAGGGGTGGTGAATTAAGGTTGGACTCCCCAGATTTTTGGTCTCACTGACCCCACAGCTCCTTGCTCAGAAAGTCCCAGTCTCCTCCACACTCACTACCTGCCAGGCCCCACTGTGTCATTGAGTCCTCCTACATATTCATTTTCCACAGCCTGATCATGGATATTTGTGTTGTTTCTTGGTATCTCTGTTCTGTTAACTTAGTCATGTTCCCATGTTTCAGCCTCTTTATGATATGCCAGTGATGCCCAGTGTTGATAGGGGAATGCGTGATCCAATTCCTTGTTATTGCCAATGGTAGTTTCTCTAGGTACTATATAATGTAATTGAATAGCATGATTACCTATACATATTTAGTTGACCTCTGTACTGTTCGTCTCTATTATCTACTGTTTCTGTATATTTCATATGCAGGGCCTTTAAATTCCACCTTTCCCATGTGAATTTGCTGGAACATCATTGTGTTCCTGTTCAAACAAACAAACCCCTGTTCCCTTCATCCAGAACTGGTGGTGGAATTTGAAAGTTTCAGGTCTGAATGAACTATAAATCATCTTAGTGAGTATAACGAAACTCTACATAACAATAAACAAAAACAAACCCATGAAATTCTTATTCTGTCAGATTTTTTCTTCATTTTTAGATATGGAATAATTTGTATATTTACAGAGAGATTTGCTGGTATATGCATTATATTTATTACAGCAAATATAAATCCAGGGTCATGAAAATTCAAAAAGAAATGTGGTGTTTGACATCTTGCAGACAACCTTTCCAGCTCCTTTTCCTATGAGCCTCTAACTCAATGCAGCCATCTGTAAAAACATGAAGACTCTCAAGATGACATACAGGCCACTGAGCAGCGACAGTACAGAATTGGCTCAGTCTATTTCTGAACTCTCTGGACTCACTAAATTCTTTTTGATAAACTCACAGCTCTCACAGCCTCACACTTATTTTTTTTAAACACACAAAATACAGCCCAAGCTACGTGGGCCAGATTCATTGATGGCTGGGCAGAGACCAACTACTTCCTGTGAACCCCAGGAGGAGGGGAATTAAGATAACTCTAGTTTTCAGCAGGGCTTCACAAAAGCTCTGAAGCTGATTAGATGTCATGACAATACACTTCCCACACCTGGCCTTTCTTGGGCTGCACTTGCTGCTCGCAGACTGGAGTTTGCAGCCACTATTTCTTGCCCTGGGGAATCTCCACTCTCAAGATCCTGCCTCCCCTGGCATAATTCTGGATAATCTATAGCCAAAGAGGCATAGGGGGCTGGTTACATAAGTTCAGCAATGGTAAATCCACAGCATTCAATATCTATGTAACACGGAGTTTCAGCATGAGTGACCTCAACAGGCGGTGTATTCATATGGAGTTTTTATAAGTGTCAGAAAAACGGAAGCAATAGCATATCCCTAATGTTACTCTTTGGCATCATTATGCACCAGAGATGAAAGCAAGAAATGTCTGTTCCCGCACACAAAAACAAAAATTACATCTACGTTGAGTGTGAGGGACTGGATGGCTCAGGGAGCTGGCATTAAGATATAGAGGTTAAATCTCTTCCAGGTCACTTGCTCAAATCCAGGAGAGGTCAACAGAAAATCATCACTATTTAATATACACAGAGGGATACATTTTCAAACAGGCTTTTAGTTGCCTCTGGAAATGAATTGCCAACAAAGTAAGTTGTTGGTTCATGAGAAGTGTCCACATTGTTATTTAGTATGTCTAGCATTGACACTGTGGCCAGCACTGTACCACACACAAAATAAAGAGAGACCCCACTCCTTAGTGCTTACAGTCTAAAAGGGAGAGAGATAAAGAAGACATGATACATTGGGCAATCCATGAGTAATGGTCTTCTTATCAGACACACAGCTTGCAAAGCCATTTTGAGGCAGCCTCATCAGCAAGATCACCACCTGAGTGCTCAGATTCATCATACCCTGTATCTGGGCTGGCAGTCTCTGGGGTGAGGCCAAGGATTACATGGGACTAGAAACTGGACTTCCATCTCATCCCTAAAAGTGGATGAGCCAAAGGATTGAAGCAAGTTTACAGGATAGTTTGGAGAATGTTGTGATGCCTCTCCTGGAACATTTCAGCTTTTCATTTTGAAATTCTGAAATTTAGCTAGATTTTTTTTTAATTAACAAAAGAAAAAAACACCCCCAAACCAAATTTAAAAAGATATTTTGAGTTGAACAAAATGTTTTGCTTAACATGAAATGAATTTTTTTCCAGTTTGGCCACTGAACCAAAAAAAAAAAAATCAATGATTTGCTCAGCTCTATCTCCTGTACATGTTCTATAGATAAGTCGAGATGACGCCAGTCTGCCCATTGCAATCACTATTACCTTCAACTGTCAGACGGCAATCAACTGCACACCTTGCACTTTTGAGGAGATATTTCAGAGTACAGTTTCAGAGAAATTAGTTAAAGATTATGGACCAAATTATGCTCTCCATTATGCCTGCATAATCCAATTGTTTGGCCCCATACTGTGTATGTTTACACGGGTGCATGCTTGCACACTGCATTAGACTTCTTACAAGAGCATCTTAGCTAGCAGTTTTTAACAAAAATTCTACTAGACTATTACTGTCCTTGCCCAAATGCCTGTAAAAATTTTATGGAAGGAAGTTTCATGTTTTTTTATTATGCTCCACTGAATAATTTGTATCAAGTTATGTTTTAAATTAGCATTTCCTCAGATTGGAGAACAAGTAATGCTAAAGTATATGGTGATTATAATACTTCTATTTGCATAAAAATAAAAAAACCTTCAGTTTATTACTAGCATGTTCTCTGGCAAGGTTTTCTAAAACCAATGGCTAGGAAATATTGTTGGTGTTCAGAACACACTTCATCTAATTATACAAAAGCATATCCACACAATTGCAAGGGTTCATGGAAGAGATAATCAAATCACAACCATTCAGAATAAAAGAATTGTTCAATGTGGAATTGCTGATACAGCAATTTAATTAAAGCAGTTTAGCAGCAAGAAAGTAGAGTTCTTAAAGAGCTGCCACAGGTTCAAGAATTTGAACATTTGTGATCTTTTTCTACAAGAAAAGAGTGCAAACAAAAGAAGTGAATTGGGTCATTCAGGTCTGGGTAGGGAAAAATAATTGACATAAGTTCTATTCAGCAGCACAATCTACTAGAGATGGGCGAAATTTTTCAGATGAATCGTTTATTAGCCAAAAATATATAGTTTTGGGTCAATGGAAACTATTCATGAATATAGGGCAAATTTGGCAAATAGTTTCAGCTGAAAAAAATCAAGACAGTAGTAGTGACTGCAAAATGGTGCACTACACTTAGCTCATTTTCTCCTCACATACTTGCTTCTGGAGGGATTTCTGAAGTTATTTCTGTGACTGGATCCCCGGGGTGAGAGTTGAGGGAACTGCTGTGCCTCCTCAACTCTCCAGCCTGGGCTGTCTCTCACAATGCTTTGCTAGTGACAAGCAGCAAACCCCTCCAGGCCCTGTTATCACTCAGCACAACCACATGTGGAGCCCCACACTCAGCTAGGTTGCATGAATACTCCCAGACCCACTCTTGAATCAGAAAGAAAGGCACCAGCCAAATCTCCCCAGCTCCCAGACTTGTACCGCAGGAATATACTGTCTTGCACTGCTCAAGATGGGCAGTGCAAATGTATTAACTGGTTCACCACTTCCATCAATGGAAAGTGGATATACACCAGCCTTTGCAACCTGAGCAAGCATCCTTACCAAACACTTCAGGCAAACTCACTGGTAAAGATAAACAATTAAACAAAATTATTGAATACAAAAGATAGATTTTAAGTGATTATAAGTTAGTTACGAAAGGAAAATGTAAGCATGCAGTCTAAACTCTCAACCCTATTAGACTGGGCAACATCTAGATTAAGCAGTTTTTCTCACCCCATTGGATATTGCAGTTCATAGTACACAGATTTCACCCTTGAAACCTGGCCCAGTCTTCTCTGCTGGAGTCTTAAATCTTCTTACTGTCCTTGTTGCTTGCAGCATAGGTGGGGGCAGGAGAAAGGCCAACCATGGGGCCTCCGTGTTCTGTTTTATACCCTCAGTCCCATGTGCTCGGAGAACACAAGTCCCGGCATATCTGGTAGGCGTTGTTGAGTCCCCAGGCAAGGTTGAGCAATTCCCCTGGTGTGACCTTATGCCGGTGAGTCATTGAATTGTAGCTCCCTTGCTGGACAATGGCTGTTGGACACCCCACCCGGGCATTGGTTACTTTCCTTGCTGCTGTCTGTGGGGAACTAATATCTGGCTGATTCCCCAACTTACAGCATGTTTTAGTGATAACCATGCAACACAATCTCATAACTTCATATGCACAAAAGATATACATATTTAAATAGAACAGTATCTTTCAGACTATCATAACCTTTTCCCGGATACCTCACATGGCATGCTTTATACGCAATATCACAATTATATACAGATGAGGAATATGGGGTTACAAGATGCTCCCCCAAAATATACTAGGTCACAATTTCTGTATTCATTTGCACTCAGGAGAAATAGGTCTCTCCAAGAGCCAGACTCATAATCCCACCAAAGTCAACTGAAAGACTCTTATTGACTTAAAAGGGGTTTGAATCAGGCTCTTTGTCTCTCAGCCCAAATGATGTATCTTCATCATTCTCTGCCTCCTTCTCCTTTAATTGTATACAGTGTTAAGATTGTGCAACAGTTAGGGTGAAAATGAATATGACACATGTTCTTGTATGAGCACATGGTTGTGATTGCACACTTTGTAGGCTTTGGAGACCTTATTGAAAATTTGGCCCCAAGTCCTTAACGCTGACAGAAACAAAACACTGAGTTCCAAATAGCAGCTGGCTGGATATAATAATAATGTTAATACTTAACATTTATATAGTGCTTTGTAATTCCAAAGCATGGCATAAAATTTAACTAATTCATTCCCAGTTTCATTTTTGAAGGAAGGATTATCACTTCAGTATTAATTAAATCAATAACAATAGTTTGTTATTTGCTGTGTGCCAGTGACATGCTTGGTGCTACACAAGGTGCAAAAAGACTTTCCTTAACCCAAGGAGATTACAATTTGAGGATCTGGTGCTGCAAACTGCTCCATGCAGCCAGCCTCTGTGTCTACACTGAGGCCCGCTAAAGTCAACGAGTATCTTAGGTACTCCATTACTATGGTCCCCAAAATTAACTTGATACCCTTTTTTGATGAGATTACAAGTTGGTTTGTTAAAGGTCATAGTGCTCACATAATAAACTACTGTAAGGCATTGACTTGATATTGCCCGACATTTTGATTTAAAAACTCGAACAATATAAAATTAACATGGCACACATTGAATGGATTAAAAGCTGGCTTAATGATAGGTCTCAAAATGTAATTGCAAATGGAGAATTGTCAGCAAGAAGGTGTGTTTCTCGTGGAGTTCTGCAGGGACTGGTTTTTGGCCCTGTGCTATTTGACATTTTGAGCAATGACCTGGAAGAAACCATAAAATAATCTCTGATGAAGTTTGCAGATGACACAAAAATTGGGGTGGTGCTGGTAAATAATAAAGAGGATAGGTAACTGATTCAGAGTAATTTGAATCACTTGGTAGATTGGGCGCAAGTAAACAATATGCATTTTAATATGGCTATACATAAATGTAGACATCTAGGAACAAATACTGTGGGACATACTTACAGAATGGGGGACTTCATCCTGGTAAGTAGTGTCTCTGAGAAACATATGGGAGTCATGGTGGATAACCAGCTGAACATGAGCTCCCAATGTGAAGCTCTGCTCAAAAGATCTAATGTGATCCTGGCATGCATAAACAGGGGAATCTCGAGTAGTACAGAGCCAATTTTACCTCTGTATTTATCACTGGGCCACTGCTGGAATGCTGTGTCCCATTTTGTTGCCCACAATTCAAGAAGGATGTTAATAAATTAGACAGGGTTCAGGGAAAAGTCACAAGAATGATTAAAGGATTAGAAAACCTGCCTTATAGTGATAAGCTAAAAAGATGGAGATCTTTCAATTTAACAAAGAGAAGGTTTGGGGTAACTTGATTACAGTTTATAAATATCCACATGGGAAACAAATATTTAATAATTGGCTATTCAGTCTAGCACAGAATGTTATAACAGGATCCAATGGCTGGAAGTTAAAGCGAGACAAATTCAGTCTGAAAATGAGGTGTAAATTTTTGCCATTGAGGGTAATTAACAATTGGAACAATTTACTAAGGAGCGTGGTGGATTCTCTGACAATTTTAAAATCAAGGTTGGATGGCGTTCTAAAAAAATACACTTAAGAATTATTTTGGGGATGTTCTTTGGACTGTCTTATACCGGAGATCAGACTAGATGACAGATAATGGTTCCTTCTGGCATTGGAATCTATGAATCTATGCATTACTATAGTATGTGCATACCTTCTATGTATTTATCGGCACAATCCCTCTGTAAGGGACTATTTTACAGAGGGAAATTGAGGTACAGAGACTGAGGCCAAGATTTTCAGAAATGTTCCATGACAGATCGAGTGCCTCAATTTTGGGGTCCTCCCCTTGAGGCAATTTGGAGAGGCTTGTTTTTCTGAGGGTAGATGCCCAGCACTTTTTGAAAGTCAGGTCCCTTTAATGCGTCTCAAGTTGGGCATCCAAAGACTGAAATGCTCCAAATCATTAAATCACTTCTGAAAATCTTAAGCCTAAGTGATTTTCCAAAGGTTAAACAGAGCAGGAACTTTAACCCAGATCTCCCAACCAACTCCTCGGCTATTGCCTGAACCACTGGCCGATCTTTCTTCTCTATGGAATCACCTGCAGGATTGCGATCTAAATGGGAGACACGTGTCTAAATACACTGATAGAATCAATAAGGAAGTGGTTTGGAGTAATGCGGGAGCCTTGTAATGAATAGGTAACCCTCTAGGTGTATTGGATCTTCTCCCATCAAAATTAGTAACCACACTTCCATGAAAGCAGGATCAGTTCCTTTCTTTGATTAGTATCAAAAGAGGAAAATACATTATTCTATTTTTGACATTATAAGTGCGGCCAGGGGCCAGTTCTCAAGTCTTATATTGGTTAACCGTTTCTCTCTCTTTTATCTTGAATTTCCTGAATGTTTTTGGTTTTCAGTCTTACACTTAATGTTGTATTTACGCAGGTTTCTTGCATTGACTACATGTAAATATTCATTGTCCAGAATGTCTTCTGGCTATAGTTAGCAAAAGTCATGTTCCTATTTCTCCTACTTTACAATGGGTATTAGTGAAAACGTGATACTTAGCTTACCCCTGGATTTTACTGCAGTCTTACTTAGAATGGGAAATAAAACCTGCATGCCATTTGAGGTAAGTATTAATATGCGGGGATAAATATGCAGGTTTTAATGGCACAAACCACAGCTCACCAACTCCTTCTTTTACACACATGTGCAATTGCCATTGGATCCGATGTTGCCTGTGTGTATATGGAGAGCAGAATTTGATCCTCTAAAGTCACATTTGCTGCAAAGAACAGTAGAAAACAGAAAAATAGAAACACCACAGATTGGGGCTAAAGTGGGTTCTGTGTTGAGAGTTGTCAATAGGTTCCTTGTTGCTAAGGAAACTATTTCCTTGGTAGCTGTATGTTTGCCACATCTTGCTAAATTGGTGTCAGAATCTCAAGTAAAGAACAATGCAGTGTGCCATCAGAGGAAATAAAATCCCAAATAGGGCTAAATATTTAATAATTTAAAATTCTGAACTCAATTAAGAGCTTGATTTAAAAAAAAAATCCTTTAAACCCTTTTACCTTGGAACAATGGTTCATTGGCTGCCTAATAAAGAATGACAAATTTATTTGAGCATAAGCTTTCAATAAATTTGTTAGCCTCTAAGGTGCCACAAGTACTCCTTTTCTTTTTGAGAATATAGACTAGCACGGCTGCTACTCTAAAACTTAATAAAGAATGTGTAAATTTGGTACATTTTTTAGTGCAGAAACATCTCTAAAGCCATATCTAAAACTTGGATAGGCACCCTTGAACAATAGTCCACTTTTTCCACGTTGGAAATGTGTCTCAATGCACTCATGTGACAGACAACATGGTTTGCGTAAATGACTATGAGACAGGGAATATGGTGGTGGGATTTCCTTTTTCTATTAGGATAAAAGGCATGTCTTATTTCTGCTTGTTGATCTTTCACTATATGTTAATCTACAATGTAGGGGAAAACGTATTATGAGCAGAGATTTTAAAAAATGTTAGGCATGCAAATGCACACACAAAATGTGCATGTAACTGCATCCCTAGTTTTTGTGCACAATTTCCCAGGTTTGTGTGGGCAAATCAGATAATTGTGTGCACAACGTAAGAACATAAGAATGGCCCTACTGAGTCAGACCAATATGAATCTAGCCCAGTATGCTGTCTTCTGACAGTGGCCAGTGCCACGTGCCCCAGAGGGAATGAACAGAACAGGTAATCAAGTGATCCATCCTCTGTCGCTCATTCCCAGCTTCTGGCAAACAGAGGCTAGGGACACCATGCCTGCCCATTCTGGCTAATAGCCATTGATGGACCTATCCTCCATGAATTTATCTAGTTCTTTTTTTGAACCCTGTTATGGTCTTCACCTTCACAACATCCTCTGACACAGATTGACTGTGCATTGTGTGAAGAAATACTTCCTTTTATTTGTTTTAAACCTACTGCCTATTAATTTCATTTGGTGACCCTTAGTTCTTGTGTTCTGAGAAGCAGTAACCAACACTTCCTTATCTACTTTCTCTACACCAGTCATGATTTTATAGACCTCAATCATATCTCCCCTTAGCCATCTCTTTTCCAAGCTGAAAAGTCCCAGTCTTATTAATCCCTCCTCATATGGAAGCCTTTCCATATCCCTAATTATTTTTTGTTGCCCTTTTCTGAGCCTTTCCCAATTCTAATATACCTGTTTTGAGATGGGGCGACCACATCTGCACACAGTATTCCAGATGTGGGCATACCATGGATTTATATAGAGGCAACATGATATTTTTCTATCCTATTATCTATCCCTTTCTTAATTAGTCCCAGCATTCTGTTCGCTTTTTTGACTGCTGCTGCACATTAAGTGGATGTTTTCAGAGAACTATTCACACTGACTCCAAGATCTTCCTTGAGTTGGTAACAGCTAATTTAGACCCCATCATTTATGCTCATCTGTGTCTACAGCCTCCCCTTTCCAATTAGGCATATGTTTGCAATGCCAATTTTTTAAAAAAACTGGCCCAAGATAAGGACATTCTGGGCCAGATTTTATTTTTAAGGGGGAAAGATTACAAAATGTGGTTAATTTTCATGTGCAAAGGCCATTGAATTTAGCACATACCTTTACTCTTTTAATTGGAGTTTATATTTCCAAAGCGTCAGCCAAGCAAATCAGATATGTTTGATTATTAAACAAATCCAATGGATACTACTGAGGAACAAGTTGAAACCTTCATTTTATATGAGAAGGAGAGAGCTGAAAAATGTAAACAAAGGAGTGAGGAATACCAACATCTGTCCTACAGTTATTCTTAGTCATACTCCAATTCTAAAAACACACACCAATCAAAAATTTTTACATTCACCCACTTTCTGGGTAATTATTTTGCCTCATCAAGGCTCAGGTTCAACACACCCAGACTATGGCAACCGACTTTATTGCAGCATTTCTATAGCCTTGTAAAAATATAGCACGAGGAGGGAGAGCGAATATCTTTGTATTCAAAATAAATACAATTTGGAGTAAGAAAGGACCAAAAAAGAAGCAAAAAATGAAGCTAATTAAATTGCAATGACCTCTGAATTTTGCAGTCACATAGCCAGGCATTCATATCATTATTCATTATTTACATTGTGGTAGCATCCAAAATATGCCACATTCTTTCTAAATTTAAAGAAGAAACAGCCCCTATCTCCAAGGATTTACAATTCCACAGCTTCCCAAAACACTTGAAATCACATATGAAAATGTAAACTTGTATCTACCTGAGCAGCAAACCCAAAGTAAAATGTAGAGCATTAAAGCGTAAAACCATATAAAACTTCCACTGCATGGATTATATAGTTACCACTGGTAGTGGTTCCTTGCAGATTTTTCCAGAAATTCATGCCAGTCCTAAATCGAAGGCTTCATACTCCTATCAGAAATGTTTTTCCACTCCACAGAATGTTGCACAGTTAGAAGATGCTGTAAGTATGTAGGAAAAGTACGAGGACGACAGAAATTAACAAGAGGACAACAGATTCTCATCATTCATTGCACATGGGTCAACAGTGCAAGAGTAATTCATACAGTCATAACGGTACCACTGGGCAATACGTAAGTCAAACATTTCAACTACCATATCCAAGGCTGTGGTGAAAGAACTAATGCACTCTCTATTAATGACTTGGAAAGGAAAAACACTTTGCAAACATATTGTTAGAACTATGTAAGTCAGCTATGTTCAATCTCCCTTATGATTTTTGACATCACTTTAAGTGAGCAGCTATAGGAAAAAACAACCGTGCTTGAACACCATAGTCCCAGACTTTGTATCAGGGAACACATTTGCACAGTGTGTTGAACTATTACATGATACATAATAATGTTCACTTTAGCTAGACAAGGGGATGAGGCGGGTGGACCAACTTTTGTTGGTGAAAGAGACAAGCGATCAAGCTTGCACAGAGCTCTTTTTCAGGTTCAATAAAAGATATGCGACTCACCTGCCTCAACTGGTGGGGAAACTTGATGGGACCAGCGGTGGCCCTGGTGGAGCTGGATTTGTTGCTGCACCCCCTCCCCCCACTACTTGCTGGGGATGGGGGAGGAGGGTATATAGTGTCACTACAGCAGCTGGGGTGGGGGGGCGTGTATCTCAGTGGCACTGTTGGAGCCAGGTTTGTTGCCTTGGCCCCCACTGCCTCTGTTGCATGCAGGGGAGAGGCCAGGGGCACGCTGCAGAAGCCTCAGGAATGCACTGCTCCTTGTGTCCTGCTATGCCTCTCCCCACTTCAGGCTTCTGGTGGGTGGCAGGGAATGGCTTGGGGGCTTCAGCCAGGGATATGGCCTGCAGGTGCCAACTCCAGGAGCCACTCTGAGGGATCAGGGCAGAATGCTCAGTCCTCCTGCTGCCTTAGGGCGAGGCGGCAGGAGTCAGGCCCTAGGTCATAAGGTTGACAGAGAATTTAGACAGAGGGCAGCACAGCAACCTGATTTACCCTGAGGTAAAATAGACCAGGAACTTGGCTCGAGTGCATGACTCCTTATCGGCCTGCCCAGCAAGCATTCACAGACAGCAGGTTGCCAGTGCCAAAACCTCATTAAAAAAAAAAAAGCGCCAATGTGTGCTTTGCATTTATTGATGGGAAATGTTTTCACTCCCAATGCAGGTATAAACAGCAATTTAGGAGGGTCAGCATAATGCACTGTTATGGGAGTAAAGCACTGTTCCAACAGGGCAGTATAAAAAAGGGGGTCTGTAAGATCCCAGTGCTTAAGGAGAGGTAACAGACATGGGATTTTGGTGATGGGCCTTGGGCTCATGGGAGAAGGTGAGACCTTGTGGCCTTCACAGGCCACGATCAGACCTCATAGGCCAAGGTCCCCACTTTTATGCACCCTCTGTGCCCCACACAGGGGGTTTGGACTCAGAGGTGCTAGGACTCAGAAAGAACTGAGTCAGGTTTATATGGTAATGTGCCCTGTAATCTCCACACCAGAACCAATTAAATGCCTGGTATAGGAGAATATGGGTGATGGGTGGGTAGTTCCCCTCTCCTGTGCTGAAGTTTAATAAAGATTGTGACCCACCACTTAATTCCACGCACGTGTCTGGCCTCATTTTGCCACTGTGTCCACATCAAATTACCTCACCCACCTTGTCTCTCTAATATCCTGGGACGAACATGGCTACAACACTGCAATTCACTGTAGCCGCTTTGCTTAGTAAAGTCAACAAAAGCCCTGGCTCACATGCAGCAGGTAAAGAACATGCCAAAATATCAGTTAAAGTAAGAAGATTCACCTTTGTTGTTGTTTTAAGGATAGTTATGGACATCCACATAAATGACCTGTCCAAGTACCTTCTACAAGAACCAGTTACTATCCAACTAAAGCAGGTACTGCCAACTAGATACTTGCTATGTAAAGAAAACATCCTCAATTATTAGTGTTGGTGGAAACAGGTACTATTTCTTCTTAAAGTTTGATCCCTCTACTATTTTCACTAAGGTGGAAAAAAAAGAATCCAAAACATAAAGAGAGGAAATAAAATGAAAGTTATAGAAGTGTGTGTGTCTGTATGTATTTAACCTGGAAAGACTGGGAAGAAGGAAGCAAACAGAAAACAGCATGTGATTTCCAGTCCAGATGTAGTGAAGAACAAACAGCTGCTTCAGTTTATATTTGTAGTGACTACACTTACAGTTTGTTCTTAAATGTTCAATAGACCAAAGACCTGAAATTAGCCAAATTTATTCTCTGAAGACAAAGCAGCACAATATGAAAAGGAGACATACACATACCTTCCTGCTGGGAAGCATATTCTCACAGCATGTTCACCTTGCACAGAAGGTGTACTTCCAAGGTATGCATTGCAGCTAGGAGCATTTGTAGCATAATTCTACAAGTTACAGAACTCTTTGCACATCACTAACATCCAGCACCAGTTCATAACAGTTCCTTAACTTCTTGTTTTGTTCTGTACTTTTCCTATCTCTGTTTTGGATGCTACATTCCAAACCATTTAGGCACAGAAGTACATCCAAACCTGAGCTAGGACATACCATTCATGTATCTTGACTTTTGCATTCTTCCCATTTTCTAATGCCAAAGTCAACTTCAACTATGCAATGTGCTGAGGGATACTTGACATGGCTGAACAGAATTGTGGGAAAAGGTTAACATAGCTTCCCAACACACACACACACACACACACACAGCGCATGTAATATCCATTAATGGTGTGTATGCTATGCCTAACATTTATGAGTTGGTAAACAAAATGTATTGGCAAACAAGTTTTTATGCAACTAGCCGGCAGTAAGTCCTGTTTGCTAGGAAGTCTCTTATTGAATTGCAGAGAGGTTTGGGAGGTGGACTGCTGAGAAACGGGCAGAGACAGATTTTACCATATGTAAAATACATTTCTCATAGCTCTTCCTCTTATCGGTGATAAGTAGGTTGAAAAATGACTATCACTAATATATCAGGACCAAGTCAGAACACCCTCTAAACACTTCTTTCCACTCTTCTAACCTGTTGGAACGGTCATGACAAGATGGTTATAATTGCGGCAGAACCAAGTTGAAATGCACCACTCAGCATGTAGCCTGCACACTCATTCCAACATACCTGAAACAAGGAAACAACATACCAGAGAATCAACTGGCAGGTACAAGAAAAGATCTTGAGGTCATGGCCTGGTGTGCTTTTTTTTTTTTTTTAAACTGCTCTTTCAAAACAGTGAAAAACCTCAAAATTCCTTTCTAGAAATATTGTACTTGAATTAGTTCTAGCTGTTTTCCTACCAGGCCTGCATGTTTTTTGTTATGGTAGGTTAAGGAAGAGTTCACATGCATTCTGGTTGGATAAACATGGTCTTGCATTGGTAATACTAAAAGGTATTAGCAGAAGTATAGAGATGGAATGAGGGTTTTCATACTGGAGCTAGTTTGCAGTTGTCTTAGGAGCAGAGAAATTCTGGTTTGTTTTAGTTAAGTTCAAAGTTAGTATGTTTAGTTTTCAACTGTTTCTGCTTAGTTCCTATTCCTGGCATTTTTGTGGACCTTATATTCAACTTGAGTTGCTTCATGGCAGCAAGTATATCCTGGCCCTCTATTGCTAATTTGATTAAAGATATGTATAGTCTGCTATTTAACACTGGAGCTCAGAAACACTAAAGAGATAAGGGAAACAAAAAAGTGCATCAGAGGACTTTAATGGGGACATCAAGGTTAATATCTATCTGTGCTCTTACTCCGGACTTCAGAAAAGATCATTTATTGGACTGGACCCAAGTTTGATGTTTAATTAGCAAGGTACCCTTAGCAGCACAGCTCTGCATAGCCTGTCATCTAGAGAGCTCGTAGACAGAGTGTCTGTGAAATTCCTCAGCTGGGACCTGAAGCAAAGGTTACTTTATGATCAGCAAAGTCAAGAATACCACAGCACAAGGCTGAGATGATAGAACCTGACAAAAATGACCTTACTCTAGGCCAGCAAAGAGGTAAAACAAACTAATTGAACCATTCATTCTGGAACAGGGATATTCAGCCATCACAAAACCAAACTACACTGAAGATCAGAGAATCTGATTCCTGGCAGTTTCCTCTGACAAATTAAGACAGGAGTCACTCTGTTTCCTATAGGGTTTGGGATCACATAGGGCCATAGGAAGCTTCTTACAACTTCAGAACAATAACATTAAAGGCAGTTAGCCAGAGAAGCAGAATTTCACATTGGTGTTTTGGTATCGTTGGCAGCCGGGCTGGATTATTGACACCGCTGCTCCTGTAGCTGCCTGCAGAGCTGCAGCCAGCATCTCTAGTATTTGTCACTGTCACTTCACAAGTGCTCGGCATTGTTCAGGAAATTGTATGTGTAAAGCAAAACTGCCTGCGACCAACTTCGACAAGGGAGCAGGGATGTGAAGGTGCTTGAAACTGAAACAGAGGTTTTATGTGTCCTATTATGTGCCCTAGCAAGAGTCATAAATAACTGTGACAAGTTTTTTTTTGTTACATGTGAAAGTCCTTGACTATGCCTCCTGTTTTAGCTCCCCTCTCTCTCTCTCTCTGTCATGCACTAGAGCTGCCAAGCTGCATGATGATAGATGGCACTATGCAGCAAATGACAGCCGGATAGATTTTTTAGTTTGTGCTTTAGAGAGAATCAGATATGCTGTATAAAGCAATAAAAAAAGCACACTCACAAGGTGGGTTAAAAATAGCTAGCGCAGCAGTAGCTGACTTTGTTGTTTATCAAAAGTTAAATCTCTACATGTAAAGTCCAGGTGATGTGTTAATTTTTCAGACACTGAGGTGTGACTAGAGACTAGAAACCCTAAGAGGAAGAAAATCATGGATTTGTTTCCATATTGTAAGGGAGGGGAAACACACCAACAAAAAACCTGGAAGCAAACGCTCCTGAATAATGAGCATTCAAAACATAAGCTGAAATAGGCCCAATCTTTATAATGTTATGAAGGAAACCCTGAGTCCAAACTAGGGATGTTCAAAATTTGCATTCAGATCCAGATTTTCAAAGAACAAGCCCCTTCTCTATATAGTATAACTTGTTTACAAAATCTAAAGGTTAAGGAAGGATGCTCTTGTGTTTAAAGTGTAAGACTATGACCCAGCTCAGGTACAAACTTCCTCTGACCTTGGGTGAGTCATTGAACCATTCCTTGCCTCAGTTTCTTCCCCTATAAAAGTGGAAATAATAAGAATTATCTAACAAAGACCAGTGAAATCAAGGGGAGGGAGTCCTTCCTGTGGGCTTTGGATTAGGCCCTTTGATATCCATATTGTATAACAAGCATGATTAGTATGATTTTTTTATTTGCATCTTTTATAGATTAACTCTAGGAAAACACATATTTACCAAAACATTAGGAGACTGATTTTAATCTCACTTATGCTGATAGAAATATGTAACTTGCAGTGACATCCATAGAGATTCATTAGTGTAAAATTAGTGTAACCGAACCGAGATTCACTCATGCAAGAGTGTGCAAAGAATGAGTACACACGTGAGTATAAATGGGCATATGCAATTACTGCAGTTGCACACAAACTGGATAACTGTGCGAATGCACTTATTTTACACTCAGGTACAGAAGCATGCAAGAACTGCACGTAGTGATCCCAGAGTAGATTTTCGAGACACCGCATATTGTTGAATATCATCCTTAGGCCCCGTATCACCTGCTGAAGAAATTGGATGCATTTGTGAACTCTCCATTTAAACCATATGTGTTCAAGCTTCGAAGTTGTTCTGCCCTTCTTTCCACTGGATTTTAACTTTACTTGCTTTCCTCTGTGCTTTCTATTGATCTGGATGCCATGTAACAAATGGCCTGGTTTCCCAACCACCTTGGAAATGTCGTGTAGGAGTCAACAAAAATACTTACTGTATGTTTTATAAAGAATTACAGCTGGCTGTGAATTACTCTAGCTTTCATCTCTGTAAACCTGGTCTGGTTGCCTACTGTATCGATGGATGAGCCGAAGTACCAGAAAATGATTAAATGAGCCAGTGAGTTTCCCAGTTCATGGACATGACAGCCTGAGACGTACTTATTCACTCTGCTTCTGTCTCCTCAGACACTATACTTGAAGCTGCTATGTAATTTAAGAGTGCTCAGTATATCAGATCTCAACTACTTCCCCCCCCCACCCCTTGATTTCTGATGAATCATGGTAGGAAAACTGTGGCTTTAACTCAGGAGGATGCGACATAATGCAAAGCAGCACAAGAGGTTTATTAAAAAAATATGTCTGTCAGGCTTTATACTACTAGAAAGGGATAATTTGAATTTTATACCCATAATTCAAATTTGGGGATAATTCAACACCCAAACAGATACATTTCTAGCTGTATGCAGTCACACGATGTAATATTGGGGGTTGTTTATTACTTACTGGAATGTTGTTATAGCATCATCTCCCCATACTATGCTTAGGGGACAGTTTACATTTCCATAATAAAAATCAGTTTTCTATAGGTTTATAATTCAATCAGTTTGCATTTCATGAGGGTGTAACATGGCATGTGAATTTTTAGCTTGGATACAATTGTTTTGACTAAAAGATTACTTTAAAAGCAATAAAGTAAAACAGCTCAAAGACAAGGGTTTTTAAAGTAATTTTCTGTATTCCTCCCCACACACCTGCTCTTATCTAACTAAAAATGGCTTAATTTTGCAGGAACCTTGTGGATCGTGTAGACGATGGTGCTAGATGGGTTTATGCCAATTTACACCTGCTGAGGATCTGTCCTTGTCTTTAGGTATTAAGCAGCAAAGTAAAGTAAGATATTTTAAGACTGAATGGCAGCTATTGTTTATGTAACAAAATAACAAGAACACATAGCTCTTATGTCCGTAAGATATAAGGTCTACCTACTTTAGGTATTTTTGAGGTCCCCATCACTGCCATCCATAATTACTATTGACATTATGTATTATTAGTGTAGAGCCAGCAAGGGTCTCACAGTGTTTCGTAAATACTAATTCATTAAGGGCCTGAACTACAGTCCATTGAAAGACTCCCGTTGACTTCAGTGGATCTTGGATCAGACTTAGCCTTTCAGGGGGAAAGCTAAGTATTACATATTGAGCAGAATGAAAAAACAAAAGGACTGACAGGTGACTTACCAATGGCAAGTGCCCGAGACTTGAATGCCAGAGCCAGTCCTTCCTACCTAGACAGTAGAGCCTCCCATATACACCCACTGCATTTTTCACAGCCTTGTTATCTGCACTATAAGAGTCCTTCACTAGTATAAAGAAAAGGAGGACTTGTGGCACCTTAGAGACTAACAAATTTATTTGAGCATAAGCTTTCGTGAGCTACAGCTCACTTCATTGGATGCATTCACTAGTATGTTACAACACCCACGTTGAACCTTTCCAATGGTCAGAAATATTCAGTAACCTTTTTATTTCCCCACCACTTTGCATTATGTCAAGATTTCTGGTTCAGGCTGGAGGAAGCAGAAGGAAATACCTGAGAGAACCTGATTTTATGCCATTTCTAACCAAACAGACAAGGTGGCTGCATAGTTCAGTTCAGCATCGAAACTTCTCCCAACCTCAATTCAAAACTATGGACAATCTCCTGTCACCAGCTGAAATACATAAAACAATATAACATAATAAATAATAATAATAATGTCCAAAGAACCACTGGAACCGAAAATAACATGAGTGTAAGAACATTATTCCTTTGCACTGAGAGCTTTTGTGTCTGCTTCTAAGGAGCAATTACAATGTTAATTAGAAAAGTTACAGGTGAATAAAAATCAAAAGGAACCTCCACACCTTTCTCACTACGCTAAGACCCTATTAGTTCAGTGTAACCAAGTAGCTTGCCTCTTAAAGGCTAGAGGGCATCACCCTAGCCAACCCTGAAGAGGCACACCTGAGTTGGATCAGGTGAGTCCACTATCAAGAGCAAGAGGAAGTGGGAAAGGCTGCTGCAGGAAAAATCCGGACCTCAGGGGAGTTTGGAGGTCAAAGTCCAACGAGTAAGAGGCTCTTGTAGGAAACCCTCACTGGGTTTGGGCCTGGAGGTCAGAGTCAAAAGGCTAAGCTCCAGGGAGGAAGACTGGCTGTGAGAACAGACTGGGACACTTGTGATGTTAGAGCTAAGTATGAATGTTTGTGTTGTGGTAACGGGCTCTATTTTGGGATCCTAAGGATTATTTTGAACAGTTTCTGTTATCAAATCAACCCCAATCAGGGGTGCGGGGGGCAATGAGGGTGGGAGCGCACAGGAAATCCTGTGTGAAGTTCTTGGGGGGGGTGTCAGAAGTGGGGGAAACAGAGGCAGGGTGTTGCAGAGTGACCTCTGGCCAGGAAGGGGTGCTCAGGATGCAGCTGACCCCATTACAACCAGGAACATTAAAAAACAAAGAACAAGTTGTTTGTGATTTATTATAACAGCCTGGTCAGACCTTTCTTATTTGTTTCTAGTTAGTTCAGTCAGCTTCTTTGCCCCACAAACCTGGATTTTTTCCATTTTATTTATTTATTTAAAGAGCAATCATTAGCAGTGATCTGACTCCTTCAACGCTGGAGGCCCACAGGGTGAGATATGGGTGGACTGGCAGTCTTACCCCTTGAATATCCTGGATTTTACCAGTTTTTATTAGGCCAGCAGGACCACTCTAAATTGTGCCCGCTGTCTAGAATATCAAGGGGCCAATAATACCTTCAGCCAATGATCCCTGAAACATGGGGGGAGGGTGATCCAGGTGTGTCCCCTTTCCCTGGTCATGCTACCACACAAGAATTCTCCCCATGAGGGAATCCCAGCTAGCCAGTTAAATTGGCTTGATGGTCTCTTTGTGCTGCTGGAAAGGAACAAGGGTGCCACAGAAGGGCTGAGAATCTGGCTGCAGGATTGGAACCTAGATTTAAAACCAGTTCTAATGTTTCAATTAGTACAGCTGATACCTGTTGGAGCGCAGGGAGGAGGAGTGTAGTATGCATGTCTGGCCTGTCCAAAAAAAGGAGGCATTAACAGGTAATTTCCGGCAATTATCCTTCCATGCCAAAAGAAACCACCTCTCTGAGAAGAGCTTTATGTCCAGCAGTGATTTAGAAACTGCAATGAACAAGTAGGAGAAACCTCAGTATGATGCAAAATGAAACTGTTACAAATGAGCCAAGATTCTAATGTGACAATATGGAGCTGTTTCAAATGAGCAAATAATAAAACAGCAGCAGCAGCAAATGACCTAGCTGACGTTGGCACATGCTGATGCCAGTATGAAATGAAAAACCTGTCAGCCTAAAATGTCAGCTACCTAATATTGCCCAGTTATCCGGTTCGTATGCAGAGAGGTAGTGGCATTCAGTGGCTATGGTATGGATGAGAGTGAGGAGACCTCTGCTCCTGACTACCACAAACTCCTTGTGTGGCCAAATCACTTATGACCATATTTCAAAAGGCAAAAATTGCACTTGCATTTTAATGGCTGAGATTCAACCGTGGGCATCAACCTAACTAGTTGAGCCTCTCACTACACATCCAGATCTGGTACTTTAGGAGCCAGAACCCAGATGTGTGACCATTATTCATTTTCCAGGTGCAAAAATACACATTTTTCAGGTGCATTACCTGCTCATAGAAAGGGAGACCAAACCTTTTAAAAACTTACCCTTTAACCTCTGAGTGCCTTAGTTTTCCTATAAGGAGAATTATTAGCTAACAAGCAGACTGTTCCTCACATTGCAAGAGGTGTAAAGGGAATTGGAGAGGGAAGAGAGCAAAAGAAGCTCCCTGGCAACTGCCCCCCCCCTTTTGGCTCCCCATGCAGGAACTGGGGTGAGGAAGAGTTAGAGCAGGACGTGGCTTACCCTTGCCCCCACCATGTAGGGCTGGCAGAACTGGCCAGCCACAGAAGGCAATGCATGCTACAACCTACTAAGGAGGCATCACCACAAGTACACCCCCCCCCCCATGCACCACAGTGTTCCAGGAGGCTTCTTCTGGAACCCTAAAATGTCCGATTGCCTTAACAGGCACAGCTTGGGCGCTACATTTATAAAGCACTTTGAGATCTACAGATGAGGGGGGAAAAACACTATGTGCAAAGCATGAGTCATTACTATCTATGCTGAGAGAGAGCAAGTCACACCAAGACATCCTTCTTCGTAGTTTTTAATCAGTTAAGGTGGTACATGTCTATAATGATAAATTCCCAAGAGTCAGTACAACTATAAAGATCATTGGACCAAATTTTCTGCTGGTGTAACTTCACTGAAATCAAAAGAATTACATCAGCAGAGAATTTGGTCCATTAAATTAAAACTGGATTAACATAGTATTATGGCAGGTTTCAGAGTAGCAGCTGTGTTAGTCTGTATTCACAAAAAGAAAAGGAGTACTTGTGGCACCTTGGAGACTAACAAATTTATTAGTGAGCTGTAGCTCACGAAAGCTTATGCTCTAAGGTGCCACAAGTCCTCCTTTTCTTTTATAGTATTATGGCACCATCTCCATCTCCAATTGTAGCATCTCTGATTGTAATCAGGGCAAAAATTTTCAAAAAAGATAGGTTTCTCTTTTTGTGAGTATTGTTTGGACTTGCAAAATTTGCACCCACATATTTGCACTTGCAGTTGAGTTGAGGGCACCAACCAGGGTACTTATACCTCTAGCTATCTGACTGCAGGTGCTGCTCAGATAGTTAAAGGCACATGTCCACCTGTAATTTATTTTGGGGAATCAGAATTGCTGGCACCAATTTTATAGGCACAAATTGCTCCTGCAAAAAATGTCTCTCTCAACATCAAATGTGTGTTCTGGGCCAACTCATTCAAAGAGTCAATGGAACTATGCAAATGTACACCAGCAGAGAATTTGGGCCCCACAGTTTTGTCTGAAGTTTGAATGCTTTGACTGTGCCTAATTTATCTTTGGTGTAAGTGGGTGTAACTTCCACTAATACCGGGAAGTTGTACTCCGTTACTCAAGGACTGAATTTGTCCCTACAAATATGAATCTTCTCCCAAACCTCAAATCCACACCAAACTCACCAATAAAATAATTGTCCTTTCTATTAGTCTTTGTCCAAAACAGGAGTAACTTATGAAACAGTGAAAACTATACTTGAAAAAAATCCTTGTAAAACATCTCCCATTATAAGAGACTACTCCAAAGCATCCCTAAATATACAGAGATTCTGATCTCAGTTCACTAATATCAATCTGAAGCAAATCTCTTTAATTCCATGGAGTTACTCCAGTTTCATGTCTGTTTAAATGGAATCAGAATCAGGCCTGATGAGTATAGTTCCCCTGTACCATTATTATTAAGTAAAATATTTTTTTTCAGTGCCCAGCATGACTGCTTATGTCAGGTTGCATTTTATATGTACACACAAAAAACAAAACTACGCAAAGCAAAAAACACCACAATACAAAACCACCCTGGTGAAAATAACACAAGCAAAAATATGTATTTAACTCTTCCGCATATACACAAAGTTGCTAGGATACAAGCCAGTGCTTTGCAAACTGGCAGCACAATTACATTTACAAAGAAACTGACAAGGATTGACCTTTGTCTTCTCTTTCCTGTCTGCCTTTTACCAGGCATGGAAAAGCCTGGTGGCTTGACAGACAGATTTGATGGGCACATTTCCAGACAGTGTACTGTCTGGATGGGTGAAGAAGTTGTACTTTGTGAATCTGCTAAGAACTAAGGAGGCTTTTAAAACTGCCTCAGCCTTCAGTGCTTAGCTCTTGTAATAATGAAAAGCAGTTTTTTTCATAGCCAGGCTTATATAACATTTGGACGCACAGGATTTCTTCTGCATTTTAAAAATGAAATATTTCTAGTGAATGCCAAATTGAAATGATACATCAACATATAATTGGATTTCTTTCTAATTAGTACACACATGAAAAATGACCCACATTTGCAAAAGCGCACGTGCAAAACAGTGGGCGTTTCTGGCAAGCCCAGAACTGTACACAGGCAATGCTCAATGCACTCTCAGAAGTCAGTCATTGTATATGCATGTACCTATTCCAACTTCAACACAGGCACTGCAAAGGACATGCAAACAACATACATGCAATTTAGTGCAGACGACTGTGGAAATGTGTGCCATTTTCTATACATTTTAATAAGTGCACTTTCAATGGCAGTGACAAAAACAATTACTTCTGGAAATTGTTTTATGTATGTGCATTTGAAACTACATGGACATTAAAAACAGTCTGTAGAATTAAAGGTTGTGCAATTAATTAAGTGCAAATTCTGTAAAACTGGACCAAGGAGAAAATTCATCAAATGTATGAAATATGACCTATCTTGTCCAAAAGACAAATATGTTTAAACAAAAAATATGAAAATTGATGACAAAATTACTGGTTGCAAAATGCACACAGAGCAAATTTGAGACAGCTGTACTTTGATTCAGCATGGTAGGTTCACCCTTACAGAATTCATGATTCATTATCTCCACTGTCTTGTACAACTTTTCCTAGTTTAATCTCTACAGTAGTCTCCTGTACCTTTGAAAGTAAAAGTTCTCCAAAAAAGTAAATCCTTTGTGCAAGAGGGCTTAAGTTGGACTTAAGTGGTACACATGCCTCATGTCTCACTTGACTTCAATGGCTTAAATTTATGCATGTGCTTAAAATTTTGCTGGATTGGGCCCTAAGTGTCCTTGCATTGTATTTTCATTCAAATGTTTACATGCATGAAGGCCATAGGGTGACCAGATGTCCTGATTTTATAGGGACAGTCCTGATTTTGGGGCTCTCTCTTATATAGGCACCTATTACCCCCGCCCCCCCCCCCCCGCCAACTCCAACCCCCGTCCCGATTTTTTTACACTTGCTATCTGGTTACCCTAGAAGGACATGTAAAATCTGTGCAATTCCTGAAGAATGCACGTTGTGTCTGTCAGAAGATACAACTTCAGCAATCCTTTTTGTGAGGTGTGTATGTGTAATGTACACCAGACATATTGTGTTACACATGCTTGATGTTATAAACAGGTATAAGGCTTCACAAATCAGAATCAAACTGTAAAGTGGATGGTAAAGAGGAGGCGGACTGGAGGGAACGCTAGGAATACAGCCTGTTATTTTCATATTAAAATGTAATGGTGCCATTAAAGTTAAAACCACAGTTAAACTTGATTAAGTAAATTAGTTAATTAACCATAACATTTAATGCATTCCTCCAAGGCATACCATGATTCCTCAAGATGCATATATTTTAGAGAGTCTCAGTTGTACATTATCCTAACTGTGCATTGTAGTATGATTACATTCATCTCTGAGTGACTTATTATGAGCTCACTTATAAAAGAAGAAATGGAAGGTTGTAGTGTTGTTTTGACTTTGAGGTAGATGAAAAATTAGCGCGAAAGGATTCAGACACTTGTTTCCTTGCTGCCGAGAAAGCTCTGATTTTTGTAAAAAAAAAATAAAAAATACAAACTTTAAACACAGCCTCTCTCTCCCTCTTCCCCCTTTCCATTTCTCTAAAATAGCCATATCTGCTACATTTGATAAACATTCAAGTTTGCTTGCTTCTTGACATGAAGGCATCATTCTATTAAGAGCATTTTGCATATGACAGCAATTATACTCTTAAATTTTATATAACACCTGTTCTCACAGGGTATCCCAAAGTGTTATATTAATATACAGATTGTGAAACAGATTTTCTAACACATTAGACGTGCACTTGGATGCCTAGATCAAGTGCACAAGTATCACAATTACACATACAAAATGTTAAATAGTGCATGCAAATGACTGTTTACTGTCATTTTTGCAAGCCATTACCCGATATCCACTTGTCACAATTGCATGTGCCAATGATGTATGTCCATGCATGCCTGCCATGTTTGAAAATCTAGCCATACTATTAATGTATGTAGATACAATTATATTAATAAAAAACAAAAAACCTATATTGAGTGACAGTTAAGGTTGCATCAAGATAAGCCGCAGTCACTCAAAGTGTCAAAAACATAAAAATCTCAAATGAAGCAAGAAGTCTTCTGCATTCTTTGCAACCTGCAGATACCAAAACTCCATGAGGCTTTGGCTTCCATCTCCAACACATACCATAAAGCAATACACCCCCCAGCTTTATCAAATTCTAACACAAAACCTTAATGGCAACTTCATAACATTTTGTATCAATATATCTGGCCATCACACATCCTAAGGTCTGGGAAGTTAATTTGCTTTAACATTGCTGTAGTCACCACAAAACCAAAACCCAATAAACATTCGGTTTTGGATTTTTAAAATTGCTTTCTTTTTTTTTTTTTTTAAATTTCCCCCTTTTCTCTACCTTTTTCCCCTCCCCGGTTTTTGTTTCCTTTTCTTTCCCATTTGCTTCCATATTTTTTAACCTTTTCCAGAGGCAACATTGAGATACCATTTTCTGTTCAAAACTGCTTAAGATAGGACATTTTCAATCAGCTCTAAAATGGGTTAAGGCAATTGAATTCTTGCTGTCCAGTTATAGCAAAGCAGATCACATTGCCTAGAAAAGCAAGGATCCTAGTTCAATCAGTGTGTACATAATAGGTGCAATAAGCAGCACTAATGTTCATTGTAAAACTAAACACATCTAACAAGAACATTCTGAATAAAGACTGTCACATAGGTCTCAACTCATGCTATCCTGTACTGGAATCAGATCTCAAAGGATAATATGGGACAGGATTTTCAGAAAGGCAGCCTTCTTTTTGTAGGCTCAGTTGCACCCATATGTTTGCACCTGCACCTGAATTACAGAACAGCTCTGCACCTCTAACTTTGTGATTACAAGTGTAAATTATATGGTTAGATGTCCAAGTGCTCTGATTTGCACCTGTAATTCATTTTGCATGTACAAAACTGCAGGTGCAATTTTTGCAGGTGTAAGCTGCACCAAAAACAGGTGAGGTTGGGTCAGCCCCTTAGAAAACTTACCCCACAGAGAAACCTTCCCTTAGGACACTGTAAACACATTGTCCTTTCCCTCTCTATCTCACTGATTTTCTTTTTGTGCAAAATTAAAAATATCCTGTTCAGTTAGGAAAGCAGGAAGTGCATTATCCTTGCCAATGAATGATGCTAACAGTCAAGAATGCTGTGACCTAGTTGCTAGAAACTAAGCAACAGTCAGGTTTGTTTCCACCGCTGAAGTTATCACTCTGTGCCAAATACGTCTTTCCACGAAAGATTCTTTTTAGCATACATCACAAAGAAGTTGCTCACTATAGCAGCTGTTGACATACTTAAGATTCACTGTTTCAATAGAAAACACACATGCAGAGATCATTTTCAAATAAAGGAGACAAGAATGTAATCTCAAGAAAAAAGATGGAGGAGGAAAAAAAAACCCCTCAAACCCTTCCACAAGCCCAAAACACATGTAAATACATAAGTTTGGTTTTCTGAAGCCAGAGAGAATTTAAAAAGGAATGATCAAAATTTCCAAACACAACTTCAGAAGAGGACTATGCAAATCTTGCCTGCGCATCTTTTTGCATGCAGAAAGGCCATTTATTCATGCAACTTAGAAAATGAATTTTGTACTTACCAATGTAATTCGTTTGGGTAACTGCCCGAGTATGTAAATATTAATTTTTTTTATTGGGGGAAACCAATAGGAATGGAAAATTTTCAGGCATAATTTGGGAGGTTGGTTTGAAAACTTGCCCCATGTTATCAAAACAGTAGCAGAGTTAAATGATTGTGACAACATGGCCTAGAATGTCACTGATGCAAATTGACTCCAATGACTTTATTCACAAGGCGGTAGACTAAGGTCCTATCTACACTACAAAGTTAAGTTGATTTTATGTATGTTGACATCGAGCTTCCGATTTAAGCAAGTCGGTCTTGCGTGTTCCCACTATGTTCATTGTGTTGGCGGAGTGCATCCCCACTAGCAGGGCTTGCATCAACGCATGGAGTGCTGCACTATGGGTAGCTGTCCCACAGTGCATGTAGCTGAGTGGAATTTTGGGTTGGGCTTGCAATGCCTTATGGTACCAAAACAATTGTGCGGGTGGTTAAGGGAACATGGCGTTAGCCTCCCATGATGCACTTACCTCCCTCCCTCCAATCAACGAAAAACAAATTAAGTCTTTTTTGTAAGCCTGGGTTACCCACTCAGATGCCATAGCATGGTAAGCATAGACCCCACTCAGCTGTACACTGTTGTTGTTAGTATTACAAACACTTCACACATTATCCTGCAGTATTTACTCAGCCGATACAGGAGCCGCTGCACAGAACTATGTGATGCCCCGCAAGCAGCCCTGCTGGAAGCCATGGAGCAGAACAATTTGCAGTTTATGGTGACAGTCACGCATCACCTTGACATGGGTGAGTGCCATTTCTGGGCCTGGGAAACAAGAACTTACTGGTGGGACCACCTTATTATGCAGCTATGGGATGATGAGCAGTGACTGCAGAACTTTCGAATACATAAGGCAACTTTCCAGGAACTGTGTGAAAAGCTTTCCCCAGCCTGGAAGTGCAGCAATACTAAAATGAGAGCCGCTCTGACAGTGGAGAAGCGAGTGGAAGCTCACAACGCCAGACTGCTACCGGTCAGTGGGGAATCAATTCGGAGTGAGTAAATCAACTATGGGATCTTCTGTCATCCAAGTTTGAAGGGCAATCAGACTTCTGCTAAGAAGGAAGTGACTCTGGGCAACATGCCCAGTGGATGATTTTGCCAGGATGGGGTTCCCTAACTGTGGTGGGACTACAGAGGGAATGCATATCCCTATCTTAGCACGAGACCACCTTGCCAAAGAGTACATAAACTGAAAGGGGTACTTCTCAAGGGTGTTGCAAGCGCTGGTGGATCACAGGGACCATTTCACCGGCATCAGCGTGGGATGGTTGGGAAAGGTGCATGACACGAGCATCTTTAGGAACTCCGGTTTGTTCAGAAAGCTGCAAACAGGGACTTTCTTTTCAGACTGCAAAATAATCCCTGGTGATGTTGAAATGCGAATCATGATCCTGGGAGACCTAGCCTACCCCTTGGTCCCATGGCTCATGAAGCCGTACACAGGCAGCCTGGACAGCAGTAAGGACCAGTTCAACTATAAGCTAAGCAAGTGCAGAATGGTGGTGGAATGTGCCTTTGGATGTTTAAAAGGCCGCTGGTGTTGTTTGCTTACTAGGTTAGACCTCAGTGAAATCAATATCCCCATTGTTATTGCTGCCTGCTATATGCTTCATACTATCTGTGAAACAAAGAGAGAAAAGTTTCTGGTGGGGTGGGGGGTTGAGGCAAATTGGCTGCACAAAACTGGCTGCCAGGCAGACACCAGGGCAATAAGAAGAGCACATCGAGGGGCTGTGTGTCTTCATGAGTCTTTGAAGACCAGTTTTAGCAATGATCCACAGTAATGTGACAGTTATCTGTATTGTTCCTTACCAAGCTGTCCCTTTCATTGCATTTTCTCTCCTGTAAACTCCACACCCCACTAGCCACAGTGGGCTGAATGAATAAAGAGCCTTTTCTCCTCAATCCATAACGTTTTCTTATGCACACAAACAGCAATGAAAAGTAAGATTAGCTGGGGCAGAAGGACTAACAACCCGGGGCGGGGGGGCGGGGGTGAAGAAGAGAAGAGCAACGAGGACAGCTTGCTTACAACTACACTGCAGTAAAAATCAAAGGTGTGGGAATGGGCGCCTTCTGGTCCTTGTACCCTCCACTGGTGCTGAGTACAAGGGATACCAAACTCCCCACCGCCTCATAGGACGTTTTGGGGAGGAGGATGTGGAACTTGGCGGCAGGTTCAGCATAGGCACTTTCCGAAATGTCCCCAACATGAACTCAAGTCTCTTCCAGAAGAATTTTTTTCATCTTCTCAAACAGAACTTTTTCAGATTCACTAGCCATTTCACCTCAATATGAGAACAAAAAGTCAGAAAATTTCTATCAAAATGGTTTCTAACGGAAACAGAAAAACTGAAAATTTCTGTGAACAATTTTTCCTGCTGTCTGATTAGCACTCACTCTCTCAAAATCCTTCACTACTGTTTTTTTGGTAGAAGCTTCTGTGTAGAGGCCGTGATGTGGCATTTCTGTGTAGTTATTTTAAAATGTGCTATCTTGAACATGGGCCTAACCTGAAATGTTGTTTGTCCCACACACCAGGGACATGCAGCAGCACACCAGCTGTCAGCCTGCCTTTGCTCTTAGCTTGGTATATTTCAAACATCCCGCTGTCAATTTCTAATGTACTCTGCTTAGCATTGACATCCCATTGAGATGTCTCCCCCAATCTATTTAAATCTTTTTTCTTCTTTGTGGAACCATTAGAACACATTCATGACTAGTTCTTGTTAAAAGAATGTCCTATGTCCATTTCTCTGCTTCCAACAAACTGAATGTTTGTCTCTTCTTCTGTTGTACTGTTCGTAGTTACAAACTGTTGTAAAAAGTCATAAAACCAGTGTCTCTGAACCCATTATTTTAAGTGTCTAACAGAGTTATGCACTTAAGTTCCCATGCTTGTCTTTTGAAGGTATTGTGCAGGTTTCCTTTGAGCACGAGGACTGATTGATCACTCCATATCTGACCTCTTTGTAAAAAGTGTTCACCCACAGGTGATCGCGTGTTTTTTCTTTTATCATTTTTCTGTGTGAATTCACCGGAGATTGTAGTGATTGTCTGGTTTCACCTATATAGTTATTGCGGCATTTATGCACTGGATGAGGTACCCCACATAGTGGGACACTGACGTTTTCCATAATGGTGCTGCGCTCTGCTCTTACTTATTTCAGAGCCTCATATAGCTTATGTATTGGAAAGTCTTTTTCCCTATGTGGATCACCTCTGCGTGAAGTGCAAACATGGGGAATTTCAATTAGTATCTTTGAAAACGTTCAAGGTTCCCAGAGCAGTCTGGTCACTAACTACTATGAATTCTATTAGGTTTCTGACTAGGGCATATACCGTAGACAACTCCATTTCTCCTCCATCCTTTCTTCTGGAAAAGGCTGTTCCCACACCCGAGGTTCTGCATTTCTTCTGTTTGTCTCTTAAGTGTGATTAATCCAATAATTTTACACTTAATGTTTTTTCACTATTTAATTAAACCGATCTTCGACAGAGTGAGTCAGGAGATGGATTCTATAGAGAAGTAGTCCTCATCACAATTAGAAGACATGCATTTCTCCTCACCGCTCTGTTTTCTTCTCTCCTGGTCATGTTTCTGGGATATGGGAGGGCTGAATCACACAGTATTTCCCTCCCACTGCCGATGAGACAATACACCATGAGTTCTCAATCAGTCATTTTTTGACTGATTGAGATCAAATTGGGGTCGGTCCTGGGGCCGGTTTTGTTCAATATCTTCATAAATGATCTGGAGGATGGTGTGGATTGCACTCTCAGCAAATTTGCGGATGATACTAAACTGGGAGGAGTGGTAGATACGCTGGAGGGGAGGGATAGGATACAGAAGGACCTAGACAAATTGGAGGATTGGGCCAAAAGAAATCTGATGAGGTTCAATAAGGATAAGTGCAGGGTCCTGCACTTAGGACGGAAGAATCCAATGCACCGCTACAGACTAGGGACCGAATGGCTAGGCAGCAGTTCTGCGGAAAAGGACCTAGGGGTGACAGTGGACGAGAAGCTGGATATGAGTCAGCAGTGTGCCCTTGTTGCCAAGAAGGCCAATGGCATTTTGGGATGTATAAGTAGGGGCATAGCGAGCAGATCGAGGGACGTGATCGTTCCCCTCTATTCGACACTGGTGAGGCCTCATCTGGAGTACTGTGTCCAGTTTTGGGCCCCACACTACAAGAAGGATGTGGATAAATTGGAGAGAGTCCAGCGAAGGGCAACAAAAATGATTAGGGGTCTAGAACACATGACTTATGAGGAGAGGCTGAGGGAGCTGGGATTGTTTAGTCTGCAGAAGAGAAGAATGAGGGGGGATTTGATAGCTGCTTTCAACTACCTGAAAGGGGGTTCCAAAGAGGATGGCTCTAGACTGTTCTCAATGGTAGTAGATGACAGAACGAGGAGTAATGGTCTCAAGTTGCAATGGGGGAGGTTTAGATTGGATATTAGGAAAAACTTTTTCACTAAGAGGGTGGTGAAACACTGGAATGCGTTACCTAGGGAGGTGGTAGAATCTCCTTCCTTAGAGGTTTTTAAGGTCAGGCTTGACAAAGCCCTGGCTGGGATGATTTAACTGGGAATTGGTCCTGCTTCGAGCAGGGGGTTGGACTAGATGACCTTCTGGGGTCCCTTCCAACCCTGATATTCTATGATTCTATGTAGTTCATAAGTAAGCAACGCTGAACCCAACATTTTGCAGGTAATTGTCAGGTTAGGCCAGTTGTTGTTACCGATGACGCATATTTCAACTTCGGTTCACCTCTTTGATTGCTTTAGAGATGGGATTCCAGTCTGCCATCAACCAATAAGTCAATAGTGCTTCATTTTAAATTACTGAATGAGAGAGAAACACGTACAGGATATTTTCATTATTATTTATATACTGATAATGTGCAACATTTCACAGAAACACATACACCGGTCCCTGTCCCAGTAAGCTCACACTGGATGGTTGCAGTATAAGCAATCTAAGGATGAGGAACAAGGGTGAAAGCAGAGAGAGTCATGGTCAGTGAGCAAGGAAAGGCTTACATAAGGAAGTCTGAAAGAGAAGTTTGAGTGGTTTCCCTTTAAATCAAGCTCTGACCAGTCATAGTCGTAGTGTATCATTGACAAGCAGGGTGACCAGACAGCAAGTGTGAAAAATCAGGACAGGGGGTGGGGGGGGGTAATAGGAGCCTATATAAGAAAAAGACCCCAAAATTGGGACTGTCCCTATAAAATCAGGACATCTGGTCATGCTATTGACAAGTCCAAAGCACATAAAGGGCATAAAAGTCACGTGGCCTGTTTTCAATCCTCGCCCTTTCTGCCACTGTCAACACGGCTGACCATCCCCTTCCCCTGGGGCACTCTTAGTGTTCTGGATTTCAAAGACTTGGTACTCTCTTGGTTCTCATTCTACTGCTACAACTCCTCTCTCCTTTGGTTTCTCCTCCTGCTGCTCCTTTTTCCTTCCTAATGTCATCCCTCAGGGTTTTACCATTGGTCCTCTCCCCTTCTCCATCTACACCTCCTCCCTGGACAACCACATTCAGTCTGTTACACAGCTTCAGCTACCATCTCTAATGCTCTCAGATTTCTCTCTCTGCCCGTTAGCTTTCACCCTTCATTCAGACTCACATCACTTCCAGGATGTTTTCCCACCAACTGACTATAATTCAAACTTCTAATTACCTTCAAAATCCACCTTCTCTGTCACTGTTGGTAATGCCACCATGCTTATTCCTCTTCAGGCTCACAACCTTGGTGTAGTTCTCAACTCCTATCTCGCTTTCTTTCTCTGCCCTCCCTGCCACCATCAGCACTGCTGCCCTTCTCTTTGATTGTTATAGTATTGGGGTGTGGGGGAAAGAAGGGGACAGGTATTTGGTTCAGCTTAAGGGCTGAAAGGGGCCTCAGCCAGAAGAACAGGGTTTGCTTAATTTAACCTTTCTAAGTCTACTAGCAGGAGGAATCCCATGGAATTTCTGCCCACGCACTATGAGATCCAATAACATCCCCCATTGCCTGGGTGGGGCAGAGTCTGTGACTTCATCCCTAGGCACAGCAGAGGCTTAGCAAGTCACAACCCTTTTGGTGAGCATTTCTCCCTCAGGTTTCCATTAAGCCTCTGCAGCTGTGGAGCCAGGCTGGTCAGTACAGCTCCAGTAGGCTTCATGCCACACACACAGCAGGGTCCAGTCCCGGATTTGGCCTTGGATATTAAATCATGTCTATATGAAAAAGTGCTCTTATTCTAATAATGTACTATTATGATTCCCTGCATACAAAGTCAACACTGTCAAGATCCAAGTTCAATCTTTAATGAACTCTATCTAAGTGAAAGGTTTTTTTAAATTTTTGAATAAATATTTAATACTTTATAGAATTATTGGTTTTCCAGTTAAATATCTACAGTAACTCAAAGCACAAGTTGAGTGTGGCTCAGTGAAATGCAAATTTGGTAAATTCCAATTCATCAAACAGAAATTTTACTATAAAAAGGTTTCACAGAAATAATAGCTGTCAGCTAACAATTAATGCACCCAACACCCCTAAGTACTGCACTGAACTTTAATGAAAGGTTACTTAGTCAGTTAAATTGCTTCATACCTTGCAAGGTTAAAGTGAAGTAAAAATTAACATCAGTATTCCAGGAAGAGAGCATGCAAACAAAATCCACCCTAATGACAGAGGAATGTAATGTTTTCATTGAATATTGTGAACCATATTTCCATTAAAAAAAATTGCCAAGGAATTTAAAATGTCACTCCAGAATAATTTAATCTACTGAACAATAGAATTGTAATATGCCAGAAATCGCAACTGTATATAGGAGATATTAAGTATATATACACATATATTTATGAACACATATATGCACTGGGTACACACCAATCATGGATGCTAAGCTCTTTTGAAAATCTGGTTTATAATGATATTTACATCATCACTGATCACAATGCAGTGTGTCATTGTGAGTGCTTATATGTGTATATACGTCCTTGCTAGATGTTTGGTAGCGAGGTCCATATACCATATGCTCAGGGTCAAGGACTATTGGTGCTCCAAGCACTAAGATCTATCCCGTAGTGAATTCCCATAAACATTCCCACACTCAAACAGAGAATTGCTTTACTACGACTGCCTGAAATGCAAAAGATGCAATTACCCTCGGTGGTTGTCAAACTTTTGTATTGGTGACCCCTTTCATGCAGCAAGCCTCTGAGTGCAACCCCCCCCTTACAATTGAAAAAAAAACACTTTTTAAAACATTTAGCACTATTATAAATGCAAAATGGGGTTTGGGATGGAGGCTGACAGCTCGTGACCCCCTGAAGGGTCACGACCCCCCAGTTTGAGAATCCCTGCCCTAGGAACAATACAGAAGATCAAACCAACGGATCCTCACTCAGTCCCAAAAGGCAGTCCATGAAGAGGTCCCAATTTCCAGAAAACCCTAGCATCATGCATCTCACCAGTACACCCCATGCTGGTACCTATGAACCTGCCTTTTAGTCAACCAGGGCTTGCAGAATGATGGAGTCTGTGGTTTATGTACTCATATGCTCCTAGTGGAGGTCAAACTATAGGCACATGAGTACCACTGATAGATCCAAAGCAGTTCAGAAAGCCCTTTCTCTCAAAGCCAGCAGTTATTTCAGGAACATTGCTTATGCCTACCACCTTCAGATAAATCACAGTGCTGATTTCCTCACAAAACTCCACCCCCACAGTTCACTTCCAGGCATCAAACTGGTTAGCCAGGAACCTTTAGTAAGCTATCAGATGACTACAGCGACCAGATTCCAGACCAGCATGCCCTCCCTCAGGCTTGTGTCCTGATGCTGGAGGATCCAAGCAAGCTGTTCACACAGCTCCAGGAACATCTACCTCTTCATGTGAAAATTCTGCAGCCACTGCTGGTCATCCCAAGTCTGCATGACAGTGTGATTCCACTGGTCTGTGATCATGGCCCTGTTCCAGAAGCACCAATCTATATATGGGGAATCTGCAGTTATCTCAACAGGCATGAGAAGCATCAGGTGGGTCACGGCTGTCCATATCTGTACCTCCATTTAGGAGGTGTCTTCAATAGGAAAAATTCTGCCACCAAAATATCCCCCCAGCATCTCAAAGATGTCTGCCTGAAACATTAAACAGGAGTGAAAGCGTGAGCAGGAGAAATTCATCTGCCAGTGCAGGATACGTGTTCAGTTGTAGGGAGCGTGCAGACTCAAAAATAGCTTGGCTGGATTTGTTCGGGGGCTAAAATCACTTCTGGTCAAGTGCCATGGGATGGACAGACAAGCTCTCCCACAGTACATCATGAACCAAGTTCTAGAGTGGCTAAAGCTAACAAGGGCACTAAGAACCCTGAGATAACATACAGAGCCATCATCATCTGACTCAGGTCTGGTAGCGCAGTATGGACGTGACGGCATGGGTACGAGGCTTGCATAGCAATGCAGTGTGGGGATGCTCAAGCGTGAGTTGGGAAAGAATGGACCTGCAGGCATGAGTCCCACAGACCCAAAATTTACTATGCAATGTAAAAATACCCCCAGAGTCTCCACAGGCATCTCCACAGCCAACTCCTAAGCTGCTGTCTCCAGCTGTCTGCTTCCACTGCCAAGTGCTGGCTCTCTCTTGGGCCCCTTTTCAGCCCTTCTTTTTCCTGTACTTTAGTGATTATGGAGCCCTTTATTGGATGGATGTTGAAGTGGGTGATAGTCCCCTCCACTAGCCAGATCTTTTGCCCCCCACAATTCACCCAGGTCTGATTACAATACTAGATTGCGCATATGTACACACACACACACACACGAGATGGGACTGAGCAGAAAATAAAAAGATGAGCATAAAGGTCAGATTACAAGCCACCTCCAAAATTTGGATGGTTTTTGAATAGGAAATTTTGGTTCAGGCCTATTATGCCTACAGTGTTATTGTTATGAACTAGCTACAACCTTGTTATGGGTCGAGTTAAAAATCTCACTGAGATTAATGGGTGTGAACTTACCCTTCTGTTCTCATAACTGTAAGGACAAATTAATCACAAGCCCCAGCCTAAGACAACAGAGTTAGGTGAATCCACCCAGCAGTTTTGAATGTTGAGAGCAGAGCGCGAGCGCGCGCGCGCACACATAGGCAGAACACAGAGGACTAGAGAACAGACAAGAACAGGAAAAGACGCAGAAGCAAAAATTAAGAAAGTCAAGCAGTAGCTGGCGAGCCAGTGAGATTCTGGAAAAAGCCAAAGAGAGCTTCTTGGTCTGTTGGCTAAAGAGCGTGGTGTTCTAAGCTAATATCCTCTAGTTCTCGGTTCCTCCTGTGTTCAGAGGAGCAGGACTTCGTACCTTCCTTGTAAATAAACAAGATTGCATTAAAAAAAGAAAGACCACCAATTTCTACTTCCATCTGGAGCATCCCCAGGACCCCAAACTTTTGACTAGCCACTCAGATCAAAAAGGGGCAATATTATTTTGCCGAGCGTTGGGTGAAACCTGGTTGAATCTGGTGGGTGTAACAGCCACTCTTCATTCAGAATAAATGTAAGAAGTGGTCATACTCGTTTATGGGCTAAGACAGCTAAAACAATTGGAGCCACTGCCCGAATCACAGGCCACATGCAATACTGGTCAGAAATCTGAGCTACGTGGACAGAGGGTTGCTGTGAACTGAATGGAAGTGCAAGAGGCTGTGTATTGTTGGATGGAGGCGTGAGTGAGTGAGTAAAGCGGCCAAGGAACATGACAAAAGCTTGCAGTCGAGGCAGCAAAGTAGCCCCAGAGGCTGCCAGGGAAGCACCTGTAGTGTGACTTTGGGAAAAAGGTAGGTGAGAGAGCTTTTTGGGTAGAGTGTTGGCTGGAAAGAGGCTGGGAACTGTGTACAAAGAAACTGCGTCTTGCTGTTTGAGTCCTGCTGTGTTCAGGGAAAGAGTACTTTATGTAAATTCTTCTAAATATACAGGATTGCATCAAAGAAATACCCGACTATCATCTGCTTCTAACAGAAACAACCTGGAAGACCATGAATATTGGCTAACTGCTCAGGTCAAAAAGGGCAACAACATTATTTTTCCTATTGCACACATATTCAAATCTTTCTTCTCAGTAACTTTGAACTAACAAGCTCAATATCTCCCTTTCTTTCTATGCATAAATTAACCTTGGCCAGTAGAACATTAATTTATGGTCTTAGACTGTTATACTATAGTGGAGAAGACTATGTCAACAAAACTTCTCAAAAACTATGTCAGAAAATGTGAAAATTCGGAAACATTTTTGTGGAATCCCCACCCCCATTCCTTTCCCCCCCATTTTTACCCATTGTCAAAAACATCAGCACAATTGGCACCATTTACAGACTCTTTTAAAAACAGAAAGTCAAAGATTGTCCAGGTCAGAGAGACGGACCTCCCATCTCATTCTTGGAGTTCACCCTCAGGTTCACGGTTGAGGCACAGTGAAGAAGGAGCTGTGTGCTAGCAGTACGACTATCCATGCTGTATACATTCTCTGCGTAAATACAGGGTTTCGTTCTCTGATGCTGTCCATTTGAGATCTTTCACACACACACACACACACTAAATTCACTTAAAAAAATAAACTACATCACTAGTTACTCTCATAGTGCTGTTTAGATGAAAATTACTATTTAGAACTGGAAAAGAATGTATCAGTGGAAGGTTCTCTTTTAATACAGCTGGGTAACCCCACCCCCTCCAATATTTTCTTGAACCTCTCTAGACCACATCCATGAAAAATGATTTACAAAATACAAATAGATTTTGGCATGAAGTAAGCTTAAATTGACTGCTTTCTATCATGAATTAATATTAACCAGAGCTTGTCAGTTACTAAATATTTATTTTAGGAACACATACAGCCTCTGCTTTCATGTAGGTTAAGCTGTAATCTTTGGCTTGTCAGTTCCAGGATATAGCAGTGGATAAATCATGCACTCTTGAACTGATAGATGTCAGAGTCGTTGTATACAAATGGAGGGATATGTCAATGAACACCCCAGTTTAGGTTACATTTACTATAAACATTGACATTCCTTTGCAATGAGACCATTTGCTGGCTAAGCAGTCACAGCTTCCCAGGGTTTGATGCTTTTGTGCTCAATCAGGTTCTAATGATTTCAGATGTTTGCAATTAACGAACCATTAGATTAATTGGTTGAGTATGGTAAAACAGGTTTTGGAATTGGGTCAGAACCACAGACAAGCTATTACCTGAAGTGACAGCAATCACCAGAGGCAAAACAGTGAGAAGTTGAATTAATGATTTTACTCTCTCTCTCTCTCGGCAAACATTTAGCAGTTGATCAGTGTTTAAGTTGAGTGATTGTGGAAAGTGATATGGGAAGGGGGGGTATATGAAAAAAAATTAACATTGTTCCTCATTTCTGTCGATGGAGGATCTCAACCTTTACAGTCTAGGATCTCTGTTGAATATAAAGAAGCTACAATATTTCTCTTGGTTCACCTGAATCTCACGCACAGCTCTCTTCCAAAGCCAACATGTTTTATTAATTATGTACCACACAGGACACCTTAGTAAAATGATTAACTGTACTTCGGAACCACTGAAATAAATAAGCCTAGCATCAATATATGGTCATGTAAGCTTGATAAAAGATAGCTACCCTGGGGTTTCTAAGACATATACATAAGGACATTTACTCCCAGAAGATCGGTAAGGTGCTTAAATTCTGACAGTGTGACGAGTTATCACAATGAGGGGGATAGCAGTTTAGCTGAATCTGTAATTTGAAGAGTAAAATTTACCCAGAACATACAATATCTTTTGTCTGTTTTTTTCCTCATGGCAGGGATACTCTAATCAGGTTCTCTGTCACTCTGTGATGAGAAGGAACAACTTTGCTGTGTAGTCTCAGAAATGTGCTGTATTTATGATGTCTGCCACTGCTTTTCATAGCACACAAGTGTTTATGATGTAAGAACTCATTTCCTTTAAAGGAAAAATACAGTGCAACAGGTATATCCGTTGGATCACATGAGCCTTGGTTTAAAGCAGGGGTAGTCAATTATTTTTTGTCAATGTCCAAATTTCTTGGTCAAGGTATAGACAAGGTTCAGACTCCAGAGAAAACAACAATAACGATACTAATAATAAGTAAATACGATTTTGGGGTTCATTCAAAAGCATCTGGTGGTCTAGATTTGGCCCTTGGTCTGCCTATCAACTATCCCTGGTTTAAAGGAAGCATATGAAAGTACATATTAACAGCACTGCGGGAAAAGGAGGAAGACAGGAGGAAGTCCACTGAAGTCAATGAGAGTCTTTATATCAACTTTGATGGGCTTCGGACCAGGTCATACAGAGAAGCAAGAAATAAAACAATATAAATGTCCATATTATGTTTGCTAGATATCTGAACCTGCATGGTGGCTTTTCCTTTCTGTTCATACGCTATCAGAATATCATATATTTAGGGTCCCAGTCAGTGCCAATGGAAATCAGTATGAATCTTTTCATTGACTTCAATGGACACTGGAACAGTAACCTAGACCAAATGCTTACTCTTTGGTGTAACTTTACCTACATGCATAGTCCCATTTGACCTCAGTGAAACTACTCTTATATACATGAGTTTGAAGGATCAGGCCTACAGAGCTGTTTAAAATCTTTGTTTATATTTTATTGTTTAACATTCTTTTTCCATTTCCATTTCAGGGGAATTACAAAGCATCCACAGAGTTAAAGAACTGAATCCTTCAGACAAAGAACAAAGAATACAAATGTGAATCATTTAAAAAAAAAATCACACTGTAAATAAACCCCTGTAATTATGCATCACAAAAAAGTCAACTCCAAATGGTTCAGTAATCTCATTACCAAGCTCACTAATAATCATTGCAATATTCTCCATCTCCCCTAAGATAATGAGCAGCACACTGGATGTTACAAAAATAAATAAATAAACATACAAGCAACAATTTCTCATCTAAATATTTAACTAAATGAATAGGTTTGAGATTGAACTCCAGTGTAGCAAATTTTTAATTTACGTGTCCTTAGTTTTAAGGGGGAAAACTCAGTTAACTGAAGACGGAGTTCAAACTAGACAACAATTTCAAGGCAACCCTCAAAAAAGGGTATTTCTAAAGTGTTTTAATACTACAAAAATTAGCCTAAGTTAAAGGCACTAATTAGTAAACAACTTTGTCATTTTCAAAACAGCATCATTCCCATTAACATTTCCATAGTTCCCCAATTACATTATAAATCAAAAGTAATACAAAAAGACAATGTAATAATGAGAATGCATAGACTGCATCAAAAATGCAGATACCAGCTTCTTTTTTACTCTTGGCTCCCTCTGTTAATTTGTCCTGTTTTATTTTCTTGAGTAGAGTAACAGCAGAAGCTCCATTGTAATAAATAAAAGTTCTATGTCAGTGAAAAGAGGTAAAAGAGTGCTCCTTTGAGCAGGGTTACTCAGTCCTGCAAAAAGTCTTTTTAAAGGCAAATGAAATTTCTCTTGGTATATGTGGCATGGCTGAAGAATTGGATCTAGGGCACTGATTCTGCAAACCATTTCCTCATGTGAGTTATCCTGCTGATTTCTGTGCAGATTACATTGCTCTTGCAAGTAAGAAGCACTGTATTCTGCTCTTGGTGTCTGGTCCTGATCTTTAAGTGCAAGAGAATGCTGATGACCCACAAGGAACAAAGGCATTCCTACCCCACTGAACTCAATGCGAGTTTTGTCATTGACTAGAATAGGAACAAAAGCAGGCCCTATGCCTGTTCAGATTGAATTGGATTAATTTAATCATTGCTCTTACTGTAGGACATACAGATGCAATGAAGGAGGGCATATCTAATAATCTTGTATTAATATGACCCATCAATAAAGCATCCAGTTGCCACGGTGTCTGGTCACAACTGTGATATGTGGGTAATGGAATGCCTATAATTATTTCATTTATCTAAGTACTTATATGCTCCCCATTACCACACAGTTTCTGAGCTTTTCATAGACATTCATTAATTTATGTTCAAAATGCCCCCAGTTAGATATGGAAGTAGCATCCTCCCCATTTTACAGGGCATGAGCTGAGGCATAGAAAGATTAAATTGCTTGCCCAAGGTCACACAATTAGTCTATGGCAGAGCCAGGAAATGAACTCCTAGCTCCTACTCCACAAGATCACCCTTCTTTATTGAGCTCATTTCACTTTTAAGATATTTAAAAGGCTTGTCCACTGCTCTTCCCATGGATTAATATCCTAGGACTCCCAGCCCATAGAGCCCCAAACTGCATAAAGTTCATCCAGAAGTAGACTGCAGTTGTGCAAGGCACCCCAAATCTCTTTCTTCATTGGACGGAGGAAACAGAGGTCTGCACAACCCCCAAAGTGGGGTTACTGGCCATGGGGACTGTGGGATTCACTGATTCAGGGCATCCTTGGGCAGCTTCCACAGGCAGCATTTCAGTGACGCCCCAGTAGAACTGGCAGAACCCCCAGGAAGTTGGATGCAAATTCTGCCTGTCTTTCCCCATGGTACAAAGACCTCTCCTTACTTGCATTTTCATCCCCCATTCCCTAATCCGTCTGAGCCAGTGGCAGTAGATCAAGCCTTATATCATTTAAAAAGAACAGATCCTAGTAGTTTTCCATTCACATGGGCTTCCTGGGAGTTCAAGTGTTTTTCTAGCTCGTTTACTCTAGTCCATAAGGCCTCCTTGTTGTGTTTTGGGGAAGTCAGGATTAGAGCTGTGAGAATAACTGATTTTCTGGTCTGGTCAAACTTGGTTTTGTTTTCTAGATTTTTTAAATAAAAATAAAGTGAAATTTTGGAAAAAAGCCATTTCAAATTAAAAAATAAAAATGTTTCATTTCAAAAAAGTCAAAATGAAACACTGATTTTTTTCTGAATTTGTTTTTGTTGTTTTCAACCAAAACAATTTGACACGTTCAACACAAATCTGTGAAGTGTTTGGGTCAACCTGAATCTGTAATTTTTGGTGAAAAAAGTTTTGTACGAAAAATGTCACCCAGCACTAGTCAGGATGTTCTTTACCATCACTTTCATTCCCATCCTTACAATCTACTGTAGAAAATGTATCATAGCGAGCAATCCGGCACTAAATAGGGATGCACTAGAATACCTGATCAGTTTATCCCGTCTAATTTCTTGACTCAGGAATTTTATACAGCACGAGCTGAAGACAATGGGAGTTGTGAATGCTCAGCACCTCCCAGGAACAGTTGCCTGCTTGGCTGCCACCCTCCACCCCAGAACCAGTTACATTTCAAAGGGTTGGATGTACATAAATTTATTAAGTGCTTTGGAATGAAATGGCCATACATGTATAAAATATGATTGGCATAGTTTACATCAGTAACTAATGCAAACGCTACCACTGTACCAACAAAAGGGGAAAGAGACTGGCTTTTAGAAACGGAGAAGCAGAGTTATAGGGTGATAAGCAGAGGACTTAAAGAATGGGAATACAAATATTTATTTATAATGTTAAAAGAAAACAGACTCCACTGAAAATAGCTTTGCAAGTAGGGTGGGGGGTACAAGGATGAGCAAGGATGCGGTGTTAAAATAAATGTAATTAAACTTCAATGTTTATCTCAGTACACATTTTTGTTAAGCACCAGTAGCTGTTAATATAGAGGTGATTGGCACAGGGTGGAAAAAGAGGTGAAATATATATTATTCCATTAACACTTTCTTTAGTCAAATGATGATCGCAACAATACTTTCAAGGTTACTGTTAAAACAACAGAGAGTTGTCCACTGGAATTTATCCCCACTGGTGTTTTGTACTGTATATATTCATATCCCATGAACTGCCCATAAATCCTCCTCATAAATGCTGTTATCTCTACAACTAGCAGTTTCTCATTTTTATGATAGTATAACTTTAAGGTATGGTGTACATACAGTTCTACTTCATTCCATATAGTTCCCCCTTCTCCCTTTTAGCCTCCAATATGGTGAGATGCTGGGGCCTCCATTCCGATTGATTCACTCCTTCCCATGGCACACCGACCTCCACACAGGACAGAGCCCTTCAATTATTTCTGACCTCATACAGAGGAATAAACTACTACTTCCAACCTGATCCACCCACCCCAGTTCACAACTGCCTGGAGCTCCATTTTTATCCTCTTTCCAAGCAACATCCAGTTTTCTCTCTTGATCAGACTAGGCAGCCTCGTCCCCAGCCAAAAGATGTATCATCTTTCTAGGAAGGCTCTATACCTATCCTGACTATTTTACAATGCAATAGGACAGTAAAATGGTCTCTGAACAAATATGTAAAGGCTATGGGGAAACTTCCTTAAAAGTTATTTGCACTGGGGACAACTTCAAGAGCAAACTGAGACAAACAGAAGCTACGGTGTCACCAGAAAGAACTGGGCACACTGTACGTAGACTAATATATGCATCATAACAGTCTTACAAGTAAAGAAGATTTAACAATGTATCAATCTGTCGATGCATCCATGCACACACGAAATTATTAGTAACACTGGGACACTGAATTTGCTTTTATTCACATCCATCTGTCCTCAACTTTGGGGCTGCTAACTCCAGACTTCTGAATCTAAGCTCAAATGTTGTTTTCTTCCATTTTCTTTCTTTTTATGACCTTTTTCTGTTGCTACCTTGATTTATGGTCATTTGTATGATTGCACTGCTTTGCTTTATGGCAGTTTATGTCATTTTGGTCTTGTCATAAATGACTACCATAAAGTAAGGTAAAATATCATAAAACATTAGTGAGTCACTGATATTCAAGGTTTTCGAGTACAAGCACTGACAGGTAGCAACCACAGAAGAACTGTGCCATTTGAAGGATGGATCATTATGAATATATGTGTGTAGAGAGATCTGGATGAACAAATGCCAGTATGCGTTAGGATATCAATAGACAATTTAAAAAGGCAATGTCAAGTTATTTTTCATAAGTTCTAACAATTTTTTTCCCCTCAGTGTAGTTTAAAATAAAAACCATTGGAAAATTGAAGCAGAAATCTGTTCCTTTGCAAATTCCCCCCTCCCTGTATTTCACATACTTGTTGGTTCATATTTATAAAGGTATTTAGGACTGTTGTGTTTTAGACACAATGGATTGTTAACAGTAATGCTATTCATAAGCACTGGGTATGGATACTGGATTGCTCCAACCTTCTTCGTTATTGTAATATTGCTTATAGGTACTGGACTCTGCACACTGGCCTCACTTTCCTGTTGCTCAGGAACACTACAATGTTATGCAATGGTTTGTTATTGAAGGGTTGCTCAAGAAAGTTGGGGTGATGGGATTGATTTATTTTAGCTAAACAAACATTCCTAACCAACAATCTAAGCATGTATACTATGCTTATCACCTGTTATTTAGGAGCCTTCCATGACAGTTAAGGCTTTGTTTTACATTTAAAAAATAAATCAATATTGTATATTCTTTGCAAACCAATGTAAAAAAAACAACCAACCAACCTCTTTTGGCAGTTGCTTTTAAACCTTTTCTGTATCAATTTTACATTCAATAACTTATGTCTAGTATAAATTCCTACTATCAGAGGCTTACATTGTGGTGAAATTTTCATTCTAGACTAGAAATTGGCACTCACAGAGGTTTTATATGGCAACACATTTTGCCCTAGAAAATATGAAGACAGTCAGTTTGGGAATTTATTTCTGTTAGAGGAAGGTAACAACGTTTGTTAGTTAAATAGCTTTTTACTCCCACTATTATTTTCAAAAGAAACAAAAAGGCCTGTCATCACTAAATGTATTGAGTCCTGAAGACACGTCCCTCCTTCAGGTGGACTGGGGCCTTTGGATATCTTGGAGGAACCATTACTTTAATGCAGCAAAAGATACGAGCAAGTTTTAAATGGCAATAGCACTTGCACAGTGTGTGTGTTACAAAATGTTTTGCTTTATCAAAGGTTCAACCCTTAAGACTATAACTTCATTAACTTTAGATGCTGAACTTGGGCTTCCAAGAACGTGCACCACTTTTACTTGGGCTAAGTGCAATTTTACCCCTTTGCTTTGCAGTTTCCCAGTTCCTTTCTAACTTGCCATACACGACCTGTTATAGATGTTCATTTTCCTTGATACCTATGACATGATTCTGATCTCACACATAGACGTGTTGCATCTGAATAACACCACCGAGCTGGAATCTCTACTGCATTCCAGCCTCTTTGCACTACTCAAGATAGGAAGTGGATCTGGTCAGCTGAGAACTCCCCTTTCACAGGGAATTTCTTATCTGTTACAGAGCCTATGTACCTAGCTTCTGTGCCACTCTGCCATTCATGAGCAGTGTGCAGAGAGGTGTTCATGTTACTAGAGATGGAGAAAGAGAAAAGCCTGAATACAATGTGATCTGGACATCTCCATATGACGTATAATCCCTTAGGCACTGCATTGCCAGCAGTCACAAGTTAGAGCAGCCCCAAGGCTATTTTAATCTATACCAGGGCCAACAAACATTGGTCCTGAGAAGGAAAGGGCTGACCCATCCCACCTTTCAAATTGGATCTGGGAGCAGGAAAACATTTTAGCCACTGATTTCATTTGGAATTACTCTTGATTTACACCAGCATGAAGCGAGAATGGAATCAGTACCTAACAGCATTACACTAGTGGGAATACATATTGGATTAATTCTGCCTTCAGGTAAGCACACACACATGCAGTGCCGTGAGGGCCAAATCAACTCCCATTAGAGTCAATGGAGATACTCCTATGGACTTCAGTGACAGATGGACCGGGTCATATATATGCAAGCATGTTAGGTGTGCAAATGCACACACATTCAATTCTGAAGATCTGGGAAGATCTTATCACTCTTTAGTAACCAAGAGAGGCTAAATGTTCAACTCATCAGAAAAATGCCAATACAATGTAAATATGGTAAAAACATTCAGACTTTTGTGCAGTGCTAGATCCTAATATTTAAGTCACTGGCCCAAATGGCATACTGATAATGGAGACCAGCTGACTCTTTATCGGGAAAAAAAGATGATAGAATGGGCTTAGCCACCATATTTCAAATTTTCTGTCAACTTTTCTTTAAAAAGTCTGGTCAGGAGCAACCACACCATTTTTCAAATTTCATGTCAAGTGTGGTTTTTTTTTTCCCCTTTCCTTTAAGGAAATGCCCATCTATCATTTCTGACAGACAGGATCTGTCATCAGAGAAGCAGAAATAATTTTCAGCTCCGTTTGTGAGTGGACAAAAGGCCCTTTTCACCTATCACTGAAAAGTTAAGGGTGAAGTGCCTCTGATGTGCTAGAAAAAGTGCTCTGAGGAGATTCTGTTTCAAGCTATTTCAAAGACAGAATGAGGTTCTACCCTGCCGGGAGTACAGACTGTGAAAGAACCACGGTTGAAAAAAAGTGATAAGGGGTCATCACAAATGTCAGTTTTATTACATACAATTTCCTGTTTTCTATTTTAAATATGAATACATGAAATGTAAATATTGACTGCAGTTGCATTATGTGATCTCTCAACTCAGGGGTGAAGGTAAAATTCCAGCGTACAGTTCATTTAGGAAATAAGCTGTAGTGCATTCATTTTTTTTTTTTAAAAGGATGGGCAATATTTTTGGATCTATGAAAAATTAATAAGGGTGCTAGCCTAACAGCCATGTCCAACATCTTGCCTATCTTTGAGCAAGGAAAGATGGTCTTGCTACTGGATTAGGGTTCAGCAGATCTCAATTCTGTTCCTCTGTCACACACTTCCCCTTGTGATCTTAGGATCCAATGTCAGTTCCTCATCTGCAAAATGGAAATATTTTCCTAATTCACAAGGGCATGTGATGATTATTTCACTCAATGATTGTCAGGCACTCAAGCTACTATAGGGATGTGGCCAAATATGTACCTCGATTGATAAATGTCCTCTGCAGTTTTGTTGGATGTGGTATTCCTTCATCTTCCTATTTGTGCAATGTTTAGTACTGCTCTGAGATAGGAAACAGCTTCTGCATCCCAAGTGGTGGCTGCACTTCCATGGCAGGAGAAGCGATACCAAAATATTGAGGACTTGTGGTCTGAAACCAAGTGCTTCAATAAGGTCATTTCTATATTTCCAAAACAATGTTTTTCAGAATTTTTGTTTTGCCAGAAATTTTGAAATTTAATTTTTTTGTTCTGATTAAGGATGAAAGGAAGTTTCAAAATGTTGGCCTTCTGTGCAGATTGGAAATTCTGTGTTTTGACCATCTCTAATGAACAGGTAGGTAAATTTGACCTCCCCACCCCATGAGGGGGAGAGGTTGGTGGGGTGGGGTGGGGGAGCTGAAAGGTGATCACAAACTCTAGCTAGTCAGTCAGCTAGTGACCAGTAAAATAATTCAAAGTAACTCATTAATGAGGCTGAAATTCTTTGATATAAACTAATTGCAGACAGGAAAAACAAAAACAAAAAGGGTTTGACTATGAAACAATAAAGAGAATCTACACCCGAGCACAGATTTAAATCAAACATGAAAAGAATAAACTAGAAACTCTTCCTGTTTCTATTGCATTGTTGAAATGAGAAAGAATTCATGCTCGCAAAAGCACAAAAAAAGCCATAGGTTTAGCATTATGAGCACACTCCGCATGATTTATTCCAAGCTTCGTTACAATTGTTGTGACTAAAGGCTGAGCAATTTAGCACAACTAAGACTAAGTGATATATAATGCCTTAGTATATCTGCTGCGTTCATTAAGCAGACAACCTAAAGAGTTAATTACGCCTCTGATAATTTTTAATAGCCTGTAGACACGTCACACATTAACGTATTCTAAAGTATTTTGAAAATACTTCAGATCATGCAGGGAAAGCCACATGTGCCATGGCGTTTTAAAAGTCTTAAATATACCATAATTGTAGATAAATCAATTTAATTTTTTTAAAGTTATTGGTGAAGTATAAATCTTCATATGATGCACAAAGCCTCTTAAAACTTTAAAACCATAATTATCTACATCTTTCTCCTAGTGCACTCCCAAAGCTTTTCTCCTAGTGCTTTAGACATTATGAAAAATAAAGGAAAGGGTTGTTCATATGAATTGCCAAGTGACATGAATTTAAAATGTATGAAAGAGAAGGAATGTAGGGTGCTGTACCTTCGTCAGAAAATGCTAGGGCAAGGATTTGGCTGAAATGCAGATTCCAAGCCCCAGAAAACTGTCAGGAAGTGAACATCAGGTGCGGTCTCCATTAAGAAAATTCAACCTGGTGTAACTACATTAACGTAGCTACACCAGATGATACCACTGCACTGACACTAACTAAATTGTACTGGGCAATATGGACTATAGTAACTGGACTGATGCAGATACAGTAACGTGAGTGTCCTTAATAGCATCAAGACCTTAGAGAATGATAGAATCTCAGTTAAAGGACCTAATGCTTGATCACATTAAGAAGTGGCTATACGTTGGTAGAGATTATTCTTCCGATTCCAAAAACCTATCCTGTTTATAGAAAGCAATAGTTTAAAATAAATAGCCACCATTTATGCAAGAAACACAATAAGCCATGGGAACATCTACCTGGCAAAAACCACCAAAACAACCTCCCTTCCTCCCGTGACTCTCAGACCCTGGGTCAATTGACTCCTGCTTGTACTACATGGCTAAAAATAGCAGCATAGGCATTCCTACTCAGGCTGGAACCTGGACTCTGAGACTCACCTCTCCCTGCAAACATCTTTTTAAATTTCATGAACTTTGCATACATTTATACCCTGTGAGCGCTCCCCACGCTCAAAGCAAAACTCAGCCATAACTGAAAAGTTTCACCTGATTTCAGGCTCAAACACCGTCAACCCAGGTTTGCTTGAAACTTGTCCCAAGATCTGGCCATAATAATATGGAATAATTGATTTTGTGGTTATTGAACTAGGATGAGAATCGGGAGAGCTGCATTAATTGCTTGTCTCTAATGTAGGATTCCCATGTGACCTTGGACAATTCACTTAATCTCCCTGCATCTGAGCGTAAGTGTACACTTTCAGTTGGAGGTACAGCTTCCAGCTCAAGGAGACATACCCACTCTAGCTCTGATAGAGCTAGTGTACTAAAAACAGAAGTGTAGCCATGGTGATGTGAATGGTGGGAGGAGCTAGCCACCATGAGTACAATCCCATCCATGGTGCTAGGTGTATTCTCAGAGCAGCTCACCCTCCCCACTGCTTGCACTGCCACTCGTGCCACTGCAGCTACACTTCTATTTTTAGCACACTTGCTCCACAAGAGGCAGCATGGGCATATCTCCTCAAGTTAGAAGTTACTTCTCCAGCTCAAAGTGTAGACAGACCCTTAGTTTACCCTTTGTAAAATGGAGTTAATTATACTTCTTGTCTCCTACCTTTTGTATGTCTTTCCTATTTAGATTGTAAATTTTTTGGAGCAGACAAGGTCTCTTACTAGGTGTCTACAGTGTGCCCTTGATCTTGATTGGGGCCTCTAGGGATTACTTAAACAACAACAAATAATAAAAGTAAGAATGGTATAAATAACTAGATAGTGGATGGATTTGGTACCATGGAGAGTCAACCCAAGATTACCAAAAATAATTTCAGTGAGTCTGACCCAGGTTTGGGGGTTTATAATGAAATCTTAAACCCTCTAGTTTTGTACAGTTCTACTTTGTAAGCGAACAAGCATTAACTCATCTCAGATCTGTTCACATTCTTATGGATGTTTGATTATACCAATGCACAAACAATGAAGTAAACAAGAACTCTGGTTTTGCTGCTTTTAGGAATCCAGTGGAGGGAAAAAAACAACTCAGGAATCACTGAATTAAAAAACAGGGGAAAACTTTATGTTTTCAAGCTAAGCAGATTTTACCAATAATGGCTAGATAAATATGGAATTAGCAACTAGTAAAGGTAGTGAAGCATATCCCTTTAAAAACCAATTTGAAAGATTTGTTATTAAAACAAGTTTGGTCATAAACCTCCATGTTTCATGGTGACCAGTATTATGGGATTGTGGATTAGTGGGGGCTCCATTACCTTTGACTCCTTATATATAAGAGCTTCCAATCCCAATGGGACAGGTACAAGAGAATTTCTTTTGGGGATATGAGCTTCATAAAAGTCATGGATCAAAGTGATCCCTTGATAGATAACCTGACATCCCCGCCCCCCATTAGACTATTAAATGTGCAATTTGTTATCATCATGACCTCAGCTAAAGAACAGACATGTCCAGGCTATTGGGAAACTCCATCATTATGGCAGCAACATGATCATCAATTAATGTGAGGCGAAAAATACCTAAATTGTATTTCTGGAATAGACCTTAGAATTTTTAAAGTCTGGGTGAAAACAATCAGGAATTTATATTCTTATTCATAATACTTATATGGCTAGCACAAACACGAGGCTTAGAAATCTGAAGGAGAAATGTAGGACCTTTTCTTTTAAAATGTGCATGGATAAACCTATAGTAGGTTGCGTTTTCACAGCCTACAGCAAGAAGTGGGGTGATGCTGGTAATTTTTGCTGAGACGCTACCAAGTAGCGGAAAGGGTAAAAGGATTCTGATCAGTTGAGAGGAGTGGTAAATTAATACCAATTACATTGACTAGACTGAAAATTACATTGATTCTTTTAATTTTCTCTCTCTGACACTCAGTTAAACACCTATTGTTTTAGGCTTCAAGATAAGCAAAAGGTTTATTTTCCTCATTTTTTAAAAAACAGGATAATTGCCATGGAAGGGGGATCCAGTGAGACGTTATAGTTATGAAGTAAAACTGGAGAAGCTGAAGAAGAAAACTGTGATTGTGCGTGAGTGAGAGAAGCAGAGAAAGAGCATGTGCATACATACACAAGGATGTGAGATAATGAGAGACAGTGTGTATATAGGTTTGTGAAGACAGTTTGTGTTCTTGTGCGTTTAAGGGAGTAGACTAGCAAGCAGTGAATTTAAATTAAAGAAAAAAAAAAGACAAATGTTCTGTTCTCACTGATTAGATGTTCTAACCTTCACAAAAGCTGGTGTGAAATTAAAAAAAGTCATGACAATGTGTGTTAGGAGGAAATTAAGTGAAAGCTTAGGGGAAAATGATGAGATGCAATAGATTTGCCTTTCTGTTGATCCTTTCCATTAAATTACCATTGCATTCATCTAACAAGGATACTTGGCCTGTTTATGCACACAGTCTACTGATGTTTTTCCTCCAGACAATAATTATGAATAGCAAAACCTGTATTGCAAACTGACTATTCAGCAGTTAAGCTTACAGTTGCTAAAGTTATAATGGGGGCATATATCTGTATAGCATACTGTGGAGAATGGAGAGTTTCAAGTGGAGAAATTCTAGCCAAGGGCTAAATTCCTCTTTCATTTACATCAGTGCAAGTCTGGACTGACTAGATGTAAGTCAATGGAGTTATGTTGAATTTACCCCTCCAAGGGAACAGAATTTGGCCCTCAGGTAGTATTTCTCCATTGTCCACTGTATATACTGTAGGAGATGTCCCCTAGCTACTGTACTTTAACTGCTGAATAGTCAGTTTCCAAGACAGGGTTTGAAACTAGTATAAAAGTGAGAGGAGAATCAAGCTCAGAGACTTTCCTTCAGCTATTGACTTCCCAGACTGTTGAGATCAAGAATGTATTTTTATTCTACTGACAGATTACCAGGGGACCCATTCTACTTTGCTGCTGCCACTACCATACAATGGACAAATGGATTTCTGCAGCATGCAATGAGGTCTTCCCTGATAAATCTAGGCTCAAAAATGTGCAAGAGGTGGGGTGACCCACTGGAGCTGAGGCTATGGATGATCTGTTACCATCACAACATCCCTCTGTAAGAGCTGGAATAGCACAGTGCTGAATCCAGATTGGCACTTTCCCATTTTATACACTGAGAAACGGAATCAGAGAAATTACGGACATTTTTGAAAATCTAGAACTAAGTGCTATGTGCAAGGGTGCACAACTGGCCAGTGGCAGAATGCATTTAGAATGATACTTTGGTTACATATGGGCTTGGAAACAAGAGCAGACCATATATAAGAAACATAAGCTTCTACTGAAACATCTAACAAGGCATTTGCAAGTGGAGAAAGAAAAAGAATATCAGTTTAATGCATTTCAAACCACTTCACACCTTTCAGGTTTAAACATTGGCTCAAGGCTTTTGGATAGGTCTCCTGCAGCAGTTGCCTGATATTTTCCTCTACCCCCAACCCCACTGTCATCCCACTGTGAGTGCAGTGCATGATTTATTGGATCCTACCTGTCTAAATGATGAAACTGAGAAAGCTTTTACCAAGTATGCATATCAGAGAAATGTAAGTATTATGTACATTGTACTGAACGTGTTTTATCCAGCCAAATACAGCAAGGCCATTAATTTGAAAACCAAGTACAGAGATCTTTAAAAATCCACAAGATGAACAACAAATCATAATACTGGCAAAGCAAATATATCCTTGAAAACAATTCTTTTTCAGAAGGCTTTGAAGAAACTACTGGGTATTTGAAAGCTGATTCGAAGTCCAGCATGAACAGGATCTATTAGATTGTGGAATAATATCCTGAGGAAAGTGGTAGAAACCCCATTGTTTAAAAGCAGGCTGGAAAACAAACACCAGAAAATATATTACAGGAAACAACCTTTCACTGTCCTGATAATAGTGTAGGTAGGACCTTAAAGATCTTTTTTTATATCCTAAATATTATAGGTGAAATGCTGGCTCTATAAGTCAATTGGAGTTTTGCCACTGATTTAAATGAGGCCAGGATGTCACCTTATGATTTAAGGATTCTAATTTACGCTTCTCTCCAACCTACTTTTAAGAAAAAGAAAATGTGTGTTTACAGACTAAAATATTGCAATGTTTTGTATAACGGTTTTGGAGGAGCATTCTGAAGAGGCAGATGCTGGCATATTTAGCACCTACTAGAGATGTTTGCAATGAGATCTGGACATCCTACAAGGATTAAACAGCAAAGGGGGCTTTGTGGGCATCTCCTTGAAAAGTGAGACATAAAAGTTAACTTTGGTATTATTAGGAGATGATACAAATACATTCCCATGATATTACAGAAGTTCATGCTTCCAGGATAGTGGCCTTTTCTAGTTACATGTAGAAACATGCCATGCAAAAATCCCATACATCATAAATGCTGCTGGCTGGAAAGATCGATAATGGGCCACGTTTTTAAAGGCCTCCTAGTGGTTTGTTTACACTACAAAAAAAATAGTCATGAAGACATACAACTCGGCTTTTAACACATGTTAGTAGCTTGAGTTAAAGCCTATAAGGGAGTTTGGGGTTGAACATGAGCTGCCAGCCAGAGTTGCCATGTCTTCATTGTTATTTTAACCTGGATTAGCTAACCCAAAATAAGAACACTTTTTTTGCAGTGTAGATGTATCATTGGATGCACATGCCATACTTGCACACTAAAATGGGTGGACTTGCAAAAATCCCTCGCTAGGCCTTGCGTGCATAAATTTTTTTTTTTCATGTGAAAATGTAGATTTTTCACATCACAATGGTTGTGCTTTAGCTATGTCAGGGCATTTTCAGTGGCATGTTGACTGGGAGGATGAAAATTGAACCGTTACATTTTAAGGTTTCCAGTTTATTCTACAGAATAAGATTTCATTTCTCAGTACTTAATCTCCTAACAAAGAGGTTTTCATTCCACTGGACTGTCAACTGAGTTGTACAGGTGACATCAACAAGGCTCACACATTTATACAAATAAAAGATATAGGGCCAGACCCTTGGGTGATATGATGTGGCACAGCCTCCAGTGACTTCAATGAAACTATGCAGATATACATTAGCTGGGGATCTGGCCTAAGGCTCTATGAATCTTTTTATGAACTAGAGGTTCCTGCATCTTTCTGTTCTAATGTTGGATTTAAAAGATGTTGAATATTTGCTCTTAGTTACACGTGAAAAAAGAAATATAAACTAGTCAGCTCTCCACTCTTCTTGTTTAATTGTTCACAAGGAATAAGAATACTTCTAACAAACAACTCCCAAACAACCTTTTCCCTAGTTCATTTCTGCTCAAGTCTAACCTGTGTGTGACTCTCCACCCCAAGGTCTGTCTGGACAAAAGTCTTCATTTTTGCCCTGTTTCTGACCCCCCTCTCCCCCCCCAAGTGTGATGACTCACAGTGAATACTAGACAGAGGGACTGATTACAAAATGTAGGTATTTGTTTTATAAAGTAAGAAATTTGCAATGCTTAATTCATTTTGCTTTTTCTTCCAATGGTTCCTCTCCAGGAAAGTGGGAACTTCTGCATATTAAAAGCCCATTCTAGTGGATAGTGAAAATTTACTGCAAGATAATATTTTGTCAATATCAGTCATTTCTGACCCTAACCTTCCCCAAGGAAGAAACAACAGGCCTGTGGTTTGGAGCTCACTTACTACACAGTTTTATAGCTTTTTATAGTGTAACTCTATTGACTTCAGTTGATTTATTTTACTGGTGTGAGATCAAATTCCAGCCCAGTTTGCTTAAAATTTAATTCCAGGTCTTTTCAGTTGCAAATGGAACAGATTTTTATTTAAACCCCCAAGTAAGAGTGTCATTATCCACAAATCTGCTCATCAAGTGTTTTGGCAACTGAAAAATCAAAGACAAAAAACACAAAACACACCAGCAGAGGAAGCCATTGGGATGAAAACATTTCAAATCATGTCATTCATCAACATCTCTACTCATCCAACAAAATTTGCCTTTGGTACAGGCAATTGGGATGGTTATTCTCTGTAGTTTTCAGCAACACATTTTCCTGATCAAAAATATGAGAATACTGGCAGTAGTTACAGATGGAAAAGACCTATTAGTTCTTCAAATCCACCTCCCTTCCAAGGCAGGATATTATCTCTGGCAGAGGATATATCAAATACTGAACTGTTCCCACACTCGGTTTTAGCCAAAAGTTTGAATAGAAAGATCCTTGTGGAGGTCTCACAATATTTTACTTGAGGAAAAAAAGCAACCATTTTGGCACTTTTTAAAATTTATGCTTATAAATTCAACAGTTATAATCTTGTGACCTAAGTAATCCAAGGCTTTATGGGTCTAGTTTAGTGTAATTTCCACAGAGGTGCTAGAGACATGCAGTTGTTGCCAACCTGAGTAGTTTCATTTCAGATAATGTTTCAGTGAGATTTCCTGCCCCCTCCTCCAAAAGATACATACCTATAGAGTGTCACAGTGTCTGGAGTGGCTCACAAAACTGACTTCCTACCTCAGGACAGACTGTCAGAAACAGGGTAGATCCCTCCAAGTTGTGGTACGTTTGAAGTTAGGTTTTACCAAGTCAGTAACAAATGGGAACTCCTGGATCATTATAACGGTCTTGCCATGGAGTCAGACAGATCGACCCCTTAGACTGCAGAGGTTAAAAAGCACAGGTCTATCTTGCCACGAGACAAACTTGACTATGTGATAAATGGTCACTTACACAAAAATAAAAATAATAATCACACAACACTTAGGTTACTTCCCATCCCAAGAGGCCAGCCCTCTACCCCAGATCTTACACCAAAGACAGTACCTATAACCAATCCTGTAATAAACTATCTAAAGGTTTATTAACTAGGAAAGAGAAATAAGAGAGTTGTTTACAGGTTAAAGCAAGGAAACATTTGAACAAATGAGCTGCAATCTAAACCCTAAGAGTGACAGAGTTATAGTGATCCATCAATTCAAAGCGTCTTTCAGACCGGATCCAGGAAGCAGCCACTGGGGATCGCTAGGTCTAGTTTGGCATGTTTGCTGTTTGAATTCTCACAGGGTCAAGAGATAAAAATAGTTGATGTGAAGATTTTTTTCATTTCCCTGTTCCAGCCTTCAAAGCAATGGGACAAGGCCTCCTGCACGGGTGGGGCAACTAACAACGTTTTTGTCTTATAACAGCCCACTTAAATATCGATAGTCCTCCTGGGTGGGCAGGGGGTGGGAATGACAATTCTTGTCCCTGGGTTCACAACTTCAGTGCAAAAAACTGTCAAAGTTATAAAGCAAAATCTACGTAATTTTTGTATAGCATGAAACACAGACATTACAAGCGAGATTAATGCATGCAACAATTTACAAGCATTTCATAGAGTCTAAACAGTAAAAACATTCTTATAAGATTAATATCTATTTTCAGCAAATCTAACACACATATAAACTGGTCTGGTCTCCAGTTGTGAGTTTGTCAGTTCTTAGTGAATGTCTCAAGTCTTGGCAAGAGCTGGCACCGGGTCTGCTAGTGTCACATTGGTCACTTAGGCCACGATTTTCAAAAGTGACTACGGATTTTAGATGCCCAACTTGAGAAATCTCTTAAGGAACCCAATTTTCAGAAAGTTTTAAACAGACCCCCTCTGAAAATCAGGATCTTTTAAGGGTTTCTAATACAACAATTGGCTTAATTTGTTACTGCTTGTTTGGGTCATCCACATCCACACTGATCTCACTTTTGATATAGGAGTGGTGGGAAATCATCTAGAGATTATAAATTGGTTAGTCTCTAAGGTGCCACAAGTACTCCTTTTCTTTTTGCGAATACAGACTAACATGGCTGTTACTCTGAAACCTGTCATCTAGAGAGTTGATTCTTCTCAGGGGGACAACTGGGGCTACCAGCGGAATTGGTGGAAAAAGAATGAGGAGATCAGAAGGAAAGAGGAGCCTGGATGAAAGAATGAATGCTATGATAGAGAGAAAGGTAAGAAAAGAGAGATAGAAGACCTCAAGCCCCAGACATGAGCTGCTTTCATCTGTAGAATTCTTCTTACCAGTCTCACCATGTGTAATGCTATTAAGCGGTTCATAACATCGTCTGTCTTTGTTTTCACTTGCACTTGTGATGTGGCAGTTACACAGTATCCACTCCTCTTCTCACAAAGAGCACTGATAGCTCTTCAAGAAGAGACAATAAGATATCCTGCTGCTACCAAAATATCAGCAGAAGCCCTACTGGGCGGGGGGAATACCTCAATCTTCATTTATTTATTTTTTTCAAATTCTCAGTTTAAATGTTCCCTTTTCTTGGTAACATCATACTGAGAAAATTTACATAGCAGTTTATTCTTCTACTGGCTTCCCTCTCAATAAACCCATCACCAGTGAAAGACTGCCCATGACCTTTGTCCCCCCCCTTTTAATTTAGGCTTCTTGAAGTGGATATGCTCCTTTAAACATCTACAAAGGTTTCCTTTTCACCTTAACATTCTTGTATAATGATTTCCCTACAATTAAGGAATTATGAAGGCTCCCATCAACATGTCATTGTTAAATTTACTATCCCTACATATCAATATAGCTCAAAGGATTTTACTATAAGTTTGATTTTGAAATAGGAGTATTTTTCTATAGCTAGTACAATTATTTCATTATTTGTCATAATGGGGGATCACTCTTCAAATAAAATAAGAACTTTCATCTAAAGCTCAAAGCAAACAGCCATGTTTAGTGTTTTAAAAAAGTTCCATTAAGGCCATTTTTGGATCTTAAACCAGTGTACAGTAAATAAGAGGCAACTCCACTCATTTTAATAGATTAATTAATGCTAGCATAACTGGGATCAGAACCCAACCCTTACCTTCTCTCCCATATGCATTTTAAAAAAAAAAAAAAAAAAAAACAGTCACCTCCTCCTGTTTTTTGGTTTTGGCTAGTAACGCAAGAAAAGAGACCCACTCCTCTTGCAAGAAGATAGAGACTCATTGACGTCAGCAGGTATCACAACTGTTAGTCCTGAGGGAATTCTGCACCAAAAAATTAAAATTTCTGCACAAAATTTTTTTTCTGAACACAATATTTTAAAATTTGGCAAATTTTATTTGTCAATAAATATATACGGAGGCTCCAACATAGCAGCGGGGAGCACAGGCCACTGGCTGCACAGACGTGGGAGATCCCCCTGTGACCCACCCCCAGGACACAAACTTGGCTGCACCTGACCCTGACAGTGCAAGGGCCAGGCCTGCTCAAGAAACACCCCAGGGCCCTGCCCCTCCATGCCAGGTGCACCAGGTGTGGGACAGGCAGGTTCATCTCAGCAGGATCCAAGTGTAGAGGGATCCAGGTGTGGGATGAGGATTCTATGTGGGGCAATCTGTGTACAGCGGCTTAGTGGGGCGGGGGGGAGATCTGGATGCACAGGGGGTCATTGGGGGTTCTGGGTGCAGGGGTAATGGGATTCTGCAGAGGGGTCCAGGTGAAGGTGGTTGGGGCTCAGTGGGAGGGGGGTCTGGATATGAGGGGATGGCGCTCAGTGGAGGGGGGGGGAGAGTCGGGTGTGCAAGGGTTCAGTGAGGCGTGGTCCAAGTGCAGGGGGGTGGGACTCATTGGGGTGCGGGTTGCTCAGCGGGAGGGGGTCTGGATATGAGGGGATGGCGCTCAGCAGAGGAGGGGGGAGAGTCGGGTGTGCAGGGGTTCAATGAGGTGTGGTCCAAGTGCAAGGGGGTGGGACTCATTGGGGTGCGGGTTCAAGTGCAGGGGCTCAGCAAGCGGTAGTGTAGGTGCAGGGGTGGGGGTCTGGATGCAGGAGGCTCAGTGCAGTGGGAGTTAGGATGTGGGGAGCTCAGTGGGGACGTTCCGGGTGCAGGGGCGGGAGGAAGGTTCAATGGGGGGGTCCAGATGCATGGGTGGCAGACAGAGGAAGCAGCTCCCCATACAGTGACTCCTCCCCGCACAGCTGAGGAGCAATGGGGCAGGAAGCAGGGGGAGGGTGTGGAGCATCCTGCAGCCTGGGAAGATTTCCTGGGTCTGCTCCTTGCAGTGGAAGATAGGGTTGCCAACTTTCTAATTGCACAAAACTGAACACCCTTGCCCCGCTCCTTCCCCACCCCTGCCAAAAAGGCCCCATCCCTTGCCCTGCTCCTTCTCCAAGGCTCCATCCTCCTGCTCACTGCATCCCCTCCCTCTGTCGCTCACTCTCCCCAACCCTCACTCACTCGCTCATTTTCACCGGGCTGGGAATGAGAGGTTTGGGGTGCAGGAGAGGGCTCCAGCTGGGACCAAGGGGTTCAGAGTGCGGGAGGGGGGGTTCTGAGCTATGGTGGGGTTTGAGATGCAAGAGAGGGCTCAGGGCTGGGGCAGGGGTTGTGATGTGAGAGGGGAGTGGGCTCCGAGTGGCACTCACCTTGGGCAGCTCCCTGGAAACAGTGACATGTCGCTCTGCTCCTAGATGGAGGCGTGGCCAGGCGGCTCTGCACACTGCCTCTGCCTGCAGATGCCACCCCTGCAGCTCCCACTGGCTACAATTCTCGATCAATGGGTACTGCGGAGCCAGCGCTTGGGGCGGGGTCAGCACACGGAGCCCCAATCGTCGTCCCTTCGCCTAGGAACATGTCACTGTTTCCTGGGAGTGGCACGGAGCCAGGTAGGGAGCCTGCCAGCCCTGCCAACGAGACTTTTAGCTGCCTGGTCAGCAGTGCTGACTAGAGCCACAAGGGTCCCTTTTCAACTGGGCATTCCAGTTGAAAACCGGACGCTTGCCAATCCTAGGGGAAGAGGTGGTCCCGTCCTTCCCCATCCCCAGTCCAGCCAGGATTAGCAGCTGGGCCTGGCACAGGGAAGTAGCCACTGGCTGAAGTATCCCCAGCCCCACCCCCTGCTGTGATTTACCTCTCTGCCAGTTGCTCTGGGTGCCTGAAATAATGCACCCGCTATGCTGGGGAGGGGTGCGTGACCACTCTTGAGGCTTCCCTTTGCTTCCCTGTCAGAAAGCAATTTTTCTGCATGGAAGGAATGAATTCTGCGCATGCGCAGTGGCACAAAGTTCCCCCAGGAGTAAACTGTGCAGGGATCTGCCAATACATTAATCTTGCAAGATTAAAGTGAAAAGGCCTGAGCTGATGTCCAGTGAAATTAATAAAATGACTCCCATTGATTTCAATGGATCTTAGCCCAGGTCTTACATACTGTGAGAGAACCAGCTCTTAAAAGATTTCCAGGGTAGATTTGCAGGCCCAGGATTCAGATTCAGCAAAAAACTACTTGAAATTCACTTATAAGTTCTTAGTTTTGATTATGTAGTAAAGTGGCAAAATGGCTTGCTTCTAAGCATTAGAAAACAGATATATATTTCATTTATAAAATATATAATACAATTATTAAATTTTTGTTTTACTTTAGGGAGTTGCAGTTACAAATAGAAGGAGAGAAATTTCTGTTTGATAAATTTAACAACTATATTGTGGTTGAATCAGAAAAGTTCTTCCCATAAAGGTTAACAATGGATAATTACTTGCTCAGGAAATCACTAAAATGACATGGTTTTGCTGATTTCAGAGTACCAGCCATGTTAGTCTGTATCTGCAAAAAGAAAAAGGAGTACTTGTGGCACCTTAGAGACTAACGAATTTATTTGAGCATAAGCTTTCGTGAGCTACAGCTCACTTCATCGGACGCATGCAGTGGAAAAATACAGTGGGGAGATTTTATATACACAGAGAACATGAAACAATGGGTGTTACCATACACACTGTAATGAGAGTGATCAGGTAAGGTGAGCTATTACCACCAGGAGAGCGGGGGAAGGGGGGGGAACCTTTTGTAGTGATAATCAAGGTGGGCAATTTCCAGCAGTTGACAAGAATGTCTGAGGAACAGTAGTGGGGGGGAGGGGGGAAATAGTTTTACTTTGTGTAATGACCCATCCACTCCCAGTCTTTATTCAAGCCTAAATTAATTGTATCCAGTTTGCAAATTAATTCCAATTCAGCAGTCTCTCGTTGGATTCTGTTTCTGAAGTTTTTCTGTTGAAGAATTGCCACTTTTAGGTCTGTAATCGAGTGACCAGAGAGATGGAAGTGTTCTCCGACTGTTTTTTGGATGTTATAATTCTTCACGTCTGATTTGTGTCCATTTATTCTTTTACGTAGAGACTGTCCAGTTTGGCCAATGTACATGGCAGAGGGGTATTGCTGGCACATGATGGCATATATCACATTGGTAAATGTGCAGGTGAACGAGCCTCTGATAGGGTGGCTGATGTGATTAGGCCCTATGATGGTGTCCCCTGAATAGATATGTGGGCACAGTTGGCAACGGGCTTTGTTGCAAGGATAGGTTCCTGGGTTAGTGTTTTTGTTGTGTGGTTGCTGGTGAGTATTTGCTTCAGGTTGGGGGGCTGTCTGTAAGCAAGGACTGGCCTGTCTCCCAAGATCTGTGAGAGTGATGGGTCGTCCTTCAGGATAGGTTGGAGATCCTTGATGATGCATTGGAGAGGTTTTAGTTGGGGGCTGAAGGTGATGGCTAGTGGCGTTCTGTTATTTTCTTTGTTAGGCCTGTCCTGTAGTAGGTAATTTCTGGGTACTCTTCTGGCTCTGTCAGTGTGTTTCTTCACTTCAGCAGTTGGGTATTGTAGTTGTAAGAACGCTTGATGAGATCTTGTAGGAGTTTGTCTCTATCTGAGGGGTTGGAGCAAATGCGGTTGTATCGTAGAGCTTGGCTGTAGACAATGGATTGTGTGGTGTGGTCTGGATGAAAGCTGGAGGCATGTAGGTAAGTATAGCAGTCAGTAGGTTTCCAGTATAGGGTGGTGTTTATGTAACCACGGCTTATTAGCATTGTAATGTCCAGGAAGTGGATCTCTTGTGTGGACTGGTCCAGGCTGAGGTTGATGATGGAATTCCTCAAGGGCTTCTTTTCCATGGGTCCAGATGATGAAGATGTCGTCAATGTAGCACAAGTAGAGTAGGGGCATTAGGAGGCGAGAGCTGAGGAAGTCAGCCATAAAAATGTTGGCATACATGCGAGTACCCATAGCAGTTCCGCTGATTTGAAGGTATACATTGTCCCCAAATGTGAAATAGTTATGGGTGAGGACAAAGTCACAAAGTTCAGCCACCAGGTTTGCCGTGATATTATCGGGGATACTGTTCCTGATGACTTGTAGTCCATCTTTGTGTGGAATGTTGGTGTACAGGGCTTCTACATCTATAGTGGCCAGGATGGTGTTTTCAGGAAGATCACCGATGGATTGTAGTTTCCTCAGGAAGTCAGTGGTGTCTCGAAAATAGCTGGGAGTGCTGATAGCGTAGGGCCTGAAGCGGGAGTCTACATAGCCAGACAATCCTGCTGTCAGGTTGCCAATGCCTGAGATGATGGGGCATCCAGGATTTCCAGGTTTATGGATCTTGGGTAGCAGATAGAATACCCCTGGTCGGAGTTCTAGGGGTGTGTCTTTGCGGATTTGTTCTTGTGCTTTTTCAGGGAGTTTCTTGAGCAGATGGTGTAGTTTCTTTTGGTAACCCTCAGTGGGATCAGAGGGTAATGGCTTGTAGAATGTGGTGTTGGAGAGCTGCCGAGCAGCCTCTTGTTCATATTCCAACCTATTCATGATTATGACAGCACCTCCTTTGTCAGCCTTTTTGATTACGATGTCAGAGTTGTTTCTGAGGCTGTGGATGGCATTGTGTTCTGCACGGCTGAGGTTATGGGGCAAGTGATGCTGCTTTTCCACAATTTCAGCCCGTGCATATTGGCGGAAGCACTCTATGTAGAAGTCCAGTCTGTTGTTTCAACCTTCAGGAGGAGTCCACCCAGAATCCTTCTTTCTGTAGTCTTGGTAGGAAGGTCTCTGTGGGTTTAGTATGTTGTTCAGAGGTGTGTTGGAAATATTCCTTGAGTCAGAGATGTCAAAAATAGGATTCTGAGTCACCACAGAACTGTTTCATGTTCGTGGGGGTGGAGGGGCAGAAGGAAAGGCCCCGAGATAGCCCAGCAGAAAAATCTGTCTTAAGAGTATAGCTGGATAGATTAACAATATTGCTGGGTGGGTTAAAGGAACCACTGTTGTGGCCCCTTGTGGCATGTAGTAGTTTAGATAGTTTAGTGTCCTTTTTCTTTTGTAGAGAAGCAAAGTGTGTGTTGTAAATGGCTTGTCTAGTTTTTGTAAAGTCCAGCCACGAGGAAGTTTGTGTAGAAGGTTGGTTTTTATGAGAGTATCCAGTTTTGAGAGCTCATTCTTAATCTTTCCCTGTTTGCTGTATAGGATGTTGATCAGGTGGTTCCGCAGTTTCTTTGAGAGAGTGTGTGGCACTTGATTATACTACAAAAGGTTTTTTTTCCCCCCTCTCTCCTGCTGGTAATAGCTCACCTTACCTGATCACTCTTGTTACAGTGTGTATGGTAACACCCATTGTATATACACAGAGAACATGAAACAATCTCCCCTCTGTATTTTCCACTGCATGCATCCGATGAAGTGAGCTGTAGCTCATGAAAGCTTATGCTCAAATAAATTTGTTAGTCTCTAAGGTGCCACAAATACTCCCTTTCTTTTTATGGTTTTGCTGCTTTGTTTTCACTGAAGTTTTATGATGCTCCCTTCTTGCCACTTATAAATGAAACAAATTAGGTTAGATGGCAAAGATTATGAAATGAATTAGCAATAATGAGTTTAGTAACTAAAAACATTAGTAGAGAAAATTGAGTTGACCTTACTTTTATAATTATTCATTTTCTTAATTGTTTTTTCTGGAATAATTGGAACGAAATTAAATAATACCAAGTACAAGCTTCACATGAGATCATATATTTGGCACAGATTAATAACATTCTCAAATACAAATTCAGTTGCCAAGTTAGAGGTCATCCAGCTGGCAAATGCCTGTCTAGAACGGAGACTTGGCTACTGAAATTTTCAGTCAGGAAGCCTCTCTTTCAGGTCGGCCTGAGCTTCAGGACTGATGCACATTTATTTTCCTCGCTGCCATGGAAATGGCATATAAGTTAACACACCATGTTGTACCCACTGTCAGTACCCAAAAGCTAGTAAGGGAAGTGGCAACTTGAATTAACCTTTGAGGATCACCATGGTGCATCATCTTCCAGTTCTGCAACCCTTCCAGTAGGACTCATGCTGAGTAATCCCATGGATTTCAACCACTCAAAATCAAAACAAGAACATCCAACATAGTGGGTATCACAGTTATCACCAAATGCCCTTATCAGTAAGTGCTGTAAAGTAGAGAGATACAGTCCAATTCTCTCACCTTTCAGCCTATTAATACATGAACCCCATTGAACCCATGGAATTACTTGCATGCATAAGTACTACTCATTGTGAGCAAGGCTTGCAGAATCAGGTCCTGTGTGATCAAGAGATACAAACACAATGATTTCAGTGAGTTGATAAGAGCCGAGTACCTCTCAAGATCAGGGTTACAACCCTTAATATTTGTACAGTAGAAAACTCTGGTGTTGTAAAGCCCTATATAAATGCTAAGTATTATTTAATCCCTCCCTCATTCTAATCACTTCTTTTCAGAACTATGCTTCCTACTGAAAAGATCAGTCCTCCCTAGAATTCCTTGGAACAAAATTTTATAGAAAGGAAACGAAGCTGAATTAAAGGTCCATATGGAATATAGTTAAAGTGCTGAAAGCAAAGTTTAGGGTAAAGAAGTCCCCTTCAGAATTACGCCCAGCTTTTTTTTTTTTCCTTTAAAGTGCCCCTCCTTAGCGTCTTCCATCGGAGGAACTCAGTTCTTTACAAATTATAAATATGATTGAATTAAAGGCTCAAAAATAACCCCTTATAGGAAAGTACTATTCATTCCATTTTGCAAATAGGGAAACTGAGATTACATTACTTGCCTAAGGTTACGCACAAGTGAGAAACTGAAACCAGATCTCTCAGTCCTATGCCTTAATCATAGGGCAACCAGGTCAGTTGAGGTCCGAGAGCCTTTTAGAGAGACTGAATCGAGTTCTGAGCCATCCTGGCTCAAATTTCAAGATGACAGCAAGCCTGGGCTGATTGAAGTTGCTTTTGGGCTGTGTTTTCTCTGAGTTTCACTTGTAATTTTGGAGTTGATTCAGATCTGAATGTCAAAACAAAACCCATGCGCAGAACAGGTTCCAACAGGCCCCTGTGAATCAATTGCCACCCTGCTCCACACAGCTTTAGTTCCATTATTAAATTCAATTAAAAATACCAACAAATGGGTAAACTGATTGTCACTGAGCTGAGCTACACATTGTGTTCAATTTGATACACTACCTAGCAGTAAGTTTCAAATGGGGAAATGGGAATTAGTGGCACTCCCTCTCCAATTACTAATTCTTCAGAAACACAAACATCTCAGCAAAGGGACACAGCAGCCGCTCTCAGGCTTCTTATAAACAAACAGACTTAATAGTTGAGAGGATATTCAGAATAAAGCAGGCCTTTGTTTTTCCACTGTACCCTCAAGTTCTTTCATTTCTTGGTCAATAAATTTAATAATTGATTGTTAAAAGAAAAACAACAACCCGCCACAACGCAACAGCATAAGAACAATGCCCAGTTTAAAGTGACATAATTTGAAGCATAATTTTGTGCAGTCATGTGAGTGGTGTCCCATTTATACACACAGCTCTTTACAACTGAAGAAACAGTTTTCTTTTCAGCTTGATACATTCTTGAGGCAAAGCTTATAGACGTAACACTGGGCCAAACCCTGAACTTGGCACAGTGGGGACACAGAACCCTGCCAGAGCCTCACTGCCCAGACAGGCTCTGACTCCTGTCTCCCTTCCCTTTGAATGCTGCTCCAGTGCTGACCAGGGAGGTTCTCCTCAGCCATAGTTTGGCAACTGCCCCACAGCAGCACTACCCCACTGTGCACCACACCCAAGAGGTGGTCTCTGTTATTGCCCCCTAGACATGGGAGTGATACCAGAGAGAGTGTCTCCCACATGTTCTCGGTTTCAGAAGTTGGCTCTCCCAAGCGGAATGACGGCTAAAAAAAAGAAATAGGGGGCTAAGGATGTGACCCAACCAGAGGCATTAGAATTGGACCACAGCACTGAAATGGAGATGTCACCTAAGATCGGTAAGGGAGGGACGGGTCCAGGAGAACAGCCCATCCCACAGGGCAATCATGGGTGAGGGGAGAAGCAGACCCCATCCTGTGATCGCTTTCCACTCTCGTACCTCACTAGGATTTGTTCTACCACTGACTACTTTACAGTATGCAGTGCATTACTACACTAAGCATATTGCTTATCTCAGTCATTACTGCTGTCTGAGTGGAGGCTGATCATAGCAAAAGGTGGTTAAGCAAAAAAGTGATACAAAAATATGCTGTCAGGCTACAGGGAATGAAGAAAGATCATACTGTATCGATACTGTAGCTATCCTACCCTAGCTTAAACAAAGACTACCCTGCCTTAGGAGTCTCTTACTCTAGTGTAGGTGGGATGTATCTTACCTTCATGGGCCCCTGATGAGGTGCATCTTTCTGTATGCAATTCAGCAAGGTACTTAAGCCTGTGTCTAATTATAAGCACCTGAGCTCAACACAACCATCTAGTGTAACTCTAGCCAAAACAGACATAGACTGAGTTCAGCTGCCATTGATGTACTAACATAAGTGGCCAGACGTTCAGCCCACACATGGGATGTTGAGCTCTTAAGAACATAAGAGTTGCTAGACTGGATCAAACTATGGTCCATCTTGCCCAGTATCCTGTTTCCAATGGTGGCCCATACCAGAGCTGCAGGAGGAATGGACAGAACAGGGCAATTATGGAGTGATCCATACCCCTGTCTTTCACTCCCAGCTTCTGGTAGTCAGAAGTTTCAGGTCACCCCGAGCATGGGTTGCATCCCTGACCATCTTGGCTAATAGCCATTAATGGACCTATCCCCTGGGAATTTATGTAATTCTTTTTTGAACCCAGTTATACTTTTGGCCATTACAATATCCCATGGCAATAAGTTCCACAGGTTAACTGTGTGTTGTGTGAAAAAGTGCTTCCTCTTATTTGTATTAAAGCTACAGCATGTTACTTCATTGGGTGACCCCTAGTTTTTTTTTTAAATTGTGTGAATGGCTAAATTACACTTCTCTGTTAATTTTTCCACACACCATTTCATGATTTTACAGGCTTCTATCAAATCCTTACAAGTTGTCTCTTTTCTAAACTGAACAGCCCTAATATTTGTAGTCTCTCCTCAAATGGCAACCATTCCATACCCTTGATCGTCTTTGTTGTCCTTCTCCAGTTCCATTATGCCCTTTCTGAGATGAGGCAACCAGAACTGGAAACTATTCAATGTGTGGGTGCACCATGGATTTATATATTGGCTTTATGATATTTTCCATCTTATTTTCTAACCCTTTTCTAATAGCCCCTAACATATTGACAGGGTTCAGAGTAGCAGCCGTGTTAGTCTGTATTCGCAAAAAGAAAAGGAGTACTTGTGGCACCTTAGAGACTAACAAATTTATTTGAGCATAAGTTTTCGTGCTCAAATAAATTTATTCGTCTCTAAAGGTGCCACAAGTACTCCTTTTCTCCTAACATATTGTTAGCCTTTTTGACCGCTTGACTCTAAGATCTCTTTCTTGGCTAGTTAACAACTAACATTATATATGTATAATGGGATTATTTTTCCCCCCCATGTGCATTACTTTGCACTTATCAGCACTGAATTTCATCTGCCATTTTGTTGCCCAGTCATCCAGTTTTGTGAGATCCCTTTGTAACTCTTCACAGTCTGCTTTGACTTAACTATTTTGAACAATTTTGTATCATCTTCTGAAAAATCTAGACAGGAGTGTCACAAAGGGAGCAGCTAGGTGCTGAGCATTTTTGATAATTATTTGTTTGTCTAAATCGGAGGAGAGCCCTTTGGGAAATTTGATCCAGACTGTGGGTCCAAAGCACTTGAAAATCTGCCCCCTATAGTTCAAATTCCCCCAAAAGGTGGGCAGGCAGATTTAATTAGGATTTCTAGTCTTATGTAATGCTTTTCATCCATGGATCTCAAAGCACTTTACAGCATAGTTAAGTATCATTATCCCCATTCTACAGATGAGGAAACAGAGGCATGGAGAGGTTAAAATGACTTACCCAAGATCACCCAGCAGTCTGATGGTTAAGCTGGGAATAGAATCAAGGTCTCCTTAGTCCCTCTAGTAGACCATACGGCTCTGCTATGCCACACTGCCTGATCTTTGGAACTCTGAATCTGAGCTGGTTCCATTGACAGGGCTGCCTGCTTGGTATACCCTAGTACTGACCTCAACAGTTCGTTAGGGTGAACAAACCTTTCATCTATGGACGGGGGGGGAGGGGGAAATGGCTATTGTAGGTTAAAAAAATGGGAATATACATATATCTCAGGAAAAAACAACAACATTTAATTGTATTTTAATTTACAGAATTGGGCCTAATTAGCATCAATAGCAGCTGCACCCATGCATACCCCAGGCTCTATTTGGTTCGTAGAGGTTCCATCCTATTATGTATCTATAGGAAATGTCAATGAAATATAGCAAAATAAAAATTTTCCATCTTGTGAATATCTTGAACCAGCTGACTTAAACACATTACATGCTTCCAACTGATAACAGGCCAAGAAAAGATCTCACTCAGACATGTGTCATTAAAATCATATTTGTCCATTCCTATTTATTACAATAAAAAAGAAGAAAAGCTAGATTTGAGTCATATTTCCTGAGAGTTCATCATATGCTGGCACATAACACTTGTGAATTCTATTCAATTCATTTAAAATGATTTCTAACACACAGCCAGCAAGTTAAGGACTGCAAGGAATTCAAATGATCACCAGGCATAGAAGATTTCTCAAGAGACAGCTTTCAAATCATAAGCTAGGTATATTTTCCTTTAGGAATTGTACTTAAAAAAATTAGATCTAATGACTACATATTTTGAAAAATAAGACAGGCTTACTCATGTTGTGAAATCAATTGACTCACATATCCTTAAAAGGGCAGATTCTATTTTTTGCACAAAAGTCAGTTTGAAACGGGCCAAGATACAGCAGCTCAACAAATCTCAGTTTCTATCAATCCTAGATGTAGGTGCATAGTTACTGGAGGCAAGAGAACTGATTTTTTACTTGGAATTGTTTAGGACCAAGGAATTGTACTTGGAATTGTTTAGGACCAAGTTGTGACCCATTTGTGTGCCAGTACAAGGGATTTATGCCTCTTTAACCCCTTACACCAGCTTACCATGCTGACACTTCCTGCGCGTGGGACGTTGCAGGCTTCACAGAACTGCTACATACCCTCTTGTGCAGGTGAATGGAGTCTTGACTCTGCTCTTTCAATGTACCCATCTGGTCCACTAGGGAGCATTAGCAGCCACAGGTACAGAACTACTCCCTGCTGCAGTGAGGAGACTGGGAGCAAGATTGTGATTAGTACAGAGGCAAATAGACTAATTGTACAGATTTTTAATCCTGATTAATGAATGGATTTTAAATTATATGATCTAGCCTCTGTAGTTTCCTTCATAGTTAGTATAACTCTGTGATGAGCATGTTATGTTTTCCTTAACTTGGATTTACTCTTGATTATCCTGTTTTCAGTGTCAAATAAACCCAGTTTTGTTTAAAAATATTGGAAATGGTGCTCGTTAGGTAAAGGGCAATCACTGCTGGGAGCTCCCAAGGGAAAGTGATTACACACAAAGAAGATACCACACTTAGCACTTTGTCAAAGTGAGAGCTGGCAGAGGTCAGGGTGGGCACATAGCCCTCCGGTGCAGTTTGGATCCAAGAAGCAGTGACCCAGTGGAGTTTTCAAAGTTAAAATAGTTCTTCTAAATATTTCCCACAGGAAGGATGGATCAAACCATTCTCTGTCATAGGTGCGCACGCATGTGAGAGAGAGATCTTGGTGTCTAAGTAGTTGGGAGAAGAGTTTGATACATTATTTTGGAATGGACAGCACAGTTTAATCTCAGTACATTCGAATGCTCTCTGAATACTATTGCTTATGGCACAAAGAATATTTCCCAGAACTCAGAAGTCCTGAGCAAGAGAGTTTTGTCAAGGCATCTTTAGGACAGTTTCACCTAACACTTTCCTGCCAAACGAAGCTATTACCATGAGGGAGCAGGGAAGCTTAGGGATTATGACAAGGGTCATGTGGCTTGCCCACTTCAAGGAGAAGTAGTGAGCATTCAAACTAGTACTGAAGGTAAGCAGTTATAAAACTGAGCAAGATATTTTCCATCTGACTGTTTCTCTAACATTTCTTCTTCCCCTTCATTTCACTGATCTTGTTTTTATTGATAGTATCAAGTACACGTATTGAGTAGTTCACCCCAACTTAGTGTATACTCATACCTCTTTCATCTGGTTGATGTGATGGGACTTGCAGAGAACAAATACCAGTATTTCTGCTTTCACTAAATCAGTAATTACCTGGCCTCTCAAATAGGTTTTTTATTAAGTAGTCTTAATGTAGAACTTATTGTCATTTTTCAATGAAGGAAAATGCTTCAATCAGTTGCTGGTTTTGATTTACAACCAATAATGCTGTGGACTCAACAAATGGAGATTGCTGACTAGTGAGAACAATGAACTTAGTTAACAGAATTAACAAGTGTGTTGTTTAACTGTAATGACAGCAATAAAACAGGAGATGTGACGTTGATACAGTCACAACTGAATCATAATGGATAAGATATTTATGGCAAAGCTGTTAAAACATTGAATAAAATATGGGGAGAGTAAAAGCAGATGTGGTTTTATTCTTCTGAGCTGAAGCTTGTAAAGTAAGAGATAGTATGAGTAATAATCACAGGTTCTAGTTCACAATGCATTAATAAATATTGATATGGTGTCAGTGCTGAAACTTTCCAGATACAGAAATAAAGTGAGAAAATCTGCTCTTGCATTATGTATTACTAACTTTAGATTTTATGGCACACATGGCAGTATCCCATTATGATATTACACACACACCCTTTACTTATATAGCTACAGATCATGCAGGTTAAATGCACAGACTTTTTCCTATGGGAAAGTGTTTCTAGCTAGAAAAAAAATAGATTAGAACAATGTGCCATGTGTCAGATCCTCGAGTCATTATGTATCTATTTTAGTTACTTATGTGGCCCTCATTAGTGTAATGGCTCACAATCTTTTAATGTATTTATCCTGACAACACCCCTTTGAGGTAGGTTAATACCACTATCCCCATTTTTTTTAAAAAAAGGTGATCTCAGGGACAGAGAGACTAGGTGATTTGCCAGCATCACACAGGAAATCTGTGGTGGTGAAGAGAATTGAACTCTCGTTTCCCACAGCCGAAGCTGGTATCCTAACCGCTGCACCATACTTCCTGTCCTAGTGAATTTAATGCCACTCCTACTTTCTTTCAGGCTGCATCAGCCATGTCTGGAACCCACAAACATAATGAGGATGCCTTGTGCTGCTCTAAGTCCTGCTTTGGGTAGACATTTGACTCTGGGACTCCTTACCCAAGTTTCTGCTGGTTTCCACTAGCAGAGTAGAGGGGGTGAATGGTGCCCACCATGTTTTCTTAAACTGAGTATCCATGGTTTTGCCTCATATAGTAATACCATTGCCCCAGGCTTGCACTGAATTTTACTTCATTCTCTACCTTTCTTCAGATTGTTTCCTTAAGTTTGCACCAAAGGTTGCATCCCCCTCTTTAACACAGCATCATCCCCATAAGCTTGGGCTGAGTGTTTGCTTTCCTTACAACCCAGTCGGACAACAGATTCTCGGCCCTGAGGTCTCGGTGAATCTGTATAACTACCTTACACATGCATGGAGGCAGATACCCCCACTTTGCACATATTTAGCCATCTATACAGTAATTGCACTTGAGAAATTTGAATACATGTAAGCCATATTGCAAGTGCAAAGTATGCATGCATATGCATTTGTGGACTTAGGGAATAAATGTCATCTCCAACACCTTGAATTAATATCTCCTTGAAAACTTTGTGATTACATTAAGACCCATAATGGGAATAATGGAATGGCATGATCACAAAAATGATATATTTTTACTAAGAAGCATATGTGCTCAGTCTACATGCAAAACTGATCATGCATGTGATAGCTTCAATGTGCCATTTGGTTTAGAAGATGAGTGCCAAATAAGCAGTGATCACTACTCATATTGCACTATTTTTTTCAAGTTGATATGTATATGGCTAATATGAAGAAACTAGTTTAGAAGGAAGATTCCCCATCTCCCACCCTCCACCATCTTCAGTGCAGGAGCTATTATGGAATCATGTTTTGGAAGAATAATTTTTGTCTTTTCCCTTCAAAGCCTGAGAGCATGTTCGCAGTTAGCTAAATAGCAGTTGCTATTTCAGGGTCCAGTTTGGACTTCTGTCATCTAAAATGTCACATAACCCCAGTGAAGTAAGCTGGCTGCAAGTTTAGCTACATAAAACATCTGGCATATAACACAGGCAAGAATACAATGGAAGTATGTAACTCTATACCAGCTGTGCTTTGTTTCCTCTTTCCTGCACATTTAAAATGCTAGAGTCAGATTTTAATAAGCCCTCAGTACCCAGTAGCTCCTGGGTGAACACGTTTGAAAAACGCAGCCACTTAATATAGGTGCCTAAATGATAGCTGAGCTCTTCAGAAAATATGGCCCCCTAGAGTCTGCCTGTCTTCAGGGGTAGCTGCTATGGCATGAGGGGAAGTTACTGCAGCTGGCACAGAGGAAATATACATATGCTCTCTCCCCCATGAAGACTATAGCTACATTTTCTTTTGTTGTACTTCAACTGCAACTGTAGCACTGGGTCAGAATTACTATTATTTTATAAACCAATGCCAACAATAATCATGTTAAAAAATATTCTCCAGGAGAGAGCACTCCGAGTTTGTATATGTACAACGCAACAGTAACTTTGAGAACAAAATGGCTCCTATTTCTGCATACATGTCGGCAGTTGTTAAGGTTCAGCTCGCAGGAAAAAGGTATTAGAGAGAGAAGGTGGGTGAAGTAAAACTTTTATCGGACCAACTGCTGTTGGTGAAAGAGGCAAGCTTTTGAGCTACACGGAGCTCTTCTTTTGGTCCTGAAGAAAATGCCAGTATTATGCCAGATATACAATACTATTAATGCCCTGAAGAAGAGCTCTGTGTAGCTCAACGGCTTGTCTCTTTCTTCAAGAGAAGTTGGTCCAATAAGAAAAAATATGTTATCTCACCCACTGTGGGGCTCTATTATTTTCCAGGAAATTCTCATACTACCCTCTTCTGGGAGAGAATGAATATAACCTTCCTGCAATTCTTCATTACTTAGCAAAGTCAAATAATCTCAAATGGGAGAATCTACAGCACCAAGCCTCATTTCCATATGTTACAGTTTCTCTGAAAAGAATATTGTTGTTCTATTTTCAAACCATGGAGCAGATTTACAGTGGCTGGTCAGATGGGAGGAGCTGTCTACTGTGGCTTAGAGCATGAAGAGCTAACAGTTCACATCTGGTCTGGGACTGTGCTGCAGTTGTAATCAGACTAAGTCATAAGGGTAGCTGACAAAAATTGAACCATTTTCTGTGTTTAAACATAAATAGCCCTCTTTCTTCTGTGGTTCTTATCTGTTCCTCGGGGAAGATATAGTCTAGATGGGTCACTACAAAAACTAATTTCCCCAGGCTAATTTTCCCCTACTGTTACTCACACTTTCTTGTCAACTGTTTGAAAGGGGGCACCCTGATTACCACTACAAAAGTGATTTTTCCTTCTGTTGAGAATAGCCCACTTTAATTGAATTGTCTCATTAGACCTGACCCCCCCACTTGGTAAGGCAACTCCCATCTTTTCATGGTGTGTGTGTGTGTCGGTCGATCTTCCTACTGTATTTTCCACTCCATGCATCTGATGAAGTGGGTTTCAGCCCAAAAAAGCTTATGTCCAAATAAATTTGTGAGTCTCTGAGGTGCCACAAGGACTCCTCGTTATAGTCTAGATGATAACACATATACAGTTTAGTAATTTACTTAATGTCACAAAAGGGATCAGAAATGAAGTCGGAGGGTAGAGTTGGGATAGAACTCAGATTTCCTGACATTCAGTCTCCATGCCTTAGCAATTAGATCACATTTAAACTCAGGATTCAGTTCCTTCCTATAACTACTTGGCTGAACGACACAATCTTAGATCTGTTTTCAGAGTAGCAGCCATGTTAGTCTGTATCCGCAAAAAGAAAAAGGAGGACTTGTGGCACCTTAGAGACTAACAAATTTATTTGAGCATAAGCTTTCGTGAGCTACAGCTCACTTCATCGAATGCATGCAGTGGAAAAATACAGTGGGGAGATTTATATACACAGAGAACATGAAACAATGGGTGTTACCATACACACTGTAAGGAGAATGACCAGGCAAGATGAGCTATTACCAGCAGGAGAGCAGGGGGGGTGGAGGGGGAGGGGATGAGATAATCAAGATAATCAAGGTGGGCAATTTCCAGCAGTTGACAAGAATGTCTGAGGAACAGTGGGGGGGAGGGGGGAAAATAGTTTTACTTTGTGTAATGACACATCCACTCCCAGTCTTTATTCAAGCCTAAGTTAATTGTATCCAGTTTGCAAATTAATTCCAATTCAGCAGTCTCTCGTTGGATTCTGTTTTTGAAGTTTTTCTGTTGAAGAATTGCCACTTTTAGGTCTGTAATCGAGTGACCAGAGAGATTGAAGTGTTCTCTGACTGGTTTTTGGATGTTATAATTCTTCACATCTGATTTGTGTCCATTTATTCTTTTACGTAGAGACTGTCCAGTTTGGCCAATGTACATGGCAGAGGGGCATTGCTGGCACATGATGGCATATATCACATTGGTAGATGTGCAGGTGAACGAGCCTCTGATAGTGTGGCTGATGTGATTAGGCCCTATGATGGTGTCCCCTGAATAGATATGTGGACACAGTTGGCAACAGGCTTTGTTGCAAGGATAGGCTCCTGGGTTAGTGTTTTTGTTGTGTGGTTGCTGGTGAGTATTTGCTTCAGGTTGGGGGACTGGCCTGTCTCCCAAGATCTGTGAGAGTGATGGGTCATCCTTCAGGATAGGTTGGAGATCCTTGATGATGCATTGGAGAGGTTTTCGTTGGGAGGAAGGTGATGGCTAGTGGCGTTCTGTTATTTTCTTTGTTGGGCCTGTCCTGTAGTAGGTAACTTCTGGGTACTCTTCTGGCTCTGTCAATCTGTTTCTTCACTTCAGCAGGTGGGTATTGTAGTTGTAAGAATGCTTGATAGAGATCTTGTAGGTGTTTGTCTCTGTCTGAGGGGTTGGAGCAAATGCGGTTGTATCATAGAGCTTGGCTGTAGACAATGGATTGTGTGGTGTGGTCTGGATGAAACCTGGAGGCATGTAGGTAAGTATAGCGGTCAGTAGGTTTCCGGTATAGGGTGGTGTTTATGTAACCATGGCTTATTAGCACTGTAATGTCCAGGAAGTGGATCTCTTGTGTGGACTGGTCCAGGCTGAGGTTAATGGTGGAATTCCTCAAGGGCTTCTTTTTCATGGGTCCAGATGATGAAGATTTCCTTTACTTGTCTGTACCAGATTTATATATTTACAGAGAACTACAGTAATAGGTATCCCAGAGGCTGATTTTATAAAGTTCTGAGGTACAGCAGTATGCAGATATTATTGGTGTGTTAAATTTAATCAACCAAATACACTTATGATTTCCTAGGCAAAGAAGAGAAGAGTGGGTTTCTTTCATGCCAAAGATGATGGATGTGATTTCTGTATATAAAGTTCGTAATAATATCTAAGTTACATTGTCAAGTTTTTCATTCTGTGGTTGTACAGCATCTTGCACGGTAGGACCCCAATCATGACCAGATATTGCCATAGTACATATAAATAAATACATAAATATAATAAATTCACACTTAGCATCTTCATCCAGGCATGACAAAGTGCCTTACAAATGTATTTTAATGTAGCTTTAAAAACACTCCTGTTATGACACACAGATTCCATCTATTGACTGAAATCCCTAAGGAATGGTGGGGCAGATTCTCAGTTGGTGTAAATTGGCATAGCTTCAGTAGAGTAAATGAAGTTATTGTGACTTACACCAACCACCTCCTTTTGGTGTTATTCAGCCTGAAGACTACTGTGTAGATATGAAACATTGAGGCCTAATTTTGAAGTAAGTTGTGTGTTAATTGTGTGCATGGAAATGGCACGTGCACTTACCACAATTTCACAGGTGAATCCAGGAATTGCATTGAAATGACTAGTTGTGGTCACATGAAGGCACAATTCCCAAGTGTCCACAGTGAGCTGCTGGTGTGGTAGTGTTTTTTTGTTTGTTTGTATGTTTTGCGGGGGAGGGTGTTGGTTGCATCCAATTTTAGGAAAATTATTAGGCCATAATTTCCTCATAGGAGAAACACAAAAACATAACAATACAAGCAAATCAACCAACCCTAAAACACCCTTTACAAAAAAGTTATGGACATTTCCAAAACATTCTAAAATGTTTCTCAAAACCCACTTTGGGGGAACTACTCACATCCTCATTGTCATCAACCATGAATCTGATCCGTGTCTGTTCTAAGGCAATGCTTTACTGATGTTCAGTTGCACAGGCTGATTTAGATTTCTGTGACATAGGGACTCCTGTCCACTTGGTACTGATCTGAAACCACTAAACTCATTTCACTTAGGATCTCGGGTCTGAATGAAGTATTAAGGATAAATAGTCAGTGTTTTAATGGTCATTTCACACTTGATCATCAAGTCATCTGTTCACCACATGTGCCATTTAAGTCTTTCATTCTGTTCCCTCAAACATATTACAGTGAAAATGAACATGACAAAACAACCATTAAAAAAAGCAACCTTTGCTTGTTGTTGAGATTTTCTGCCCCCCCCGCCCCTTACAAAATGGTGAATTGTCCCATTATACTCATTTCCTGCAAAATATGTATCTTCAGGACCTTTGGTTCAGGAAAGCAAAGCAGCGCTGCAGTTATCTTCCTATGGAGCATTTCTGTTTTACATACTGACACACATTTTAACATGAAAAAGGTCAGAGATGGAAACAGCACAGCTTGTTGCTGTGACAGCAGACATTTAACGGAGAGATTTCTGGACACACTACTGTTTAAAATAATTTAGTAAAATAATTGCCATGATTGATTTTTTAGGTCCCTGAGTTCATACCACACACTTTTATGTGACAACTCCCTTTGGAGGCTTTTTTAAAATGACAGTGACAAATGCATTCCAAACAAGTTCTGGGTGACTGTCAAAGTTTGATTAGATTCACAAACTCCACCGTTATTTGTTGGCTAAATCTTGCCTACCGAGTAGTCGCCAATACTGGCTTTGTCCAAACAGCTGTTCCTGCTGGTGGCATCAGGCTCACAGAAAATCATCTTGTTCAAATGAACTTTTGATAGCCTGCCCTTATGACAAGCTAAGCCCTATTTATAAGGAACACAGCGCTTGCTTTTGTTGCAAAACACAGATGTTGCTACAGCAATGACTACATCAGGACTGCATAATACATCTGCCCCTAATAATAATTGATATAACTATTACAACAAGAAAGCCAAGAAGCAGCATTATGTTTGGGGGAGGAAGGGAGTTGTGTTGTACCCAAGACAGATGCAAAGCTGCTGAATGTTGGAGAAGCCCAGAGCAGAGTCCACTATGGACAACACTATGGAAACCCTATTTACTGTATATAGCACTTAGCGATTTTGGACAAGGGTGCTCTAGAAATACCTGAGAGAGACTTCAGTGGAGTTACACCAAATGTGACCCATTCATCTCTCACTCAAAATACATTTTTTAAAAGAAAAGAAAATGCAGCTGAACCCATCAACAATGACCACTGACAAATATAAATTAATTTTGCTCAAGTGCTAAGGGTATGACATGGTGCATAGGACATAACTCCAGCAACATCAGCTGAGTTGATCCTACTTACACCAAATCTCAGGTAGGTGTGAAGATTATTAAGCCTCAACCGAAAATATATTTGCATGGTCAAAGTATTAAACTAGGAGGGGATGGGGGAGGAAGGGAAAGCAAAAAAAAAAATTCGATTGGGCTCCTATAAACAAACACTATAACGACTAGCCCTAAATGCACACAAATCAACAGTGGTGCAACTCACCTTATTGGACTATTAGTTTTTGTACTGTTCTGCCTGATGAGGTCATAGAATTATAATACATCACCTGCCTGAAGAGTCTTATATTGTTGTTTCCTATTCCTTAGAGCAAGTGGCCTGATGCACTGAAGCCTGCATTGAAACAGGACATTTTGTTTTACAAGGGTAGGCATCATTTCAGCATGGGCGTACAGAGACTCTCCTAAATCGAGACCATAGTGGTGAGGAGTCTAGACTGGTAGAATGGTGGAAATTTGATCTCTGAGGAAATGTTGTCTTTTTGCCATCTAAAAGCAAGCTGTCCAATTTAGTGAAGGATACTTTAAAGGAGAGCTGAAGACATGATAAGCAATAAATAATAGATTGGATTAATTCTATTTTTCATGATTATAATGGTCTGCAAACATATCATAAAATTCTCAAGTTTACTCCTTATTTTTGCCCTGCAGATTGTTTATGAACAGTTCATTGTGAATAGTCACAGTTCACCCACCATATGTTGGTTTGTTATGCAGATCATATGTTACTGTCTCTCTACTACATTTGAAAATCCAATTGCAATTTTGCTTTTGATGAATATTCAAGCATTTGAACTTAAAATATTTTTCCACGAGTATGTGTGTCAGCAAAGCTGAAATACTCCAATGTTCATTGAAAAGGAACATGAAAGGGTCACGGACAAGGGCTGAATCAAAATACACTTTTTAATTCAAGTGAATATTCGCAGCATTTTCTCCCACTATTCATTCAGCTCTATGTACCAGGCATGCTTCACGTGAAATATACAAACAACCAGAAACATCCAGTCACCCATGTAAAGGGAAAGAGTAGAAGTGGTGTACTCAACCTTTGGGTGGATTTTAATAAGAATTAAAGCAAAAAAGAGTGATAATGCTACTGCTTTGTTTTTATTTGGAGCCTTTCATCCAAGATCTCAAAGCACTGTACAAACATTAACACATTGCAAACAACCTACAGGAGAGATGTATTATACCCTTATTAAAGGAGGCTAGACTAACACACGCACACAGAAATTACACGGCTTGCTCACAATCACATCAGATTGGTGTGGAGAACAGGAAGTCAGCTCCTGGCTCAAAGCACTAGACCACACATTCTCCATTTTAAAGTTAAGGCTGCAACTCATTCATTTCATGGACATAACATGTGCGGTTTGGGGTTGTACCATAGCATAAAGTATTAACTGTATGAAATGTAATACTTAACAAGTATGCGTTAAGCACTGAATTTGTCTCTATCTTAATATTCCTGATTCTGACAGTTCCAGACAGAACTCAAAAGTTGCTTTCACTTTATTTTCTATTTTGTGCTGGTGTTTTCATTCATCACAAACAAAATGAAACCGTTAAAACCAGTCTATGGCTTTTTAGGCATGTATCTGATGGCATCAGAGGCTCTCTCCTATTCCATAATGTAGGCATAATCACATTCATTTTGCCATACTCATAATAGTAAACATTGTAAAAAATATTCTACAGTTATAATTTGCAGATCTGGGGGTGGGGCAGAAAAAAAGAATGCCATATTGCAAAGGAAAAAAGAGTTGGATTGTCATGAAACTGAAAGGAAATCAATAAGACAACTTTGGAGACCTGTTTCAATCCATTGTTGACATTGTTTTCTGGTAGTAATTTTCTCAAAATGTTAGCAGTATTGAGTTTGCTTATTGATTCTATTATTTTTGACCTTGCATTAGTGTGGGCTAATCTTACATGCCATAAAATTTCCTTTCACGGCTAAAATTATTGTATGGCTCTAGGGGAAAATTACAATCAGGTCATGGCCCCTTTAGGATTTTGACAAGTGTATAACCAGCAATAATGAGTTATTTTGACTTTGGATATACCTTCCTGTTATTTACATTTTATTAAACAGTTTAAGATGGGGCGTCATACAAATGATCAACGTATTGACCAAAATACCAAAGTCATAATGCATTGGAAAGTAAGCTGAGAACAGCTAGATCAGTCAGCCTCTACGTAAGTCAATAATGTATAAATACAGAATGAGATAGAAACCAAAGTGTTATTCATTTGTCTGGGGATGCTGCAAAATACACTACAATTTAGCCAGCTATTGTAACATTTATGATACATGAGCAAAAATAATTACTCTATGTTTCTAATATGTAACATTCAGAAACATAATACAAGGTAGTAGATCATAAGAATGGCCTCATAGAAAGATTGCACTATCATGGGGTGTATTAAAAAAAAAATCTATATCCTATATGCAGATGCCTGGGGAACTTTATTCATCCCCCCTTGTGTCTATGCATCATGGTAGCTATTTTTTCCTGTAGGACCTCTGCCTCAGACAGTGCTCAGAATGAATGGTACTTTACTAATGAGCATCTATTCAATAACTCGTTTAATTCTTTCTTCAGTGTGTGGCCCCTGCCATATTGACTGCACACTATTCAGACCTTGCTCTGAAGACAGAATTATTCATTTCTTTTTGGGCTTTTTTCTGGCAGCCATCATGATAGTATCTCAGTGCTTGACAAATTTTATCTGTACAACATCCAAATCAGATGAGGGAATATCATCATCCCCATTTTACAGAAGAAGAAAAACTGAAGCACAGAGAGATTTACCTGGAAGTCTCTACTAATTTTGGTGTCTAACCTGAGATGTCTAGAACTTGATTTTTAAAAGTACTTAGTATATCCAAGCCCAGCTCCCACCGATTTCAGCTACAGTTGTGAGTGCTCAGCACTCCTGCAGTTCATACCCCAGGGTCTCAAGTCAGATATCAGAACAAATGAGGAACATACAATTAGTGACTACCAGTGAAAATTTGGTTAAAGTGACTTGCCCAGCACCACATATGAACTCTGTGGGCAGAGGCAGGGATAGAATCCAATTTTTCAGGGCAGCATTCAAGTACCTTAAACGTGAGATTATCCTTTCTCTTCCTGCAATCATCTGCCTCATTCACTACATACACCTTCAAAATTCCGCAACAAATGAGGGAGGGGTCCTATGGACAACAGATTCCTTCCTTCTCTCCCTCCTTCCCTTGTGAACCCTGATTCATTCAAAGAGCAGGTCCATCTTGTGCAGTGAATGAGGCAGGGGTCCCACAGAAAAAATGTGACCTTGTAATTAAAGACTATATCATAATGCCTATTGGGGGCCCATTGCACAGGCAACTTTAATTCCTATTTTTGAGTGCTTCTTTTTCAAACCTCAATGTTCTTTTAATGTGGTTTTTGTGTGTAATTTTGTAGCGAATTGAAACCCCCCCCAAATTCCTTCATATGGCATCATTTTGACACCCACATGGTTCATCAGTTGGCTTGGGACCTTTAAATCCACCACACAGATCTCTATCAGTTGAGTTAACGGACTAAGTAATAGATGATGATAACTTACTATTGCTACGTGGACCAGCAGGACAGAAGGATAACATGCACGCTTTGTCAGTGGGTTTCACAGATAATTGCTGTCAGCGGAGAAATGGTAAGACTCAGGACTCTTGGGATCCATTCTAGACTCTGGAGGACAGCAGTCTAATGGTCACAGACCCTTCTGTCTGTTACCCCATCGCCTCCAGCCAGTCTTTGTGCTACTCTTGTCCCTCTGCCACCCCTAGCTCCTTTTGCCAGTCCCATTCTCCTTGCCAACTAGCCTCAGTCTCTACTTCTCATCCCAGTCCCAGTCTTTATGACCAACAAGCCGCAGTCTCCCTTTCTGGGCTCCTTGTAAGAGTCCCAAATTCTCCCTGACTTCCAACCCCCGCCCCGCCCCCCATCTCAGTCTCCTTGCCCAGCAAACCTCATTTTCCCCCTCCCAACTCATCCAATCAGTCTCTCCCTCCACTCCTACTGGCTCCCAATCCCCATATCCATCCCTGGCTTGGGTTCCGATCTCCATCTCCCCTCCACCCTTTCACCAGCTCCTTGTCTCAGTTGCCTCCTTGTTTAGTTCCTTGTTCCAGTGTCTTTGCCTAGACGGTGCCAGTTCTCTCTCCACACCCTGCTTCTTTGTTAGACCCATCCCTCCTCCCTTCCAAACTAGTTCCCAGTTCCCGTACCTTTCCTCTTCCAGTTTCCTCTCTTCATTGATAAAATTCAAGTCCCTACCCAATGCATGGGGGTGCCAGAGTTTCTCAAGTGAAAGGTGAGCAGAATTATTTTTTAACACTGGGAAGACAAACCAACCCACCTTATTTTTCCCTAACCTCACTCCTGGCATGGGTAATTGCAGCCCAAATGATTAAACTTCATAAAGTTTTAAATGACTGTCAGACAACCTGAAGAATATGTGAAGATACAAGTCACCTATAACAGAGATCTAGTAATGCTGCACCTATTGCTCTAGATACATGAGCCGTCACATTTGCTGTAATATATTTGAAATGGCCCCAAATTAACCAGAGTTTCTATTCAACTCAGTGGCTTTAAGTCTCAGGAAATTGTACATGCAATTGCATGTGCAAAAGTGTGCGCACAATTAAGTTCCAGGCCAGGGCTCTATCCATGAGATCACATGTCCTCATTACAAACAGAAACAGAAGACACTTGGAAATATCATCTCTTCTTTTCTAGACCAATCAGTACTAAGCAGAAATTGCCCTTAATGATTTTAAAGTAAAACTAAACTAGTCTATTTTAACTGTTACGTTATGTCATAATATGACATGTCAGTAGTAGAGCGTAGTATGCACTACTGTTCCTGGCAGGTCATAATATAAAGATATAAAAGTGAAAAACCCCAATAAAATTCAAAACAAAATTCCCCCCAAATCAGAAAATTTTGGAATTTTATTTCTTTATAAATGAAAGAGTGTCATTTTGAAATACTTTTCTCCCCGACAGAAATTTTTCTTGGAATTGACTTTTTTTAAAAAAAAAAAGTTTCAAAAAAATGGCATTTTCTGACAAAAAGTGTTTGGATGAAAATTTTTCTAACCCGCTCTAGTTGTTTAGAGATCATCTGCCAATTCAACAGTTGGAGTAATTTCAGGAGATGTTTTGGAGTCTTTGAAAACTCAACAAGGCACAGAGGATCTCCCGCTAGAATCCGTACTATAAGGAAGGACAAAGGGACTTTTGCTTCACTGAGACTCAAAGGTAGGCCAGGTGCCCTGCTTGTAGATTGCATAGTACATTTATCCCCAGAGAAGTGTGCTGGAAGAGATTTACTGTTTGAGGCTTTTAGCCTCAAGCTTAATTTTTAAAACTGTGTATTTCCCTAGCAACAGATTTGTTCCATTTAAAAGTCACAGGTGCCCTGAAGCTCTGCTTAGAAGATTACCTCAAATTTCATTTAAACAACAGACTTGGAACTTGAGGCAAATTATTTATTACAATAGGCTGAAAGCAATATTTTTGTTTGTTTCCCCCCCTTTGTCATCAGAGGTGCTAAAAGTACTCAATAAAAATGAAAAATATAAAAAAATAAATAGGCTATATTGGTTGAATTCTTCCAATAAAGGGGTTTTAAAACCCATTCTCAGTTTGATGTGTAGTTCAGACTAACCCTTTAAATACAAACCCAAGATAAAAGGCAATACCCAGTTATCCCAGTTTACCAGGAAAATATTCTGCTATTAGGACATTAAAATAGGATTCTGCAATATAGTTGTGCATCGGCAATACTGCTGCCAGAACGTGGGCAGCAGTAAACACTGTTGCATTACAATTCCACGGAATTTCATTTAATCTTTAGAAGCACTATTTTAAAGATCATACAAGTAAATGTTACTTAAAATTCTGTTAGCCCCTAATCCTGAAAACACCCACATGAGAACAGTCCCAATGAAGCCAGTTGTTTGTGAAGTTATTCACATGAGCAAAGGCTCGCAGGAGAGGGGCCAAAGTGTTGTTGTGATTTAAACATATGGTTAATTATTTGATACATTAAATCTGGATAAATACCTCAAAAATGTCTCAAGAAATATTTTCTATTTCAAATTCAAGGACAAACTGCTCTGCAGATTTGAACCTGCAGTTCTGCAAGCACAATCATTTCTGAATACAAAAGCACAAATATGTTTGTGCAACTGGCACTTGGAAACAAGCAGTTAAAATGTATTCTGTTTGCATACTGACTTGGGGACTTTTGATCATGCAAATAATTTTTGAAAACTTGACTTTAAGATATAATAAGAAAAATGTTCTATGTTAGTGAACTGAGGACGGGGATGACTTCTGCAGTTTTTTCCCTTAAAGAAAATGTGAGGGATTTTTCTAGAAATATAAGTATGCAATGGTGGTCACTAAAACTATTTGCTACTTATTTTAAACAAATAGAAATGCAATGTATTGATTAAAAGGAAGAAAGACCAGAAAAATATACATTGAGAAGTCCTATTGTGTCTTATAATCACACTTTACCTTAACATTCATAAAACAGCTTTCATCCAAGGATCTCAAAATACTTCACATGCATTAATTAATAATCAAGGCTCTAATTCAAGAACAACAGTTAAGTGTATGTTTTAGATTGTAAGACCCTTGAACCACAAACCATTTTTGTTTGTGCAGCACCTAGCACAATAGGCTCCCCATCAATGACTAGGGCCCCAAGCACTGTGATAAGTCTATCCTACGAGGACAATATTTAAGCACGTTTAACTTAAAGCATGAGCTTGAATCTCATCCTGCCTGTCTAATCTGTATTGTCCACTTTTTGCAGTTATGTTTTTGTGATACTGGATAAGCAACAAACGAGGAAAAAGTTGGAGATCATTTAAAGAATTATCAAGGCAAAAAAGAATTTATAGTGGTGGAGTTTCTTTTCTTGATCTCACAGGCAAATATTCCAGCGACACTGATTTGGTAAACAAACTGTTTTAGTTCTCTATGAGGCAGTCAAAAGAGATTTAGGAAATCAAAACACACAGAGAACTTTTTATTTTGTTCAAATTACATAATCATTAGGAATTTTTTTTTAAACTCTCAAACAACCTAAAGGCATAAGACAGGCTGGGACTAGTCATTTCATCAACCCCTTCACAGAGGCTGATACACTTAAAGCCAATTAATGCACTTGTGTTCCTAAGAGGCAAGATTTTGAAAGGAGCCTCTAAGCGATCTAGGTCTTTGAAGGAACAATTAACTGTGAGCAAAAATACTAAAATTTAGGGGCCTGATTTTCCTTTACACTAAGGCCACTTGTACCTTCCTGGCACATGAAGTAGCTTTAAAGCGTGTGAAAATTACATTTACACTACGTAACATTTTCAAAAATGCCTGAATAGGACTTCGGGTCCTCAGTTACACTGAAAGTCAAAGTGCTCACTTAGGTGCTTCTGAAAATGTTACACATTCACTTTAAGGCCCCTTTACAATACCAATAGCGTAAACGAGCATCAGTTCCCATGAAGATGTCTAACTTCTTGATTTAGGAGTATGATCTAATAAATATATAATAAACATCTATCCAAATCTAGATTGTGGCTTCTGTGGCAGTTAGTCTCAGTGTAATTCCCATGAACTTGCTGCATTTTACATATTACGCTAGAGTAACTGACTAGGATTACATTTTGAAGGGTATCCTTCAAACTCCACTGTTGACTGTTAAATGTTTAAAAATAAATAAATAAAAACTTCCAGCCAACATCTTGCAAAATGATGGCCAAATCCTAAAGTATTAGTTGTCAGAACTCCTGCTGAAATCATTGACACCAAGAGCTAGTCCTACTATACTCCAAAAGTGGATCCCCTTTCTTGGCCAAGCCCCCGCCACCCAGAACAGCATATCACATATTGCACCCTAACAACAAGACCCTAGAAGGAAGGTTGGCCCAGTTGTTAGGCAGCTCGAGTAGGACTTAGTGAACCTGAGTTCAGCTACTTGCTTCACCTCAAACTTCTTATGTGATTTCACACAAGTCACTTAGGGCCAGATTTTAAAAAGTTCTTAGGTGCGTAAAGGTGCAGCTAGGCACCTAGTGTGACTTCAGTGGAAGTTAGGTACCTAAAGGGAATTAGGCACCTAAGGGCCTTTGAGAATCTGGGCCTTAGTCTTTCTCTTCCTCAGTTCCGCAACTTTGAAACAGGAATAACAGCACTTCCCTACCTCACAGTGCTGCTCTGAGAATAAATACGTTAACAACTGTAAGGCGCTCAGATACTACAGTAATGGCTGCCACATAGGCAGCCATTTAGGACAGGAAACAGATCTCATGCTTCTTACTACCAGTTTCTTTACCATCACTGGCAATGGAGAATTCCCCCTCTTAGCGCCTGTTGTGGCGATTAAGATCAGCTTAGAGCTGCTAACGTCCGTCATTTATTAAGTTAACTGTATCTACCTCAAAGCAGTCGATTAAAAAACAAACAAACAGTGATTTCATGCCATGTGGAAAGATTGGAACATGGAGTGGTGACCTTAGGTTACTTCTCCAAGTATTTGTGTCTCATAATTTGTCTTTTTATTCCTGTTTGGGATTTTTTCCCTTGCAGGTTTATCAGATGAATGTCAGTTGAAATCATATTTTAATTCAACTCTGAGCCCTTCCATCAGTTACTTATCTGTGCTCCTCATGATATACATTTCTTTAGGTTTATACAAAGCATAAAAAAGTGCCTATCCTGGGCCTCTAGGAGCCTGTGCCATATATTAAATACACAAAACAATACAACACCACCAATACAACAAAACTAAGTGAAGCAGCCTTCTCAAAATCCACAAAGGGGAATTAAAACACTAACAAATCCCAGCCATTGATGCACAGAGATCAAGACTCCACTCACCTTTCCCACTCTCAGAACCGGTGGGGGAGTAGACAAGTTTGTAGTGCATCCTGTAGGTCAACAGATTTAGGCTACTGAGAAGGAGTCATGAGGAGCGAGTTCCAAAGTTAAGGTCTCCTTCCAGGTGAATTCTCCAAGAGCAGCTCTCTCTTGCTCTCTTCGAAAGCAGGGTTCTCCAATATCTCTGTTAACCTCAGCTGCTGAATGCCAAAAGGAGAGTAGCTACTTAAACAGGCAGCTCTCAACCCATTTAGGGCTTTATAGGTCAAAATTGACACTCTGCATGCAAGTCAGTAGCCAGCCAGCTAGTGCAGTCAATGAATATAGATATCATGTGACTGCAGCAAGACCTGCCACATGACAACCTGCTGTGTACTGGCCAGAGGCACTAATGGGGATGGTGGTTGTTAAAGCTGCTATGTGCTGGGGAGTAGCCACTATCTCTGAGAGAACAGGAGTCCACGAAAGCTTATGCTCAAATAAATTTGTTAGTCTCTAAGGTGCCACAAGTACTCCTTTTCTTTTTGCTGATATAGACTAACATGGTTGCTACTCTGAAACCTATTTCTAAGAAAGAAGATCTTGCAAGATAGGATTACTGATTGTGTCAATAATTTGTTGTTTTAACCAATTAGTGATGTTAACTGATGAGCATTTGTTCCACCTTTTAATCCTTTCAATTTATTTCCTAATTTTGGATAAACATTTTGTCCCAGGGGAGGGGAAGTACTGGGGTAACTGAATAACCCAGTTTGCACATGCAGCTCCCACCATTGCATTGCAGATTGAGCAGCTCAGCATATAAATTATGAATAAAATTTATTTGCATGGACAATTGTTTAATTTGAATACACAATTAGGGTAATTGCAGAAGGAAATTAGACATATATTTTGCATACACATTTATACAGCCAAGTTTTCAAAAAATCTGGCCTCTCACAAGTGCCATAACTTTCTAGTTCACCTTTCTTTGTCTGCAAACTCTGTCTCTTCTGTGTCTTGAAATAGTTACTAATTCATTATTATCACTGACATTTCCTGCAATTTCATGTGTTTCCCTAGTGCTGGCTGTTTCCTCAGGTTTCATTATTATCAAACAGCTCTGCTCTGATAGACTGCTGATCCTCATCTTCATATTGATTAATTTCATTTTCAAATGCATCATCCTGATTTTCAACATCTTCAGCACAGTCTTCTCACAATGAGTCATTTGCAAGATAAGTTTTCATTACTAGAGCCATCTACAGAGTAGGAATGTGTTGGGCTAACTTCAGGTACGGAGCCAAATTCTGTTCTCAGTTAGACCATTGCAAACTGGAATAAACTCATTGAATTTAATGGAGTTACTCAACATTTTCAAGGGTGTAAATGACAGCTGAATCTGACCCATAGTGGTTGCTTTTCTCTGCTGCTTGGCTGTCTCTTGAAAGGGATATGCCAGTCATGCTTTGGCTTGATCATTATCAAGGTAATGAAAATGCAATTTATTTTTTGGGATTAATTTGTAGATTAAACAAGAGCCATTTTATTATGTTTATCTCGGACAGCTAAAATTTTTAAGCATTTAATATTACAATGTTGGCTAAATACATCTTTAATTTGGTATAATTTGATTTGTTTAAATTAAAAATGTAATGATAATCCCAAATAGTTTCATATTCACTTGGAACACTATATTATAACCTAAAATAGTCCTCACCTCTCCATTGCTCAGAGTCAGCTCTACTTTACAACTATATGGCTGGTGAAATGCCATTCTTATCTAATATGATGCATACTCTGCCATATGCATTAATACAGACACTTACCCTTATTATATAGCATCAGACCATCACTCTATCACACTGAGTTTGGCAATAGTAGCAAGATACCACCCCAACCCCATGTAATGGACCTAGGCATGCAATGCTATAGAAAGGGGAGAGAATTTCTCTCTGATGCCCTTCCAACATTCAGAAGCATGGGAAGAGGTTGCCCTATTTTAATGTCCATAATTACAGAAGTTATTATAGGTTGTAAAGTTACCAGGCATAATTTTAATATCCAGCTTCTGGCCCAGATCTTCAGCTGGTGTAAATCAGCATAGTTCCAACGACTACAGCTGACTTAAGCTGATTTACACCAGCTGAAGATCTTCCCCACAGTGTTTAAGCCCGACCTTCCTGAGGCTCATCATATGCATTCAGAAATGAATCACGAAATACAGAAGGCAATGGCTCCAGTTTGTCTGTGACAAGCCTAGGTTTCCAAAAGTCCAGTCTGAGGAGCAGCTACATCTTCTCTAAGCTGCTCCTCACCTGGCAGGTCAGTTTCCCCTCTCTTCCCTGATCTTTAGCTGCTCATCTTTCCTCAGCAACAGCAGGTGCCAGGGCACTTTGTAGGGAGTAGGAAAGGGGGCTCATTCACGTGCTGGGGGCAGAGAAGTCATAGAGAAAGGACAGAAGGAGCTGCAAGGAGCCAGATGGATGAGATGAATGGAGGCAGTTAGAAGACAGCCTGGGGACTATCTCACGAAGCAGTGTCTCTGAATAAGATTTGGGGGCCAGGCTGGATAATGAGCTGAACATGAGCTCCCAGTGGAATGCTGTAGCCAAGAGGGCTGATGCGATCCTGGGATGTATAAAAAGGGGAATCTCTACTAGAAGTAGAGAGGTTATTTTAACCTTGTATTTGGCGCTGGTGCAACCGCTGCTGGAATCCTGTGTCCAGTTTTGGTGTCCACAATTAAAGAAGGATGTTGATAAATTTGAGATGAATCAGAGAAGAGCCACAAGAACAATTAAAAATGGGAATCTATTTCCCAATCTATTTAGCCTAACCAAGGAGAAGGTTAAGGGGAGATTTGATTACAGTCTACTACTACCTATATAAGGAACAAATATTTGACAGTGGGCACTTCAATATAGCAGAGAAAAGTACAGTATAACATGATCCAATGGCTACAGCTAAACAAATTCAGACTGGAAATAAGGCATAGATTTGTAACTGTGAGGGTAATTAATCACTTGAACAAGGGGATTCAAGTGGTTTCGCAATTTTTAAATCAAGATTGGATTTTTTTTAAAGATATGCTCTAGTTCAAAAGAAATTATTTGGGGGGAGTTCTATGGCCCGTGTTATATAGGTCAGACTCAAACAGATGGTCACAGTGGCTCCCTCTCCCCTTTGAATCTATGACTCTATGGGAGGTGGTGATGGTGGTGGGAAGTGAATTGATCAGTTGTGATAAAGAAAAGGGCAGATGAAGGAGGGAAACAGTCATGAGAGTGTAGGGATTGCCCTTGGGCCTCAGGCTGATCTGGAAAACTGGCGAAACATTTGATACATAGGCAACTCTGGTATTTTGTTACCTGCCATTCACTATATGGAGTGACACCTTGTTGTTCCCATATTATGGAACAATATAAAATGAGGGACTGTTCAGTCCTTTAAACTCTCATTATAGTCTTCAGAACCTTCAATATATTATTGAGGATTTCTACAAAGTATAATTAAGGTTCAAAGTTTAACGAGGCCTCAACGTGGCTTTTTCTTTTCTTTTCTGGTTAGACCCTGCACCCTCATTTAATTGTGAGCACAAATGACAGTATTTACCATAGCTGTCCAGCTGCACAGTAGGTGGGCACAATCTGATAGTTGCCTACACGTCCTCTGATTTACATCCGTAAATAAGTTGTGGGTATAATTTTGTGCTGAGAAAATTGGAGGCATTCTTTCAAAATCCGGTCATTGGTAACCCTGTACTGAGAGGAGCAGGAGCCTTGAACATAGTGGGGCAAGAACTCAAACACATTTGACACAATAAAAGTTCTGGGCCTGATTCTCATTTACATTAAGGCTACTTTTTTCACTGGTCTAGGTAGACCTTAAAATGAGTGTAAATTACATTTAAGCCCATTTTAAGGAGGCCCCTTTATGTTACTGACGTTGTAAAGTGGCTTGAATCAGGCCCATTGTGCCTACTACTGTCAGCACAGGAGTGAAAAACAGGCTATTCAGCGTGTTACTACTAAAACAGATCTTCTGTCCCATCAGTATGAACATGTCACTTCCTCCTTGTTTTCACCTTCATGGCTTACCATGATTATGTCCTTGCCTACATCCCCTGTCCTGTGTCCTATGACATCCTCCTTGCTTGTCTCTTTCTCTTCTAACTTCATTTGCTCTCCTATTCTCTTAGAAGCCCTAGATGTGATCATCAACCTCCCCCCACCGCCCCAAGCATGTTATCCTTGATCCGTGATCAACTTCCCTGATGCAGGGGCAAGCAGGCATGTAGGTGTGCACATGGGAGGCTGTACCTGTCTTGACTACACCAAGTTAACTTCTGAGAAGGACAGTTTGATGAGGAACTGAATTCCCAAGAAAAGGTGTCCGACTTTGCGCTGATGAAAAGTTGGCAATCCCAGGTACATATCCTCTTGCACATCATAAAGAAGTGATAGTTACGATAGCGTTTATTAGAGTGGAAATTTTTCATGCTCCTGTGGCATCTGATAACCATTGTATCACTAACGAATGATTCATGAATGGCTATAAGAAATGAACTAGTGTACAAAGTCAAGAATTCAATGACAGCCCCAGATTTGCAGACAGAAGTGACGTCTCACCGCTCCACTCTAACATTTATCCATCTCAAAATGTTTTCTCAAAGGACCAAATGCAGCTTGGTTCACAAAAACAAACAAACAAACAAAAAAACCCAGGGTGTTTAGTTTAAAGTGATAATTACACAGAAGGCTACAGTAACTGACTATAGACTTCTCCCTTTCAAAAGGTATTTATTTTAAAGACTGCAGGATTGTGGCCATACTGTGAAATAAAAGGATATATTTTCAACTAGGCTTCTGTCCAGCTTCCACTTGTACATGCATAACATTTTACACTTGCAATTTTCTTACTGCACTTTCCAGGTGTAAGCCTATTAGCGTATTATAAGGACAGGATACTTGCAGTCAAAGTTCTGATTCTTTTTAGTAGAGTCCATTCCAGTCAAGTAACCCAGACAGAGTCTGATTGGCTTGTGATACTGCAACACCCACCATGAGCTACCTATCAGACACCTACCAGTTTTTAGGGAGATGTAACCCTCCTGATGTCAGTGTGTGTTGTCTGTTTGGGTTATATCACTGAAAGGATGATGTTGGGATTTCGGAGGGTGGGGGGAGTGTTATTTTGAAATTTTGCCAGTGCAATTCTGCCAAGTAGTTACAATTTTTTGAGGCGCCTAGAACATTATGGGAGAGATTTTTCAAAAGTACCTAATGGATTTTGGGGGGCAGGGGGAAGTCCCACTGAAAGTCAGTTTTGTATGTATTGTAATCAAGGCACCCCCTGTATGATGTCAACGAGGAAGCGAGCATTACCAAGGAAATAGAAAAAACATTTCTGTACTTGTGATGTAGTAAGTTCCAGATGTAACTCTGGTATTTTCTCAAACACCACACCAAAAACATATGATATTAAAAGGCCAACATTCTGCATAATTTAGCACAGTGTTTCATTCTTAAAATCAATCATTGGCAAGTTGTGAAAATGTAAAGGAAGCCTTTTCTCTTCTTTGTGCACTTTGATAACAAAAGCATCCATATGAATGGAACATCCCAAAATGGGGCAAGGAAATACATTGGTCTCTCCCATAGTAAGACCTTGTATCTCAGGTAGTGAGAGACATTTCTGTGAGTGGACAGGAGTGTGAGCGTGGGAGAATGTGCAGGAGCCCAGCCCATTGTCTGGCCCGTATAAGGATCTGTCACAAATGAATGAAGTCCATTTGGTCAGAGGAACACACATCCCTCAAGGGACTAGGAAGGGTAGAGCAGAGACCATGGTCTAGGGCTCTCTGCATCAGATTGTGGAATGAGTATCCTGCCCTCCTGAAGAGGTGCAGTAGCAGGTGAGTTCTTCCTGTATGCTGGGAGCTGTTGGTTGACTTCTGAGGCAGAATTCCTGCCAGAGTTTCCCACACTGGTGTGGTCAAGGTAATGCAAAACTGAGCCCAAGTGGTTCTTTTAAAGCTAGGTTATCTCCCTGGTGAAAACAGATCTTCATTCTAGTCCTGACAATAGTGGATGATATTAGTTGTTTGTGTATGTGTGACAAAACACCATTTCTTTCCCCACTGGAATTCCATCTATTTTATTCAAGGACAACATTCAAAACTTTAGCCAGGAAACACAACTTTTGAAGTATAGAAACTCTGTTAAATTCCATCTAAATCCACCTAATCTGTCATGACTGTAAATTTACTGCAGGGCAAATCATCCACTATTTTCACAAGGAAGCATGGGCATTTGTGTAGTAGGAACTACTTGCAAATACTGACTTGCGTTTCTGCCCTGAAAGGAAAAACAAGTTTGTAAAAGGCTGGAACTTCAGCAGTTCCATCACCCGCTCTGTTTTTTGAGGTCAGTGTTTGTGCACGGAGTTGTAGTTATTACTATATTCTCCATAAGACTTTCAGAAAAACCTCCAGTCTTGCAGTCAAGCACAAAAGCTGCTAATATAAATATTTGCAATACTATCATATGCTGGGGAGCCTTGAATGATGAACTATTTTATAATTTGCAGCCCACTAGCTGTGGGTGCTGTTTCTATTATGTAGAGAGAATGTGATAGCATGACAGAAAGCATTAAACAATGGGAAGGTTTTCCACAGCGCTAAGCATGGTTTTCCTGTCAGTTCAGTACAAAATACTACAATGTATTTGTTCTACCAGCACCTCTAGTAAGACAGGAATAAGTAAATCAGAGTCACCAAGTGGACTGGCTCTTGTGAATTATGAAAGTGAGGGTAACAAATTTGAATTTACAATGCATGCCCTTTAGCTAAATTTGAGATTTGTAGCAGTGATTTTGGTTTTATTAAAGTATAATATTAACATCCATAAGAGAAAATTTGTTATTCCAAAGACACTTCCATATCAAACAAGGCTATATTTAGAGACAATAATTTTCCTAGCATTGCATAATTGGGACTCATATGGCGTTATTCACCAATGACAGAACAGTTGCTGGCTTCCTTTCTTGGTAAATAAGCATCATTTTAAAGTGGACAAACTGTTTTTTAAGTATATAAAATAATGTAAGCAATTTTCAGTTCCTTCCATAACAGACTGAACTTAGTATTAGTGGCATGGTAAGAGTTAAATTTAATCAAACCTTTTGAAATGGCAATAAATCAAATATGCCTCCTGGGTCAAGGCTGAAGAATCCAGCCTTGGAGCCACGTTTATTGTCTGGTGGGCCTATGTGAAGTGAACTTGATTTCAGGCCAGCTCCTAGTGAAGAAGTGTTCAGAAGATAGAAACCAGAGTCACAAATGGAATCTTTGTTCTCAGTCTCAGAAGAGGTACTAAGGTTTGAACAGGTGATGGAGTCTCAGCTCTCCTTGTCCCTGCGGTGGCAGATTCTCCAGGTTAGGCATGAAGCACACTTAGGCAGTGTGGGGATTCTTGCACCATCACTGCCCTTAGTTTGGAATAAAGTTAGGGTTTCATTTACCAGGGCTGTCAGTCCAGCACCTGGCATCAGCACTAACATTGCAAGAAAAATGATAGAATTACCAAATGTGCCTAACTGGGTGCTTGCTGCATGTAGAACTTGGGTTCGTGTATAACCATGTGACTGACTCCTGCTTCTTCAGCAAGGGTGGCTAAAATATCATTGAGGTGAGACTGGGGACCTATTATTCTCTACAGATTGATTCACAAGGTGGAACTGATGGGGTGTCCCTAAAAAAAAAAAAAGACCCCATGCCTCCAGCCCTGTTCCCTGGACATATCCATGCAAGGGTGGCTGGTGGGTAGGGAAATTGAAATAGATGGCAAAACATGAGGTTCGCAGTTCTCAAATTGCATATTTTTCATGTATAAATAGTTTCCTAGTCATATCTTGAGGGAAGTGTGATTATTCCAAAGCATTTTAGGGATGCCCTATTACATACTGGGGAAATGTGCTTTGATGGGGAAATGTGCTTCCAGTGATGGGGAAATATGGTGTAAATCTATTGATTTATACAAAGTCTGGCTGGGAAACAACAATTCTGTTTTGAATTTGGCCAGATCTTGATAATGACTCTGGAAATTTGTAAGCAATTCACAGATCCATTGCCACACAGTCTGCAGTATGAAATCTCCTGAAACATGCATTGAATTTTCTTAGTCAATAGATGCTATTTAATGGCACTTATCACATGGTGATTTGTCGGATATAAAATAAAAGGGTGAGGTCCTCAGATATTGTAAACCGGTAGTTGCCTTCAAAGGAGTGACACCGAGTTACGTAAGCAAAGGATCTGATCGAAAGAATGAGGTTTGGCACATCTTGTCTCTGAGAAGATCGAGGATTGTGGAGATAATGTGTGTAACTGCTTTTCATTAAAATACAAAAAGTGTATAAAAATGGAATGCAGAAAAATAAATCTGTTTGGTTGGTGGCCTTTTGCCATTTGCCTTCAAGTACTCAAGAATAGCAGAAAATAAAAACTATGATGGTGAAATAATGTGATACCAAGTAACCAAAGCCAATAATTTCATAGTTTAGACCAATGCTTCAGTCCCCTAACTCAGTGTTATGGGTGAGAGTCCCATAAAAGATAATGATGGACATCTCAGCCATAACTTTTTTGACACAATTCCATTTTGTGAAAACATCTGAAAGGTTTTGTTTTTGTTCTAATGTGGAACGAAAACAAAAACAAATTTTGGAACCTCAGAAGTTGTCATGAAATGGAATTGTCATCCTCTGGCCAGCTCTAATATTTACCGATATGTAAATATTGTTGGATACCTTATTAGCTATCTCTCTATATAGAGAGAGGCATTTTTATAGGTATTGGGCCAACACAGACAAGTGGTGTGGAAAGTAGCAACTGGTCTCAACTTTATCCACCCAAAAGTTTAGGAAGTGAAGGCAGACATTACATCCCATTGAAAAAAGCAGGGGACCTTTAAGTAGGTAGAATATCATTACCTAAGTTGGAATTTGGCCAGCCAGTTAGGCTAAAACTACCGCAAACGTGATGGGAATTTTAATAAGTATAAGCAGTCAAGCTGTCCAGTTTTACATCCCATCTAAAATGGCATGTCAAGTAGCACCATATCATTAGCTCAGTAGGGACTCAGAGTGAAGAACACCATCTACTGACCTACAAATACCATTGTTTTAGCAATCTGGGTTTTCTTTGGAGGTCTCCCACCCAAATGCTGACCCAGCCCTCCTTAGGACCTGATCCAAATCCACTGATGTAAATGCAAAGACTCTGATAGACAGCAGTAAACTCTGGATCAGCAAATGAAATCTGCCGTGACCACTGTCCAAAGTGGTATAGCTGAAAGTACAATTTATTTCTCTCTTAATTAACAGCACACATTCATTCAGACACAACAACAGCATTGTGATCCACTGTAAGATCACACAATGGGATTCTCAAAAATGCTGCATTTTGACAGATATATCATATATATCTGATACAAACATGATTTTCCAAGCAAGACATGATGGCTCCTTCAGACACAAATTTTATATGCTAGCTTCAACCTAGAGCAAATTTTTGCGGTTAAGTTATAAACCCCTGAAAGCAGCATTTTATAATGGAAATGCTGATACAACTTAACTAGAGCAGCAAGAACAGTGCCATAAACTATAAGAATAAAAGTGAATCATAAAGGAGTTAAGGTTTGATTACTTTAAAATACCTGGGTTTGGAGTTTTGATTCAGACATGGGGTTTTTTTTAATTACTTCCCAAAACCTAGAGATACTTGGTGGGCAGCTAATATCTGGGGAATTAGATCAAAGATCCCCTTTGTAATTTCAGACTATGATAGCAAGGTGTCTATGGTCTCCTTCTAGCATAAAATACATGAGCCTTTGAAAGCTGTTTTGTCTACTTGTAAATAACAGCGTGAAATGGAACATGCAATTAAAAATAAACTCCTTTTCTAAATCTGAACAAACCAAAATTGAGAGTTGTAGGGGGAAAAAAAAAAGCCTCCCAGGATTTACAAGCTGCCTGGTAGGAATATTTCTTAATTGAGCCATGCTTCAGAGCTGCATGGAATTGTTCCTATTAAAAATTAAATAAGAACAGCAGAGAAGAACATGGGAGCTTTTGAGAGATTAGAGCTATGTGAGATTTACTTAAAAAGGTTTTTATTAGACTTTGGGGGTTCTCCCACATATAAAAACCTCACCCACACAAAATAGATGGCACCCTAGCTTTTCAAACTCTTTCTAACAAAGATAACAACTCAGCTGATGTTAAAAAGGAGACATTTTTCTGTGACTCCAATAAAGTGATACTGTACATGTTGAAACAACATGTTTTTCTCTGTTTGAGAAATAATCATCATGCTTTTAAACTCAGCATGTTCATTTCAAACTATATTTCCTCTTGGTGTTTCCTATTTTAACTAATTGAGAGCCATACTGCTTAGCTGGATGCCTTACTGGTGTCTTGGTTTTTTTGTCTCATGAACATCATTCAATCTATGTGATATGTTCTGGAGTGCACACAACATGAGTGGCCTTTCATTACTGTACATCACAATATCCAGCAGGGACTTGGGGTATCTCGTCAGCAGCCAAAGTAGTTTGCTGTAGGGTGACTATAATGGAGTTATATGATATATGGTCCAGTGATTTCTTTCTGAAAAGTTAACCATTTTGGAGTTACATGAACTTCCTGGAGAGAAACATTGTACAGTTGCTTTAAATTTCCTAAACATACCACTTGGTATCTTATTTTTAATCTGCCGGTAAGATAGGAAATTAAGCTTTAAGAATTGTCAGATGGATACAAAAAATGATCTCGGTCCTTTGGCATCCATCTGCACTAACCCTGACTTTGCAGTGCACCTTCAGCATCATGCAAAGCCTTCAAGTATTGGCAGGCTTTAGGGATTTCACAAATGAAACACTTCATACTTCAGGGCAACCGGAGGAGCTTTGCTGAGCTTTGTTCACATTACAGTGTTTCTAGCTCGTATAAGTTGACTCACAGACAGATTTCCTACTGGGTTTTTATCAAAATCTCAATTGACACATCCCTGGCCCATTCGCCTCTTTGGGAAGCTATTTAAGTTTTAAAGGGAGCTAATCGTGATTCCCACATAGCTATCAAAGAGTTTGGGGAGCGTCACAAAAAGGCTACTTACTGAATTAGGCTAAATGTAGGCTGTGAGATGTAAGAATGTGTAAAACGGGGACGCTAATCACAGTATCCAGTGTTAGAGCCTGAATAGTGCTGTACTCCAGAGAGGATGTGTTGTTTACTTTGTAAAAAAGTGTCTGACCCTTCTTCTCCCTACGCGCACACACACACACACACACACGTATGCGTGTAACCCACACACCTGTTGGGTGTGGTGTTCTGTCCCATCTAGTGGCATCAAGACCACTTAGAGAGAGATTAATGAGTCTGCTCTACAGTGCTAGCTAAGGGCCATATGGCTTTTCGCTCATGCAATAGAGGCTCATGCACCAAGATCCAGAGGTCCTAGGTTCGGTCCCACTTGTAACGCCAACAGACCCTGGTCTGGAGCTTAGTGCATGAGCCTCTACTGCATAAGCTAAAATCCATATAAAATCCTTAGCTAAGGCTGTAGAGCAGACTCATTAATCTCTCTCTCTCTCTCTAAGTGGTCTCGGTGCCACTAGATGGGACAGAACACATGTGTGAGTTACACGTGCAGACAAAAAATTAGAAGAGAGCCAATTTTTAAAAAATATAATTCAAACAACATTCAGCAGTTAATTTCAGTAACCCCCCAAAAGACATAGACCACAACTCTCTGATAACCAGGGCTACTTTATGCTGCTAGGACTATAGAGAATCTTGTCACCGAGACCCACCCCAGTTTGTATTAGGAAATCCTTAGGTGATGCACTGCTGCTGTACCTGTTCATAGCCACAGACATAGGAAATGTGGCCATGGAAAATGGGAAATAGCTGGCCATCCCTATGCTTAGTTGATCCCTGGCTGCTGTAACAATTCTGTTAGTAGACACCATAAATTAGAGCACTTTTCAGGCTACAAACCAGGTAGAATTAGTGGGGGAAGCAAAAGTGGATGGGAATCTGGGAGGCAGTGACCATGAGTTGGTTGAGTTCAGGATCCTGACGCAGGGAAGAAAGGTAAGCAGCAGGATACGGACCCTGGACTTCAGGAAAGCAGACTTTGACTCCCTCAGGGAACAGATGGCCAGGATCCCCTGGGGGACTAACATGAAGGGGAAGGGAGTCCAGGAGAGCTGGCTGTATTTCAAGGAATCCCTGTTGAGGTTACAGGGACAAACCATCCCGATGAGTCGAAAGAATAGTAAATATGGCAGGCGACCAGCTTGGCTTAATGGTGAACTCCTAGCGGATCTTAAACATAAAAAAGAAGCTTACAAGAAGTGGAAGGTTGGACATATGACCAGGGAAGAGTATAAAAATATTGCTCGGGCATGTAGGAAAGATATGAGGAGGGCCAAATCGCACCTGGAGCTGCAGCTAGCAAGAGATGTCAAGAGTAACAAGAAGGGTTTCTTCAGGTATGTTGGCAACAAGAAGAAAGCCAAGGAAAGTGTGGGCCCCTTACTGAATGAGGGAGGCAACCTAGTGACAGAGGATGTGGAAAAAGCTAATGTACTCAATGCTTTTTTTGCCTCTGTTTTCACTAACAAGGTCAGCTCCCAGACTGCTGTGCTGGGCATCACAAAATGGGGAAGAGATGGCCAGCCCTCTGTAGAGATAGAGGTGGTTAGGGACTATTTAGAAAAGCTGGACGTGCACAAGTCCATGGGGCCGGACGAATTGCATCCGAGAGTGCTGAAGGAATTGGCGGCTGTGATTGCAGAGCCCTTGGCCATTATCTTTGAAAACTCGTGGCGAACGGGGGAAGTCCCGGATGACTGGAAAAAGGCTAATGTAGTGCCAATCTTTAAAAAAGGGAAGAAGGAGGATCCTGGGAACTACAGGCCAGTCAGCCTCACCTCAGTCCCTGGAAAAATCATGGAGCAGGTCCTCAAAGAATCAATCCTGAAGCACTTAGAGGAGAGGAAAGTGATCAGGAACAGTCAGCATGGATTCACCAAGGGAAGGTCATGCCTGACTAATCTAATCGCCTTTTATGATGAGATTACTGGTTCTGTGGATGAAGGGAAAGCAGTGGATGTATTGTTTCTTGACTTTAGCAAAGCTTTTGACACGGTCTCCCACAGCATTCTTGTCAGCAAGTTAAGGAAGTATGGGCTGGATGAATGCACTATAAGGTGGGTAGAAAGCTGGCTAGATTGTCGGGCTCAACGGGTAGTGATCAATGGCTCCATGTCTAGTTGGCAGCCGGTGTCAAGTGGAGTGCCCCAGGGGTCGGTCCTGGGGCCCGTTTTGTTCAATATCTTCATAAATGATCTGGAGGATGGTGTGGATTGCACTCTCAGCAAATTTGCGGATGATACTAAACTGGGAGGAGTGGTAGATACACTGGAGGGGAGGGATAGGATACAGAAGGACCTAGACAAATTGGAGGATTGGGCCAAAAGAAATCTGATGAGGTTCAATAAGGATAAGTGCAGGGTCCTGCACTTAGGATGGAAGAATCCAATGCACCGCTACAGACTAGGGACCGAATGGCTAGGCAGCAGTTCTGCGGAAAAGGACCTAGGGGTGACAGTAGACGAGAAGCTGGATATGAGTCAGCAGTGTGCCCTTGTTGCCAAGAAAGCCAATGGCATTTTGGGATGTATAAGTAGGGGCATAGCGAGCAGATCGAGGGACGTGATCGTTCCCCTCTATTCGACACTGGTGAGGCCTCATCTGGAGTACTGTGTCCAGTTTTGGGCCCCACACTACAAGAAGGATGTGGATAAATTGGAAAGAGTCCAGCGAAGGGCAACAAAAATGATTAGGGGTCTAGAGCACATGACTTATGAGGAGAGGCTGAGGGAGCTGGGATTGTTTAGTCTGCAGAAGAGAAGAATGAGGGGGGATTTGATAGCTGCTTTCAACTACCTGAAAGGGGGTTCCAAAGAGGATGGCTCTAGACTGTTCTCAATGGTAGCAGATGACAGAACGAGGAGTAATGGTCTCAAGTTGCAATGGGGGAGGTTTAGATTGGATATTAGGAAAAACTTTTTCACTAAGAGGGTGGTGAAACACTGGAATGCGTTACCTAGGGAGGTGGTAGAATCTCCTTCCTTACAGGTTTTTAAGGTCAGGCTTGACAAAGCCCTGGCTGGGATGATTTAACTGGGACTTGGTCCTGCTTTGAGCAGGGGGTTGGACTAGATGACCTTCTGGGGTCCCTTCCAACCCTGATATTCTATGATTCTATGATTCTACTCTATGCTGGAAATTGGCCGGATCTCCAGGATCACAGATTTGCCCCAAGTCCTTCTTGATCACACTGGCAAATCAGGGCCACAGAAATCCTAGTTTTTTTTGCAAAGGGAGGATGAAATACTCTCTCTTTCAAAATCGCCAGACCAGTAATACATAAATGATTAGAGAAAGCAAGTATCAAAACAAGAATGCTACTTCTGTGCCCTGTTCTTCTGGGAATGATGCTTCAGTATTGTTGGTGTGTCTGCATTTTGCAAAGACTAGAGCTGAGAAGAAAATTTGCAATGAATAATTTAATCTAGGAGTTTAGGTTCTTTCTATTTATGCAACATCCACCAGCAAATCGTGGTTGACTTTATTGTTATTTGAATTTGTTACAATAAACTCTTTCAATTTTGAGTGGTATTGCTTACTTAGTAAGAAAAACATACAATAATCCAAACCACAGATAGCTAAATACATAAATAAAATGAGAGGGAAAGGCTAATAGAGGAAAACTCAGGTTGACAGTAGACAAGTTAGATATAGGCTTGCAATGCAATTCAGTGGGGGGCAGGGGGTAAAAGATGGAGTGCACACATGGAAACAACAGACCAGAGACCAAGGACCTGATAAACCTGCTTTATATGGCAATGTGTGTACAGATTTGGATGTCTCAGTACCAGACAAATACTGAGTTAGGAAGGATAGGACAATGCTCTACAATTATCTGATGTGAGTAAAGGCCAAGAAGGGACAGGAAATACAGAACTTGGTCTAAAGGACTATAACTAGGAATAATGGAAATAGTAGGCTTAAGTATCAGGAAAGATTTTGTTAGTGTAAAATCTATTAGATTTTGGAATGATCTCCCAAGTGTAACAGTAGAGGTTTCATCATGTGAAAACTTAACTGGACTAAACAATAGAGAAGATTTCTCTTCGTGTGTCAGCAGGTTGCCAGATGACTTAATCAGAAATGAGTCTGAGCCATGAAGTTTGGCTCCAGACCCAAATTCCCCTAAAATGGTTGCATCCAAAATTTTGGTCCAGCTCATTATAAAGACAGAGACCAACTGCAATATTCTGATCCATGTCCAAGCTCTCTCATAATTTCCCTCTATACCTAGTAGGAATTTCCTTCTGTAATTAATGCCTTCCATGAAATTTTTGCCTTATTTTTCCCCTCTGTATATTTATAGTACCTCTTTGATATAACAGTGTAATTCATTGTCCCCATGGCCAAGAAATATAGGGCTAAATTCACTGCTGTCATATATGGGGGAAATGTATTGAAATCAATGCAGTTGTGCCAGTGATGAACTGGGCCTATAGGGTGAAGCTTGGCACACCCTAACATGATGAGAATGCACTGGCTCAAACCCTGCATCAGAACAATGCCATTGAAGCCAATGGAATTTTCCCTGAGAAGGTCTGTGTCAGACCTGCAGGATTTCACTCCTTGTTTCCAAAGAAGAGCAGGCAGATGTGAACACTCATGGGCAACCCGAGAGCATTAACTTCTGGCACCCCAGAATGTATGTATTGCTGCCATTCCCCATGTGCTGCACAGACTCGTACTTTCAGTATGTATTCCTGCTCTGAGCATAACTGGCATAATTATTGTTTTCAGTGAAATCCAAGATTTTCTTTCTGCTGTCTATTTTTAGAGAGATAGAGATATGCAAGCTTACCGCACACACACCCACACCTATCATACAATTATAATTCTCTCTCCCCCTCTCTTTCTCTGTATTCTATAATTTGCTTTGTATCCTGTAGGGATTTCATACTCCAGTTCTAAGACTGCAGTACACGAGATACACAGATCACTGTAGGTGAATGGGAATGGGCTCAGCAAGAGCACACAGACCCCCGAGTAAGTGTTGAAACTCATCTCCAACCTGTGGTTTGGTTTCATTGGTAATGCAACAGTAACACAGTATTAGCATTAACTTCCTCCCTGAATTTGGCTATTGCTAGGGTTTCCCCATAGGCCTTCCTCAACCCTAGCTCATTAGCTCCTTCTCACTTTCCAGAAGGGCACGCCACTCCTGACCCTGCCTTTAAATCCTAGATAGAGTAAATGAGCCACACCTGCCACAATGAATCACCAGAACTTCCTCAGCTTTATGCAGGGCTTTAACTCTTGCTGTCAGTGCGAATCAACAATGGAGTCTCCTTACAGTGAACCACAGAGAATATGGGCAGGGAAGGAAAGCTATACAGCAATTCAGCCAGTCTCTAGAGAGGCACTTGGTCTAGTGATTAAAGCATAAGGTTCCAGGAGCTTGTATCACACATACAGACCCGGGAGAGCTCCCACTAGGTAGACACTACCCAAGCTGTTGTGTTTGGGATCCACTTTACTGGGCCCTATGGGCTTTTTAAGCCTCTTGATGCAGAACAGAGTCCAGGCACTGTCCCTGGCTTGGGGTCTCTAGGCACATGCTCACATGCTAGTACCCCCTTCTGACAGATGGGACCCTGCAGTCCAACTACCTAACCTACCTTCTCCCAGAACTCCAACCATGTGGGCACTTGGGATTTACAGTTTAACTGTTCAGGGGCACATGATAGTGCAAGTGAACAGACACACAGATGGACTTTGCACAGAATTCTCAACACAACTACTCTTTACTTAGCACAAGAGATACACAGACCTACACAAAAATAAGCACACACATATATTTAATTCCAAAGCCCAAGCTCTGGCACCCTCCCACCCTGCAGGGTCCTAGACCCTAGCCTCCAGCAAGTCCACACAGCAATAAAACAGCCGAACAGCCTGTTTCCTGTGAACCCGAGTTATCTAGCAGGAGCCAGCCATGGGTGTCTAGTTGCTGTGTAGACAAACCCTTAGTTTCCCTGTTTGTTAAATGGAGATAAAAGACAGTTACTCATAATGATTTATCAGTGTTCTTCAGAAGCCACAGATCTTGCTTTGAAGATGGTCCTCTAATAACCATTAGGGTGCCGTGGTGGACTATTATTACAGTCGTAAGTTTGCAATGAAAAGGTTTCGCATACATGACCTATCTCACTGGAGAAACCTCCCCCTGTTAACTAGGATTTTACCCTGAAGCAATTTGGGGCAGGAGGCATAACAGGGATGGATAGCTATTCGCTTTTGTCACCCTGAAGCCATTCATTTACTTATTAAAAGTTGTTTCATGGCCTGTTACTTCAATCAACCACTAAAGTACAGTCAAAGAGAATGAAAATCACTTCTGCTTTTTGAGGCTCATTCTGGTAACAGACTTCCAGTCAGGTACATAAAGTTCAGCAGGTCTTTATTGTGAGATACAGCATTAACACTGCTTTTGCATCCACAATAAACCTTCTTCATGCACCTACACTCTGTGCTCTCTATTTATGTTCACCTGCTGCCCGATTAACACCTTATTAGGCTGCATATCTGCAGTGGCTTTAACCTCAAACCCCTCTTTTGTAGCTATTTTCCCTCTATATATTATAATGGTACATACTGGCTTAATAGAGAAGCATAGACGCATTTTGTGTATTAGTGTAACAGTAGTAAGTTTACCTTGTAATGGCTCCAGCCACTGCCTCCTTCCTTTAATACCCTGTTATTAATTCCTAGTTCCAATAATTCCTAGTTCTCTTTTGTTCAAATTAAGTAACAGGAGTAATGGAGCTGGAATGTATAGACAGGGTGACAGTAGAGAAGCAATATTCTAGAGCCACAGAGATGCAGGGCAAGGTAAGAAAAAGGCCAGGCCCACTGAGGAAGGATCCTGGAGGACACAAAGAAGATGCAGACTCACCACAAGTCTTCATGCAGTTGTGCAGACCAGCTGAGGGGATGACCTGTTACTATTTGAGACCACACCTAAGCAAGGAGGAGAATAGTTGGAGCAGAGGGGGAAGAGATGCAGAGCTGCACCGTCTACCAAAAGCACTGTCGCACTGAAAGGTTTTGACCAACGGCACTCTTCCCAATGGGACTTTTCAGCAGTGCATCACAATCGAAGGGTTATTAGTAGAGCTGTGAGGAAGTCCAACTCTCTTGGGAAGATTTTGAAATTTGTTTTCATTCCAACTAGGAACAAAAGCCCCAAACTTGAAGATTCCGTGCAAAAGAAAAATCTGCAAAAATAATAATAATAATTTTGGATTGATGAAAACATTTTGATTTTGACTTTTTTAAATGTTATTTTATGCTATATTATAATATATAATCATACAAAATAAACCAGTTATAATGAAAAGTCATTTCAAAGGCAAAAACTAAACATTTCATTCTGAAAATGTCAAAATGGGACGTCAGCTTTCTCAGAATATTCCTCTCCCCCGTCCCACATGTTTTTCTCCAAAATGAAATGTTGGCAAGATTTTGTGTTTCGATTTTTATATAGCTGCCTTCTCTGATAGAAATTTTTCCCATTTTAGTTTTCCTGATCAGCTCCAGTTACTAGTATTAAGAACTGAGTATAATGGTCCACCAGTTATCACATAGTAAAAATCCTATGTAAAGCAAGTGATGTACAAGTTAAGCAGATACATCTTAAATTTCAGCTTGATAGTTTACTGAACAGAGGATGGAGCTTTGACTAGTGGTTAGCACGGGGTGTGGAGAAACAGACATTCGGGGTTCTATTTCCTATTCTGTCAATGACTTATTATTTGGTTCTAGGAGGAGACACTAAGGCCCAGATCCTCAAAGGTATTTAGGATCCTAACTTCCCTAAACTTCTCTGTGACTTAATTTACACATTTGCTAGCAGGAGATGATAATACTGACCTACTTTCAGTGGTACAGGTAGAAATAATTTCCTGCTGGTACTGCACTCGTGGGAGGGACACGGGGGGGGGGGGGCTCACATGACCTCCCCATGTGACCCTCCATGTGACTCCTCCCCACTTCGCCCCCAGCCCGGGGCCCCCACGCTCTTCTCGTCCCCTTTGACATCCCCCTTTGTATATACAAACATCAACATGTTTAACTACTCACTTTCCCCCCACATATGTAGTATTCAGTGTGTTTATATGGAATATGGGAGTTGGGTGAGGAGCCATTTCAGCATATGTATGACTTATTAAAAGACAAATTTTAAGTAGAACTGTATCCTAAACTGCTTTATGGTATTGTACCCAAACATTGCATTTCAATGGGGGATGCAACTTCCTTTATAGGAACAGATTCCCGAAACTCTTACCAGTCCACAAAAGTGGTCCATAGTCATGCAAACAGTCCCATTTGTCTTCAGTGGGATTGATCAAATGATTAAGGGTTTACAGGATTAGGTTCCAAGTTTGTAAATTGTTCTGGACGAAACTGACAATGCCTGAGCTGTCAGATCAGAAGGAGCTTCATTCAAATAAAGGTGGGCAGATGTATGGTAAGTTTTAGCTCCATTGCTAAGATGAGGAACATATTTTCAGCAAAGTTCTTGGCAGATTCCTGCAGCAGCTGGTTTAAGGCCATCAGTGTCCGGCATTATAATCTTCTCTTATAGTTCTCTCAACCACAAAGCTGGAAAATGAGGCATTTGTTTTGCTGCTCCAGTTCCAGTTAACAAAATGCACGTAAGACTAGTTCAGGGTGAAAGTGAGCCAGTACGGCATACTGGTAAGAAGTGGCCGCCAGTACCGGCCCGTATGCAGCCCCAAATCTTTCCCATGCCCCATACCCGCTAAAAATCTCTTGTCGGTACTGCATACAGATGGGTACCATCTTGTACTCCTGCCTATCTCACAGAAATACTGTGAAATTTAATTTAATTTGCAAAGCATCTGTAGACTTTTCAATGAAAAGTCCAATAGAAATGCAAAGTGTTAAGGGACACATATATGTCTGAAAATTTCTCGCCTATTAATGTTACAAATAACAATTATCCTCAAAAGAGAGTAGAGACACAATATATTTCCCAGTTTATTATGGGGTGTGTGGTAGCACTTTGTGTGTAATTTCACATCTCCCATATAGAGTCAGTCAGTTTCTTGTTATGTGTGTCTCTTTCATACAACAACAGGAGAGAGAAAAAAACGAGAATTTAGGATTAAAATTTTCAAAAGCACCTAAGTGATTTAGAAGCCTAAATTCCATTTTCAGAAAGATCCTAAGTATTTATGTCACTTTGGAAAACAGGAGGCTCCTAACTCACCTTAGGGCTTTACAAAATTGTACCCCTGATTTCAAACTATTGGTGCCACTTTATTAGTGAAATGAATTCCGTCATATTTTGAGTAATTACTAGAAAAAATACAGCAACTCCTCACTTAAAGTTGTGCCGGTTAACATTGTTTCGTTATTAGGTTGCTGATCTCTTAGAGAACATACTCGCTTAAAGTTGCGCAATGTTCCATTATAAGGTTGTTTGGCTTGTCCCATTCCGCCTGCCTGGCATTCCTGCCTCAGCCAAGCTTCACAATCATCATTGGTGAATACAGTATTAAATTGTTTGTTTAAAATTATTTAAATCTTATACTGTGTTTGTACATAATGTCTTTTGTCTGGTGAAAAAAATTTCCCTGGAACCTAACCCCTCTCCCCCATTTACATTAATTCTCATGGGGAAATTGGATTCGCTTAACATCATTTTGCTTAAAGTAGAATTTTTCAGGAACATAACTACAACGTTAAGTGAGGAGTTAGTGTATTATGCTTGTTAGATGAGTAGAAATCATAAGGTATCACAATATGATGAAATAACCATCTTGCTCAGTCTCCTAATTTAAAATGACCACAATGATTTATTTCAATATTTGTTTAAAAGAACACATAACTCACTCCAAGTCCCCATCACACCTTCCTCTTTATCAATGTCTATTGGAAGGGGACCAGATTTCATACAAAGCATTTTCAAAGGGCCTAGTTACACAATCAGTTTTGCCCTGCAAATGGTATTGGATTCCCCATTACAGTGGTGCCTGTGGACTCAGCTATAATATGACAATATCTTTGTATCAATGAATGATGACCCAGTATAATAAAAGATCTTGACTTACGTGTATGTTAACAATTAATGGGATGTATGATGTATCACATACTGTATGTGGAAGGTAATAAAGAGGTGTAAATGAGAATTACACTGGTTAATTGGTGTCATTAATGGGTCTTTTGTTCTGCTAGAAAAGCAGTATCTTATTCAGAAGACAAACTTGTAGGGGTGGCTGCAGACTTCAATCCAAGAATAAAGATGGGTTAAAAATGCAACTCAGCTATGAAATTGCTTTTTTAAGGATGTTTCTTGATATTCTTACATACCAGATTCACTCCTGCCTATCAGGTGAACTCATTTCTCTCCTCTGGATTACCCTCAGACCTTGGCTACACTAGAGAAATTTGCAAAGCTAACCACCATGTGCGTCTCTGGTAACACATATGCCTAAATGCTCCCAACAATTCACAAGCAATCACGTCATTATTTGGATTAGATTTGGTTCAAATAAAGGTAACCATTATATGATCCTCACCCAGTCCAGTCTTCACCCATAGAATGACAATGTGGACAGGAATCACTGACATAATACAGCTAGTGGTACAAACAGTCCTCATGCTCTATCCCACAATGCACCAATCACTGTGTAGGTGGCTTGTCTGATGTATTTTCTTAACACAGGGGTCAAGTTTGCTGGAAGCCAAATAGCACCGTGCATACTGTAGACTTCACTTGCATGGTATTCTGCCAGCAGCAACTTCTTCCACAAGTGATCAATGCCATTCCTGGCAAGCAGTGTCACAGAGTAGACCTTCCTGTGAGGATGCTGCTTGTCAGCTAGAGGAAGATATGCGGCCACTAGTGGGGTGATGAGGAAAACCAGTTACTGCTGACCTCTGTGATTCTGAACATACAGGTCTATAATCAGGTGTCAGAGACTCAGAGTCCTTTGCTAATCAGGACATCACTCCGTCTGGCAAGCTGTGCTTGGAAGGTTCCTTAAGATCCAATCTAACAAGGCATGGGACATATATAATAGCAGATCCAAAGTAGAGATGGTCAAAAAGGTTTTGTTGGAATGATGTGCTGATGAAAAATTTACTTATTGCAAAACAAAAATTTTCTACAAGAAAATTTCAGTTTTGATAAAACAATTGATTCCACTGGGACTATTGAATTGATCATGCCCTGGCTGCCTGCCTACAAGGGTCTTGTCAATTTCACTTTACATGACACAAGCTTTCCCAGAGGGCTGCTGAGTCTGAGTGCCCTGACTCTCTGACTCTCAGCCTCCCCACTCAGCTCTGGGAGCTGGAGAGGCAGACAGCTGGGGGGGAGGAGGAACGCTGAGTACCCAGGATCTCTGGCTCCAGAAGCTGTGGGGGAAGGCTGAGTGGCCTGGCTCTCTACCTTTCCAGAGCTGATGGGCAGCCGGGAAACCAAAAATTCCATTTTGGTTCCCCCAAAGCAAATATTTTCTTCAAAAACCTTCCCAGCAAATAAATATAAATAAATTAAATAAAATATAAAATAAATATATAAATAAATAAATAAAATTAAATATAAATAAATAAATTAAATAAATAAAATATGTCCTTTATATTTTGTCCCAGTTTGAGATGAAAAGTGTTTCAGAAACATTTGCTGCTCTTGGAAGAGCTTTCCATTTTACAGCCACCTCTAGTCTAGAACAAGGAGAAGAATCTGGATTGATTAGTTGGTATTCTCCCTTCCCAATGTGGACAGCTACAGGACAGCACAAAGGCTCCATGTAATGAGGACCAGGATGGGGAGGAAGAGAACTCAGGCAGACCAGAGCCATGGGGGAGAGGATCGGCTTACTTTGTGCTTGTATGGGCCTACTGTTGTCACAATATATACGCTCCTGTATGTGCTGCTTAGACGACTCAAATCAGGGCACCCTTCCTTATCAGATTTGGTGCACTGACATCAAAGTGCATGATCATCAATTTCCTAGCACTTATATACTGCTTTCCACATAGACATCCCAAAGAATTGCAGCCACTGGAGAAACTGAAGCAGAGGTAGGTGAAGCAACTTGTCCAAGATCACATAGCAAGTCAGTAGCTGGGAGTAAACACAGGTCTCCTGACTCCTGCCCTATTCACTGGAATACGCTGCCTCCTCCTACTTGTGCAGTGTGAACGTGTGAAAATATGGACCATTGCAAAGCTCCTGTCAGTCCAGTACAAATCTTTTACCAGCCAGCGGCTTTGATCTGACAGCTTGGGAGACGAGCCAGGACACATAAATCATTTTAAAGGTGAAACCTACTAACCACACCAAAAAAATATTTAGCAATTATAATAAAAGATACCTTTTTAACGAGTGACTTTTTAATCAGCTCTACAGTGCTGTAAATCATAACACTCAGGATGTTTTCCAAAAGGCTCCTCTAAGTGCTAAGCCACTGAATTTAGATGGCCTGACATACTATGGGCCATATAATGCCCACTGACATCAATGGGAGCTCTCTTGTGGATTTAGGGCAGTGCAGGGCTCTATAAATTCACAGTATCATAGTCACAGTTTTGGTTTTTAACATCTTGCTTTACTTTTTTTAATATATGAATTTAGTGCTTGTGGGAGCTGCCAGATAGACTTTTAAACCAGAGGAAGGGTTCAGCACAAGCCACAACAATGCAAGCATCCTTCATTGCCCCACCAAATTTGCCTCAGCCCTCAGCGGTTGAGTGCTGGGACCTAATTACACCACTCTGTTGCACCAGTTTTAATTGGTATGATTCCCTTGAAGTCACAGCTGGGCAAAAAATAGTGTAAAGCAGTGACAAATCAGCCCCTGATCATAGGTCCCATTTTTAATCTAAAAGTCTCCATGTTTAGTCAGTCTCCCGTTTAGTTGCCCCATGTGATCAATGCCAAAATATCAGGCTGTGATATTTTATTTTAATGTGGATATTTATTAATTATTAATTATTATTATTTGTATTATGGCTGTGACTACTGTCCCTACCTGTGACTGGGGTCCCATTGTGTTAGGTACTATAGGTACAATTACACAACCCAAAAGCTTACAGTCTAAATAGACAAGAAAGATCAAGGCGGGAGGGGATCAGAGACAGAGGGACAGAGAGTAGAATGACTTACCCAAAGTCACGGAGCAGGGCAGTTGTAGAGCTGGAATAGAAGCCAGTTGCGCTGGTTGAAACATTTTTGTAAAAAAAAGTCACTTTGTTCAAATTTTTCCATTTTTTTGAGAAAACAAACAAAACACATCCACAGACAGAAACCAAAAAGAGTTTGGCAAAAAATGTTCAGTATTTGGTAAATGTTTATGGACCCGGGTTTTCAAACACTGAAATTTTTTTACCAAAAATGGTTTTCAAAACCCATACTTTTTCAGGGATAAGTTTTTTATTGAAAAGCTGAAAAATAAATGGCAATTTTCATCCAGCTTTAGAAAGCCAGTAAACAGCCCATCACATTGGTAACAATTTCCTGTCCTGCTGACCTGGGCTGGACTGGAACTGCTGACTCTTATGTCACTTTCTAAATTGAGCATTAAAAGTAGCATTAGAATGTGCTGGATATTGGTGGTCCTGGCCCTTTGTCTCCTTGGCTCCTCTGATCTTCAACACTATCCCATCTATGAAGAGGATTATAAAAATGAATGGAATTCTAATACTAGAAAAGGAAGTTTAAATATATTGACTGCAGTGAAAAGACTAATCTATGCCTTTGCAGTTGCGTTTCCAATTTCCAACTATAGACGCAGCAAGCAACTGCACAGAAAATGCATTAGCAAAGATTATAAACCAATATTTACAGACTTCTTTTAAGAAAAGATTCTGCCTTGTTCTCCATTTTAAGACAGAGATCTCTTTATTTAAAGAGCCCCCTCCCCCAAAATCATTACAATCCCAGACCCAGTTGGTGTGCATTAACTGTACATTCTGACACACTATAGACATCTGTAGGTTTAAAATTTTTTAGAGCATTCTGAGTGCATCATTTCTCTTGAACAAATTTGCATAACTAAAAGCAAACAGACACCATAAGAATGCATTTGTATGATCATCATTTTAAGGGGCTGACTAAAACCTTTTTAGGGAGACAATTAGAAATGCAGAGGGAGTGTGGCTGATTTATGTGTATGACAGATTCACTCACTGTGTTGTCCTGGTATATTCTGAGCTCTCTAGTCCCATCTCCACTGGCAGATACTCCCTGTGCTATCAAATGATCTTTCATATCCCATGCTTAAGGTTTCGAGTAGACAAATGGAAATGTGATTGGATGTTTCCCCCATACTTTGATTCACAGGAACATAATGGATCAGTTAGCTCTTGTCTAAGGACATTACATATTCTTCTCTTGACGTATGTCATTTTCAGGTATTACACATAGGCAAAACCCAGAACCATTTATCCAAACCCAGTTTTGTGGGTCAGTTGTGAATGCAAATCGGGGTGTGTAATATTTGGAGACTGGATGAAAATAGTGCACAAAAACATTTGTGTTTTGAAAATTAAAATTAAAAAAGTTACTTAACACTAAATACTAAACCGTCTAAGAAACATAATGCAGAAGTAATCTGAATGTAGTCCTCTGCACCCAGTACACTATCAGCATTGTCGTCCTAAAGTCTGTAGCTCTAGCTGTTTTTCTAAGCTTGAATCTATGCTACAAGCAATACAAACTTTTCCACAGTTGCCTTCCTCCTGGAACTATCCTCTGCAGATAAATCCAGAATCAATTGGCTGTGTTTTTACTAGTTCTTTGCATCCATTTCTCACTTCTCAAGGATCCCTCAATAGGAGATTCTTGACAATAATTACCCTGACTATACAGACTTAGGCACTTCCTCACAGTACTGAGTGATGCAGTTTCCTAATTCAACTCCTCTTTGTTTTGGGGGGGTGGAGGGGAAATTGAATTTTCCTTTACTTAAAAGGCTTGCTTCATAACCACTCTATCAAAATGTGTATTGTCTTCTCATTCAAGTTGCATTAATGCTGAGGCCTTGAGAATTTGCCATTCTTTTTGGGGGATGTTTTGAGATGCCAGTGGGACAATTGATGGTATTTGAAAGCTACTATGTTTTTCATTTGTTGAGCACCATACATATAAATATTTACCCTAAGAATTTTACAGTCTGTGTCCCCAGTCTTGCAACTAACGTCACATGGGCACAAGAGTCTGTCTGTGTGGAGTCAGTTGCAGGATCATGGCTTAAATCTGACAATACAGTTCTGATACAAGGGCCCTGACCATTGGCTGTTGCCACAGAGTGCACAGTGCAACTCAGGATAGGAGAAGAGTGAAAAAGTGGCTTTAGTCAAGGGATCTGAGACACATTCCTCCCCTCCTTCTCTCCACCTGCCTACACTGGTTGCAGTGAGATGGGGCAGTAAAAGAACTTTTATGGCCACTTTAGGGCCACTTTGCATTGATGGGGCAGCCCAAGTACAAGGTCCAGATTCCCAGGTGACAGTCTGATCCCAAGATAGCACACACATGTTATGTATATTACCGTTATTAACACCATTATTTTTTGGTGGTGGAGAATAACCTCTGAAAGATGTTGTGTATACCATGTAAGATACAAGTCAACCAACCAACCAACCAACTGATGGGCATTTTCATGAGAACAAGAATAGGCATTGCGCTGGTATTCATAACTCAGGCTCCAATCCTGCAAAGGGAAAACTCGCGTGGGCCCTTACTCCCTTGTAGAGCCTCGATGACTTCAGTGGGACTTCACATAGGCAAATATTTTGCAGGAATGTGGCATCGGTTTTTAGGTATGAGTAACACATACATCCTGAACTGTTCATCTTCCTAGTTGCCTAGATTCCTAGACTAGTCACCTTTGACACAGTCAAAGGTAAACCACATTTAGAAGACAGGAATAACAATTGTAACATTCAGTGTGTCACTCTAGCCCTTTATCCTTCTATTATTCCTGGTTAGCTTGTCAGCAAACATTTGCTACATACAATAGTGAAAAAGCGTGGCACAAAATGAGTAACCAGAGACTAATCCTCGCCAACCTCAATTCCTTACTTAGCCCTGATTCTTACAGGATGGGTCTCCAACAGAAGAAGCAATAGGGTATTTTGATATTCTTTCATCCTTCATTGCGGTTTAAGTTCTCTCTGCCATCAATCCTATTATTGACAATCCAGCTGAAAACAAATTTATATTCCTCCTGTTTAAGGATGTGGCTCAAGATGGCTCACTCCAGTCTGTCACCTTGCATCTTCTGCAATTCCTTCACAGGGTTTTAGTTGGCTGGGTTTTATTTTATTTTAGTTGCTATGTTCTGATCTCAATCCTGATTAGGCTTTAAAAGCTAACGATAAACAATGCACCGAGCTTTCTTCAAATTCTAAATCTGAGTCAACTCAGTATGCAGCTGCTTTTAAGGGAAATAGGCTTTCATAAAAGAGGCTGGGTTTTTTGTGTGTGTGTGCATGTGTGTTTTTTTGGGTTTCTTAAACATCATTTCAAGACAGTTCGTTCAGAAATTTCAATTCCATTAGTTTCCTAAAATCTTCAGCTATCTTGCTATGTTTCAGTATTGAAAAAATGCACAGCACACTGCCTCAGAAAGAAGATAAAATCCTCCAAACGCTTAACAGTCTAGCTATAGAACTTGTAATTGAGGTAAATAAATGAAGAGCATATTAAAGGGTATTTTCCTTTCTTATTCACATGCATGAATTTTACTAATGCTAACGGGAAATGCATGCACATCCAGAGGCAGATACGCACCCTTCTGTTGGTAGATCATTGTGAAATTCAAGAAATAAACCTTTCAATATTCTTTTCAGACATAGTAGATTCAGGAGACCTTGCCAAGGTCTGAGTGCCCAGAATGGGAGAGAACATCTAGTTCCTGGAGCTGATTTTTTTTTCAAAGTAAAAAAAAACTTCTAAGTTCATAATACTCAATAATGATGAATAAATTATTATTCTTTACTGAGTGATTTCTGTATTCTGAGCAGGACAGTACAGGGCATGGTGAAATCTGGGTCCCATTCAAGATAATGGCAAAATTCCCATTGACTTGAGTGAGGCCGGGATTTCAACCCGGCTTATTGCCTCAATAAGCTTGCAGTTTTGGGGCACAGTCTCGCACCCTGAAATCAACATTAGTTTTAACATGGTCGTCAAAGACAGCAAGATTGGACCCCACGGCTGGTCTACACTACTGTGGTAAAGCGATCTAACTTATGCAACTTCAGTTAAGTGAATAACGTAACTGAAGTTGACGAAGTTAGATCCACTTACGGCGGTGGCTACACTGCACTGTGTCAACAGGAGAGTGTCTCCTATGGACTTCCCTTACATTTCGTAGGGAGGTGGAGTACACAAATCTATGGGAGAGTGCTCTCCCATCGATTTAGCATGTCTTCACCAGACCTGCTAAATCGATACTCGCTGCATCAATCGCAGCTGTGCCAATCTACCAGTAAGTGTAGACATGCCCTAAGAAACAAACACAACTGATGATAGTTATGATGCATAAAGCACCACAGAGGGTGGTCCAAAGCCCCTTGACTCTAGTGGACATTGGATCAAACCCCAGGTGGGCAGGGGACTGGTTCATTAAAAAATAGTTTTATCACTATTTAAATACACTTCACTAGAAGGCAGATTTCTATGAAGTGAAATTAAACAAAATTATGCCAGAAGCCCAGCACTCATGAGCAACTCTGCAACAACAAACCAGCATGCATGCAAGACAGAGAGAAAAAAATAAAAATAAAATAAAATAAATCAGCAGGGGAGAAATTTCAAGTTCAAGTTTCCAAGAGGTTACTGTTTAAAAAAAAATATGAAAAATACTTTGACACTGCCTTTTTAAGTGTAATAGTTTTCTACTCTGAAGAATATAGTCTAGCTGAAATTAGTATAAATCTTGCACTATATTAAAGCATCAGAAGATGAGAGTAGCTATGGCAATTCAAGCACTTTGTTAAACACCAGACAAATTGAAGAGTGCATTTCCTGCTTTTTGAAAGAAATGAATGATATCTTCTGATTGGGGAATGCTAAGGGCAAAGGAAGCTGGCTGAAATGGTTTAAACAGTGCTGCAGTACATTTATCAGGACACTTTGTATGGTTTTTCATGGGAAAATAGGGGAAAAGTGATTTTTAATGCTAAAATTAATTTTATTACAGTACTAACTAACCCACTTCCCCCCTGGAATCATACTTACATAAAGAAAAATGACTAGGAATGTTCTTTCTCTGTGGTTTTTCAGTACTCATTTGTGCTATCAACAGCACAGTGCTAGGTTTGAGCAATGCACTGCACCATTCTCCTGCCCAACAAACTATAGGGCTGCAAACAGATACATGAAGAATCTGATTAAGAAAAGTACATTTATATTTTCACTGGGTTTTATTTTTTAACATAAAACATCTTGTAAAAACTTTTAGGATTTAGCATTTATGAATGACTAGATTTTAAAAGAATTGTAATATTTTTCAGGTATTTCAGCTCTATGAGTTATTTCTTGTAGATTCAGATAATGACATTATAAATCTTTCTGTGGAGGCAATTACTAAGGCAGAAATGGCTTATTCCCCATTGGCTTTTAGGCTCAGCTTACTGACATATTACAAGCAGGCTTACCATGGTCATTAAAAACTGATCTGGGATTTATTGTACCTCTTTAAACTCTCAGTACTTTGAAAAGTATTGAACAGAAAGGAATACAAGGGGAAATTACAAAAAGATCCAACAAGGCAATCAGGGGGCAAATAGACTTCATTTATCCCAACCAGGCCCACTAAAAACTCCTCAAAATATTTGAAGTTGAGCTTTGAGTCATTAATACAGAACCCTCCCAATAGCAGCTAATCATATTGAGTGAAAATGCTTTTAAACAGAAAGTTTTGGAATGTAACGGACAGGAGTACAAGATTACAGGTAGGAAAAAACTCAAGGTTTTAAGACTAACAGCAATGGCAAAATAGCTGCACAATGTATTTGCTAGACGTCCTCAGTAGCACTTGGCAATAATCCTAAGCTATAGCATCTTCCCTGGCATGTATCCTAGTCACTTGCAATGTGAGTGGAATCAAGCTTTCAGTGAGCTTTCTCCTTTTCATTTTGGAATTATATCTAGATCCCTCATTAGCTTCTAGCTTTCCAACCAGACCGCTGTACCCTTTGGGATAATTCCTGTTGACAAATGCTCAGGGAAAAGGAGATTGTTTGATCAACTTGAACATATGAATCTAAATCGAATGGTAATTGACCAAATTCATAGGAACATAGGAGTTGCCATTCTGGATCAGAACAGTGGTCCATCTAGTCCAGTATCCTGTTACAGATAGTGGTCTGTACCAGATGCTTCTGAGTTTCACTGCCTTCCAGCCAAACTTGGGCTCCAGGTCCCCAGTGGTAAAAAGTCATCCTGGAGCAGATGCAACCACAAGCTGCTCACAGACCCTGCTTCTCTCCAGGCAGCCAGGGGCTGTTGTAGAGTCAGAGGGGCTAGAGCACTCAGAAGATGTTCTGACACCATTTTTACTTCTAGGGCTCATGTGAAGTCCAGGCCTCAGTTTAAAGTTGCACTCCAGTAGTGAATAACCAACAGGGTGCAGATGCCCCTGTGCATGCAATTTATACCCTCCTGAGGCCACAGCTTTGAATCAAGCTCAAATTATGGAACAGAAACCCAGCAAGGGTGAAACAGAGACTACTGTCCAGCCATGACAATGCTGAATATCCTAGTTAATGATATGGCCCTTAGATACTACAGTTACTTGCACATTGTGACAGGTAAATAGTTGAACCTAGTCAGATGCATAAAGAATTTGTTGCCCTTAGCTCACCAGCAAATCTCCATCTCTAATCAGGTTGAAATCCCCTCCAAAAACAATTCTGGAGCTCAGTCTGCTCCTTGCCATTTTATTACCACTTTTGGCCTAAATTTTCAAAAGTGGCTGGTGAATTTGGGTGTCTCAGTATTTGGATGGCCAATATGAGAACTCTTAGAGGGACCTGATTTTCAGAGGATGGGCACTCAGCACTTTTCTGAAAATCATGCCCCTTTAAGGTGTCTGAAAGTTGGGCATATAAACATAGAGGAACTGAGAAATCACTAGCGACTTTTGAAAATTTAGGCTATTAAATCACCATCTGTTCTATTTACATGGCTCAGCCTGAATCTGAATTACACTAATATAATGCAGTATGCCAGGTTGGTCAATATGCTTTTTAAGGAAGACCTAATGCTTGTTTCACACCTGAAACTGAATTGTTATAGGCAGCCTCAAAAAAACTTTTTCTTTTGCATTTTACAGAGATCTGTCACTCTAAAATTCTCTTCACTTTTCACCAGGAATAAACCAACATGTATTTGAAAATAATGATTTTAATTATAATTGGCATTTCTGAGCCTACAGCTAGTGCCAATCACCTTAGTGAAAAGTGGCATTGCTCATGACACTGGCAGGTTCAGAGAATTTCATCATTTTTTTTTCATTATTAATAAGAGAGACCAATTTCCAACTTTCTTCATTGCCAGATTAACTCGGGATAATTAGGTTTATGGTTCAGATCCAGAATTGGACCCCTCATAAGGGCTGGTGTACCCTGTGTGGTGGAGTCCCTGAACAGCAACACACAGTGGGGTCAGAGGTGGGGTAGGGGTGAGGTGGTACCTGTAGAAGAGTCCTCCTCCCTTCTAACCCCTATGTCCCTCATCCATTTGCTTTGCGTACAGCACGGCTGAAGCTGGGCATTGACATAGGGCTTACAAAACTAATGGGACTAGATTAATAAGGAAGGAAGGCAACTGATTATGTATAATCATATAAGGTAAAAAAATGCAGAACATTTGTCAAATTCTGCTCTGAAGACGAATGTATGCATAGTCCACTGAAGTCAACAGGAGATCCACAGGCACAACTGGCTGCAGAAACTGGCACCAATATGTAAAATCTGGCTTCACATATGTAGAATTAATCTAAAATGCTCTTTCCATTAAGACAAAGCTCAATCAGATCCATACTTCCTTCTTGGAATATACACTGCATTGATTTACACTTTAGTAGTAATAACTTTGGCTATTAGAGAGCTCTTACTATCCTTTTTTAAATTGGTTTCAAGCATTTGGGGAGTCGTTGTCAGGCCATCTAGAATGTAGATAAAGGGATCCCATGGCAGAGTAATATTCTGTATAAACTGTAGTTTAGGGACGATGATATATTTCCCATAACTCTTTCATTGTGGCCATTCCGATTACATGTGGACAAAGTGTTCCAGAATATATATTGCGTCACCAGGCCCTTATCATTATTCGGAATGCCAGCAGCGTGAATTTCAGTTTGGAGTCAAGGAAATCTGCAATATAATTTTGTTGTTAGAGAAGACCTTAATCAGCAGGCGATTATTTTTGACTGTTAGTGCAAATATTACCCCAAGCTTAGTTTGTCATTTGGGGGTCCATAGCCACGGCCCTGAGTTCTTTCATTGTCCTTAGATAGATAATGTTATGCTGCTGAACTATTTTTTAAAATATATTTTCCCTAAAAAAGGGCTAGAAGTGTCTATTATACCGCTCCAGCCGACTCACTCTGGATTATGAAAAACATGTTTTATTGGCACTGGCCAGTACCTGATGCCCCAGAGAAAGGGGACAACACATGTAACACTTGCAAATGCACAACTATACCTTAGAAAATATGTCTTTCTGCTACCAGCTGGTGATCTTCTTCTGCGCTGAAGCATTTGGGCTGACAGTTTTTGTCATTTTGTCCTAGCTAGTGTCAGTATAGAAATGCAGATTCATATAAATGGCTAATCTTTTTTTTTGAAACTTACGAAATATTTTGCTTCAATAACAACATGCAGTGGTGAGTTCTAGCTGTGACATCTACTTCTATTTTAAGAGTAGTTACAAGTCATTGCATTATCTGGTTGGGTTCCTGTAGCACCTTTTCAACTAAAAGCTTAAAGGGATTTTGTTTTAATGGATAAACTAAAGGGATTATTTTGCACTTCACAAGATGGCAATTGGAAGTTACTTTACGGCAATCACTGAGGTTTTTCTCAGACAAACAGAAAGAGAAGGATAGTCCCTCAAAGTGGGCACATGAGAGCTCTAATTCATATTTTATATGTGTGTTGCTACTGAAGAAAAATAAGAGAGTGACTATAAAGCTCTCCCCTAGTATGATGCAGCCAGGAAAAATCAATTGTTCAAATAAAACAAATATCTTTTTTCTTTTGTTTAGACACTTATAGGGAGATTGCATCATTCAAAGGATAGCAACCTGAGTTGTAGACGCTCAATTGGAAGTCAAAGATAATATACATACCTATAGGACAAGGATATTTGTATATATACAGATACATTGTATGCAGCAGGCTGAGTGCATTGCTGCATTCTTGCAAGGGGGAAAAGACTTGTAACTCTACATGCTTGGATTTTATCTGTGTACGTGTCTAGTTGTGGTGGTTTTTTCCCCTCTTTTAAGCATTTTTGACCCCCCCCCCCCATCCTCCTTTTTTATTTTCCACATGTCACGACACAAGTTGCCTTACCTGAAAGCCGGATTATAAATAAAGCAGCTGCACATGCAGACAAAAGAAATGGTTTCTATAGCAACAGAGACCACATGGAAGCTCTTGGAGCAGTTCCTCCCCTTTTCCACGTGGCCTGTCTCATTGGCTCTTCTCTCATTGGCTTGAATGAAAAATCCTGAGCGAAAGAGGGATATTGCTGCTCACAAGACTGATCCTTCCGCAAACCTTTCAAACAATTAAGTGTTTTCACTGGTATATCCTGGGCAATGTTTTGAAGAGTTTCTTACAACCGTGTACACGTTTCATTAGTTAGATAGATTGAAACACCAGAGGATGGGTGAAGTATCCTCATAGTTTCAGAGTTAATAAGTTCTCCAACGCAGCACACGCTCATAAGACTGGAGGAGACAGAGATGGAGAAGACATGTTAAATCATAGTCCATCACTCTGCCCAAGCTGAATGTGCTCCAACAATATACCCTACTGCAGAGAGCTGGCCCTCCAAAGAAAGGAGTATTGTTTTATTGCAGGATATCCAAGTTATTCAGTGAAATTCACTCTGGTGGTCAGGAAATCTCTGGAAAGAGAGGTGGAATTTTACTGGCTCAGGGCTAATATAAGATCTATCAACTCTACAAAATCCTACTTGCCCATTCACCTGGGGTGAGTATATTTTTCTTTTGAAGGTTCAGTAAAATTATATGAGATCCTTCAGTATCTTCAGTCTTAGCCATGATGGTAAAGAGTAAGTGAGTAGATTCCATGCTGTGGCATACAGACAAGTGACTTACCCAAAACCACACAACAGGCTGAGCTGGAAACCAAACCAAGGAGTCCTGGCAGCTCATGTCTTACTCTAGCCCTTAGACAATCCCAGGCTGAATTCCAGTCCCACATTTATCAAAGGGCCCAGTATTACTCTCCTGTAAGTGCCATTGGATGTTTCTCTCTAAGTATTTTGAATCATCATTTCCTGTGTTGTATCACTGGTGCACATTACTAACTAGTATGGTTAGAAATGAACGAGGTAGCACCCTACCGGTACTTAGTCGCATACAATTTAAAAACATGTTACCCTCACATCTAACGTTACATACATTTTACAGGGATAACTTCCATAACTTATTCCAGTTATTCAAGGGTCCTTACGCATATTTTTGATAGAATGAATGACCCTTATTACCTGTCTGTGCTGTGACAATTGACCCTGCCATCCCTATGTGCAAACTGAGGACTCTGCACATGAAAACTCTGAGGGTTCTTTCTGGCTTCTGTGACTTACAGAAATATTTCGCTCTACCTCACAGAGCACCAAATTGACCTCACATGGTATAGCAGTGCAGGGATATAAGGCAGTGCAATGTACCCAACTGAGTTCTTCCTCAGATCTCTGTATAACTTGAAAGCTTGTCCTTCTCCCCAGCAGAAGCTGGTCCAATAAAAGATATTACCTCACCCACCTTGTCTCTCTAACATGCTGCGACTGGCATGGCTACAACACCACTGCATACAACAATGTGCAAATAGCCAGTCTCCGTCATCAATAATTCATATGAGGATATAGAGAAAGCTGCTTAAATATGGCTCACCCTGGTTGATCCTTCTGATGATGGCACATCTAATACCCCACATTTCTGGGCTTCTGCCTCGAAGTTGATACACTGAAGCGCTCAGTGAAAGAGCCCAGACACTATGCTCTTCTGCTGCCTGCAGCTTTACCAGTCAGCTGGGAAGGAAATCATGGGCAAAGAAGAGGGTCCTACAAGTCTTTCTAAATGCAAACCAGTGAATGCTTAACCATCTCTCTGCAGAGGTACAGGCCAGGTGGTAGAAAAAGCTGTGCTATTAGAACTCTTTAGGTAACAGGAAACGGACAATCTGAATTGCTGTGGGCCAAGATAGGAATAATTTACCCCGCTACTTCCCAAACATGGCACTACGCTAAGGAAAGAGTAGCCCTGGCAGTTGCTCTATGGCATTGATGTGTCAGGGCACATTAAGAGTCTCATACTCCATTAAGCAGCTACTGAGGGACATAGGAAAGTGAGTAATTCAAATACTAGTTTTGCCTTTAATGTATAAATAATGTATCAAAGTAAAAACCGGTTGAGTGGCTGATAGTGAAGAACATCCTGAACACAATGGGGAAAAATTGTCCAAAAGGAGTGTACCTTTATACAAGTACCATGACTGTACTGCTATCAAGGACAACAAGACTGATGGTGATCTACTGAGTAAGTGCTGCTTGTGCAAGACTGAGCTGCCTATGAGGTTCATGGATATCACACAGTTTTTCCAAACTTCCAGGAACTTTTAGACAAGCTTCTGGAAACCTCTCTGAGATCAGCCTATTTATCTATCTCATACATTACTAATACGCCCATCTCCCTGCTATCTAGGCATTAGTACCGGGGTTTCAAAGGCATATGTCCGAGCAGAATTTAGCCCTGTGGAACACCATCTTTGGGGTAAAAAAACCTTCCTTCATTCCATTGTCACTCTGCACTCTTGAACATGACTCTCCAGCTGCGCTTTCCCCCAAGATACAGAATAAATAGGAGGAAGAATGCTCATTTTATGCAATTTTCAGTAATACCGTTGTGTAAAATGGCATTTTGATTTAAATTATGTTAAAAATGTGGAGGTGAGGTATGTAGGGCATAAGTAACAACCAAATAGAGCCTTTATAATACAATACTTTCTCCCTGACCCCAGTTCATTAGAGAAAACCAACGATTTAAACTACCTAGCTAACCTCTTCCAAAGATATAGGATTATAAATCAGCCACGTGATTACCTGAAAGGCTTCAGGGAGTTTGCTGTTAGACTATGCTACAGAGCTTGCAGGGGAAGAAAGTTCCTATTATAGGTTCACGCAGTGGATGTCGGGGCTTGAAATTTCCACTTACACTACATTAGCTCCAGGCAGTTCATTTGCTAAAATAAAAGAAACAAAGTGTAAAATATTCACTGCCTTGCTCAACAAAGCAATCAATGAGAGAGAGAGAGAGAGAGAGATTTCTCTGCCATCAAACTGTTGATAAATACCATTAGTACTTTAAAATTATCTCACTCATTCAGTTTAAATTTAAAGGTATTAGTAGTATTTATCAGTCTGTCTATCTATCTCCCTTTATTTTGTCTGTCTCTCTTGCTTCTATTTTGTGTGAAATTTCAAGAGATGAATCCCATTTTCTATTAATTCAATGGCTGTCATCTTGCATTATATCATGCAGCCCAGATCACAACAATGAAATCGTAGGGTTTAAATTAATAATATTGCAACCCATCACTTTGTAAAGCGTTGTACTCATCCATATCTAGCCAGCTCAGGTACCTTGCCTCCAGTCTGATGCCTTACACTGGTATCTTCTAGTGGATTTACACAAGTACGATTGCAAACAATCTATAATTGGTAACTGAATACTCAGACTTTATGGTCGAAAGCATTAATTTAATTTTTGTTGAGATTTAACAAGATGTTTTTGCTTAAAAATGAAATAGTTGGAAAAAGCTTCAGGGAATCGGAGATCTCTGTTCTCTGAGTGGCATTTTCCACACCTACAAATACATGCTGACAGATAAGTATATTGCATTACAATGGCCCTTACATACAATGTCAGCTAAAGCGACATAAAAAGTCAGCATCTTGGTTCACTTACACATCATGCAATAGACTGTAGATTTGGGTAACTATTAAAAGTTCAGATTTAATTTTATTATAGCTGCTAATTCACAAGAGCTAGGAGAAAGAAATAAATAAATAAAAGGAAAAACTGGTGTGCAAGTAAATCATCAGAACCGCTACAAATTCAGGAAGGAATAAAACATTATGCCTAGAGGAAAATAACACACAAGATCAAAAATACATCCTATCCAACATTTACTGTTGTTATTCAGGCATATCTCCTATTACGTTTTGTCATGTAGAAACAAATCCACTAGTAGAAATCTACATTTTTATTTTGTGAACATTTCTAAAGGAAAGGATAACATATATATATATATATATACACCCATGTGTGTCATTGGACAGCAATAACCCTAAACTACATAAAATAGATGTACAGACAGGAATACCTACCTGTTTTTCCCCCCTTGCCTCAAAGCATATTAGAAACCATAGGAATATTCATAAGACTTTATATATCTATAAACATAGGAAGCATTTGGTAAACAGTTACACAGAGAATTTGTATATGGGATTCATTAAGGCAGTTGCCAATCGTCAAATTAGTTTCAGCCCAACCTGCTGAGTGTAAATGCAAATTTACCACCTTTGGAGCGGCTTCATTGTACAGCTATTGATTTCTGTTTGAATGGGAGTTAAAGAGAAAAGTTGTCGTTTGAAGCCTTGCTATCTGAGCATGGTTCCTTTGTCCAGGTGTCTTGGGGATCTCTTGCTGCAATTTTGATCTTTGTATTCCAAAAGCCTTGGAGAGTCAATTCAGGTAACTTAAAAGTGAGATATAATCAGAAAGGATTTGGAAATAAAGTCTTTGCCTTGTCACATTAATGCGGCCCTATCAAGTGGCAGTTTATCAAGAGGCAGCTCACAAGGTTTTAATGAGCATGCTGCCTGTTCTTGTACAATACTAATTAATCCCATTTTTTCACACTGGTGTGATTGCTTCATGAAACCCACATTGTTTTATGCTCAGCAGCAAAGCGGGCTCTCACTGATTAAATCTCCTTCCCAGAGCTGGAGCCTGACAACTGAATTATACCTTGCTCAAAATAATAATGGGTATCAGCTAATAAATACGGTTTAACACACACAAAACTATGCAGCCAAAATCACACCACAAAATAGGAGTTTGACTTATAGGCACAGCAGTGTTTCATTAAACATCTGTATTATAATTCACTGGTTTTCCAACTGATGTAATAACTTAATTGATGAGAACAAAGACAAGCTTATTTATTCACCCAATTGCTTGCTTCTTGACTAACGCTTTTCCTTGGTGTTATTGTGGAAATAAATATGCAATATTCTTTTTATAGAAGTCTAATTTAGGCCCTTTTTTCCCCCTATTGAGAAGTCAACATCACAATCTGTTTCTGACAAGTTCTTGCTGCAGTGAAACAGACCGCATTATGATAAGACAGCATTGTGTTGTTTACCCTAATATTCAGACATTCCAGCAAAAGGTGAGAGAGGTGTGATGCTGCAGGCAGTTCATAATGAATAATTGTCTGCAAATTTACATTACAGGGTTCAAAAAGCTTGTTTTATCTCTTTTATTTCCTCCCTTTCCCCCCAACGATTTAAAGCTGCTCCCACCTAAGCCAGGGAACAGAGCACTGCAAAGCATTAATGAGTGGGATGCCACTTCTCTTTCCTGCAAGGCCAAGCTGAATTAGGGTTGTTATGGATACAAAATGATTTTGGGGAAAAAAGAAAAAGGATTTTGATTGTTATTGACAAACTCAAAATACCAGAACTTCACTCTCTCTCCCATTGTGTTTCCAGCATGCCCCAGTCTAAAATGAGCTGAACCACTGAGTGCTGTTGCTTAAGCACTTCCTAAAGGAAACTGCTTTGCACAGAGTCAAGATTTTCCAAACTGGAAGAACTCCCTGCAGCCAAAAAAACAAAAAAAATTATGAACCTTGGATTTAATATGGATTTATATGTGTAGCTTTGGATGCACTGGGAGATGTTTATTATTTATCTCTCATTTATATAGAGACAACAGCGTACCAGGCATTTTACAGTCCTGTCAAAGAAAAGGTGAGATTTTCAAACAGACTAAGTCAGTGGGAGTTCTACCCTGGGTTTCAATGGGACCAGCTAAATCAATGCTGAACGCTTTTCAAATCCTTCCCAAGGTCCCTGGCCTAAAAAGTTAACCATCTAGGGAATGTGCAGACAAAAGTTGGAGTCTAGCAAAAAAACAGTGCAACAGAACCATGATGTTTTCTGTGCATTGTTGGCCCCACCATTTGTGTTTTGTTTTGTTTGAGGGATCTACCAGGAGATGATGGAGTCATGGTGACCTGGCTTAGGGAGAAGGTTTTCAGGTGGAGTGGGCAACATGGAAGGAGTTGGAGAAAGATTCAAATAGAGATGGATAGTCCTGAGCTATTTATTTGAAATTAGCCATTGAAATGGATTAGATGTTACCAAAAACCAAGCAGGCAAAACACAAAGAGTTTGAAACATTTTGACTAAAACTTCCTTCCCCTCTCAATTGCTCAATATTCACTCTCTTGACTCTTATGATCTCTAGATATCAGGCTAAATCCTTGGAAGATACAAATAGGCATCATTCCATGAGGATCTGGTCCAGAGTATTTCATTACAGACAATATCTGCATTTCTGAATCACAACTGTATGAAGGGAGGGAAAGTATGTGTAAAATTCTACCAAATCAGAAATCTCCTGTCACTCATGCCATATGTGGCATCTTACGCTCATTTTGTAATCACTGGGCCTGATTCTCCAGTGTATTTTGTATAATCATTTTCACCTACACAAAGCAAATAGGTGCCAATACTAACAAACCAGTATGGTTCCACAGCCTATTTGTGCTCCTTTTACACAGATGTCAATTACTACCCCAGGTGGAAGAAAATGAAGAATCAAACCTTCTGTCCACATATACAAATGTCACAATCATTTAATTTATATAGTAGGTGAAGATATAACTAACTAGCCCATAACCTAAATTCTGGTCCTTGATCTTGGGATCCTGGAATTGATAGTTTACATGAAAAATTAGTCTTAGAAAAATTAACACATTCAGATATATATTAGAGAGTTCAGCCATATTAGAGAGTTCAGCCATATCCAAGAAAGAAAACATATCTCCATGTGTACATGACATACATACTGCAATGTGTACACACACACACACACACACACACACACACACACACACACTTAATTTATACTTTAAATTTAGAGATGTGCCCACATCTTGCATTTTGGAACCAGATAGAAACTTCTTGAAAGTTCCAGGTGTGTGGATACAAGCTTTTGGGGTTAGGTTCTTTTCCACTTAAAATAGCTAATAAAAGCTTCAGTATTTTTTCCTAATATTTCATTTAGAAAACTCTCTCTTTCTCCTGCTAGAAAATCTAATTATTCAGTGACAGAAGTTGGCTGACTTGTGCACAACACAACATGCCAATTTTCAGTTGCTTACACAGTATCACAGAAACTGTTAGAAATTGTTTTGAAATCTGGCATACTTTTCAGTCATGCTAATTCCTACAAATGAGTCAAACCTTATTACATTTGGCTCAGCCACAAACTATTTGTGGTATAGAGTGGAAGGGAAATGACTTAGATTCCCCCCTCACTCCCCACCCCACCTGTGACAAGAATCCCCTATTTCAGTTTGAGAATGTTGTTTGTTGTCATATACAGAAAATATACGGATTTCCATTTTCAAAACCAATTAATAAAATAATTATTGTTTCATACTGTGTTTTAGAATATGAACTACCTAGTGCTGCAACTACAATAAGAAACTATATATGATTCAGTTATAATGTGACCATGATACAATGAGGAGCCATTCCAGGATTCAGTTCAGGATGAGTTTCAGATGTACTCCTTAAGATGTCTTTTGAGATTTATGCTTGAAGTAAGATTTTCCTCTACCAATGTATGGTGGCTCCCAGTTTAATAGCCCGATCCATTGTCTACTGAAGTCAATGGGAGTGTTTCCACTGAATTCAATGAATATTGGATAAGATCCTGAATAACCATCCTTGAAGAGCAGCAGATATGTCATGGAAAATGTCCTAAAACATTGTGGGCCAGATGTTCAGCTGGTGTAAATCCAGTGACTTCAATGTAGCTATGCTGATTTATTCTAGGTGATTATCTGGCCCTCTATTTAGACACCATTCTAAATATGTTGTATGTTCTTGATCCTGCAATCAATGTTCACTTAAATTTTCTGTGATTTAAGCAGGAGCTGAATACACCTCAGGTCTAGGCCAACATAACATATAGGGTTAGAGTTAAGGAATGATGCTTGGACAAATTAAGCACACACTTAATGGTATTGCATGCACATTCTCCGTAGTTGCATTCATATGACAAGGTCATATCTTATTACAGGTAGGTATCTAATTTTGATAATCATGTACTGAAATTAGACACACAATTGCTGCTGAAAATTTGACCCATGTTTTCTGCTTTTCTTTTTCTTCGTTCCTTATTACTCTGATGCTCATCAATGGCCCAATGCAACTCCTGTTGGACCGTATGAAGAGCTTCACTTCCTTCAATACAAAATTCATTTGTGTGGTGGTTTTTACTTTAACATTTAATGAAGCAATTTGGGTGGAGGAAATTTTCATTGATTATGATATGTTTACTTTTTCCTACTGGCAAATGGCTATGGCAGAGATATGAGCACAGAATCCAGGAAAAAACAAAACAAAGCACCCCCCCTCCCAAAAAAACAAAAACAAAACCCAACAATTGTTTCCAGTATGAAATTACAGAAATATTTAAAATCTTTAAAGTTTAGTGCAGCTCCATCCAGATGTTTTTTATTTTATCTGTGGGAAAATTGTTTAAAAAAAAAAGAAGACATGATGTGTTTGATAGACTGGTGAAAAAAGTAAAAGGCCATTATTCAAATGTTTATGGATCCTTTTATAGCTAATGGATTCAAATGTATACTTCTCTACTTGTCAACAAGATAATTCTACAAACATGGTAAGACTGAGTAGCTCACTTCAGTCCTAGTCTTTTAGACCTCTGTTCTGCAAAACAAACAAGTTTCCCTAGGGTAAAGTGAGTACACAAGGTATCTTCACAGATCTTGGGTTTTCACTGTGTTTTCTTGAAGCTTCTGGACCGGAAGAGACAAACTATTTAGAGGTGTGATCTCATTTGTATACATAGGAAACAGACATTTAAAGGGCCTGGCCTAATTTAAATGCAGTGGTCTGTTTTCCAAGAGCATATTAGATTTTTTTTTACACTAAGCTGTAGAAGTAAAATTTTACTTTGGTTGATGTAAATAGTTTTGTTGTTTCATTTTATATCTTTCTAAAAGCTTCTCTGTCATTTCTCTGCAAGCCATACAAATACCTATGAATGACAGGTGAGCTAGTCAGAAAAGTTTGACATAAATGGAATTCAGGTAAAACCAGAAAGAAAAATTTGTCAAAATGTTTCATATTTTTTGTTCAATTTTTCACCCAGTTGTACTGATGAACATTACTGAGAATTCAGCAAGTAGAAAGCATAATCAGTTTATCAGCCACATTTCCAAAGGCCCATGTCTGGAGTGAGCCATGTCTGAAGACTGCATACCCACTGAATCTCCAAAACAGGGCATTGACTCACACAAATAAATATTTCTGTGTCCACTCCTTAGCACTTACATAGCGCTTTTCATCCAGACATCTTAAAGTCCTGTAGCAATTAGGGTATGTATTATTATCTCTATTTTACTGATATGGAAACTGAAATACAGAGAGGTGAAATTACTTGCCCTTGGTCACACAGTAAACCCGTGGAAGAATAGGGAATAGAACTGAACAGAAATAATTAACTGAGCATGAGATCATGTGACTGAGAAATATTAGTAGAGTTTCGGAGCTGAAAGATTTTATGGGCTAATATTACCAAGAAGTTTAGAATAGTGTTGTTTACCTTGTGCCAGAACCTAATGATTACAATGTATCATATGCTATGTAGGATCAAGAATAATGGACTCACATTTTAAACAAGATAATAATAATATTAACAAGCAGTATATGTGAGTGTTAGCAGAAGTTTGTTTGGCAAAGTTCATTTTTATCTCTCTCTGTTCCAGAAGGGTATGCTGAACAGGGGGCAGCCATATATACAATATATCCTATCACTTGAAGGCTTTGATAACAAGGTTGCTTGTTATTAACACAAATCTTCCATGGACCAACATGGATAGGACCATACAACCTCTGTGTAAGGGGGATTGTTCATAAACAGAAGAGACTTGTAAATACCACTTATTTGGATTTTGTTTCACACTGTTTATTTGTACAAATTAGCACATACCAAAGAAACCACTAGAAATGAATTCAGTACTGTGGGCCTGATTCTCCTCTTTATTACGTTGGTTTTATGCCAGAATAAACACACTGAAGAAAATGGAGTTACACTGATTTAATATTGGTATAATGGAGTAGAGACTGGAGGGTGGATCTTTGTTTTTTTAAAAAAGGCTCCATCATTTCTGTAGCCTTATTACTCCTTGCATATATTTCGGTGAAATCTCATTCAGATTGAAGTCAATGGGAGTTTTGCCCTTGAGACAGGATTTGATGTTGCAGTTAAGCACTCAGAGGTCACTACATTAAGGTTGCACACAGATCTATCTTCTGCTATGCCTGGTCAGTGTGATGTTCAAGTACTTACAAGTTTATTAAAATCAAACCCAATATTAAAGGTTGACATTTTTTAAAAAAGCACTACTTTTTATGGAGAATTACATCCACTGAAGTTTCAAAGTCAAAGTCACTTCTGAGACTTCTGCACAAAACCTATCTACATGGCATTTCTATGGCCCTCAGAGTTGGACTATCTGAACACTTCAGATAAACAACATCACACTGCAATGCCTAAATCAGCTTCTGAAAACATTCATTACTGTTGTTGTAAAATCTGATATTTGTACACTCTTGTACACTATTTTATTTATTTTATTATTCATTTTAGCACAGCGTGCTTACTCTCCTATTCTTTTTACTTATGTTATCCACTTAAAACATTTCCCAAAAATGAATTAAAAAAAAATAAAGAGCATTAAATGAGCAGAGTGGCTCCAAGATGGATTGACCACATTACTTTCATTAGGCAATGATACAGTCAAATTATGTAAATTACCCCAAACATGTGCTAATAAATTCTTTATGCCAGAGGTTGTAAAGTGTGGTTAGTGGTCCAAAGAACTGGTAGTCAGCAGAGAGCTGGTTGCACTCATAGTTCTGGCTCCACCTCTTAGTTTCCGCTTGCTAATTTGGAGATAAGAATGCATTAAAATCCCAATGTGAATTGTCCATATATGTAATTGAAATAGCGGAGGTATTATGCAATCTGGAATGGGAAGGGATGTAGTCAGAACTGTATACAGGCAGGGTGGGGCATCAGATCTTAACCTAGCCTAATTTGCGGAGAAAAATTCCCTATTTGGGGGGAAAGGAGGAGATATTTGCCTGGCACTTTTTGTTTTGTTTTAAATGAGAGCTGGTGGAAGCTGTTCAGAAATTTGATATATCAGAAGAGCTCCTGCTGGAGATGGGTAGTGGGAAGAACACAGGTGAGACAGTCAAAGTTGCATGATCAATATATTTTGTTACATAGATATGATATTCCTCCACATACTTCCACCAGTATTCATGACCAACTCAAGAAGCAAGTGTTTCTTCATTTTCCATGATCATTCACGCCTTGGCCTCTCTTCTGAGTCTGCCAAGAATGATGCCATCTGTGTGCTGGCTTGTCGCTTGGAAACTGGACTGAGACTACTCAGTCATATCTCATAGATCAGTCATCAACCATTTGATGCCTGTGACTTTCTGTCGATACCATTCAGAGCTGTAGTGATCTAATGGTGAAGTCCATCCGAAGAACAATAATCTTGTGGTTGAGACAATATCATGGGATTCTGGAGAATGGACTTCAGTTCCTGATTCTGCTATAATTTTCTGTATATCTTTGGTCATTACTTAATCTCTTTGTGCCTCCATTCCCTATCTGTAAAATGGGGTAAATAATACTTCCCAACCTTACAGAGACATTGTGAGGTTAAATTCATCAATGTTTATGAAGCATTCAGCTACTATAATCATGGGGTCATACAATTAGAAAGACAGATTCTCTGAAACATCTGGTTCCCCAGAAAATGACATTTTAAAAATCACTTACATAGCAACAGTTAAGGGTGAATTTCTTCTGCTAGTGTTTAAAGTGAAAATTAGGAAAGACATCACTGTGTAAGAAAAATAAGCCTGAGGTATGAAATCTGGATTCAGATCAGGATCTGAATTTAGCAAAAGATCTGAGGTTCAGGCCACTCTCAGCTCTCTGGCCAGTGGCAGGATTGCAGAGAAATGAAGTATTTTTTCTTAACTAACTAAACACATAAATATAAAATCACTAGAAAAATATATTCTAAAATTACAGGCCTGGTAACCTTAAAATTCCACCTGCGCTTCAAAAAATTTCCTGGTCTGTTGGGTGAATTCCCTTGAATATCGTGGAGTTTTGGTTGAACAAATCCCACCAGAAAGACACTCCCTTACTTTGGCTGGACATGCAGATATTTAAGGCTCCAGGACAGTGCTGGAAATGGTAGCAACATCCCAGCAGATCCACTCACTTATGGGTCTACCTGGATTGGAAATACCAAACGTTTAAGATGTATATTGAGTCTGGTTCTATTTGTTCTTCTTCATTCTCACAGCTTGTTTGAGATATACCTAGCATCTGACAGGAAGAGACAATGGTTTGGGTGACCTTTCCTCCATTTTCTGCCCTGTATTTGAGAGCCGGAGCATGGTAACTGCCCCTATTTTACCTGTAAAATATTAGCATAAGTAGGAAGAGAAGAAAGACAAAAACTCGCCTTAATACAGGCTGATGTGTGACTTTGCATAGCACTTTGAATGTTATTAAGTGTTTGAATTTCTTCCTGTGTCTTTTTAGCCTAGATGACTGTCTTTCTCTTTCACTGACAGCCTCTGCAGGACCAAATTGACAGCTCTTTAAAGCAGCCTGACGAAAAGCAGCATTAATTAAGTCATTGCCGGACTGTAATTGTGTTAAGAAGTAAAAATCTAATATGAGAAAAGGTTAGTGAGTCCTCTCTTGTGTCAGATTTTCTACTCTCTATGAATATTAATGTCCTTAATGAAGACAATCTTTGCCTCATCAAGCCGTTGTTCTGCATTCAGGTGCCAAATCCCTGCACCATTGATTTGTTTTTAAAGAACAAATATGTCAGGGGAGAGTGACTGTCCTGTTTCTTATCAACATCATAGAGAATGCTTTTGTATTCCTGGAAAGAGTTTATAGATTTTGTGTGCCATGTACAAGCAGCATCTGTGATGGCAGAGGAGGGAGTGGGGATGGGAATAATGCCGAGGTGGGGTAAACTAGTTTAAGTAATTTAATAGAAGCATTACAATTTTATCGTGTTAGCTTTTGTGTGTGTGTGTGTTAGTAATGTGCACATATTAACAGGGTTCTGATCAGCAGTTTTAATGATAAAATATGAATTATCTCCAGAAAGAGTCCTGCAGTTTTAGCCCCAAAATGAAGAGCTCAGTGATAACAAGCTGAGCATCCCTTACTGATTATCCCTCCCTCCTCCTTCTTCTCCTGATCGAGCAGATAATGATGATGGTGCTGATGAGTGATGACCCATTTTAAATAGGTTGGAGGCCCTTGGAATTCTAATTCTTGCAAGGAATGTTTTGCGCACTTCTCCCTCTCACCTAACCCTCATCTGACCCTTTTATATTTTGCCACTTGCCACCCTCCTCAAAGATTCTCAACTATGAAACAATTTTGCTTTATTAATTAATAAGGTTTCCTGATAATTCTGGCTAAAAACTGTCTTATATTCTCCAATGAGTTTACAGCAGACCTGTGGTATAAGGTCAGGATTTAGGACCCTGCAAGGAAAGGCAGAGATATTCTTCTGACTCTTATGCTGCAAGCCAGACCAAGTGAGACACATTAGTTTCAAATCAGGGTATGGAAAAGTCTATCTGTACCCATGTGTCTGAAGGACAAGAGGGAATTAAACCCATGACTTTTCAAGTAGGAATCCTAGGAACAAGCCACACACAATAGAAAATTTAGTTTGTGTCTTACATTTTGTTATTTAAATTGACTATAATCCCAGGATGCATTTTGAAGACATTTTGGACAACAACTGAATGTGTGCTGTGTCAAAGGAGTGTGGTGGGGGCACTACCCCTTCAAAGAAAACTCTTTTAAAACTCATTCTTACACTAAACAGCATTAGCTACTTTAAGTATTTATTTGAGCCAGATTAAGTCTGCAATGAAACCTGCAGATTAGGGAATACTGTTATTATTATATTAGCATTAGCTAATTAACACAGTAGCATCTGAAATTAGTACAGTTACCCCTGCCCCACACTTAGAAAAAGAAATAAGTAGTAACTGTTGCTAAATATTAACTTACTTTGGTCTTACTTAGGTCCCCCAAGTCAAACCCCAGGTACTGCAAGAGCCACTACCTGTATATATATGTTTTAAAATAGTAATTCCTTTTAATGTTGTATCCAACCTGTTCTTGCATCCACAGTGTCTTGAGGAGTTTTTTACACTGGCCAATGACTCAATGTCTAGTTGGCAGCTGGTATCAAGTGGAGTGCCTCAGGCGTTGGTCCTGGGGCTGGTTTTGTTCAGTGTCTTCATCAATAATCTGGATGATGGGATGGATTGCTCCCTCAGCAAGTTCGCAGATGACACTAAACTGCGGGGAGAGATAGATACACTGGAGGGTAGGGATAGGATCCAGAGCGACCTAGACGAATTGGAGGATTGGGCCAAAAGAAATTGGATGAGGTTCAACAAAGACAAGTACAGAGTCCTGCATTTAGGACAGAAGAATCCCAGGCACTGCTACAGGCTGGGGACCGACTGGCTAAGCAGCAGTTCTGCAGAAAGGGACCTGGGGATTACAGTGGACGAGAAGCTGGATATGAGTCAACAGTTGCCAAGAAGGCTAACGGCATATTGGGCTGCATTAGTAGGAGCATTGCCAGCAGATTGAGGGAAGTGCTAATTCCCCTCTATTTGGCACTGGTGAGGCCTCATCTGGATTATTGTGTCCAGTTTTGGGCCCCCCACTACAGAAAGGATGTGTACAAATTGGGGAGAGTCCGGCGGAGGGCAACAAAAATATTAGGGGGCTGGGGCACATGACTTACAAGGAGAGGCTGGGGGAACTGGGCTTATTTAGTCTGCAGAAGAAAAGAATGAGGGAGGATTTGATAGCAGCCTTCAATGACCTGAAGAGGGGTTCCAAAGAGGATGGAACTAGGCTGGTCTCAGTGGTGGCAGGTGACAGAACAAGGAGCAATGGTCTCAAGTTGCAGTGGGTGAGGTCTAGGTTGGATATTAGGAAAAACTATTTCACTAGGAGGGTGGTGAAACACTGGAATGGGTTACCTAGGGAGGTGGTGGAATCTCCATCCTTAGAGGTTTTTAAGGTCAGGCTTGACAAAGCCCTGGGTGGGATGATTTAGTTGGGGTTGGTTCTGCTTTGAGCAGGGGGTTGGACTAGATGACCTTCTGAGGTCTCTTCCAACCCTAATCTTCTATGATTCTATGAGTGGGTTTTTCATGTAAGAAGGATACCAATCAACTGAGACCTGGACTGAGATCCTCAAATCGTTTCACCAGACTTCGTGAGGTGAGATTTGATCCACTGGCCTAGTAATGAAAGGCCTTCTTGTATCCTATTATCAATACAGTTCCCTGCTGCATTGCAGTTTGTTTAAATTCCAGTTATCCCTACTACTCACAAAAGCAGCAAACCTAAGACTGAAATGTATTGATATGCCAACATTCCTGTCGAATACAGCAGACCAAATTCTTGACTGGAGAACCCCAAGAAATTATGGGTTTAGAAAATTCTAGAAGTGTTTGAAAAGTTTTTACACAATAACATAGAATTTTAGTGAAGAATATTTTTTTAGTTAAAAAAATGTTTAATGACAAGGAGTGTTTTGGTAGAAAAATATAGTAAAAGATGGCAGTCAGGAAAACAATTAAAAATACTTTACATTTTTTTTCACCTTGTGTCTGTTGTTATCCACTCTGACAAAGAAAAAACTACATTCTGATCTCAGTGTAAACCCACTGGTGAAAATCCACAGCAACTCATAAAGTGATAGGTGAAGGGCAGAAGGGATCACAAGATCATCTAGTCTGACCTCCCGTAAATCACAAGCCATCAACACCATCCAATACCCACACACTGAACCCAACTACCAAAGTTAGACCAACGTATTACAGCCCCCAGGAGACTAGACATTTTCCTCTGCCACAGGCAGAGAATAGAAGGGACCGAGGTGCACCAGTGCTCAAGGCTCCCGCAATGGCAGGGAAATGTTTAAATGAGATATACCCAGTTAATCCTACAATTGATCCGCACCCACATGCTGCTGAGAAAGGCGAAAAACTCCCACGGTCACTTGCCAGTCTGACCTGGGGACAATTCCTTCCTCACTCCACACATGGTGATTAGTTAGACCCTGAGTCAGTACCAGCCAGCCAGCCAGCCAGCACCTGACAGACACAATGGTCAATGCTGCCTTCAGGCCCTGGCCCTCCTTGTCCAATGTCCCATCTCAAACCATGGCCACCCCTAACGCTTCAGAGGAAGGAGATAAAAAAAAAACCCTCCCAAAATACACTGAGGAAGCAGGGGAAAACTCTGCCTGACCCTACTGTAACCCTGAAGCATGAATTCCACTGCTGGACTTGTCCCTCCCTCTAGCTCTTACTCTTACCTTAGACAGACATTCAGGGTGTTATCTTGCTGAGTAGGAACTAATGAGATGCATCTGATCTGGCTACATGGAGAAGTCTGCAGAATAACTCTGCACCTCCACATAGGATCATAAAGCCTGACATTCTGTCACAGAGGCTTCGTGGCTAGAAGATTAGGTGTGAAACACCCATTGATGTTGAACAAACTGGTTCAATGGATAAATGCTTCTCTATATGTAGACCTTTAAAAAAATAAGGTCTTTCTGCAAACATGAAAGTTTTCTGACTCTTATATCTATTTCTTTGGCCCATATGTTTTTCTGTCTATTACCTCTGTAGGTAGGTAGTATGCTGGCTGGACATTGCACGCCCATCCTGAGTGGTGCTCACATACTTGAGCTAATCAAAAAATTATTCATATAATAAATACACACACATTAAATAATAAATATTGTAAATAACAAATGTATTATCACCATCTGTCAATCAAAAATAAGAAGACAGCTTCAACTGAGGGCCATTTGGATGATACCAAAACCAGCCTGCCCATTCCTAGCTGAAATTCCCCCCTCTCCCTGCAAATAAAGGTGATTGATGTAAAGTTAAGAGGTAATATTTATGGAAGCATCCCAAAATGCCATATTACATGCGGTATCAAATGTAAAAATACTGAAGAACATAGTGCAGTGACAGAGAGGGCCTTAGTCTCCTCTCACACCACTTTTAAACTGGTGTGATTCCACTGACTTCAATAGATTCACATGAGAGAAGACTCAACTTCCAGTAACACTCTTGAGTTGTCTGGGGAAACGGAGCAAAAAATAATTGTCACCATTTCACATCTACCTGATGGATCCAGTGCAAGACTGTAGAGGGCTGGGAGTGCACTGACCTGGCTGCAAAAACCATTTCTGTTCCTAAAGGGAGAACTTTTAAAGGACTGTTTTTCGTCATAATGAGAAACCATCAAAAACACTTGGCAAACTGCAGCTCTTGGGCTTCTGTTCCTCTTCCTTTGTTCTATACATGCTTCATGACTGCTCCCTGTATACAGCATAATCCAGACATGCATCTGATATTTGGTGTTGCATCTTGTCAAGTACCAGCTATACCATAGGCAGTCAGTCAGATTAAGTTAAAGCTTTGTGAACAGACAAAAGATAATTCAAGCTTTGTGAACAGACAAAAGATAATTCAGAGGCTTCTTATTACTTCTGATCTCTGAGCTGTTCAAGGATCACAGTTTCCGGACTGCATTGGTCCTGGAAATTTTCAAAACAAAACCAGCTTTTGTGCAATATACTCTACTTCATACCCACATGCAGCACAAATTTTCATGTATTTTTCCTTAACCCACCCACCCCCCAAATGACACAACCTTTGCGTGACTCAGATAGCCACTGACATGAAAGGAAATTGCTAGATTTTCTTATATTTACCTGCTAGAACACAAAAAAAATCAAGCAATTTTGAGATTCAAATTCATCAAGAAAAACTGGATATACCAGGCCAAGTTTTCAAAACACGGGACTCTTTTTTTGTGGATAAACTTTGCACCCACAGAATTTGCACTTGCATGTTTCTTCCTGCACTTGAGTAAAGGCACAAATCTCAGTACTTTTACATCTAACAACCCAAATGTGGGCATAAATCAAGTAGTAAAAGGTACAAATACTCTGTTTTGTGCCCACATTTGGCTTTACCTTGCAAGAGCTCAGCTTCCCAGTTTAATTTAGTCACTTCTTTCATGTAAGGTATTGAATCAGTGGCATGGCACAGAGTTTTCACTAGATCCCTGCTAATTGTAAGGCATATGTGTGTATAACTGAGAGAAAGAATTTTGTGCTGGCTAAAGTACTGGATTGCATGCTATTTAGTCTAAACTCCTTTACTTATGCAGAGAACAGGTCTAGAAACAGTGTAAGATTCTCACATTTTATCCCATGTATGTGCCTCAATTTTTCCCAGAGAGCCTACTTCTATAGATTGGAGTGTACTGTGGATACTAGCACAATAGAGGGGTTTCCATGGAAGACCGGAGATATATAAGAGGTGTCTAAATGAACCTTGCTATTGGATTGACCTTGGTCCTTCTCCCCATGTAATTTAATTGGGAGTTTGGGGTTGCTTAGTGCTGTTCATCCATAGATCTAAAAGCACTTTAAAAGGGAATGTAAATCTCAATATCCTCATCCTACAAATGGGGGATAAAAGGGCACAAAGAGGTTAAATGACTTGCCCAAAGTCAGCAACTTGGTGGCAAAGCCAATAATAGAAGGTGGGTCTGCTAATTCCAGGTTTGGGCCTTTATCTATCAGACCACTTGACATAATGATCTTGCCAAGTTTTCCTTGAAGTGCACACATTGCACCTGCCCCTTTTACGAGCAGAGGTACAAGTATCCGTTTTGTGGAGCTACCTGGGAATTTTGAGATAAACCTATTTTCTGTCCTGTTGTTTTGGAATTTTAAAAATTACTATGGAGTTTGAGTTTTCTTATCTAGCTGAAATTGTGGAAAATGGTAAAATTTCAGCTTTTATTTTCCCCACAGAAACCCCCCAAAACAAACAATTTCCCCCCTTCCCCCGCCCTGCAAAAAAGTTGACCATTTTTCAGCCAGCTTAACTAGATGCTGTAGTTATTTATTTATTTATGTTTAGGGTAAAGCCTAATTTCGGCTTCCCAAATGTACCTCTTTTAGGACCTGACTGATCGGATTCTATGGTGATTAGCACAGTATGAGAACCTACACAGAACAGAATAGAACAGCTTATGCCCAAATAAATTTGTTAGTCTCTAAGGTGCCACAAGGACTCCTTGTTGTTTTTGCTGATCCAGACTAACACAGCTACCACTCTGAAACCTAGGTACGTACAATAGTAAATTGTGGGAGAAGGAAGAATGGTCTAGTGGTTGGGACACGCAGGAGGCTGAGTGGGAAGCAAACTCTGCAAGATTTTCTGATTCATGAGGGCACAAGTGATTTTGTTTTTGTGTTATGTCTGATTCCTGCCCAAATTCTACATCCTTATCAACACCTGGCACTCCTGAAATGAAAGTATGTATGACCCCGCAGCTCTGGAGCTTCTAGCCATTCTGGCATATGGTATAGAAATTCCATGGTTTTCTGTCCAGCTAGTGCCATCAGGTCTATGCCTCTGAACAAAGCAGCACAACAAGCAGTGACGATGCAACTGAGGACACACATCCCTGAGTCTAGGAAAAATTTAGATAACTGCACAAATCCAGGCCATCTTTTTGCATTAATGAAGCCCCCCAAACGTTTTACTTTTAAAACAGAGGTTTCACCTGGAAATACTGAAATTGTTTTTATATTATGGTCACAATTTTCATCTTAAAAGTCAGGAACCTAAATCTGCGTACAGGCACATTGACAAAAATCAGTTGAAGTGCTGAACTCCAATAAAGTCAATGGAAGCTGCAGGTTGCCACCACCTTTGAAAATCAAGCTACTTTTAAGGTGATGAAATGGATACAATGCATTGTACAATGCAAAACAAAAAACCACATCCCACGGCAGCAAGTCTCAGAGCCTGGGTTTACAGACTCAGGCTCATGGGACTCGTGCTGTGGCACTAAAATTAGTGGTACAGACATTCCCGTTCAAGCTGGAGCTTGGGCTCTGAAACCCAGTGAAGGGGAATGGGTCTGAGAGCGCATGCAACAGCCTGAGCCAGAACATCTCCACAGCTATTTTTAGTGCCATAGCATGGCTCCCTTGAGCCAAAGCTGTAGATCTGGGTTATGAGCCTTGATGACACAGGTTGGGGTTTTTTTTTGCCAATACCCAGTATACCCAATATGGATTCAGGTGACTGATGTTAACCTAAGACCCCTATCCGGCAAGGTGTTTCCAGGGCTGGCCCTAGGTGTTCTGCCTCCCTGGGTGGGGCAAAAAACAAAACAGCTGAGCCAAAAAACCTCCTCCTGACTAGATGCATCCCCCCCTAGATATTGATGTGGCTCCCAGGACCACTGCCCTGATTGCCCTCCCCTAAGGCTGGCCCTGGCTGTTCCATGTGAGAAGATTCCGGTGGGGAGTTCAGCTGACTTCAGTGGGTTCCATATAGTGGCAGGGATCCATGTGGGGAAGTTTGAAGTACCAGGTCATAAGGTTGAAATTCTAGGCCTATTTTCCCCTATTACTCTTTAACCCAATAGTCAAAGAGTACAAAGACACCCCCCCCCCAAAGGTGCTTATATGGGCCCCATCACCATAACATCTGAGCATGTCACAATATTTAATGTATTTATCTTCACCACAACTCTTGCAGGTAGGAAAGAACTATTATAATTTTTTTCCCCCTGCAAGGGGCAGGGAACTAAAGCATAGAAAGTGATGGTGACTTGGCTACAGTCACACAGGGGCTCTGTGGGTGAGCAGGGAATTGAACGCAGGTCTTCCAAGATCTACCTGAGTGCCCCAACAACTGTACCATCCTTCCTCCTCCCACAACTTGTCTATTGTATCTAGTAATAACTCACTGAAATGTATTAGAGTAGCAGCTGTGTTAGTGTGTAGTCACAAAAAGAAAAGGAGTACTTGTGGCACCTTAGAGACGAACCAATTTATTTGAGCATGAGCTTTCGTGAGCTACAGCTCACTTCATTGGATGCATCCAATGAAGTGAGCTGTAGCTCACGAAAGCTCATGCTCAAATAAATTGGTTCGTCTCTAAGGTGCCACAAGTACTCCTTTTCTTTTTGCGAATACAGACTAACACGGCTGTGACTCTGAAACCAAACAAAAAACAAAAACAAAACTACATTGCTTTCTTTTAGCCCATTGTTTCAGGCTTGACTAAAGCTTTTTGAGAAGTTTTTCGCTTATGCTGTGCTGCACAATGACACGCATTCTATGCCAATCAATGCTTTCCAAAAACCTCAATAGGCTATTTTTGCTACCAAGATAAATAAAGGATAATATGATGCAGAACAGATTTTAATTTATCATACTGAGCCCCAGGATAAAATGAATCTAAATGGATTGATTTGGAAACCCAGAGTTAAGAGAGATCAGTTTTTAGAAAAAATCTATGTTGTTCCTGCATTGGTAAGTCACCTTTGACCATCCTCCAATTCTGATTCACTGGGTTGATCCATCAATAATAGCTACATCATAAAGTGGAAGTCTGGATATCCCATTGCTACCTTCCATACTGATATTCCATCAGAAAGACTGGAGACAAAATCTCTGAGATATTTAAGACACGGTGTCAGCTTTTTATATGTCACCAAAGACCGGAGGAGGAGGGGAGCAGGAACAGAATCTGGAGAAACAATCAGCATTTCTGAAATATAGCACCAAAATTAGAAGGCTAACTGGACATTCTGATACTGGTAACTTTTGTGTCCCCTCCTCCCCCAAAAGAGTCAGTCTTAAACTCTGTGCAGGTAAAGGTTGTCCTGCTAATCCAAAGCAAAGGAAACTTTCTTGTGCTTTTCCCCCTGAAAAATAAAGCTCCACAACCAGTTATACTAACGCGTTTGACTCCTGAATCCTTGAAGAGCAGGTTTCACCATTCTTTTTGCTGGACACCCTGTGAATAATACCTCTGTGATATTTCAAGATTTCAGTAGCGTGCATGAGTCATGAATCCTGTAGTAAATAGGCCAGACTTGCAGCTTCAGGTATTTTTAACATTCTAAGCAGAAAAGTGAAATATTTAGGATAAGGAAAGAACATGAATTCAACAGTAAAAATAGAAGACCACTTGGTATATAGCACTGGGGTAACCCTGTGGGATAGAGTTAAGCAGATCACCATATGTTCTATTCTGAGGAATATGAAAAATGAAGACAAAATATGCTTTATGGAATGAAATTCTTTACAGTGTGGATAGCACTGATTCAAAGCTGTAGCTAAAATAAATATGATATCTTCTGAGTGGTACTCCAAGACACTGGTGACCTATCAATTTCTCAGTCTGAGTAAAAGAGAACTAGAAGATGACAGGCCTTTCCCAACAGAATGGCTGATATACAGTAAGCTGCTAAAGTTCTATCCCTGATTATTAATTGTGCTAATATAAAGTAAGCAGACTCAGGAATGCCTAGGGCTAGTTTTGGAATTGGAAAGTCTCATCTTCCCTGTTGTAGCCTAAATGCAGAATGGGATAGTTAATAGCTATAAGAGAGAACTAGTGGTTAGAGCAGGGGATTGAGAGTCAGAAATACCAGGTTCTAACCTTTCCTCTGCAGTAACACTCTGTGTAAAACCTTGAGTAAAAATAGCTTAATCTCTCTAGGTGAGATCTTCACCCACACTCCAGCCCCTTTATGCTAGGTAAAAGGGTTGGAGTGGCCTAAAAGAGCTCTAAAAGGCATGGATTGTAAGTGGAGGATTCCCTCAGTGCAGGAACTGAGAAAGATGGCCACAAAGCTGCCTTCAAAGGAACCCTGGCATGAGGGCATTCCATGGGTAGGAGGAGTGTATTGGGGTAAGGCCACAGCACATACTGTTGGGGAAGTTCCCAGCAATGCTTATGGCACACAAGACAGCCTAGGGAGGCTGCTGTTATTTTGCCAGGGCCCCCACCGATGTTTCATTTACTCTGGGGGGCTGTAGAGCAGGCCAGAATCAGGAGGGTGCAAAGTGGATGAAAGCCTTATAGGGTCTGTCTGCACTGCAGGTGGGAGCAAACCTCCCTGCTCGGGTTGACAGTCTTGCCCTAGCTGGCTGAAGCATGCTCAGAATAGCAGTGTGGACGTTCAAGCTCAGGTGGTAGGTTGGGCTCTCAAGCACACCAGACCCCATGGGTCTGAGCTTGGGTGGCAAGCTCGAGTCTCTGCCAGAGCTGCAATGGCCACATTGTTATTTTTAGTGCACTAACTCAAGTCCCACTAGCACAAATCTGTCTACCAGGCTCAGAGGCTCACCCGCAGCTGCAGTGTAGACCTACTCACAGGGGCACAGCAGAGAATCTCAGCCAGGGCATTTTGTAGTTTTAGGTTAAGATTTTCAAACGTGCCTAAGGGATTTAAGCACTCAACTCCCATTGAGTTTTGCTAGGATTTGGGTGGCTAACTCCCTTTGGCTCTGTTGTAAATCCTACAAGTAGTCAGTTTCATGTCCTTGTTCTTACTAATTATCACAATGTGTGGGCCTGCAACACTGTGGAGGAATGACCTGAATATAATGGGGGGTGGGAGGTGGGATTTATCTTATTGAAATTTGATTTAAAAGAAGGAAAAACATTCCATTCATATGAGGTTTTGTAAATCATTTAGTTTTATGAAAAGCCTAATGTTTAAGCCTAAACTAAGTAGACAGTGATCCTTTAAGTCCCTGTCTCCCAGTACATTTTACCATTCTATTCTTTTGGGGAAAGTTGGGTTTCTTATTCTTTCACCTTCTAAAGTCCTTGATGGGTTATTTCTAGATAACATTTGAATGTGGGAAAAGATGACTGTAGACATTTCCTCAAACTATAGTACGCATTTACACACTGACCCAGAAATTCCTCTTTTGATTTTTATTAAGTCTCTATTCATACTATTTTTCTGGGATCAGTCTCTGTTGAGAAATCTAGTTTAAGCTGCCTAGCAGTCTTAAAGAGGAAGATCTATTAATTTAATCATTTATATGAATCATGTCTAAATGATCTCAGCAGAAAAAATGTGTTAGCCATTTAAATCCCATCATTACATATTATATCATAATTACCACTAATTCTAGTTTGGAGGAGCCACAATACTGCTTTACATACCTAATATATTCAGAACATCCACCTCACCAAACTCAGGCTTTTCACCCCTGGAGTATGAACATAGGACAGGTTTTCCAATACATTAAATATGCAAAATGTGTCCACATTTCCATGCCTAACTGGCATGCACAATTGCCGCAATTATTTTTATTTATTTATATTTTAGTCTGCAAGCTCTTCAGTTTAAGTACTGTTTCTTGGGTTTGTTTGGAAGTCAACCAGCACACTGTGGATACTCATGCAATCTAAATCGTATTGATGCGTTAAGCATTGACAATGTTCCCAGGGCTGTACATGACACTAAATGGACGGTCCCTGCCCAGAAGACCTTACAATTTAAAGGTATGTCTGTAGTGCAATCTGGGTGGGGCGAGGATGTAGAGACATGCCTGAGCTAGCTTTAATCGAGAATTAATAGCAGTGAAGCTGCAGGAGCACAGGTTTCAGGGCAAGCTGTGCAAGCCGCCTAGGCATCTAGGTTCTTACTTGGACAGCCGTTGTCTATGCCGCGACACAGAGATGACCCCCGTGCCTCGGGGTTAGGGGGCCGAATGAGGGCAGCGGCTTCAGCAGATGTTACTGAGAATACTCAGTCCATGTGAACATGCTCAGTACAAGACCAAGCAGCAAATGGGGTGGGGAGGGGCACGTGACCCCACGTGCCCTGCCCAGGGGTTGCCTCTGCTGCCATAGCTTTGCTGCTAGATTAACGCTGGCCTGGGTATGTCTACAGGTGCTCTAATCACAGGTCTCATTGCACTGTAGACATACCCCCAAGGCTGTCATTTTGAAAGGAGCCTACGAGAGTTACCTAACTCTATTGAATTTCAAACTGCCTTATACTAAAGAAGACTGCACTCACAAATTGCATCATTGTGTGCACAAATGGCTAACTAGGCAAATCTGCATGTGCCTTTACCTGAGTTGCATGTGCTGTCATGGTAATAGCACATGCTTATGAATTGTGTGTTTGCACAGACCTCATATTTAAAAAAAAATCTGGCCCATCAAAGAAATCTGGCCAGCAGGTTTGCATCTAGAGTACTTGGTACTGATTTAATTTCTGCCATGCTCACTATAATTAAAGGGCACTCTTACATGTAAACTACTTTGAGGGTGCAATGGATGAATGGTATTCATCGGTGAACAAGCCAGCTCTGAGATGGATATATCCAGGGGTGGGTGTGGTGCCAATTCATATAATGTGAAAGACCAATCCTCTTTGTGTACCTGTGATTGTCACGGAACCATGAAGCAACAACAGTACTCAGTGGGCCACAGATGGGCACAATAAGTTGTTTATGCAGCCAAAGGGAATGTGATTGTGTTGCTGATGACCACCGTGAACAGTTTCAGTCAAGTCATAGACCTACCTATTGTAGGGCTAGCAGGTGTGCACCAAGTGATTTAAAGATAATTTTTTTTATCTCATGATTTTGGAATGTTTTTTTGGGAGATCACTGTTCCAATGTAGCTGATAGTAAATACGGGTGTCTGAGCTGAGGCAGACTCTTTATGCTGTGAGGAAGGTAGAACTGTATCCAAGTTAAACTAGGACTGGGGGGAGAGCCTACTTCAATTAGATACTCAGGTTAGACGCCCTTCTAACCTCTTTAACGACCCTTGCTTCAATATATCTGCCTCTGTGTAAATGGTGCCTGCTCTTTCCTTTCCCCCAACCCTCCAACCAAGTGGAATTAGAACACACAAACAATGAATTACAGAAGTGTGCAAATTACACTTCCATCTCACTTATACATCTCAGGGATCAAATTCATCCCCAGCGTAAGCCCACAGAACCCAATGGTGAGACAAATTTGGCCCCAGGTGACAATTTTTTGCATCTAAATCAATGCACAGCTGATGAATCAACCCCCTTGTGCTCTGTTTTGTAACTATAATTAGTATTCATTTTGCAAGCTTAAAGTTCACCCTTGATACGGGACTGAGTCTAATGTTAATCACTGCAGTGTGTTACTGCCTTTGACTCTGATCTGTCAGGTTTGCCTTACTTGTCCCAAACCTATTTTTTTGCCCTTACCAGCCAGCTAGCACCTCGGCATCACACTGTGTCAGAATTAGAAACTTTTGACAGATCTGTAATCATCTAGTTCTCATCATCTCTGTGCATGTTAGTCACTTCATTTCCACATTCTAACAGTTAATATGCCTTAATTTCTCTCACTTTGTGAATATTTAATTCCTCCCTTTTCAACATCATTTTTAGGTTGTGTGAATCATTTTCAAAGCCTTTGCTATTCTCCCTCCACTATCATCTGCATATTTTATGAAATGGCACGGTTGAATCTCTGAGGGCTCTTGATAAAAATGAAACTGGCAGGCTGCTCATTAGTTGTTTACCTGGAGCTGTGTGAATCCCCTAGAAGGGTGGGTTCCCATTTGGGTTTGAATTAGGATATTCTGACACATAAGAATCGAAACCCTTCTCAGTTACATCTGATTTTTTGTTCTTCTCCCTGAATTAATAGCTCTTTTTGCTACCTTGCATTCTTTTGACCAATCTAAGTAGTACTGTACAGAGCACCTTGGCATCTGAAACAATCTGATTGTTAAAGGTGAGAGATACAAGCCACAACAAATTAGCAACTCTAATGGGGGGGGGGGTATTCTCTAATCTTCCAATAGAGAATACACAAAGGGCAACAGAATCACTAGGCTGTGATCTTTTCAAGTTTTAGGAGTCATAGCAAACTATGGCCCCAATCCATCAAGGTACTTAAGCATATGCTTAACTGTAAACATGCAAGTTATTCCATTGAACTTGGTGGAACTGCTCCAGAGCTTAAAGTTAACCATTTGTTTAAGTACATTGACGGATAAAGGTTTAACATATTTTTAGAGACCACCTTTGGTCTAGTTATCTAAGTTCAGCATCTTGCACAAAGCTTTTCGTAAAAAAAACAATCACAAGGAAAGGACAGTTTTCATCAAGTAATTGCATTACCGTCTTTAAGGAAAACATATCAGTCATGGATTTCCACCTGTTAATGGTACAACTATGTACCCTGCAGGAAACCAGTAACCTTAAGTGGGAGATAGATCCTTTCATTTAGCATCTGTCATCAGTAAACTTCCTAACCCTCATGAGTTCATGAAATTTAAGTTATTTAAAATGGCTCTTTCATTGCCTTGTCTCTGTAATCAGATATGGCAAAGAGGCAATTCTTATAAGTGAGTCTCTGCCTTTTACATCCTGTTTTTCATAAAAGTTTGTCTTGATGGAAAGATACTTTATGCTACTTGACTTCACAGAATTGGCAAGTTAGATCTGAATGACCAAATCCTTCAAGTATCCTATCAATGTCCATACAATGATATCCATATGGATGTGTAGTGTGCAGAATCTGACCTGTAAACTTAGCTAGCTTTATTTTTTTTTAGCTTTTATTTTTATTTGTTATTCTTTTTAAAGAAAACCATGGGCTTTTCCTCATGAAGTGTTCTTGCAAAAAAACTAGCAAGTTGAACTTATTTTAGAATCAATGTGCCAGAAAATGATGGAGTCACATTTAGTTATAATTTTTTTCTTAATTTGTATGTATAGTTTGTTAAAAATATAGCATGACACGTAAGGCCCATCATTATTGTTCAGTCATGTACATCTGGGGTGAGTTGTCATCAGTCTCATGTCTAATGCATCTGGTCATAATTTACACAACAAAGAACATGTGGCGCCTTATCATTGAAATAACCAGCTGATTCCTGGTCTTGTGTTGTTTTGGTTTATGACGGCAAGGAACTCTCACCCAGTCTAATATTTTTTACTTTTTTTTGTATTACCCAATTTTCTTTGCTTCCCTATATATCCATTTTTATGCCAGCTTACTACATGTGTTATGGTCAGGAAGTCACTCTGTGAAACGGAGCCCTTTTTACAGAACACACCTGTTCCACATGCGGATTTTTTTTTCATAGATTCATAGATATTAAGATCAGAAGAGACCGTTATGATCATCTAGTCCGACCTCCTGCACAATGCAGGCCACAGAATCTCACCCCCCAACTCCTGCGATAAACCTCTCACCTATGTCTGAGCTATTGAAGCCCTCAAATCATGGTTTAAAGACTTCAAGGAGCAGAGAATCCTCCAGCAAGTGATTTGAGTCTATCTGCTGACTTTCATGGTGAAAGCAATTTTTTAAACTACTTTTGGTATCCCAGAGCCCGTGCCATCTATGGATTTTACTCTATCTAGGGTACTTATCAGCCATCACTGTAATATCTGGGTACTTACCTGTCATTAACAACATTGTCCCCTAAATGCTAATTACAAAATATTTATTACTGGTGATGATGTAAGAGGCAGAATGAAGAAAGTTTGATTCCAAAGATGTCATTGTGTTTACCATAAAACCTTGGAAATAAGCAATGGAATAGATCTTGTTGATTATCTGTCCCATTCTTGACCAGAACAGTATTTTTCCTATTGTATATTTTTCCATAGTTGCCTTGCATGTTGTTGTAAAACACAATGCAGTTCTTCATGCTAATTCTGTAATAACCTGTCACCATTCTCTGCTAGCTTCTTTTTCTTCTTTTCTTTTTTTGCCTCTACAGATTTCCACCGAGGTTGTTTGATTTTTACATTGACATCATGCTCTCATTTTCCATAGGCTGGATTTTAAAGTCTGCAACATTATCTCTGCTTACATTAATGTTACCATGAATTTGTCGGGCGGCTGTTGCTGCCGCTAACTATGCAAGTAAACAGGGAATCGGTGTCACATTGGTAACAATGGTAAGAAAAATACTACCTAGGAATGTTGTTCAGACTTTGGTCCTATTGCATTTCTTTTTTCCAAAACACCCCAAAGGAGAAATTAGAGCTCTACTGTTTAGCTTATTCACACTGTAAGCTCTTTGGGCCAGGGGCTATCTTTTTGTTTGGTGTTTGTATGGTGCCTGGCACAAAATGGTCCTGATCCCCAGCCAGGGTTCTTAGGTGCTACCAGAATTTTAAAAAGACAACACCACTGCTTGTAAAAAAAAATTTCAACAGCACTGCTGTGCGTTTGGCAACACAGATGATTATTTTCAGGGTATATGATGAACATCCATAAGGAACCAAGGAGGTTGTTAATAATGGGTTAACTTCTGATGTCAGACAAAACTCCCATTAAGCTAAAACCTGAGCAGTGCTGAAATTCTTACTGATGTATCATCCTCAGCACTGTCAACTCACACAATTTTATTATAAGTCTTGTCGTATTTGGTGTATTTTTAAATCCCAGTAAATTCATGGAAATACATGAGAATCTCAATTTTCATTTTTAAAAATGAAGTTTTTAGCCCTCATGGTTTCAGGAAAAAATTTTTTGAAAAGAGGACATGAGTATATCAGAAAGACCCAAAACCTAGAAGGCAACTATAAAGAACCCCAAATTGATTAATTGTTAAAATCTCATGATTTTTAAGCCACTCTCATGATTTTGGGGACCTGGCTCGTGTTTTTTGAATGCTTGGGGTTGGCAATGCTGTATCTTGATGATCTGGCATATGTACCTCAAATGTGTCATTTTTAATCAGGGATGTACCTATAAAACTCTAGGTATTGAAGCTATTTTTTGCCTTTAAAGATTCATGTGAAATTGACCAAGACATAGGCAAATGGAGCTTCCACTACAGCTTATTGTGCTATGCCAAGGTACTGCTAGGAGTTAAAAATAGAGAAGGTTACAATTATGATGATACAATATGTGTGGTAACACTGAGCCACCAAAAGTTGCATTTTAGGTGGAGTGATATTTTTAACTCTGAATTTCCAAGGGTTACTTTTTCCATGAGTTTAAGTTAGATTTTTAACATTTAGCACTTTCTATATTTCATAAATCTATGTATACTTTATAAAATATGGGTGGGATTTTCAAAAGCACCTTAGTGACTTAGAAACACAAGTCCCATTGATTTAAAGCATGTATGTAAGTGACGAAGGAACACAAGTCCTATTCACTTTCAGTGGCGCTTGTCTTCCTAAAACACTTAAGGATGCCTGAAAATCCTACCCTTAATGTATCATGTAATTGTTTGAAAGCAATTATCTCACTGCTACAATTTACTATTCTCAATATCACATGCAAAAAAGAAAGAATGACAAATCTCTTGTTAATTACTACTGAGAGTTAAATTCAACCTTACAGTACTCACTAGAATGAGTGCCTTACAAATAATGACCAGTAGTGTTTTCCCCTTTTGTAACATGTCAGAAAGAGCCTGTAAGAGGGCATGATTTGTTAAGTGTTTTACGTCTAATGAACATTGTTGTCAAATCTTTTACTACCACATTTTGGTAAAATAATGGACTTCATATGGAAATAGAAATTTAGTCAGAGTTCAGTCACTATTTGGGCCCTGCATCCACCCTTACCCCGAGAGGAAGAAATCTGTATCAACCTTATACCTGGTGCAGATTACTTCTCCCTCTGCATTGGCACAACCGGGCTGCCCACAGCACCATAGGGTGGAGTCAACACTCCATCCACTCCACGTCCACATACCTGGGAGGGGAAATAATGCCTCCCAGGTGACAGCTCTTCCCCTGTGTTGTGATCTGCCCTAGGGGTAGTACACGCAGGGAAGTGAGGGATCCAAAGGTGCCTCCTAACTCTTTTGTCTGAGACGTAACACCAGTTAAAATTGTGGCCACATCACATAGACAAGTGCTAATGCCACAGAAGAGAATGTGGAGACTACAGATTAAAACACATAGAAGATGGGTGTGCAGCGGTTTAGGATTTTATATGAAGCTAGATCTAGAGACTGGAAAAGAAGTGTTGAAAATCCAAGTCCCTGCATTAGCAAGGAGAAGTAGGCTCAGGTGTAAGCAGCTAAGGGAAGCTGACTTGTCCTAGGAGGTATATTCTATTAGTGTAAGACATTGTTTTCTATTGACATAAATGGACCCTATTGACATAAACAAACACATGCAAAACTGGAACTGCTTTCAGGCCTGATCTGTAGCTAATGGGAGGGTTTGAAGATTTATGCAGAATCTCTAGGGAGTATAATTTTTGCAGCTGGAAAAACTCCAGCTTAGAGACTACACAAGGCTTTGGTTTTTATGTTTTCTTTTGACCGTCTGGGTGAGAGAAGGTTTAGGAAATAGGGCTATGCCCATTGAGTACCCAAAAGTGACTGAAGAATGGCTGTAGGAAGTGCATTTAGAGAGAGGATTAGAATGTTGTCCCCATTTAATCAGGAGTGGGAGGAGGTACCAGATGATGCAAGACAGCTTTAGATAGATGAAAACCAATAAAAGCCCTTAAGGGTGAACCAATGGTAGTGCTATTGATATGGGGTAGATGGTAGTGCTGGCTTGATGGTGTCAGATTGAGCTGGGGGAGAAGGGACTTTGGGAGGCGTGTGAGAAGTGATTGCTGGAACACCAGGGTGTTTGATCCAGGACAATCAGCCAGTTACATCGCAAGCTGCACCTAAGTGATTTCTTAACGCATATATCACAGTTAGGCGCTAACCAGATAATTTCCTCCATCTATTTCCTCTATTTTAAATACAAGTGCTTTCCAGTTTGGCTTGGTGCAAAATACAGAGATGTGGGTTGTACTTCCCCTTCCTCCCTTCTTCCAACACGTTAAACAGACCAGAGACCTGACATTTTATGTTGTTTGTTTGAAAAGATAAACTTAATCATGAGTGAAATGTTAGGAAGTGACAGTGCTGGCCACAGTAAGGTCACTTCTTGTTTCAGCCAAGTACAATACAGCTTTCCCCTTAATTGCATAGCCAGTCCCTGCCGCAGGAGGACCCAGGCATTTGCAAATGGGGAACTGAATCTGTCTTTGTGATAATTAAACCATGGACCTCTGTAAAGACTGCCAAATCTGCCATATGGTAGTTTTATGACCTAGACTGCTGTTATCTCTAGAGAAAGCTAACATCCTAATCTCATTTTAGTTATCTGTGATCAGAACCCATATTTCTAGAGGGCAAAATGCAGGAGCCCTGCCTGTCACACAGTATTCTAAAGCAATGAAATATTTATTATTCACTGACTGGCATTAATAAAACCAGTGGAGAAGTCATTATTGATACTCTTGAATTCAAATAGAAACCGAGGTGCTTAACCCAAGTAACCTATAGTTACCTGAGCATACTGTGACAACTCACCATGAAGAAATCCTCAGCCCGGTCTCAGAATAGATGAGCACATTGACTAGTAATTAAAAAGGTTTCGTACAGAAGGTTGTGAAAAGGGCATTGTATGTTTCCATCGCATTCTTTTTAAGCACAAACACTAGACACTAGTGCTGCTGGAAGTCTAATATCTAGCATACTTGCAGTGATTCAGAAACATGAACTAATTAATCCTCTCAAGCCACCTATGAGTTCAGTATTTTAAAGAAGAGGAAACTGAGGCAAAAAAATTACATGACTCGCCCAAGACCACAGACAGAGTCAGCAACAGAAGTGTTAGAAACCAACAGTTCTTGGCTACCAATGCCCCTCTCATACTACTTTAGTATCGTCAATTGGTTAATTCAGCCCCAATATTTTTCTTTTAAACTAAGATCTGTCTGTCTTAGCATTTATTTGTACCATGGGGGTACATCACTGGGGTGCAGAACTCCTAGTCTTTATGCGCACTAAGATATGAATACAAGGTTGTTAAACCAGTTGTGGTCACCTTGTTATATACCTATTGGGGTTGAATAATTTTTTAACCAAGAGAGACTGCCTGCTGGCTGCATCTGTTCCTTTCAGTAAGGTTACATCAATAACAATCTTCAAAAGTGCATTGAAAGCAGAAGAAACAGGTGGCACATTTTTCATCTCACTTGTAGCAGACAAGTATATTCTTTGAGGGGCTTTGAAAGAGCCTTAAATAACGATGTATCTTTGGTACTCACAGTTGCTATTTTAAGACAGGGATGGTTTGCTTTTGTGGGGTGAGGAGGCAGAAAGAGCAAACAGCTAGTCAAGTTGTTCCTCACTATAAGTTCTCCAGACCAATGACCTTCATCACATTTATCTGGTACATAGCCACTGTTATCGAGAAATTACATAGGTCTATTTTTACAGAAATATTCTGGTTATATGAACTAGATAATGCAGCCTGCTATAAATCACCCCAGTTGTCCCTTGATATTTTGAAAACTGATGAGACTGCTGATTCTTGCTTCTTACTTTGTATGCAAATGATGAATTATAGATGGGAAATAGGAAAAAAGAAGGTTTTACTCATTTGCTGGATTGAAACAGACTGGATTAGTGAGAGAGCACTAGTACCCTTGGACTATTTATTGTGACATTGCTGAGAAAAATTCAAACCCAAAAGCCTTCAAATCACTGGGGACATTGTTAGCCTTCTGCAGGAATTATTAAAATGTACAGAAGTGTATGAGCATCACTTTATAATAATTAATCAGGGGCTGTTGATTAATAAAGCTCATTTTTTAGTCCCGATGATTCAGGGTATTATCCAAAGGACAGTGTCCTTGTCATATTGATTAAGAAACCAGACTTTGCAGTGGAAGAAAGTGCAAGAACAGTCGCGCTTCTTCTTCTCCCCCCCCCTTATAAAATAAATATTGAATGAGAATATTAACTCGTTAACCTTGACAACAATTTGTAATTTTCATAAGGGGAAAACTCGCATATTCAGCAAATAAATCGCTGCAGGGATTTCAGAGAAACAAATTGGAGAGAATGAAGAATGCTACCATATGAATTCTGTCATTTTTATGGGCTGCAATGATAAATTTGTTTGTTTAGGTCCCTCAATTAAGGCCACAAATACTCTAAAGCATCACAATTGAGTTAACTGGTGGAGCTAGTACAGTCAACTCCAGGTGACAATCTAAGGTCATTCAGGAAGTTTTCTTCCTCCACTCAGTTCTGGTTAGAACCAAAGCAAACATTTAAACTCAACTGCAGAGTGCAACTTAAGTAAGGTATATTAATCCGTTCAAAACTTGTGTTAGAAGACAACCCTATTTATTGGGTATTGCATTAGAAAATCTTTACGTAGAATTAACAGCACCAGTGATTGCTTTTACAGGGTTATCTAATTATTTTGAACTCAATTTAACCAGGAATGCAGGTAAAATAAATAATCCATGAACTATTTACCCCTGTAGTTAGTGGCAGCATTCTTTTTTTCCTTCTCCCTGTACAAATTGAAGGGTTTGTAGCTTGAGTTAGATTGCTGCTTTATTTTATGATTGCATGGGGAGTGTTGTGTCTCCCTCCATGTGTTACATTGCACGTTACAATCCAAAGATTTCATTTGTTCAGATCTTTTCTCTAAATCCCCAAACAAACAAAGAGGTTAAGCCTGTGCTTAACTTTAAGCATGTGAGTAGTCTCAGCTGAAGTCAATGGGACTACTTATGCTTAAAGTTCAGCACATGTTTAACTGTTTTGGTAGATGAGGGTCTAATTTCTGTATTAATCCAATTGCATGATTTTCTCTGCTCTCTTAAATTCTTAGTGTACAATAGATTTAATATAAATGCATTATGTTTGTCAGGCATGCCACTAGATTTGCATGCTGCTCTTGTCTGCTTAGGCACATAATCATCCATAGGAGAATATTAAAGATTTAATATGTTTTTTTAAAAATAGTTTTAAACAGTGGCTTTTTGAAGGATATGAACAAACTGATATCTTGTTGGAAAAGCAAGGGGAAAATTAAATAAAATGTGTTTAATATTTTAAGGTGCAACTGGGAAATGCAAACTGATTGATACAAACAGGACTCAGTCATAGAAATGTGCAGATTGTGGAGGAAGAGGCAGGATGACAGCTGCATTGTGATTTGGTGGACTTTATCTATTTTAGGTACTTGTATGTTCCCATGACCAGAGTCTCTGAGCACCTTTATCCTCATAGACCAATGGTTCTCAAACTTCATTGTACCGTGACCCCCTTCTGACAACAAAAATTACAACACAACTCAGGACGGGGGACCAAAGCCTGAGCCTGCCTGAGCCCCGCTGCCCTGGGCAGGGGGGGCACCAAAGCCAAAGGGCTTCAGCCCTGGGCGGGGGGCCTGTAACCTGAGCCCTGCCACCCAGGACTGAAGGCTTTGGCTCGAAGCAGAGGGCTTCAGCATTGGGCCCCAGCAAGTTTAACTCCAGACCTGGCAACCCCATTAAAACGGGGTCATGACCCACTTTGGGATTCCAACCCACAGTTTGAGGACTGCTGTCATAGAACCTGTGAGGTCAAGATGCGCATTTTACTGAAGGGGAATTGAGGCCCAGGGAGGCTACGTCATTTTTCCAAGGTCACACAGGAAATCTGTGGCAGTGCAGGGACTTGAACATTAAACTGTTAAATCCTAAATCTAGTGCCTAACCACTGGACCATTCTTCTCATAGTCAACTTCATACATTCCAGGTGAATTGCTGGCCCCTTTGAAGTCCATGGAAATTTTGCCATTGAGTGCAGTGGGCTAGGATTTCATGCTACACATTAATCAGGTATGCAGTGTTTTTTAGCTGAAGTTCACAGGCCCAAACAGCTTTGTGAATCAATTGTATCTGAAAGTTTGGTATGTAATTCTAACCGGAGGTTATTAAAATTAGACAACAGGGAAAGTACCCAGAGATGCAGTCATTCATTTGTGGTGTGTTACACTGAGAAATGACAATGATGGCTTCTATTAAGCTTTTGTTTCTCCAAGTGCTAATAGCAAGATTTCTTTCCTACAATCCTATTACTGGTGGCACTGGAATATAATCAGGCAGTACCTGCAGGATAAATCAAAGATTAAATTAAGTTGGGATTTGAATCCCCACTAAACACAGAATCAAATTGAGATTACGTTTTTCTGCACCCTTGCCTCAGAATAGCTTTCAAGGGCTTCTCTTGAAAACATAATGTCATTATTTGTTTTGACCACTGGTATGTTAAAGAAAATACAGGGAGAGGAGGAGGTTGAATAGGCAGGCAAGCAACAATATGGAGAGCGGTATGGGGCATGCTAATTGTTATTCATTGACTGGCCTCCTGCCTGCTGCTCCTGAGTCTATTCAAGTCTTAATCTTAGATTCTGACTCTTGACCGATATCTGTCAGCATGTTCTGTCTCCTCCCTTCTGCTGCTACTTTTGTTCAGACTGATATTAAACATTGCTTCTTCCAAGAGACTCTCCACCCACACTACCACCCTGAATGTACATGTCTCTTGGAGCTATCTGTTCTTTCTCCCTGAATGCTCAGTTTCCAAATGATTTCCCTTTGGAGAGAGTTCATGCAAGTTTAAGTAGCAAGGAAGATGACTATACTTTGGTACATAAGAATGACCATACTGGATCAGCTCTGTAGTCCATCTAGTCCAGAGTCCTTTCTGTGAGAGTGGCCAGCACCAGATGCTTCAGACAAAGGTGAAAGAAACCCCACCGAAGTCAGATGTGAGATAGTCTGTCCCCCTCCATGCAGGTGTCTTCCTAATCCCTGATAGCAATAGATTGTTTTTAGCCCTGAACATGAAATATGTGTCCCTTCCAAAACTCTTTTTATTAGCATTAAGTATTTTAACTCCTGATAGTCTTGTTATCCATATAAATGTCCAATTCCCTTTTGAATCTTGCTAAATTGTTGGACTCGGTGGAATCCTGTGGCAATGGGTTCCACTGTATGAATTGCCTGAAAAAGTACTTGCGCTACATCTTACAAATAGCTTTAAATCTCACACTCCAGGTTGCAGTCAGGATGTAGTTCAGGGTAGATACCTTGGAATCAGCCTAAGTGGCCCAGCCTCACCTTGGAATACAGTGAAACCTGTCTGAAGCGACTACCACTGATAGGTTAAGCAAGATCTCCTCCCAGCTGTGATGGAACAGAACCAATGCGTTGGAAGATTCCTCCAGGCAGGATCTTAAGACAAGAGTTTACCTAATAGGGATAGTCTCTTGCTCCGTTTTCGCTGAAACGTCATGACTTACAGAATTTGCAAGAGGTTAGCACATGAAAAGGAGACTAGAGAGTGTAAAGATACCTCCCAAAGTAGCATTCTCATCAGGGCTACACTGTGCATATCTGAAAGAATTTTGGCCTTGTAGGAGTACATATTGCAATTTCTCACAAGTGATTTGTACTATTCTCTAGGAAACAGAAACAAAATGTTTTTAGAATCTAGAGCTTTGTCTTCTGCCTAGCAGTATGTCCACTGATATGTACTACACTATAGCACTTTTCTCATAGAGGAGGGCAATTCTGTTCCTGCCAAACATTGGTATCCACAATTTTACATGCACTATCATCTGTGAGCAGCAATAAAAGAATTTCTGCCCTAGATGTTCAGAAGAATGTCTGCATACTTTCCACTAACTGAGATGACATGCACAATTGTGGGAAGTGAGACCAACCCATCTGACGAGTCGTTTATATGTACAGTTACCAGGGTTGCTCCCACAAGCACAATAATTACACGCGCAGAATTAGGTCTGAAATTCCGTATTCATTTTTCTGAAAATTTGAACCCTGGTGTCCTACTACTTAATAAGAACCTAACTTGCAATTTGTCACAAGGTGACACTGGCCCTTTACGAGGGAGCGGGGGCAGTGACCTGTGCCTCATCAGCTGCCTCCTAAGTGGGATAAAAAGAGGGTACTGAGGTGCTAGAGGTGAGAAAGACCTGGTGAGACCCGTTTCTGGGAGTCAGTCAGGAAGATGGCAGATGAGAGCTGCCTGACCATTGGAAATCTGCAGGTCAGAGCTACCAGAGCCAGGAGACTATGGGGTGGTTCCTGGGGGAAGGCTTAAGGCAGGAGAGCAGTGAGAAGGATTTACTGGCTGACTTCCCCAAGCCAGATAGCCAGAGCTGGAGAGGGCTGAAGGTCAGAGAACAGCATTGGAAGGTGCCAGATGAAGCCAAGGGCTGGAGAGGGTGGAAGGCAGGAGGTAATGGAGGGACTTACCTGCTGACATCTCCACAATGGGAGCTGGACCCAGGAGAACAGTTAGAGGGCACGGGGGAGTGACCAATGCTCCCATGGTGAGGATGATCTCCCAGAAGAGAGGCTGTGGGGTTCCTGCTGGGAAGAGCAAGGTTCCACTCAAGCTGGAAGGGCTGGGATGGCTAACCTGGCAAAGGGACAGAAAGGGCCCGAACAGGAGCCTGGCTAGGTGGGATGGCAGGCTGCGGAGTGTGGCATGTGGGGTGTCATGTCATGGATTTTAAGGACTATATGCATTGTGGTATGTGAGATGGACCGACTGTGACTTTTACTGTGGATTATTTGAACTATGTTTTGGTAATAAACCATGCCAATGGACTAGAGTAGAAGCTTGAATGGAGTTACTGGTGACACTGAAGGAGGGAAACTGAGGCAGATGCAAGTATTGTGCTGCAGGAGGGCTCTCCAGGAGCATCTGCCTGATGAAACATCTGCTTTGCAAATCAGGTGATATGGTGTCAAGGACTTGATTATTATTTTAGACAGTTATGGTTTGATGTCAGTGTACATTTCCCATGTCACTTTGTACATGCAGTTACTGGTGGTGCACATATAAATTGAGTCTTTATGGAAACAAATGGGAATTTCAAATCATGCCTGTTGTGCTGAGTCCAAAAGTTACAAAATACTTCAGGCATAAGGAGCACTTGAACCTAGGTTTTCCACATCCCAGCTGAGTACATGAACTACTGGGCTAGTTTCAGGTCATTTCATTGGACCCAAAACATATTTTTTCAATTCACTGATTTTTTTTTGTTCCAATTTTTGGATTTGTCTAGACCCAAACTCCATTTTGTTTTTTTTCAGAACTGAAAAAACAGTTATTCACTCAGTTCTATTAAGCATGCATTATGTTTATTCCACAGGATATTTTCTAAATATCCATTAGAGGCTTCAATTCACTAATTCACTCTACCAAATCCTGTATATATTCTGATGATCTTTACACAGCGATACACTTTAAATGCATGTACTTAGACTGATGTTATTTATCTTTTGCGAAGAAAAAACAGAGCAGTGTGACTAGCCGGCTCTGAAAGAAGGATCTATGCTGATCAGATTTCAGAGGCAGAAACCGATTTGTTTCAGTTGCCACTCACCTCCTCTGAATTTTTTTTTAATTAAAATAAAAAAAAATAAGCTCTGTCACATAGCAATTGGTCAAGACTCCAGGAGATCTAAAATAAACAAAAAACAAACAAAATTTCAAACTGTGAAAGTCAGCGTGAACTAAGTAGGCTGTCTGTAAACTCCCAGCACTCACCTCCAGCAACTCAAATCAGCCCATTTTTCACAGGAAGTTATTTTAAAGGGCAGCTGTGTTGTATCCTGATTCCATCACAGGCGCTGACTTTACTAAATGTCACTGTTGTTATCTTAAAGGGGAGTTTGCATACTCAAGGCCTTTCATTACACGTAGCACAGCCAGCCCTCCACTTAGTTCCTACATATTGCTCTCAGCTCTCCTGTGGGTTTTGTTAATAGTGCAGAAGCAGTAATTAAACAGATCCATACAATATTTGCTAAATAGCCAACCTGACTGGTGTATTTTCTGCAGAGGTTTCAATGATTACTAGTGTAATTTATAGCAACACAGGGGTCAGATTTTAAATTATGGATTATGATATACTGTTACAAATGAAAAATGAATTTCTGAGACATTGACTTGGTTTCAAAAGAATGTGAAAGTGAATTTAAAGTTTGCCATTATTATTAGTATTGCAGTAGTTGTAAGAGGTCACTCTGTGCTAAACTCTGTATAAATGTATTAAGAGGCAGTCCCTGCCCTCAAAAACCTTACTGTCTCAGGAAAGACACTCTTCAAATGGGAGAAAGGAAGTATTATTATACCCATTTTACAGACGGGGAATTGAGGCATTAAGTGACTGGCCTAAGGTCATACAGTGAGTTGTCTCTAGTGTCCCAGTCCAGTGCCTTCACCACAAGACCACCTCCAGAATGATAGCCCCAGTGATGGAAGTTCTAAATAATAGCTACAGCTCAGCAGCAGTACTGTGAACATCTCTGCACAATCCCACAGGCCTCACTGCTCACCAGGAGTAACCACCATTAAGAAAGAGAGGGGAGTTCAGTCGCCACAGCCCACTAAGGTGTTGCTCTCTGCTGAGAGCCAGCAATGATGCCAGTGGTGGTATCTGTTCTTATGATCTAGGTGGTGGCCAACTGAGAACTAGATTAAGATTCACCCAATCATTTATATAAATAGACTTCAGATAATGACTGTTTTATTGTAGGCAACAGACAGTGGCATGATGGCCATGTTTTAGGGAGACCCTGTGTGGTGACATGAAGCAGTACAGACTGTGTTAGCCTGGGAGTTGGAGAGCCAGGCAGAAGTACAGGGTCTGTCTGTGTTAGTCAGCCTGAATAAAGCATTACCTTTGTATTCACTACAGCTGACTCCTGTCATTTTCTCTTCCATGAGGGATGCTACAGTTTGTCACTTCTAACTGACCTGGACCAGATTCACACCAGTGACTTAGAGATGAAAGGAGCTATATCCCATCACCATTCACCAGCTCCCCATCTAACTACCTTCTGAACAGAAGTGACTGTTTATCCCCACAGAGCATTAAAAGGTAAGTGGCAGGGCTATCGCTAAACTACCTTTAAGACAATATAATAAATCATTAGCAACACTGTATGCTGGTCACTAAGGCTGAATGTATATTAGAAGAAGAGTTTGTATCTGTTTCCTTCTAGGTTTTCATGAAACACCTAAGCCCTGTATAAACCAGTGCATGCATGATGCTAACACGGTGGAGCTGCACCATTGCTCACACAACTGAACCTATACAATTACTGGTAAATGGCTTTGTCGCACCACATAGACAACCCCTAACATTTTCCCCTCCAAAAAATAGAAACTCAAGGTTCAATGAAATTACACATTGGTAATTAGGGTGACCAGATGTCATGATTTGATAGGGACAGTCCTGATTTGGGGGGGGTTTTCTTGTATAGGCTCCTATTACTCCCCACCCTCTGTCCCGATTTTTTACACTTGCTATTTGGTCACCCTATTGATAATGTAAATTTCCACGCAAGTGACTAGTGTCATTACCTATACGCTAGCCAATGCATTTAGGGTAGGATTTCCAGAAGCACCTAGATGAATCGGGCACCCAACTTGCATTGATTTTCATTGAGAATTAGGCAGCCACCTCTCCCAGGAACTTTGGAAAATCTCCCTGTTAACTAATTTGGATACCCAGTCATGATGATTACTTGCTCTATTGAAGGTGCAATGTTGGGTTAATGATCTCTGTGCATGAACTTGTCTCTGTTTTTTGTACTTTGCTTCAGCACCACAGATAATTAGCTTGGTATCATAGTTCAGAGAATGTTACTCTAGCTTGACTGACTATAGTATATCAAGCAATCAATTCCATCTTGTATTATCATTCAAAAACCCTACAATTCTAAATAATATTGCAGTACAGGATATTCTGATTACTTGTCTTTAATACTACATTATTGCATCCTACAGAAGACAAAAACCCCACAACATTAGATATGGTTGGATTATGGTTTTCAAGACACTGGCCAACTGATCTATGCCAAAGCGCCCTCTAGTGCCTGATTAAGAAGTGCTTATGACACTTACTGCACTAGAAAAGTAATTAGTTCTCATTCTCTTCAATTCACTCAAGTGAACGATGCTGAGAAAAACCATCTGTCCTGAGGAGCTATAAAAGGGTGAAAATTTAAAAGATGTTAAAGGTTTATGTACCATCTTGTAAGAGTTTAAGTTGTGAAACAGGCCATGTGTGGCCCCTCTGCATTGTGGTGAATTTCACTACTAGTATTTAGATACTATTTTTTGTCTGAATGATCTTGTCATGCTTTGATTTCCATATCAGAAGCCTTTGGTGTATCCACAGAAATGCTTGCACATTTCAGGTAGAAGCAGGAAATATACAGGATTGAAGAAATAATTTGAAAAAAAAAAAACAGCCCTCACTGGTGATCACTGACTTCAACTTTCATGTTCTGAAGTGCATGACAACTTGGGTCGCATTTTCTTAGAAACCCAACTTAACACATGAGAAAGAGCAATGCCAAAGAAAGAAATATGAATACTGACTAGCCTAAGAACTACAAGTATCCAACTGAGAAATAAGAATTTAGAAACATGTTCCTTAAAGACTTCGTCTCATGGTGATGAGTGGGTAAAAGAAATACATAAGAAAAGTTTCATGCCCCAAACAAATATTCACTTTTCATTAACTATGCCTGCTTCACTATAAGGGTCTGATCTTGCAAGACACAGAAGCTCTCTTGAAGGTGCTGAGTGCCCTTCAATCCCACTATGATACAGATTCTAAGGGTATGTCTACACTAAGAAATTAGGTCAATATTATATGTCCACTCTAAGCGCATTAAGTCACTGGAGTGTGTCCTCACTACCATGGCTAGCATCGACCTACGGAGCGGTGCACTGTGGGTAGCTATCCCACAGTTCCCGTAGTCTCCGCTGCCCATGGGAATTCTGGGTTAAGCTCCCAATGCCTGATGGGGCAAAAACATTGTCACAGGTAGTTTTGGGTACATGTCGTCAGTCGCCCCTCCCTCTGTGAAAGCAACGGCATACAATCGTTTCACGCCTTTTTTCCGTGTGGACGCCATACTCCTTTCAGCAAATGGTGCAGTAGGACTGCTAACCATCGTCATCCACCACTTCCGCACAACTCTGCTCTGCTGCTATTGTCTCAGTAGCGAATTTCCCCATGTTGTCTGTCATGGGCCCCTGGGTACATGTGTTTTTCCTTGGGAAATGTGCATGCTGCTAACCATCGTCCTCCACCCGCTTCCGCTGCAACTCTGCTCTCCTTCAGATGCCATACCATGGCAAGCATGGAGCCCACTCAGATCACCACGGTAGTTATGAGCATTGTAAACACCTCACGCATTATCCTGCAGTATGTGCAGAACCGGAACCTGCAAAAGCAGGCGAGGAGGCAACGGCAGCGCGGAGATGAGAGTGATGAGGACATGGACTCAGACTTCTCTCAAAGTACGGGCCCCGGCAATTTGGACATCCTGGTGGCAATGGGTAAGGCTCATGCCATGGAACATAGATTCTGGGCCTAGGAAACAAGCACAGACTGGTGGGACCGCATAGTGTTGCAGGTCTGGGATGATTCCCAGTGGCTGCAAAACTTTCGCATGCATAAGGGCACTTTCATGGAACTTTGTGACTTGCTTTCCCTGCCCTGAAGCGCAAGAATACCAAGATGAGAGCAGCCCTCACAGTTCACAAGGGAGTGGCTATAGCCCTCTTGAAGCTTGCAACGCCAGACAGATCAGGAATCAATTTGGAGTGGGCAAATCTACTGTGGGGGCTGCTGTGATCCAAGTAGCCAATGCAGTCATTGACGTTCTGTTATCAAGGGGAGTGACTCTGGGAAATGTGCAGGTCATAGTGGATGGCTTTGCTGCAATGGGATTCCCTAACTGTGGTGGGGCGATAGATGGAAAGCATATCCCTATCTTGGGACTGGACCACCTTGGCAGCCAGTACGTAAACCACAAGGGGTACTTTTCAATGGTGCTGCAAGCACTGGTGGATCACAAGGGATGTTTCACCGACAACAACGCGGGATGGCCAGGAAAGGTACATGAAGCTCGCATCTTCAGGAACTCTGGTCTGTTTGAACAGCTGCAGGAAGGGACTTACTTCCCAGACCAGAAAATAACTGTTGGGGATGTTGAAATGCCTATAGTTATCCTTGGGAAACAAGCCTACCCCTTAATGCCATGGATCATGAAGCCATACACAGGCACCCTGGACAGTAGTAAGGAGCTATTCAACTATAGGCTGAGCAAGTGCAGAATGGTGGTAGAATGTGCATTTGGACATTTAAAAGCACGCTGGCGCACTTTACTGACTTGGTTAGACCTCAGTGAAACAAATATTCCCATTGTTATTGCTGCTTGCTCCACAACATCTGTGAGAGTAAGGAGGAGACATTTATGGTGGGGTGGGAGGTTGAGGCAAATCGCCTGGCGGCCAATTATGCACAGCCAGACACCAGGGCGATTAGAAGAGCACAGCAGGGCGCTCTGTGCATCAGAGAAGCTTTGAAAAACAGTTTCATGACTGGCCAGGCTACGGTGTGACAGTTCTGTTTGTTTCTCCTCGATGAAAACTTGCTCTCTTGGTTCACTCTACTTCTCTGTAAGCCACTCTACTCTCCCCTTCGATCACCACTTGCAGAGGCAATAAACTCATTGTTGTTTCAAAACCATGCATTCTTTATTAATTCATCACACAAATAGGGGGATAACTGCCAAAGTAGCCCGGGATGGGTGGGGGAGGAGGGAAGCACTGGGTGGGGTGGTGGATGAGGGGAGAAGGGAAGGACAAGGCCACCCCGTACTTCAAAACTTATTGAATGCCAGCCTTCTGTTGCTTGGGCAGTCCTCTAAGGTGAAGTGGTTGGGTGCCCAGAGGGCCCCCCCCCGTGTTCTTGGGCATCTGGGTGAGGAGGCTATGGAACTCAGGGAGGAGGGCGGGCGGTTACACAGGGGTTGCAGCAGCGGTCTGTGCTCCTGCTGCCTTTCCTGCAGCTCCACCAGACTCCGGAGCATATGAGTTTGATTCCCCAGTAGCCTCAGCATTGCATCCTGCCTCATCTCATCACGCTGCCGCCAGCTCTCCTCTTGCTCCTGCAACCTCTCATCTTGCTCGTCCCTCCTGTCCTCGCGTTCATTTTCTGCTTTCCTGGACTCTGCCATTGTTTGCATCCACGCATTCTTCTGAGCTCTTTCAGTGTGGGAGGACTGCATGAGCTCAGAGAACATTTCATCGTGAGTGCGTTTTTTTTTGCCTTCTTATCTGCGCTAGCCTCTGGGATGGAGATGATAAGGGGAGTGTTGATACATTTGCAGCTGAGGGAGGAAAAAAAGGGAGAGTAGTATTTAAAAAGACACATGTTAGAGAACAATGAGTAGACTCTTTCACGGTGACCCAAGCTGTTAACATTACATAGCACATGTGCTTTCGGTACAAGGTCGCATTTTGCCTCTTATATTGAGGGCCTGCTGGTTTGGTGTGAGAGATCACACATGCAGGGCTGGCAACAGAATTCGGCTTGCAGGCAGCCATGGTAAGCTACAGTCTTTCAGCTTCTTCAACCTTCATAACATGTGGGAATGGTTTCAAATAGCAGCGCTCTCCTTTCCCATACGAAGCACCTGTTGGGTTGGCCATTTAAAAGGAGGGGCTGCGGTTTTCAGGTTAACGTGCAGCACAGATCCAACTAATTCCCCCAACCCCCCAATTTTCTGGGATGATCGCTTCACCCTTCCTTCCACCGCGTGACTAGTAGCAGGGAAGATCCCTGCCAGCCAAATGCGAACAGCTCAGCGTGAACGGGCCCCCTTCCACCACGTGGCTAAAACCAGGGATGATTTCTTTTCAGCCACAGGCAAACAGCCCAGCAGGAACAGCCACCTCTGAATGTCCCCTTAATAATGTCTCTGGAGGATTTCCGCTCCATCCCCAGACATGTTAACAGACTTTTCCAGTAGCTGTACTGGCTGTGAACGCATCCCAAGTCTTCAGGGCAAATTAATCATTAAACACGCTTGCTTTTAAACCATGTATTATATTTACAAAGGTACACTCACCAGAGGTGCCTTCTCTAGCTTCGTGGTCCGGGAACCTGCCTTGGGAGGGTTGGGAGGGTATTGGCTCCAGGGTGATAAACAGTTCCTGGCTGTCGGGGAGTACAGTTTCTCCGCTTGCCTGTTGTGTGCTATCCTCCTTCACCTCCTCCTCCTCATCTTCCTCATCCCTGTTGCATGAGACTCCCCCCCTTGCAGGTGTCCACGGAGAGGGGTGGGGTAGTGGTAGGGGCACCCTCTAGAATTGCATGCTGCTCATCATAGAAGAGGCATGTCTGGGGCTCTGACCCGGAGTGGCTGTTTGCCTCTTTGTTTTTTTTGGTAGGCTTCCCTGAGCTCCTTAATTTTTACGTGGCACTGCTGCGGGTCCCTGTTATAGCCTCTGTCCATCATGCCCTTGGAGATTTTTTCAAATATTTTGGCATTTCATCTTTTGGAACGGAGTTCTGATAGCATGGATTCGTCTCCCATACAGCGATCAGATCCAGTACCTCCTGTTCAGTCCATGCTGGAGCTCTTTTGCGATTCTGAGACTGCATGGTCATGTGTGCTGATGAGCTCACCATGCTGGCCAAAGAGGAAATGAAATTCAAAAGTTCCCGGTGCTCTTCCTGTGTACCTGGCTAGTGCATCTGAACTGAAAGTGCTGTCCAGAGCGGTCACAATGGAGCATTCTGGGATAGCTCCCGGAGGCCAATACCGTCGAATTGCGTCCACACTACCCCAAATTCAACCCGGTGATGTTGATTTCAGTGCTAATCCCCTTGTCAGGAAGGAGTACAGAAATCGATTTTAGGAGCCCTTTAAGTTGACAAAAATGGCTTCGTCATGGGGACGGGTGCAGGGTTAAATCGATCTAATGCTGCTAAATTTGACCTAAACTCATAGCGTAGACTGGGCTGAGTACCTCACAGGATCAAGCTCTAAGTGAATATAGTTTCGTTTCCAAGCACAGGAAGAAAGCACGTGTCTGAAATTAACAAGCACGCACTTCCTAAAATCATAAACAATCTCTCCCCTCCTCCACAGTACAATAGAGAGATCAGGATTATTCTTCCTTATTAAGTCTTTGACAGACTGGCATCTTTGAAACAAGCATCTTGCCAGGATTTATTAATAAATGGGACCTACAAAGTTTTCTTACCTGAAGTTGTCCTAGCTCAGCAGTTCTTTCAAATAGTTTGATATGAATGTTTTTAGTGTGTCATGCATGGACGTACCCATAGCAATAATTAAACCACTATCGTAAAACATAAAGGAATAAATGGAAAGCAGTAATTTGCAGAGATTATTAAGTGGAAATAGGAAACTTAAATAATTAATTTTTAAAATCACTGAGAGAAGACTATAACATGCCTTACGCATGCAGACACTGAAAATAGATTAACTTGACAAGCCCATTTAAGATGGAACAGGAATTCTTCAATGCACTTATTTAATAGACCTTGAACATATTATAAAGAAGACTTTTATTACAGTACCCTAAAAATTTGAGTGAAAGGATTTTACATCCATATCCCAAAGTGTTTCTTTTAGGTGAATCTGGAACATTCATAGAATCCATAATAATAAGAGCCAAATATTCAAACTATCCTCTGAAAAGGACAAATCCAGAGAAGAACTCATTGAGGAATGAGGTTCCAATACTCCCGTCAATCAGATCCTTACAGCACAGAGATAGATCCACTTGCACGTACAAACACTAACATGTGCAGACAGGTATTTTTGCATCTTTTACCCAGTACAATTTAAGAGATTAATTTTAAAATTTGCCCTAAAGATTAGTTAATCATGAAGAGCTTATGTCCATATCAACATTTTTAAAGTTTCACAGTCATACATGTATCCGTTGAAAGTCCATCCTGTAATCTTGCACCATTCATGAGCACATCTGCAATAAAAAAGATATCACTATGCAGCAAAACACTTGTTCAAACAGAAAGCTTTGTTATACCTCGTTAGATTGTTACTACTTGCTGCTCAAATGTTATGGACTAAATTCATATTTGGCATGGACTCCATCAGAGTCAATGAAATTACAAAGGGGATGAACTTGTCCCATTGTGCCAAACCAGTGTTATCCATTAAGCTTCTTTGAAAATATACAATTTAAACACATTTTTCAAAAGATGGAACCCCTTTTGATGGCTGTTGAATGTTAAAGATCCATCCAGGTAAAATATACTTGCTGTGTTGAAGGGCAAACCTGGTGCCTCATAGAGTCCTTTCCGTTCCATGGAGTGTCAATGGAATCATCTTGGGTCAGAGCTGTTGGGTGTCTATGATCTCAAGGTTTTAGGTGAAAAATGTCCTACAAACTGAGAAACAATGTGCCTCATTTTCCCCTTTGGTACAATGGAGGTAACATTATTTAATTATTTCTCAATATTATAGTGAAATTAAACATCTCAAGAATCTCAGAAAGCAGATTTAATTAATTCATGTTTGTGTAACGTTTCAAGTTCCATGGAATAGCAGATGCTGCAGAACTACAAAGTATTACCAGCAAGAGATGTTTTCTAACTCCACCGGCTATGATACCATCTTGTCTACAGCTGAAGTCCCTTTCTTCAGTAATTGTCCTGTCTACAGTGTTGAGTGTCTAAAATGACATTGCATGATGAGAAAGACCCAAGAACACGTACATTATTTCATCGGATTCTATTTCTGTTGCTGAGCTAGTGACCCCTGCTGTGACAAATATTTACTTTAATTAAAGTTTTGGCCTTGTCTTTGCTAGCAAGTGTCCTGTTCCTTTACAAAGACACCTTACTTCTAATAGCCTCCAAAATCGAGGTCTTTCCATTCACAAATCCCCTCCTTCAGCCCCAAATAGGCTGAGAAGAACTCTCACTTTTCAGCCTTTTGGCTCCACATGACCAGTACCTGCTATTTTGACCAAGGATACTGTGATGCTTCTGGACTTATCTGATAAAGACCTTATCTTATAAGGTCTGCTTCTGTTGTGCTGCAGTGTGGAAAATATAATTTTAATGATAAGTAGAACAATAGCAGGTTTCAAATTCCACATAAAAGTATGGAGGGCCAGATTGTCAGATGGTGTAAAACAGCTTAGCTCCATCAATTCCAAAAAATGAGGATCTGGCTTCTTTTTGTTCTGTGTTTGTACAGTGCCTACCACAATGGGTTCCTGTTTTACGACTAGGGACCCTAGGTGCTACTGTAATACAGATAAATAATTAATAATAAATAATAATAGTAGTAATAATAATAATAATAATAATAAAATACCAGCAACCTAGGGCTATTCTCCAAAAATCCCTTTCCACTGGAAAGACCCACAGAAGTCTACTATTAAGGAGACTGATTGGCGGGCGGGGGGATCGTCTTTTTAGTTTAAAAAAGACAGTTTAATAAAAAGGGAGGATGACCTGATCAGACCAGTGACAGGCTGGGGTGAAGTTAGGCACATTGGTTTGGATGGACTTGCAGGAAGTAAAGTGAAAGAAGAGAGGCCGGGAAGGTGTAGCGAGGTATAAGATGCCTGGATGGCAAATAAAACTGGGTTTTTTGTGTGTTTGTTTTTAAAGAACAGTCAGGAAAGATGAAATTTGGCTAATGAAGCAGAAGAATCTGCAGATAATATAAGAATAGATCTGAAAGGATTGGGACTTCTTTTGTAGTTTTTTTCCCCTCTCTTTTTCATTAGGCTGACATTTTTTGAGACTGAGTAACTACTGTGTTATATATTTCTGTCTCATTGTCTTCTGTCACCTGAGTAACACCTCTTTTACTGCTGCCAAAATGGCTACTCTGCTGCTGGGTCAGACCAATTATTTCTTAAATGGTTTGTATTCACCTACACTTCAAATGTGTGGCTTTGAGGAACAAAATAACAGCACCTCATTCTCTGTCTGCTCCAAAGATCCATTATGCTAGCAACACATCAGTCTGCTCAATTAAAGAGGCAACGACTACAAAGCAACTGTATATCATTTGTATTACCTTTCTGCAGCAGACATTTTATTCACAAATATCTGACTCCAAGAGGTCCTTTTCTGCTTAGCTAGTTACTTTATCCCAGCTTGCATTTAAGTTAATAAAAAAACCCAACGGTGTGCTATAAGGAGAGATTTCCATGTCCTGCATATATCTATATTCAGTTCTTTTCTGCTAGAGATTTCTTGGCTCTCTTTCAAATCGATTTGTCAGATACCTAACATCCTTGCAATATTTGGCATGGACACTGTTTAAATACTTTTCTGCTGGCACTTTTCTGGGTGGCAAAATATTTGTGGGGATTCAGCATTTTTTTCTTTTTAAATAATATTTCCCAATATACGCAAGAAGTGTGATACAATGAGGAAGAGACATGACAAGTGATTTTTGGGGAAAGCTTATATTAAAAAGAGGTTGAGAAGGATAGAAAAGTTTGATCTGTGCGAACAAAATACTTCCCGTTTCAAACTCAGCTGAGTTTGTTACCCCTGGCCAAACTCAGCCCAGCTACACAAACAAATTTTGTCAAGGCTTGACCCACTTTTGGCGAAAAAGATGAGCAATGTTTCCTCTGTCACCCATCATACCTGTAAACTGGAATAGAGACTACTTTCCTTCCATGTCCCACTCCATGTTCTCAGCCTGCTTAAGTGTGGTCCCCAGGGCTCTTTCTGTCACCCACTCCTAAAAATTCTTTCTGCATCAGCGTATTCAGAAGCAGCATAATGCCCCTCTACGAAGCATGCATAGGACGCCACCCTCCTTCCCTATTCCACCGCCCCCGGAGCTGCTCCCCATGCACTGATAGCAATGCAGTTACATAGAGCTGAGTATCAGCTGGGTTCTCCTAGTAGTCTCCTTTTTAAGCATTGATATTGATCTTTTGGAGCTGTTACCCTGTACCTGTCAGGACAAAGCAGGTATACTAGGCAATGGATAGTATAACATTATTCAGATGATGATACGCACATTTGTCTTGACTTCAGTGGAACTTTGCATAAGAGAGCTATTTCCCATGTTGAATGAGATGAGCAATCCTGCTCTCTAATATTTATACAAATACAAAGGGACCCAATTCTATATTTTAGATTAAATAATTACACATTTCGTATTATGAGGGAAAACTTTTCTTTTGCTGAGTTGTAAATAAAAAGCATCCCTATAAATGATCAAAACAGAGTGCTAAAAATCTGCCCACAGACACAATACATGCGAATGGCTCAAAGGGTATGTTTACATGCAATTAAAAACCCGCCGCTGGCCCAAGCCAGCTGACTCAGGCTCACCGAGCTTGGGCTAAAGGGCTGTTTAACTGTGATGTAGATAGAAAAGGAGTACTTGTGGCACCTTAGAGACTAACAAATTTATTTGAGCATAAGCTTTCGTGAGCTACAGCTCACTTCATCGGATGCATTCTGAAGTGAGCTGTAGCTCACGAAAGCTTATGCTCAAATAAATTTGTTAGTCTCTAAGGTGCCACAAGTCCTCCTTTTCTTTTTGTGAATACAGACTAACACGGCTGCTACTCTGAAACCTGTGATGTAGATGTTCAGCTCAGGCTGCAGACCAGGATCTAGGACTCTGCGAGATGGGAGGGTCCCAGAGCTTGGCCTGCAGCCCAGGCCTGAAGGTGTACACCGCACTTAAACAGCCCCTTAGCCTGGGGCCATGATCCCGAGTCAGCTGGCACGGGCCCATCATGGGTGTGGAATTGCAATGTAGACATACCCCTAGTGAGAATGACGTGCAACTGAGAAAAGATTTCACTGCAACATGTTTCTTGCTTGTCTCTGAATAAATGGGTGCAGGAGACACGTCTGATCTCAAGTGGGAGGGGCCAAGCTATGAAGTTGAACTTGGATCTCCTCTACCAGCCTTGGGATAGACAGCCACAGCTAGGGGGTGACATCTTAGCCCCACTGAAGTCAGTCACAAAACTCCCATTGACTTTGATAGGGTCAGGAGTTCACCCAGGAACCCAACCTTAGAGCTCCACTGCTGGACTGGAGACTGAAGTGATCTGCTGTGTGACTTTAGTGAAGTCATGTGGTCTCTCTGTGCCTTTGTTTCCCCTCCCACAGTTTGTTCCTCTTTAGATCATAAGCTCTTTGGAGCAGAGACTGTCTCCTATGTGTATGTACAGTATCTAACACAATGGATGAAGTTAGGGAGCTAAACTCTGTTAAACTAGGAAGTAAGCAAGACATAAATCCAGATACTCAAATACTATAAGTGTTCCTTAAGGCAGCTTATTACAATTGAAGATTCCAGGCAGCTCCATGCTGAGTTAATTTAAAGTGATAATACAGACCCCTGATATATAGGGCCTGATTCTCCATGGCCTTCCATCCTTCTGTAGTTACTTGCATTTGAAAAATGGGTGTAAAATGCAATCAGATCAGAATTCTCTGCATACTTACATTAGTAGTAGTGTTATCCACCCACCATTAATAGTAGTGTTGTCCATCCATTGTGCATTAATTGGGCCAGTGTTTTGACTCATTGTCTCATTTTGGACATGTGTAATAAACTGCATGTTGCCTAAGACAGGGCAGGATCAAACCTTCAATTTTATATTATAACAGACACTTTGATATCTATAAATTAGCTGCATCGACAGGTGCTACAATGACCATAAGTACACCAGAGCTGTCTGTCCTCCTTCCAGATATTACAAGGAGGTAAGGTCATTTCAAGAAAGGGAAATTCTGCGTAGGCTAGAGAAAATCACATCGAATTAACTGTATAGGATGGTTATGAATAATCCACATTAAATTCTTAATTTTGGGTTAGGATGGAAGACTTAGTCCTAGTTAGATACTCACTGCTTATGCAATTAATTCTTACAAAGAAAATGAATGTGAGGTATAAAATATTTTAGAAATAATCTTTTAGTGGAAAAACAATGAAAATTTGAAGACGGCTTAAGGTTTAGTGTCACAACAGATTATGGTGTGAACGGAATATGTCCTTACAGGAATCTATTTAACTAGTGACATCCTAGCAGGAACAAACTATAGGGCTTTTTGACATGAAAAATGTGAATTTGCTGTTTGAGTGTTTACTAGAGCTCACAACTAGCAGGAAATGAGGCATGAAATGTATTGTCAAACATACAGTGTTCAAAATATAATGCATTACTTTTTAAGCTGAGCACTGCTTTTAGGGATGCTAACTCTGAGGCCCACAGTCAGATATGTATATTTAAAAAAATAACTGCAAAATAACTGTTTGGGAATCATACCAAAAATGCCCTTAGAGACGCAATTTCCCCCCCTATAATATCTGGTTCTTTGAAGGACATAACACCATTTGTTATGCTTTCCACAATACAAAAACTATTAATCACAAAACAAACAGAATTGAGTGGCATTATGGAGGGCATATGAACCAGCACAAGCTGGCAAGATGGGAGGAGGAAGAGACATAAACTATATATGTGCTACATAGCTATGTGAGGCAATGCAGAATGAAACCCTGCTGTTGCCATCTGTAAGAACCCTTCAAGGTAGAGAGTGATTAGTTCTTGCTAACTCACTGTGGAAGGTGTGGTTCATGCACTCCCATGTGGTGGGAGAGGACTTCAAAGTTGAGGAACCTGGGCCTAGAGAAGAAGTGAAGCTAAACTAAAGGAGGAAGTTTAGGTTGAGGATTGTTTTGAGTTACTATTTCTTATGTTATGGATGAAGGAAGAAGGATGAGTTTGGCAATAACTTGGGATGTGTATGCACTTTGTTGGAGATGGGGAGGAACTGAGCCCTTCTACATAGACTGTCATCCCAATCCATGGCTTTCCTGGTATTGTCACATTGAGATGCTGCCAGACAAGGCTTTTGAAATTTAATTCCAATATATTAATCGATGAACAAGCATTTAAATATGCAAGCCAACTATCTAGTCATGTGCATCACTCCAAAACCTGTTTGTAATCAGGTAACATAACCTACCTGATAAGCAAAAAATGTAATACTCAGAAAGGCCTAACTTTCAGAAGGATTAGACTGCAATGGCTCCCCCTGAAGTCAACTGGAGCTGTGAGGGCTCAACATCTCTGAAAATCAGGCCCTGGTGGTTCCAAGTTGGGCATCCAAAAATTGAGATGCCCAAAATTATGATCACTTTAGAACAGTGTTTCCCAAACTTGGGACGCCGCTTGTATAGGGAAAGCCCCTGGTGGGCCGGGCCAGTTTGTTTACCTGCCGCATCCACAGGTTCGGCCGATCTCGGCTTCCACTGGCTGCGGTTCGCTGTGTCCGGCCAATGGGGGCGATGAGAAGCGGCCTCACTGTGCCTCAGCTTCTGTATCTAACTTCATTCATCTTTGTACAGTGCTTTGAGATCCTTGGATAAAAGGTGCTATGGAAGGGCAAAAAGTTATATTAAAAAAAATCTCATGCACAATGAGCATTGTGTATGAGTTTAATAACAAACTCATTTCCATAGAGGAGTGGGTGTGGGTGGTGTTGGGGACAAGCAGGGACAGTTCCAGTGATTGGACCCTGACAGATTTACTCTAGTCTCTCTGAACAATGAGTTTTTATATTTACAGCATTTTCAATTTCTTCATCTCATTTAAGCATCTTTAAAGATGAGACAGCAACAATAACAATAAAGCTCAACCGAGATTTTCCTCTAACCTCCAACTAGTCCCCTCCTGGTGGTCAATCCAAAGGAACCTTTCTAGATTGACTTTCAATGGGAGTATCTTATCTTCTAAAGTGCTTCCACTTTTCTGCTGTATCCCTGTGAAGTAACCCATTACAACTGTCTAAGCCTTACACACCTGTTTCTTGCTCTTCTCATCTTGACAATCTCACAATGGATCTGATGGCACCACATCTTAGTAGGCCGTATAACTCAAGCATTTTCAATCCTTTGCTAACAATTAGCAATGAGGCCACATCTAAGCTTACTAGAAATCGACACTACTGCAATCAATGCAGCGGGGGTTGATTTAGTGGGTATAGTGAATACCCACTAAGCAGACTGCAGAGCGCTCTCTCCGATCGACCCCAGTACTCCATGGGAACGAGAGGAGTAAGGTTAGTTGACAGGAGAGTGCCTCCCGTCTATGCAGTGAGGTGTAGACACTGCAGTAAGTCAACCTAAGCTATGTCGACTCCAGCTACATTATTCATCTCCAACTACCCCTTTAAGTTTTTACATCTCTTTCCCTGGCTGCTGTGATCCCACATGACTGGCCTCATCTGAGCAACTATTGCTTTTTTTCTCTTACAGGCCCCCAGTCTTGCTCACCCTGAAGTCAGTAGCAAAACTCCCACTGATTTCCATGGTGCAGGAGTAGCCCAATACTATAGAATCTACACAAAGTAAAGGGCGCAAAAACCACAGTTCTTTTTACACAGACGTTTTAATTCTTTGTATTTTCTTAGTCCACCTTCACCCTCTGCCCGAACAGGTAAAACTCTCCGGGGATCCTGAAGATGGTTGCTACAGACTTACAAAGTCTAAATTAATCTTGTTTTTGGCTCCCAGGCACAGTATCTGCTCACATCCTGTCTCTTTCACTACAATATCTCACTTAGCCCCCCCCCCCGCCCCCAAGAAAAAACAAAAAAACCTGTATGTAAAGTTAGTGATTCAAATGGAAGAACGGTAGACAGACAGACAGATATCCACCGCCCCTCCCTCCGCAAGAAATGAGAAGTTTTTTTTCTGAGGCCCACAGAAGAGTGATGATACAATTTTAAACAAAAAAATAAAATCTATCCCAACTAGACATGAGAGACGAGTTTAAACATTTCAGGCTGCCCAAGGCTGCCAACAGCATGAACCTGGTAGTTTTGTCTACTGTCTTCCTTTTGCAAAGAAAATCAAGTGTTTAAATCTATACCCTCACCTTCCCTACAATTGGAAGTGTGTGTAAGCTGCTTTCTCTTTTTGGTCAATCAGCTTAGCTTGGTAAACTCCACTTTCAACATACATACAATTTATCTAACCAAACCTGGTTTCCTTTTTTTTAATTAACTCACTCTGTTTTCAGCTGTTCTCCCCAAATAACCTTCTGAGGCAACATTTTTTACCACGGTTTAGTTGAAGAAAACACATTTTCAATTAATTTCAAAAGTGAAATGAATTTTACACTCATTTTACAGCCAAAATTAAGCATGCAAAAATGCATTAGTTTGGTCACCCTTTCCTAACCTGAGATAATATAGTTATTTAACCAACCAGGCTGTTGATAGATCCTTTTTTCTTAAAAGGGGATATTTTAAATTTTCTTTTGTTTTTCTTATACAAGTTTGCAGTGTTAAAAATAGGAATGAAATTAAGAAATATTGCCTGGAGACAAGTGCCAAGGACATTTTGCAATGTTTATGAATTTAAAAATATGAGAGAGTGTAACTGTGAAGCAAAGCTTTTTTTTTTTTAAATGTGAAAAGTTTTTTTTTAAAGAAATCAGAGTAAACAGCTTTACTGATAACATTATAAGAGTGGTAGGGTTTTACAGAGCAAAAAAAGTACCCCTTTTGTTAGTTTTTTAAACCTGTGGGTGTCGGGGCATAATATGGACTCAAGTGCATACTGATTTGAAGATCCCAGACCTGCGCTGGCTTCTGCTCCTCTAAGTTTTACATGGAAGCTGAACTTACCAGCTAAGTTATATACAGATTTTTCAGTATTAAAGGAGAAAGCAAGGCTGGCTGTGGGTTTTTTTGTGATTTTTTTTGGTGATTATCTCTTTGATCAGTAATGATATCAGACCAGATTTGCTCCTGGTGTTACACTACTAACAGCAGTGAAATTATACGGAGCTCCACAGATTTACACAAGTTGAGGAGTCGGTGCAGTATATTCATATTATATCTTTTGGTGTTCAGTTCTCACTGGTAATATGGAATTCTCAGCCTATGTGGAATTACATGGGATGGATATGACCCATAACCGTTAGATGAGAATCATATCTCCTCCTCTCCTTGCAGTAGAAATAACTAAAGGTCACCACCCAAGCCTTCCTGGTTTGAACATTCAAGATGCTGAACGCTGTCACTGCCCATGTGATTGCAGATGAATTGAGAATGCTAAGCCCTTACCGCAACCAGGTCACAAGGCAAACAAAAAGAAATATTTTAGGCCAAGTCATGACTCAATTTTCACTCTGACAAATCTACCACTGAAGTTAATAGAAGCTTCTCCGTAGTAAAGACTACGTAATGGAAAGGCACCTCAGTTATACCAGTGTGATTCTGGAGTAACATAGTTGATTTCATTGTAACTAAGATCAGAAGCTGGGAGTGTGTGTGAGGGTGAAAATTAGAGACTTAACAGCTAGATTTAGAACAGCAAACTATACTGCATAGTGCAGTAGATCCAGTTTTCTAAGGTTCCCTTATGGATTTTCTGGTTTCTTTATGCTTCAGCCTAGAGAATGCATGAATAAAAATTAAGACCATTTTATATATGTAGTAGTTCATCCATTAGACAAATAAATTAGTGGCAATAAGTCCATATATAAAGCAATATGTTTAGCATGACAATGCCTTTCAAATGTCTAATGTTTTAGCCACATGGACAGTTTTGTTCTTTTGACAGTTTTATTAGTTGAATAGTTGTCCATTTATGAATCCTATCACATTAAAAATGGGGTTTTTGTACTTTTGCCAACATGCTAGAAGTAAGAAAAGGCAGTCTCTTGCAGTTTCCTTTGCTAGAAAAAATGTCAAATAAAGAGATAGTTCCAAACATTTTGGTAAACACGTAACCATTGTTTAGAACTCCATAAAGTTATTATTGTTTTGGGATGGTTTCTGTTACCTACTTTTTTTTATAACAGGCAAGTGAATTTCGGTGTCAAACCCAATACAATTTAAATTCAAACCTTTTCCAGTAATTTTTTTATTTTTCTCTTGGTTGCTGCCACTGCAGAACATATTAACAAAACAAAAACAATAATAAAACATAGGGAAAACTACAACTAAAAATAAACAACACTTTAGCTTAGATATTAATAATCAGCCAAAATGCTGTTATGTGTTTATTAATTTTTAATTTATAAAAGTAAGCATCACTGTATCTCTCTGAGCACATAATAATATTATTAAAAGACAACATACATAACTTGTTGGCTAAGGCACCAATCCAGGAAAGCACAAAGCATGTGTATAGAGAGCCACTGCCATCTGTAGAGATTGGTGTAATACCTAGAGGTATGCAGAGAACAGCAATTCTGTGTCACGGAGGATTTTGGAATTTCACTATTTGGCTTTGTTCTGATTTGGAATGAAAACTAAAAATTTTGAAATTCTTCACAAAACAGAATCCAAAAATTTTGTTTCAACAAATTTCAAAACAAAACTCCACCACATTGGCTGAAGGGGAGCTGGGAAGTCCTGGAAGCACCAGCTGGGCTGGAAGTCTGGGCATTGCTAGGGCTTTAGCTCCTCATCAGTCCACCAGGTTGACTGCTGAGGAGCCAGGCAGATGAGCGGCAGGAAACCATCGGACCTTCACCAAAATCAAACTGTGTCTGTGAGATGTTTTAATTTCAAGAAATCTGTGTTCTCTGCTGGAAAGCCATCCCATCAGAGAATTTCCAACCAGCCCTAGTAATATGTTCCCTGTAGCCATAATTCAACACAAGCTGGCGGTCACATTCTGCACAAGTTGTGACTTCAGAATGGCTTCCCAGGCTCCTGACTGGATACAGCCCATACTCACCAAGCAGCTTATAACTTGGAATAACACACTTCAGATTTTGATCTAGACAGAGGAGAAGGAGGGGAAAACTTTCTTTGGCTGTGCCACCACTAAGAGAGTATGATTTCCACCATAAGTGCTCTAGTCTCCTCTTACTAAGCATTTCTTATGGCTCTTCTGCATACCTGGGGCACCCGATGAGGATGATATAATGGATGGTGTTCAGGAGCCATTTTATTGATAATGGAGGACAACAGATGGTTAGTGTCCTCCAAGGCTGAGTGGCCAACTAGCTGTGGGAGCATTCTTCCTCTTAGAGATCTCTTTAATCTTCTGCAGAGGTCAAGAATTCCATATAAAAACGGTGGAAAAAATGAGTGCCAAATGAGAATGCAAATATGTCAGGCCAGATCCTCAGCTGATGTACGTCCATGTAGCTTCTCTGAAGTGAGCTGTATTCATTTACGCTAATCAAGGATCTGGTCCATTGCATTTTAAGCATTTTGGTAATTTGACATCAAAGTGAAAGGCACTATTGTAATACTTTTTATACGTACACAGAAACACAGGGGACTTAAATACGTAGTGGATGAACCAAACAAAATCCTTTAGAATGAATTATGTTTGGAAGCTGATGCACTGTTAAAATGGAAGCAAATGAAGAAAATTTTATGGATTTCACCTCTTGGTCATCTTTGACCTTAATTCCATAGCCAAAGAAAGAATGCCGGTTATCTAAAAATATTACAGCGTCATCTGCATGAGCCAGAGCTTCGAACTCCTAATGTACAGGTCAAAGCCTATAATAGTATTAGGAATAAAAAGTCAAGACTCTATTGCACTAACCACCAGTTGGTCTGTCTGTTCTACCCCATTAACTACAACCCTTTGGTATGCTCTTTTTTTCCTATAAAGATGACTAAAAGGCAAAGTTCAATCGCCCGTGCCATATTAGCAAAGAAAATATTGAACAGAAAAAGCTAAAACCATTTCCCCTTTACAGTCGTCTGTGTGACCAGATCCTTTCCCTCATACAATCAGACATGCCGATCAGGGTTTATTTTTATATCTACCTCTCCTCATTTGTTAGGATACTAGGCTGACATATGGCAGTACCTGCTGCACTGGATACGTGCTCTAATGTCACAAGCCGGGGGGGGGGGGGGGGGAGGAGGGGACATGCTGAAATTAGGAAAAGGATTGTACCCACCTCCCATTTTCAGTCTGCTTACATTATTTCATCTGGCAAAGCCCATACAGAAATTAATAGCTTTCCCATCAGCAAATAAAAGTATGCCACTTTAATTTTTTGGCAGCAAACTGGCATTTTGTCATTTAATCATTTCACATCATTACACAGCAATATGCAATGTAATGATATGACACTCCTAAATGACAAACACTGGTACCTCCTGTACTGGAAGAATAATGTAATAGGAAGCAAATTATATACTTAAGGTTGCCACTGTTTCACTCCCACAAGTTGGGATTAAGATATTGAATAGCAGCAAGGAAAAGAAAAGGAAATGTTCACCTACAGATATCCTAGGTAATCCTTTAAGTAACTGTTGCCTTCAAATATAGGGGTAAAGACACTGAAGCTTGAATCTGATAGATGCTGAGCACTGCCTGTGGGAGGCTGAGCACCCTCAACTTCTACTGAAGAGTCCAGTCTTCCAAGATACTGAGATAGTTGATAGTGTTCAGCCCTTCACAGGATCAGACCTCTTAGGAAGGCAAGATAAAAACTTGTGAGTAGCACAGATTCCTCTTTATTTATGTTGTAGTGGCCACTGTTTTTCTGAGTATCACCTCCAGAGGGTAATATGGCAAAGAGTGGTGTGATTGCATGGTATGTTATTGGGTAAGATGAGTACGTGTACAGCCAGCGTACTGTACTCATAAGGTAGTATTTGTTACCCACACATTTCAAGCCTCAAAGAATTTTCAAGGAGAATATTAACAGGATCCATCCTTTCCCACTATCTGATTCCACACCTATATAAAGCCACTTGAAGAGACTCTGAAACAGTGCAGGTTATACCGCTAATATACAGGCAACCCCCCAGGTGTACATCATGTTCATATTGGACATAAACCGTGCTATCTCCCAGTCCTGCCTGCGCTTGTCAGAAACCAGCAACTGGATGAAGAGCAGATACCACAATGGTGGGTGCAGTGAAAGAACCTAGAGAGATAAACATTAGGAAGAGCAAAACAAGCATGTAATATCAGAATCTAACAGAAACACCTATTTAACCTTACAGTACTGACTGTGATAGAGGGATTTTATTCACCCTACCCAGGTATAGTGGGCTCAGTTCTTGCTCCTGGTTCAGGTTGCTTTGTGCTGTCTGAACCCTGCAAACACCCAGAAAGCTGCTCCAAAGGGGTGACTGAGGATTCCCATGGACTCAGAGGAATCCTTGAATAGTGACGAGCTGATGTACGGGGCAGGAAGGGGGCAGAGGATGGGACATGTCAGGGGAAGGGAAGAGCACATGGTTCTCTGTCTGACTCTTGGCTGGGACATCAGTCTGTATGCGATCATTGCAGCAAGTAGAACTTTAGGCTGCTGTAGGTGATACTGGGGAGAGGGACTATTTCATCCCACTCCCTCATTGAGCCAAGGTCAGGGGAGCATATAAGTATAGAGCCACCTTTCTCCCCTGCTCTTTCCAGTTGCACCAAGTGTAAACTGAGGGCTGTCACTAGAGAAACCTAGTGCTTTCACCACCAAGCCTCATTGTGCCTGTCTGGGAGAATTGAGGCGCACAGAGAGCGACAGACAATAAAACTCTGGGGTGGATTGCTCTTTAAATATTAGTTCAGCTGGTATTACCGTATATTTTTCTGAGTTCAGACATGATAAAGTGATTTGAGAGTTTGCCAACTCCATATTCAGGGGAAATACACACAAAGTGAAAATGTTGATATCTTTGATGTAGGGTTGTTGGTTTTTTTAAAAAAACTTTAAATAACATCCTTCTTAATGACCATGTGAGAGTCTAGCAAGTCCAGCCAAAAATACTAGATATTTCAAACACCCTTAAAAACAGAGAGTTGCAGGTGGGAAGATATTTATTTACCAAAGGCAACTATCCATGAATGGGAGATATTTCAGTGAAATAGTTATTTTCTCTGCCATTTTGTTTACAAAAGAAAGCCCTATTGAATTTCTGCTCTTCAATCACTTGTTGTTTAGTGGCTGAGAGCTGGGTTCTCCATTCTTTGCCATGTCAGTCAGAAGAAACAATCCTTAAAAACAAATTCCAAAAGTAACAAAGAACTTCTGGTTCCCACTATGTAAGTAGAGGTGTTGGCCGTCTCTTTCTGCAGGAGATGCTGTCACTGCTGTGCTTAGCAAAGGCACTTGAGCTGAAGTACCTCATTTTAAAAGATAGGCCAAAAGGGCATTCTCCATCAGAAGCCCTCAGATTTGATATTTACTTCCCCAGATGTAAGGTTGGTTTAGGGCTTGCCTTCAAATCACAACAAACCTTTTCCTTCCTCCAATGCCATGGCATAAATAACATGCTAAGTATAAAAATCTGGCACATAAAAGGGTCCCTGTGGTAAAGGCAGCCAATGTGCTAAACAGGCACAGGGTAATATGGGCGCAGTCATTCCATAATCCAGTAGCTGCCCTTACTACATTATTCTGCATTCCTTCAATTTCATGTTTATTTTGCATAATGTTTTGCATGCAATCTGAATACTAAAATGCATTGCAAAGTTGGACAATAGAAGAGATTAATAAAGGTTTAAGGGGAAAAGGGCAGGTAGGAACCATTTTTTCTCCACCCCATTTTAATATCCTACACTAAATGATGACCCATGAAACTGTTAATATAAAAACTGCTTCATAGAGAGAAGGCACTTTTTGTTACACTTGGCAAAAGGGAAGATAAGTGGGAGTCAGTATAGCCCTAGATGTTTTATTTCGCTTTTTTCAAGCAATGTTCTTTATTATATTTTTAAAAATCTTTTTGAAATGCCTTGTTCATTAAGATGCAGCAGAGGCAGAAAGTAATTAGGTAACAATGAGTCATTATTGCAGAAGAGGGAATGTGGGAGAGAGGTTAGTGGGTAGGTGGGTGGGTGGGTGAGGGTATGTGCACCACATAATGATTTAAATTTTTTTGCTCCTACCCACAGGCAAAAAGGGGAAGGAATTTAGTCACTGAGACTGAGAAATTCTAGAACATTGAATGACTACTTAAATTAGCTCAATAGATAGTTTATTAGAAGCAGATAGACCACCTTCCATCAACTGTATGTTTTGGTTGATTTCCAGTTCTTCAGTGGCAACTAGAAGGGACAGAGTGAAGGAAGGATGGGTAAAAAAAAGAGGAGTGTGTGAGAGAAAAAGGGTCAGAGAAGAGGGAGAAAGGATAGTCTTGTGATTAAAAGAGTGGGACTTGGAAGATGTAGGTTTAATTCCTGGCTTTGCCACAAACTCCCTCTGTGACCTTGAGCACATAACTTAATCTCACTGAGTCTAAGTTACCCATCTTTAATACTGAGACAACATTGCCCTTCTCCTACCTTTTGTCTTGTCTATTTAGACAGGAAGCTGTATGAGTCAGGGACTTTTTCTTATTATGTGTTTGTACAACACCCAGCCCAATGGGGCCCTGATCTTGGTTGGGCCTCTACGTGCTGCTGCAGTACAAATAAGTATAAATAATAGGAAAGGAAAGGGAGAGTTGAGGTGAGGAAGTAGTTGGAAAGAGATGGGAGGAGATAGAAAGATAGAGAGCCTTGATGCCTCATCCACAGTCACATCACACACAAACTACAAGTTCTTTATCACAAAAACTGCTAAGCTAGTTCACTTTTTTAAATGCAATATTGCCACTTTTTTTGGATATATGACTATGGAGGATACTCTCCTTACTCTGGTAGAATTTTAAAGCATTGACTTATGGACCCTGGGGAACAGAATATATTTTCTGCTATTTTAAAGAATTAGTGTGTGTTCGGAGAAAGTCTGTGCTTGGCTGGGAGTGGGTCTGTGAAAAGGAGCTAGAGAATGGAAAAATAGGACAAAACTTCCAGTGGGAGCCATTGTCCTCTTAGGGCCAGCAGCAGAGCTACAAATTAATTTGGGGTGAGGAGGGGAATGATCCATTCAGACCAGTTCAAACCAAGTCCAGGAGATAAAACTGGTCAATCCATCATGCAGTCAGTTCTGCCCTGATCTGCTACATCCTCTTATCCAACCAGTGGAATTGACAAATTCATCACAGCTTTGCAGCAAACTTGTATACAACAGCAGAAGAGCATCAGTGGCAACATCTCCTGTGCATACTTGATGGCCACCATCGTGGCTGACTCACCAGAAATTGAACTGGGGACCTCCACAGCTAAAAAACATGTAATGCTACAGCTTCAGCTAAAAAAACCAAGCCTCTTTCATCTTTTTTGTGGATTAGGTGCACAGGGGTACCTATAACACACACTAACCAGTAGGTTATATATACATGCAAGTTAGGTGTAATTTGGAGGACTGAACCTTTTTCAAGATTAACCCCTGGATCAGTAGATAAAAATACTCTTCACATATACAGTCGCTTCCAACTGAGCCTCTCAAAGCCCTATCCAAACATGAACACATAAAGTTTCACAACACCCCTACGAAGTTGTAAGGAATGTATTCACCCCCATTTATCAGATGGAGAAGCTGAGGCACAGAGAGGCCAGGTGACTTGTCCGAGGTGACAGAACTGATAATAGAGCACAGGAATCTGCGGTTGGGATATTCAAAGGAACTTCAGGGATAGAGCTGGTTGCAAATTTTCCATTGAAAAAGTTTTTCTCTTGAAAATGGCTGTTCGGTCAAACCAGATCTTTCCTTGTGAAACTGTCCTTTTTTAACAATTTTTTTGGTGTTTTCGTCAAAAAAACAAAAGCATTTGCCTGACCAGCCAAAACATTTCAGTTTTTGCTAGCTGAGTTTTTGGTTAGAGCAGGAGTCTGGGAGTTAGCGGCAGAGAGAGAACTGATCTCCTGACACACGAAGGTGTGATTGTACAGGTTCCTGAGCTAGCTTTAATTGAGCTACCATGGGTAACAATAGTAGTGAAGATGTGGTGGTGTGGACTGACAACTCAAGTACATCGCTAGGGTCCCTAGTGGGCTGGTACTAGGGCAGCTACCCTACACTGTAGCCCGTACTGACATGTCTTCACTACCATTTTTAGTCATGCTAGCTATATTAAAGCAAGCATAGGTATGCTTACCCACACTACAGTCACACCATAATTTGTGGTGTAGATGTACCCTCACAAACTTTCTGGGCCTCAGCTTTCCTGTCTTTAAGTGGGGTTACACCACCCACCTTTTTAAAGTGCTTTGTGATCCTTGGATGAAAAGCAATATTACAAATGGGAAGTCTGATTCAAATTGCCAAATTTTTACTATCCTGATAATACTGAGTATACAGTATAATACTGTATATACAGATAATACTGAGTATACAGACGTCTATAATTATGTCCTAAAAGATCACTGTTCGCGCCATCACATTCAGAACATTAGTTTCCTCCTGTCACTACCTGCAATTCACAATACATTCACCACATTAAATCACAGCAGATTCATGTTATGATTTTTTTTTCATGAGAGGGTGAGAGAAGGCACAAATCTATGTGGAAGCCCCATCTGGCTAACCTAGCGCTTATATTTCATCAAGACTTTTCCTTCCTCCCTCTCCCCCCCCACCTTTTTTTTTTTTTTTTACAAATGGGAATCAGAAACCAACAGAAGTAACCTTTCAGCAGCAGTTACTTTGTTATTATGAAATAAAATAAATTAGTCACATTTTGTAGGTTCTAGACGTTTTCTGCTTTAATGCAACCCAGTCACATTCATGGCACAAACACCACTGCAATTCTCTCCAATTTGATATCAATAATCCCACCTAGGAAAGGAATCATAAGTCTTCACTGTTATTTGAGATGACATCCGCCTTTAACTTTAAGCAGTGTTCTTTAAACATTTCTAAACTTTTCCTGTTTCTTCCCAGTGCCTTGATATGAATTTGCCTGTCACTGAAGGCTGTACACAAAGAGAGACGCAGACACCGAGCACAAAGATATCAGGAAGTGGTTTTCCTAGCAACAGTAATCATCTGAGAGATCCCAGAACATCCTTCCTATTCATGCAGCATTTTGTGTTTTGAATAGTGCTGACAGGTGAAGTGGATTCATAGTATTTAATACAAAAAATATTGCTGTGGATGGGTACAGCACAAAAGCGAAAATATCCACACTATTCATGAACAGATGAATTCACTGTTTTCATAACGTTCCAGATTATTCACTAAGGTGCAGTTGCAAAAGCGTACACTTTCACCTGCCCATAGAATGAATAATGCAATTTGTGTTATGGAAGTACAGAGTCCCAAGGTGGTTTTCCAAAATTTATTTTGCATCTTCAAATCCAATCCATCCATCTTCCTGTCTAACATTCACCTTTACATTCTTCAGCACCTCCAAGTCTACACATGCTGCAGTGCGATCTTCCATCTCTTCGGGGGTGTATCCAGACCTGTGGACTATTGCCACAGAGCTAAGCCCTTCTCCTGGATGAGCCTGCCAATTTGTTCTGCCTCCAGAGCAGCAGTGGGCGGACAGCTTTAGATCTGTGATGCTTTAAAATCATCTTCTTCAAGAAATTCCGATCTGATGTCTTGCCTTAGCCATCAGCTCCAAGGCTATAGATAATGCCAATAAAGGCAAAGAAAACCTAGAACAAAACTCTGTTGTTAAAATCCCACCAGGCAGTCTGTATAGGCTGAAGAGAAAGCATATTTGCAGAGTCACCTGAAATTTCTCAATAAACTCCTTGGCACTGGGCACTCACCTAACCACTGGGCTATCGAGTCAATCTTTCTCACTTTCTCATTTCCCCTAGTGGAGCAGTTCCACTTCGACCAAAACTCTGCCCATCCTTCTCCCCTCCCTTTCTGTTGGGCCTAGCTGAAGATCTCTGCTTTTCTATTTCAGCCTTTTCTGCACACCTTTCTGCACTCCTTCCTACCTCAGCCAGATGGTAACCAAAATACCTAGACCAGCCCCTAGACAAGCTCAGCCAAATGCTGCAACAGCAAGCAAACCCTTCAATGCAGCTGCTAGTTGTGTGTCATTACAAGGAATAAAAAGGAGCTCCCTTGCTAAGTCTGACCAGCCTCCCTTTCCTTCCAGTGTCAATTCCAGCTCCTAAAGTGGCCATAACAGGGAGATAATTTTAACCACTAAGTGACTTAAGTGCACCTCAGCAGCTACTGATGTTGACTGTGGTTCCTCCTCTGCTCCTGCCTTGTTTCTAGCTACACAACATCAATGGGAAGACAGTGCAGTGCCTCTATTTGAAGGATCATTAGAGGAGGTTTTAGAAAAGATTGATAAATTAAATAGTAAGAAGTCACCAGGACTAGATGGCATTCATCTACGAATTCTGATGGAACTCAGATATGAAATTGCAGAACTACTAACTGTGGTATATAACTTAAATCAGTCTTTGTACCAGATGACTGGTGAATTCCTAATGTGATGCTGATTGTTAAAAAAAGGCTCTAGAGGTGATCCTGGCAATTATAGGCTGGTAATTCCAGTAGCAGTCAAATTGGTTTAAAACTATAGTAAAGTATAGAATTATCAGACACACTGATGAACACAATATGTTGGGGAAGAGTCATCATGGCTTTTGTAAAGGGAAATCATGCCTCACCAATCTATTACAATTCTTTGAGGATGTCAATAAACATGTGGACAAGGGTGGTCCAGTGATTAGGGGTATAGAAGAGCTTCCATGGGAGGAGAGCTTAAAAAGACTAGGACTGTTCAGCTTGGAAAAGAGACATCTGAGGGGAGGAAATATGATAGAGGTCTTCAGAATCATTAATGGTGTGCAGAAATTGAAGAGGGAGGGGTTATTTATCCCTTCACATAACACACAAACCAGGAGTCACTCAATGAAATTTACAGGCACCAGGTTTAAAACAGACATAAGGAAATACTTCTTCATACAACACGCAATCAACCTATGGAACTCGTTGCCAGGGGATGTTGTGAAGGCCAAAAGTATAACTGGGTTCAAAAAAGAATTAGATGAGCTCATGGAGGATAGGTCCATCAATGGCTATTAGCCAAGATGGTCAGGAATGCAACCCTATGCTCTGGGTGGCCACAAACCTCTGCTACAATCTGGGACTGGATGACGGGAGATGGCTCACTTGATAAATTGCCCTGTTCTGTCATTGACTCTGAAGCATCTGGCACCAGCCACTGTGGGAAGACATGGTATTAGGCTAGTTGGATCACTGGTCTGACCCAGTATGGTCATTATTATGTTTTGCACAATCCTTAGTGGAACAGGACAATGGAGGAAAGGACACTTCAAGCTTCCCAAAATTTACCTTCTACTATTATGAGGACCAGGACTCTTGCCTTCTAAGCCCAATAGACAAAATATTTTAACTCTAGGTCAAAGTTTAATCATTACATTTGCCTTATGCACAGCCCCCCAGGAATCTAACCAGGTGCTTTCTAAGTACTTCCTAGGCTTTCTAGAAACTTAAGCAGCACTATCCTCACAACACTAGCAGGTGAGGTAGGGAAGTATTATTTCCCTTTTGTAAAATGGGAAAACTGAGACACAGAGAAGCAATTTGTTCAAGGTCCCACAGGAAGTCTGTGGCAGAACCAGCAGCTCAATCTCTCTCTCCTAAGTCCCAGTGCAGCACTCTATGTTAAAGGCTCTTAGCTAATAACCACTCAAGTTTCCCCCAAAGTTTCGTTCTCCTGTTTATTTGTCATGTCACATTCCTCATAGCTTTTCAACTCAGCAGGGTACACTTTGATATTAAGGACCCTATCAGTGGAATTCATTACAAAAGGCTACACTTAGGCAATGTGATATTGGGAGTCAAACCCAGTTTTCATTTCCAAAGTAATCCCACCTTTTCACAGTTCTCAAAAAATAGTTCTACTATTTTTGTTTGTTAGATTCATAAGATCCTTTCCACCTGAATTCAAAATGATGGCATACCTTGGACAACATAGGACCATCAAGTTTTCTGCAGTTAGAGGTCTCTCCCCACCATTGAACCTGAGTCCCATGCATGCCAAGTGAGTGCCCTGAAACACTGGTTACTCTAGGGGTGTTCTGGACCCACCCCTCCAAAAAAATATTCTAAGGGTCTCGCTTTTGTTCTGATGCAGAATGAAAACAAGTGTCAAAGACTAATGTTTCACAAAATAGAATTCTTGTTTTCCAGCCACCTCTAATTTACAGTCCCCACCTCAAGGCAAGTGAAATAAATAAATATTGAGCAAAGAAACCTTAACTGGATCCAAGGCATTTCGTTAAAATAAAAAAATTGTGTTTTATTAAAGTGCAGCTCTTTAAGCTCTTTCCAACTCTTGTTTAATAATTAAAGCAGTTACCCATCTATCCACTGACCAAGGCATCCTTGTGCAAAGATGTTTCTACATCTAGACTGTCATCTTAGATAATACCCTTTGGACCTATTTCTTGGGCCCTCCAACAACGTTTAGTAGCGATTGCTTTATATAAAAAACAGAAATTCAAGTGGATGTGAACTACCAGTTGAGAAAAGAAAAGGAGTACTTGTGGCACCTTAGAGACTAACCAATTTATTTGAGCAAAAGCTTTCGTGAGCTACAGCTCACTTCATCGGATGCATACTGTGGAAAGTATAGAAGATCTTTTATATACACAAAGCATGAAAAAATGGGTGTTTACCACTACAAAAGGTTTTCTCTCCCCCCACCCCACTCTCCTGCTGGTAATAGCTTATCTAAAGTGATCACTCTCCTTACAATGTGTATGATAATCAAGTTGGGCCATTTCCAGCACAAATCCAGGTTTTCTCCCCTCCGCCCCCACACAAACCCACTCTCCTGTTGGTAATAGCTTATCTAAAGTGATCATTCTCCTTACAATGTGTATGATAATCAAGGTGGGCCATTTCCAGCTCAAATCCAGGGTTTAACAAGATCTTTTGGGTCGGGAGGAGGAAAAAACAAGGGGAAATAGGTTACTTTGCATAATGACTTAGCCACTCCCAGTCTCTATTCAAGCCTAAGTTAATTGTATCCAATTTGCAAATGAATTCCAATTCAACAGTCTCTCGCTGGAGTCTGGTTTTGAAGTTTTTTTGTTGTAATATCGCAACTTTCATGTCTGTAATCACATGACCAGAGAGATTGAAGTGTTCTCCGACTGGTTTATGAATGTTATAATTCTTGACATCTGATTTGTGTCCATTTATTCTTTTACGTAGAGACTGTCCAGTTTGACCAATGTACATGGCAGAGGGGCATTGCTGGCACATGATGGCATATATCACATTGGTGGATGTGCAGGTGAATGAGCCTCTGATAGTGTGGCTGATGTTATTAGGCCCTGTGATGGTGTCCCCTGAATAGATATGTGGGCACAGTTGGCAACGGGCTTTGTTGCAAGGATAGGTTCCTGGGTTAGTGGTTCTGTTGTGTGGTATGTGGTTGCTGGTGAGTATTTGCTTCAGGTTGGGGGGCTGTCTGTAGGCAAGGACTGGCCTGTCTCCCAAGATTTGTGAGAGTGTTGGGTCATCGTTCAGGATAGGTTGTATATCCCTTAATAATGCGTTGGAGGGGTTTTAGTTGGGGGCTGAAGGTGACGGCTAGTAGCGTTCTGTTATTTTCTTTGTTAGGCCTGTCCTGTAGTAGGTGACTTCTGGGAACTCTTCTGGCTCTATCAATCTGTTTCTTCACTTCCGCAGGTGGGTATTGTAGTTGTAAGAATGCTTGATAGAGATCTTGTAGGTGTTTGTCTCTGTCTGAGGGGTTGGAGCAAATGCGGTTGTATCGCAGAGCTTGGCTGTAGACAATGGATCGTGTGGTGTGGTCAGGGTGAAAGCTGGAGGCATGTAGGTAGGAATAGCGGTCAGTAGGTTTCCGGTATAGGGTGGTGTTTATGTGACCATCGTTTATTAGCACTGTAGTGTCTAGGAAGTGGATCTCTTGTGTGGACTGGACCAGGCTGAGGTTGATGGTGGGATGGAAATTGTTGAAATCATGGTGGAATTCCTCAAGGGCTTCTTTTCCATGGGTCTAGATGATGAAGATGTCATCAATATAGCGCAAGTAAAGTAGGGGCGTTAGGGGACGAGAACTGAGGAAGCGTTGTTCTAAATCAGCCATAAAAACGTTGGCATACTGTGGGGCCATGCGGTTACCCATAGCAGTGCCGCTGATTTGAAGGTATACATTGTCCCCAAATGTAAAATAGTTATGGGTAAGGACAAAGTCACAAAGTTCAGCCACTAGGTTAGCCGTGACATTATCGGGGATAGTGTTCTTGACGGCTTGTGGTCCATCTTTGTGTGGAATGTTGGTGTAGAGGGCTTCTACATCCATAGTGGCCAGGATGGTGTTATCAGGAAGATCACCGATGGACTGTAGTTTCCTCAGGAAGTCAGTGGTGTCTCGAAGGTAGCTGGGAGTGCTGGTAGCATAGGGTGTGAGGAGGGAGTCTACATAGCCAGACAATCCTGCTGTCAGGGTGCCAACAAAGCCTGTTGCCAACTGTGCCCACATATCTATTCAGGGGACACCATCACAGGGCCTAATAACATCAGCAACACTATCAGAGGCTCGTTCACCTGCACATCCACCAATGTGATATATGCCATCATGTGCCAGCAATGCCCCTCTGCCATGTACATTGGTCTAACTGGACAGTCTCTACGTAAAAGAATAAATGGACACAAGTCAGATGTCAAGAATTATAACATTCATAAACCAGTTGGAGAACACTTCAATCTCTCTGGTCATGCGATTACAGACATGAAAGTTGCGATATTACAACAAAAAAACTTCAAAACCAGACTCCAGCGAGAGACTGTTGAATTGGAATTCATTTGCAAATTGGATACAATTAATTTAGGCTTGAATAGAGACTGGGAGTGGCTAAGTCGTTATGCAAAGTAACCTATTTCCCCTTGTTTTTTCCTCCCCCCCCCAAGACGTTCTTGTTAAACCCTGGATTTGTGCTGGAAATGGCCCACCTTGATTATCATACACATTGTAAGGAGAGTGATCACTTTAGATAAGCTATTACCAACAGGAGAGTGGGTTTGTGTGTGTGGCGGGGGGGGAGAAAACCTGGATTTGTGCTGGAAATGGCCCAACTTGATTATCATACACATTGTAAGGAGAGTGATCACTTTAGATAAGCTATTACCAGCAGGAGAGTGGGGTGGGGGGAGAGAAAACCTTTTGTAGTGGTAAACACCCATTTTTTCATGCTTTGTGTATATAAAAGATCTTCTATACTTTCCACAGTATGCATCTGATGAAGTGAGCTGTAGCTCACGAAAGCTTATGCTCAAATAAATTGGTTAGTCTCTAAGGTGCCACAAGTACTCCTTTTCTTTTTGCGAATACAGACTAACACGGCTGTTACTCTGAAACCTACCAGTTGAGAGAGAATTTGTGGGGATTATTATACTTTTAGGGCCCCAAATCATCACTCCCTCACAGCAGTGCTGCCCAACTGATATAACTGGGAGAAAAATTGTAATTCAGGCAAATTAGTCTATGCTACAGCCTCTATCACAGTGGTTCTCAAACTTGTGTACTGGTGACCCCTTTCACATAGCAAACCTCTGAATGCAACCCCCCTTATAAATTAAAAACACTTTTTAATATATCTACCACCATTGTATATTCTGGAGGCGAAGCTGGGTTTGTGGTGGAGCTCACGACCCCCAATGCAATAACCTTGCAACCCCCTGAGGGGTCCCGACCCCCAGTTTGAGAACCCCTGCTCTATCAGATGAGCATATCCTACTTTTGTAGAGAGAAACATTTGATAATCATATAGCTATTTCTTTAACCATGGGCCTAATTTTCGGAAGCATCTAGCCCCCCACAGGATGCTCAACATTTCTGAAAATCAGGGCCAGGTGTAAGGATAATCACAATGAGATGATAAAGACATGACTGAGCATGGCTTTAGGGTGAGTCTGCCAGCTGGAATTGCAAATGTTTTCTTGAACCTAATTAAACACTCAGAGTTAATTTAACTTGCTTTGCTCCTTACCCTGAATCACACATGCAATCTGCTTTTAGGGAAATTTTTTTTAGACAAATCATGATCCCATTGCTGGGTGCACAAGTCTGTCTCCATGTTTTTGAATGCAGCCTATGCTATTTTGTGGTTTTTGTTTGTTTGTTTTCTCTCTTTACCAAGCCCATCTAATTTGAATGAAAGAATGATATAAAGCAAATTTCTCATTTTAATTCTGAAGGCAACAAAGAAGGCGAGGCCCACATTTTCAGAATGGTACGTCTGTAATTAAATGCACAAAAATGCTGACACCTGTCTTATTCTTAAATGTGATGTGCAGATGACCCTCAGCAGGCGAGCTGTGGTTGCACTTTTGGGAGAAAAAATAAGTTCACGGGGCTATAAATGGCAGGAAACTATAGGACTCTCAGCCAGCTAATTCAGGGGAGTAGCTCTGTAATGAAACCCCTACATTTGGTTTAATGAATGAAGCCTCTACATTGTGGCTCCTGTTGTCTCTTCTGCTGAGTCTCTGGGAATATATGTGCACAGTCTCCGAGTTACTTGTTAACTTCAGATGGTTAGGCCTAAACATGATACCTTCTAGGATATTAATCGAGTATAAGATTATCTCATAAATGAGGAAATAAGCACTGTTCCCAGGGTGATCTTTGTGCTAAGCTAGGAACATTTACTCTTTTATCCTGGACTTTTGGGGAACCAGAGTTGAAGTTCTTTAGGATTAACAAGCCCTGGTTCTGCAAAAATCTCAATGGTTTTGAGTTCCTGCTAGGTGTAAATGATAAACCATACATTATCCCAAGTCCCTCTATGTTATACATTCAAAGGCACATAAGCAAGAGCAGGCTCTTTCCTGTTTTGTTTTAATTTTTAGGTCCTTTATAGTGAAATGAAATGCTAACAAGATTCTAGCATGCTTAACAGAACACCCCCCATCACCTGTAGCTTTTGTAAGCAGTTTATATCAATATCAGATTTTGGATGAAGTTGGTTCTGTGTGTAGTAAGGGTAGCTTTTTTCTTGTTTAAGCTGCACTCTGCCCGGGGAATTTCTGTTACCAGGGCAGTCAATTTTGATTTGTATATCAATAGTGTTGTGTCAGTAGCCAGAGGGTATGGCAACAGGGCTTTCCACAAGCTTTTATTGGTGCTGTTTCTGGAAGATTGTTTCAAATTAGCTGTAGTCTCATAAAAGTACAGCATAATATTATTTCCCACTCGTAAACAAAATGGTGACTAATTAATGCACTGAGAGAGGCTGGCAGATTTCCAGAATATCTGGAGTTTGACAATGGAGCTCTGGTTCCTCAAACTTTTAGAATGCTGTAAGTCACCTTTTCCCAACCATTTCAGACTCATTCTTGTCTCTTCCCATAAACTACTGAATGCTTCCTAGATAAAAAAATATTATAGACCTGTCTGTGGGGCAGCTACTAGAGATGGCCTCAAGCCATAAAATTCAGATTCATATCCTGATTTCAAGCACCCCCAAGTGAAGTGATGGTTCAGTTTAGGGGTTTATTTCAGCCTGTTTTAGAGATAAAAGCTGCTTGCAAGATAGAGAGAGCTGGTCACAACAGGCATTCTTTTCCTCGACCTTTCATTCAGAAAAAATGAAACTTTTTTCCAAAAAAAACTTTCCAGGGTTTTTTGATAAAAAATATTTTATTTTTTTTCCACTGAAAAGCTGAGGAATTTTGAATTTTTTTTTGTTTACAGGAAATAGTTTTTTAAAGGCCAGTTTTTATAAAGAAAAAAGTTTTGATGAAAAATTTTCAATCAGCTCTAGTAGAGGGATAAGATAGAAGGCCTGATTTGCCAGTGCTTTGCATTTTGCATAGTAATTAACACCAGTGCAAAGTAGGTGTGCAAAGTACTACTAAATCAGACTGATAGCATTTTACACCCTCTTTGTAATGTGTAAATGTCTACAGAAGGTGTAGGGTAGTGGAGAAAGACGCTCAAAATGTGGTGAGAGTGCTGGCAGAACAGAAGGTGCCTGATTAATCTTATACCATCTTACAGACTCATATTAATAGCTTTTTCTGCCGCACTCCCACAATCCATTCACTTGGTGTGTAAGTTGCAACTCATTTCGCACACCCAGTGAATGCCAAATCCATGCATGTTACAACACTTTTGTCCTCCTTTACAATCAACTTAAGTTTGAAATTTTAATTTAACACCACTGGTTGTCACTATTTAATTTCCCCCAGACAATCCCATTGGAGTTTCATCTGTTCACATCTGTTCTATATTTATCCCTTTCAATTTAGTTCAACCATTTATTACCACCTTTAATATATAAAAAACCAAAACCAGAACCAGTAACAAATGTGCTTAGTGCAACTGCATGTGGTAGATCTTTGTCTGGGTGGCAGGAAGAAATGGGGGTGCGTCTCATTTAAGGGTTCCTACATCATTTGGATTGTGAGTGGTGTGGAGCCAATGGGGAATCAGGAAGTGGCTGGATCAGATGCGAACACTGATACCCCATCTGCTCCAGGGGAGGGAACATTTATATCCCATGCATTCTGGAAGGACCTCTAACCGTTTCTCTTTCTCCTATGCTAGCATTGTTGTATCTAGGAATTTGTTGACATTTCCACTATGTACCTTGGGATGCAGGTGTAGGTAAGAAGGCAGTAGTTTAGGACACTGACAACTAAAATGCTTGAAATACAAAGAAGGCAATGGATGGCATGAATGTTAGATAGATCCTTGGAAGAGTCACGACTATTTTCTAAAGGTAATGCCAGTAATTATTAATTATTTTCATACAAGATTAAAACTGACCTTCAGTAAGGAAAAGAGATTTGCAATGTTGCTAATAAATGAGTCAATGTTTGTGCAATGTGTTCATTCCAGGAGGCCAAGGATGGAGAGAGCAAATAGGAGGATGAAAGTGCTGAATCAATACTCAATATGCGACACAATTCAAGGAAGCAGGTTGTTGAGAAGCAAGGAAGAAAAAAGGAATGTTTAAATAATCCTCAGCCATGCTTCAAGAAGAGAACAAATTTACTCAGTTTATCCCCCAGACAATAGAGAACTTCGCTGAAATTTGGTGAAAACATGATGAGATGTAGTAGATAATTCTAAAACATTTGAGGAGACAATTTGCCTTAAACACAAGTTATAGTGCTGGAGCCATTTTAATTCCTCTGGCAGGGAGGCAAAGTCATCTTTTTGGTAGTGGAAATCAGTGTTATTCAGTGGAAATCATTCTACAGGATACAAAATTCCCAGAAGGGGAGGTGGAATGTCAAGTCCTTTGCATTGGCATGGTTTCCTGCAGAATGTACTGGCAGGCTACCACATATTATGACTTCTAGTCTCCTTCACCTCCCTTAACTCACTTCTCTGCGAAAAGTAGTGCTAGTTGGAAGTCTCACTGTTTTGCGTAGTCCCCGTTAATATTGTAATATACCTGATGTACTCAGGGCCCACAGGTTTTTAGGTACCTCTATATTCAGAGGTTCCTTAATAAACCAATACCACTTTCCCCCCATTGCCCTGTCATTATAGCTGAAGTCAGCATTCAGTTTTCTCTTGCAGGCAGCCAGACCCTTAATTTGGCAAACTTTAAGATGCTGTGCAAGATGCCTCTGTTCCCTCTGGCTTTTTTAACTGGCATGTGGTTCATTGACAGTGAGTGTGGTGCAGTAGCTTTTTAAGCAATCAACAGATTTATTATTGGCAGGTGGGTTGGGCACGCAGAATGCTATCTTGTAGCCATATTGGTTGGCAATTGTTTAGTTAAGCTTCTGTACATATACCAACTATGTGATGAGCATGTAATAAAATACTATTAGTACCATAAATCATCTACATATTTCTGTAAATTCTCACTAGAGATGGGCTAAAGCCACAAGGTGCTTTGCAAACATAAACAAAGGTGCCTTGCCTTCTCTGAAGAGCATGCAATCTAAAGAAGACAAGATAAACAAGTGGGAGGTAAAGCATGATAAGACAACACTTCAAAGGAGGAAGGCTGAGGGGATTATTAATGATGAAAAGAAAAAAGGGAGGATTGCTTGAAGAGGTGGGTTTGAAGGAGATGGGTTTGAGCACAGTTAGTGCTCAGCAAATATAGACAGGGAAACATGTCTAGGTGTAAAGAGCAGTGTGGAATGTTGTTCATTTACAAATGAATGAAAAATGGTCTGGTGACTATGGCACTGGACTGGGACTCAGGTGATTTCGGTTCAATTCCTAATTCTGTAACAGATTTACTCTGTGACCTTGGGCAAGTCACTTCATAGCTCTGTGCCTTAGTTCTCCATCTGTAAAATAAGGATAATAATGCTTGCTTTCTTCCAGTATATGTCTGTCTCTACTATTCAGATTGTAAGGTCTTCAAGATAAGAACTGTCTCTTACTATATGTATATACAAGTTCTGGCACAATGGAGACCCAAGATATAATTCTGAAATGTGCCTAAGTCACTTTCAATGGAATGTAGGCAAAGGGCCTGGTTTTTAAAATGTTAGACAGCTAAAGATACAGACAGACATCTAGTGAATTTTTCAAAAGCACCTCGGTGCTTTGATTTCAATGGGAGTGAGGCATCTAGGTGCTTTTCAAAATCCCACCAAGCACCTATCTTTATCTTTAGACATCTCTGTACCTTTAACTATCAGTCCTAAGTGACTTGATCACATGGCAAATTACTGCATGGCAACCCAGGGTGACTTTTCTTACTAGGCTTTCATGTAATAGTATGCCAAGCTGCACTCTGAGACTTCCATTGTGCTGTAGTCCCATGGGGACATTACTACGTGGCATAGATTCTAAGGTCAGAAGGGACCATTATGATCATCTAGTCTGACCTCCTGTATAACCCAGGTCATAGAATTTTCCCAAAATTATTCCTAGAGCAGATCTTTTAGAAAAAGATCTTGATCTGAAAATTGTCAGTGATGGAGAATCCACCATGACCCTTGGTAAATTTTTCCAATGATTAATTATTCTCACCATTCAAAATGTATGCCTTATTTCCACTCTGAATTTGTTTACCTTCCGTTTCCAGCCATTGGATCGTGCTATAACTTTATCTGCTAGACTGAAGAGCCCATTATTAAATATTTTTCCCCACGTAGTTACTTCTAGACTGTAATCAAGTCACCCCATAATCTTCTCTTTGTTAAGATAAATATATTAAGCTTCTTGAGTCTATCACTATAAGGTAGGTTTTCTAATCCTTTAATCACTCTCCTAGCTCTTCTCTGAACCCTCTCCAATTTATCCTTGAATTGTGGGCACAAGAACTGGACACAGTATTTCAGTAATGGTCACACCATTGCCAAATACTGAAGTAAAATAACCTCTCTTCTTCTACTTGAGAGCAGAGTCACACCCTAGCTTGCTGCGCAGTAACTTGTCAAGTCCATAAGCCGTCTGTCTCCTTGAATGTTAATGGGACTTAGATTCATAAATGTCTTCATCACTTCTGAAAATGGAACTTAGGCTCTTACGTAACCTACGATCTTTTGAAAATGTTGCCCCAATCTCTGGGCACGTCTACACTGCCCCACAGTTTGAACTGGGTGGAAGGGGGTGAATAGCAGTGCGTACCAAGGTGCTGTACTGTAACTCCCCCACATGGATGCTGCAGGAGTGAATTTAAAGACCCCAAGTTCGCACTCATATAGTCCTCTTCAACAAGACCTTTAAGGACCTTTAAATTTGTGCCCAAAGCATCCACACGGGGGAGTTACAGCACAGCACTTTGATTTGCACTGCTATTCACATCCCCTTAGTCCGACCTGTAGGGCAGTGTAGATATGCCCTCATTAGGGACTCCAGGAACTAATGTCACACAAATAAGTAAATAAAAAAGTAACAAGAATTTAAAAAGCACTTATCTGAAAACAAATGTGTACAATAAAGTTTTATTTTAAACAGAGGATAGTAGCAAGTGCTCGTGCTCCTGTTAATCAGTTTGCTTGGTGGACACAGTCGAATGTCCAGCACTTTAAAGCCCATCTATTTCATATATGTACATTCAGATATTCGTAGACTACAAAAGACTGATACTCCCAGTTTAAAACAAATGTAGGGGGGAAAAATCAGCTGCATGAACTTGGAAACAAGCTTCACTGGCACCATTGCCTTTAGCAAGATGCTATCTGACATCTTTTGGCTGAACAAGTCCATTTGTGAGGGGGATTAAACAGCAAATCTCTCTGAGCAGCATAATGTTTACTGGATATTGCTCTGTCGGGCAGCTTGTGTTTTCATTCTATTCTGCCTCTGTATGCGAGGGTGTAGAATTTGTTAATCTAAATAAAACTTAAAATAGACAGTGTGGTTTACAGAGCTGCTGATGCCTGTTGGGAAAATTTGAAAAATTTCTTTATTGAAAAATAATCCTGTCTATGAGCCCTCTTCTCTGAACATTGCTCCCCTCACCTCACCATCTTAAAAACAAATGACCTCGGATATGTGCATGCCAGTCCCACTGACTTGGGAGCAGGAAGGCAGAATTTGACCCAATATCTTTGCTTAGTAAGAGTTTTTATCCACTTTGTTGTTCATTTGTCACCTCTATGAAATACAGCTACAGGTGAGCACAGGTGGGCTTATGCTTTATAAAGGCAGGTAGACGGGGTCCTTGCCTGTATTCTTAGTGGTGACTACTTGAGAGTGAGAACAGGATAGCTGTATTTTGTTCCTTGGTCAATAATAGGGATAAGGTTTGCTTCTGCAGGTCCCATTGTTCTTCCATTTCCTAGCAGGGCAGAGGCAGGGGTTGCAGGGCTGCACATCCTTCACTGATAGCCTTGTTCTGGGTACCTTTTTACACTCCACAGCCACGCTGGCTTTTTGAACTTGTCAAAGCAACATTGCACACTCTTGTCCTAGTCTGTGGGATAACAGTACCATGGATGTTTTCACTTGTGCATTGTACTGTTAGGGCAGTCTCAGTTCAACAGTCATTCTTCATGGAAAGGTGATTATATCCCCTCATTTGTGCACCAGTCCTAATTTGTCTCTGGTGCAAAGAGGGTGACTGCCCCTGCCACACTCAAGTCCTCACCCAGGATTTACTTTTCAGGGGTTCCCTTTTTACAGTCCTTCATTATTTGTATTTTTCTTTCCCTCATGGGGTGAATTTCTCTCTCTCAAAGTAGATCCTCTTGCTGGATCCTTGCTCTCAGGTAAGGATGCTGCCGCTGGGAGAGGGATATGGCCTTTAAGCCCACTCAAGGTTTTGCTAGCAAAGGAGAGATTCATACTGAATAACTCCTGCTTGTCTTCTGCAAAAGTCAACAGCTTCATTTCACCCGGGACTCGGCAAACCTTTATTTATAATTTCAGTTCACGTGGGTGGACACCAACTATAATTTCAGTTCATGTGGGTTTTCATTTGCTACGTTTCACTTGGAATTTTGGATTGGAACAAACCCACAGGGCTCAAAACAAATCTTAGACAAAAACAACAGAGTGAAAAACCAAGAGAAAGTGTCACATTTTGTATCATTTCAGGCCAAAGTCATAAATCCCTCCTCATCACTTTTGAGGAGATTGATGCAAAATGCAGCCCACATTTGCCTGAAAGATTTATGAGCCTTGGAAAACTTTAAGGTGCAATTTGGCTGAATTTTTAAATGAAACCCACACGTTTCTACAATTGACCCATCACTATGACACTAGTACCTTCCCATTATTACATCCCTTTATTGAAAGCAGAACTCTGAAGAATAATACCGCACCACAGAGAACTGGCAATATTATTAGGAGAACTATATCAGACATCAATCTAGTAGCCCCTCTATTTAAGATGCATGGGGATTGGGTGGGGTCATGGCAAAATTTCTTAGCAGGAGTTGCCAGTATCTTAAGAGTATCATTTTTGTACATGATAGAATTGCTGCCCAGCTGTTAACTACACATTAAAAACTATATGCCACTCCCTGTGTGCCACACATTCATTTGGATATTCAACAAGAGAGCATTTCAATGGGTGTTTGAAAAGCAAATAAGAGACAAGGTTTGCAGGGGGAAAAATTACTAAATTTGAATACAGCCATCTACACATTTTCATCCTTAGATGAATTGTAAATGGTTCCCATTATTCACATCCAGAGGAGACAGACCTACCAAGAATGAATTGGCAAGTGCTGAGAATAAATCATAATACAGATCGCGGCAGTCAAGATTCCATTGTGAATGTGATATTTCCCCCCTTCCTCCCCCGTGTGAGGAAAATCCAAGATGAAAAAGGCAAAGATGGAGAGATGGGGATGTATGAAAAGAAACTTGAGGTCCCCACACATTTACATGCCAGTATTGCACTAGGCATATAGATTTTGGCTATTGTTGCTGTTGGTCCCAATGCACAAGCTTTCCGAAGAAACTTTAGGAAGAAGGGACTTTTCTACCCAAAAGCAGGAAAACCGGGAATTGGTAAACTCATTCAGCTAAAATAAGAACTAACCCAAACCTTCATCAACAACTCAAACCAAATCTTGTTTGATAAAATCAGTATTTTTTTCTCTTTTTCATATACATCTACATTTACTGGTCTGGCTCAAATCAGGAGCAAAAAATACATGAAATTTTGTGAAGGAATCTGTTTTTGTGAGGTATCCAGCCTGATTTCTGGATGAAAGGGATTCAGGGAAGCTTCAAAAACCTTTGGTTGCTTCTCTTGGACTGACAGTCAAACTTTCCATGTTTCCCCACCCACACAAGAAACCTGGCTAATCAACCTGGGCTTTAAAAATATGTGCACCCCTATTACTGGCTGTGATATTAAACTCCTGATCTGAATTGCAAGGACAAAGGGGTCTCATGTGTGCCATTTTTTCACTCATGTAACTCTGCTCAGTTCAGTGAGGTTACTCAGCCTTACACAGTTGGGAGAGCACAGTCAAGAAGCCCCAAGAAACTTGGCTTTATTAAGCAGAGGACCATGTGAGAAGCAGTTCCCGACACCTAGGAAGTCTGCCCCTTGTCTCTACCAGATCTTAATTCCTTTCAGCTCTTAAGTCATAGACCTCACTCCTGTTGTAAGAGCAGACGGTGAAGAGCTCTCTGAAGCTGATTGCCAGAGCTGCCACTCTCAGAGCTTCCTTCAGCAAAAAGGATTAGAGTGTCCTGAAAATGTCAATCAGATATCAAAGATAAATGAAGATTGAAAAATAAAATGTACAGTTTATAAAAATAAGTCTTTCGGAGACACACTCAAAGTCCTTTGAAAAATGTAAGAGGAATATGTCACCAAAACAAATACATGCTCTACTGTCCAACTTTAATTTTTCACTGATAAAACCCCCAAAGCACTGCAGCCATACAATAAATAAAACAGCTAAATCCCCACTGGTATCCAATTTCCATTTACCATGACTAAGTGTCTCTTAGAGCTGATGCACTTCAGCTGATATCAGCTTATACACCTCCCACTAACCAGGTGGCCTATGTGTCAGTGAAAAGACAGGCCTATTGGGACTGTCACAGCCAAGGACATACTGCTCTTCTTATAACAGGAGCTAGCTACATCAACCATGCAACTAAGCCACCCTAGCCGTGCTTGCCTGTTGAATTGTCTGTTGTTTGGGTTTTAATTCACTTTACTAAGATTGCTTTTCATTCACTTAGTGACAGGTAGTTATTTGTTTGCAGGGTTCCATTTGACATTTATTGTTAGTGTAAAACACTAATAATAATAATTAGTGCCTTTTTAGAGTTGTCTGAGGTTTTAGTGCTGGTGCATTGTTAATATAAAACATCCCAACACTTTGCTGTGTATAGGATAGTATGATCGTATTTAAATATAACAAAGGGGCTCATTATACTGAGACCAGATTGCAGTATCTTTGAGCCTCCCTTAGCAAGCCAAGACTTAACATCCTCTAAACTTGTCTGCAATGCTAATACTTTCTGTAAAGGGAGGAAAAAACCAAAACCCAACACTCATGCAATTTTTTATCCCCTGAGAGATTCTAAAATCTAGAATCTGTTTGGGGAAGGAGGGACATAAGTGAAACTGCGTGAATTCTACAGTCATTTAAGGGTGACATCGACAACAGGATAATAATAAAAGTATGTGTGTGTGCGCGTGCACATAGGGAAAGATGTGTTGCTCAGATCCTTCCCAGGGGTTACATCTATGTGTCTGGTCAGTCCATTGTAGTGGCTGTCTGCCTCAGGAGCTCATGGTGTTTTACAGGGCATAGCCGCCCGTCAGGTAGATATAGTTATAGGTGTACTTGGCTTTATTTTATGGGGTTTAAAACTACTAAGAAAACATAGAAGTATTTACCTACTGTATGCACATTAAATTACATGACATTACTAATGGTTACTATATATAGCATGAAAATGGAAATAAAAGAATAACCTGCTTGTTGTCTCTCAGAACTTCATCGTTTGTAGTTCATGTCTAATCACAGCCGCAAATTTCTGTCAATTGTCTCATTTCCATTGGGGGAAATTCAGGGATGATGTCTTCATTCCTACAGTACTCAGGCTCTGGACAGATCCTATTCCATTTAAAATCTTTGTCCACATCCTTAGCTGTTGTACATCAACATAGCTCAACGGAAGTCAATTTACAACGGTTGAAGATCTAGCCCTTTATCGTTTATTTCACCAGGCTGTGATGAGAGGAGGAAAGCAGGAATGACTGGAAAAGGCTTCTCAAGTCTAGGCAGCGGACTTTTCTCAGGGGGGAAAGGGGTGGGAACCGAGATGAGGCATCTCTTTAAATATGGACCCACAGAGTCATTCCATAGCATAGAGTCATTCTGCTATAGCAGAACTGTCCTCAGTAATACATATTGTTTGAGGAACAGTCCCAAGATTATCACATGCAATGTGAAAACTGAGCATAAATATGGTTTTCCTTTTTTTCTTTAGAAAATCTACATTTGGTTGACACTATATAAAAACACCAACCATATTTATCTATTGACACATATCTTTCTAGTTTGGGAAGTGTACTACAAGTGTGTCCTAGCTGACACTTAAAAAATAATGGCCTGAAATTGGAACAAGCACTGTATTTTTAAATGTGCTCTAAATTCTGCTGCCACAGCTGAAGGAGATGAAAGAACGATGGGAGGAGAGACATGAGAAGAAAGAAAGGCTTAATTCCAGTAACTACTAACACCCAGCCAAATCCTCTTCTTCCAAGTCCCAACCAAGCTGAATCAAAGTAAATGACAGGTGTAGTATTCTATAGGTGGATGAGCTTTGTTCTAGATTCAGTTGCATATATATTTTCAGGCAAACGTTTCAACTTTTACTCTATTACTACATCCTGACACAAGATTATAGGGATCAAGGGATCACTTACAGAAAAGGTAGTCTGTCCCTTAAGGGCCATTAAGTCAACGCATATTGACTTCTTTGGGAGCAAGAGAAGGCCCTATTATACCATGAGGGAAAAATACATCAGATGTGACTTTCAGTATAAACATTTAATAGAATTATTTTATTTGCCTATTGAAAACTTGTGAGTGTGAAATATGTTGGATTTTATCCCTATGATCATCTTAACATTAACTACTTCCCCATAACAATTGGTCTGTCTAGGATGACTGGGCAATAATGCAGTCTTTCCTGATATCAAACTCACTTTTTCTATTTAAGTTAAAGATATGCATTTCTACTTGATGTATTGGGCACTCCAATGTATTTTTGTTTCATTTCCTCCAAATAATTTAACTAAACAACCCTTTTTAAAGGAAAATCTATATTTGTGCCATCTATCAACATTATGCCAACACAACAATAATACTCTCCTTTCTTGGGTTTTGGTTTTGTCCAATCCACTTGAGGAAGCTGCAACTGACAAAGGAAACGAAAATTCTTTGCTTCCTTGTACAGAACAGAGACAACCATCTGTGATCTCTATAGCACTGATATTTGCTGTCTACTACATACAGCACATAGAGTGACAATAGTCAGCTTAGATGCAGCCAGAAAAGTGTGACATTCCCAGAAATGTGAAGGCCACATGAGAATATAGATGGGATGTTACCTGTCTCTCAAAGAGAGGAAAACTGAAATGACTGCTGGCATTGCCAGGAAGTCTTAGGAGATCAAAAATTGTACTATCAAAAATGTATTCTAGAAAATAAAAGTATAAATTACAGTGAGTATAAATTGGAGATGAGTTCATGCCAAAGATACCACAATTCAGTGGAAAAAAAAGGAAAATAGATTGGTTTCTTTTAGAGATACTTTTCTATACAAAGATTTGGTGAGTGAAAAATCATCTGAAATATTTTTATAGCAATGGTATTCATTTAAAGTAAATAATTGAAGGCAAAGGTTTTCAATATTAGCCTAAAGTTATATTCCTATGTCCATGTTTAGGCACCGGCTTGATTTTCAAGAGAGCAGAGCACTCAAAAGTCAGTTTGTGATTTTTGGGTTCTCTTTTAGGCTCCTATTTTTGAAGATCTTAGCTACAGCTGGTTGGGAATTTTTTTGAGGAAATCTTTTTAATCAGAAAATGCTATTTCATTGAAATCAAAACTTTCCATGGGAAAGGGCTGGTTTTGACTAATTTTCTGAGTTGGAAATCTTTCAAAAAAAGTTTCAAAGTTGTCAAAATGTCTTGTTTCAACATTTTCTAAACGAAAAATTCCAGTTTTCTGCTTTTGTACTTTTAAAGAAGTAAGCTAACGATAGTTTTTTAAAAAATTCAAAATAAAATAGGGTTGAAATCTAAATGAAACATTTTGAAATTATCAAAGTAAATGTTTCAATTGATGTGAACTAATTTTTTTTTCTCCAGATTTTTGGTTCATACAACTGAAGATTTTGACTCTTTGTCCTGATTCAGGACAGGAAAATTTATTGCAATATCAAATATTTTCACAGGATAAGAAACCATATCTAACCTTGTTCTAATCTTGGCCTAATACCCTTGTGACCTGAGACTTGATTTCCCAGGGTGCTGAGCAACTCCAGCTCCCGTTGACTTCAGCTGGAGCTACAAGTGTTCAGCTTCTCTGAAAATCAGGGCTTTGCTGAAAAAGGTTAAAATCTGCTATTGACAGGAATGGAATAGCCCCAGATGAGGAGCTAGACGAGGGGAGATAGCTCTGCAATGAGGGAATCTGCTAAAATCAGTTGAGAACCAATTGCCTTGTTACTGTGACCTAGATATAAAAAGGGTCAAAAGATTGCATGTTACACTTGGATTTATCTTCAAGAGCTGAGCTCAGAGTGACCCTGGAGAGTCAGTTTTCTGACTCTCAAACATTCTCAGAAATCAGTGGAACTCAAGAGAATCCCAACGAAAGGGAAAATATATTTTGAATAGAACTCTGTGGAGGACAGAAATTCTATTTCACAAAGATTGTGAATTTTCAACATTTGTCCTCATTCTGATTATGAACAAAAAACCCCAAAATTCAACATCTGAAAAGAAGGAAAATTCCAGAAAAAAATCATTTTGACAAAATTGAAACATTTAATTTCACCTACTTGTTATATTATAATGTATAATACAATACAAAAAAAATTTTAAAAATTCAAAGTGAAGTCATATCAAAACAAAAAAAAATCAAAGTTACATTGCAAAAATGTTAAAGTGGGTCATTTCTAAATTGTCAGACTATTTTTTTCCCCCTGAAACAAAACTTCAGCAAAACTGATCCAATATCAGAAAGCATTTGGACTTTGGTCCACCTTCATTCTCTGATGAATAATAGTTCTGGGTAAGTTGATATGACCAGCTCTAATTTTGAACTTGTTCCTTTCCGAGGGCTACTCAGCATATCTCAGGATCAGGCTTGTATCACAATAGGTTTTTATTATGAAAATATCAGTCCCAGTTGATGAGGTTCAATTAACTTGCCTTCCAGTCAGTGGGCTTGTTTGACTTTACGTGATGGTGGGTGGGTTGTCCATCTACTCAGAACAAGCCTGTATGTTTATATATTTATTTTATTTATAAACTCCAGAAAATTGTCTCTCTGATCTGTTGCCTGACCCATAAATGGTTACCACCACCCAACATATAAACATATACGATGTCATGAAAAGGACATGATTGATTCATCCTAACCTGACACCTCATGATGCTGTTTGTCATATGGGGAATGTGGAAAGAAGAAAAAAAGCAGTAAATAAATAACAAATATTGATGTTTTCATAAGAAATGAGGATTTCTTCCCTTCCTCATTATCTCTAAATTACTTAATTAGGCATTTGTTACCCAAATGTTGTCCCTAGTAAAAAGCAGACCTGGAAGACACAAATCCCTATCCAATGATAGTGGTCAGACTGTTAGGCTATAATCCTACCTTTCTTATTCAGTCATTGGTTTCAATGGGAAATTTGACCGAGTAAGGCCTTCATGCTCAGGTTGCGTATCTGCTGCTACCTGAATTTGAAGTGTGTTGTGTGTGTCACATCTCCCCTATAAATTAGAGAATGCAAACAGCTTGTCATGCCTCTGGAGACCAGTAGGAACCTTCAAGCACAAAGTGCTAAAAGCTGAGCCTTTGCTAATGACTAACTCTATTTCCTTTAAGCAGATGCTGGACTCCTCTCCTTGAGGAGTGGTTATTGTAAAAGGCAAGGATGAAGGAAGAGAAAGTTCAGATTGAAAAAGCAGGCATGCTATGCAGAATGTGTTATTTACTGTAAGAAAGTAGGGGAATGATTGCCATAACGTATAAGGAGCCTGTTTCCAAAATAGCCTTTTTATATATAACAGAGAATGATAAAGGTCCTACAGCACCTTATAGGCAATTTTACTAGCCATTACATACCTGTTTCCACAGAACTTTTATAAGACACTTAATCTAAATTACAGAGCTCCACAGAGGTGCCTAAAAAGAAATCTGAATTCTTTATAAAGTGCCTGACTGACTCCTAGGCACTCCCATCTCAGAGGGTCTGATTTAATGCCACCCACCCTCCTGAACAGGTGATGGAACTTGGTGGGGCTGGAGCAAAGGGGTACAGCCCTAGCAGCGAGGGACAGAAGGACACCAAGTAGATCCTTCCCCACCCCTTGGAGCCTCTGGCAACCATTGGCCAGTTAGGTAGGAGGGGCCCACTGACTGGCCCACATTTCCCAACTCCAGGGATTTAACCTGGAGCACGGGTCATGTGGAGCTTCTTTTGGCTCCACTCCAGCCTTTCTATTGACTTTAAATGGAACAGGGATCAGAGCCAAAGTGAGACAGAACAATAATAATTTTGATCCCAGTTATTTCAATATCTGCAGGTAGGGTAGGTATTGTAATACCAGTGCAAAGATCGTTTGGAATAATAATGCATACAAACCAAAGAGAGCATTTTCAGAAAAAGATTTCCTTTCCGTACAGAACAGAGCACCTTGTATGGGAAAGTATGAAATGAAAACATAAGAATTCCTGATAATTACTAATTTATAAAGAGCTTTTTGTCCCAAAGCCTTCCAAACTATAAACTATACATAAATGATGTAAGTACAGTAGCACCACTGAAATGCAGCCACCTCTGGGGCACAAGAGAAAATACCTCCTCATTAAAGAAAAGGCCATGAAATCTTTAGGGATATGTTTAAATTGCACCTACAAAGTTTGTGCCTGCAATCTGATTGTGGGTACAAGCCACAGTACTTTTGCCTTTAGCTACCTGTTGCAAATCAAGCAGTTAGACTCAAAAGTACACAGATTCTTTCTGCTGCTAAAAAAGTGGGTACATTAATGTGTACAAACTGAGCCTGTGTCACAGTTTGTAAATTTACCTCTTAACACCCATGAATAACAGAGAGATGCTAGGTTTTTAGGATCTTATCCAAAAGACTGAGGGCTCGTCTACATGGTGGGATAATACATTCAACAGCAGTGTGATTTCTAAAGCTTCCCAACACATTGCACATTAATTGGTCCATGTAGACCCTGTGGGTGCACTTTAATATGAAGTTGTTTGAAACAGTACTACATTAAAGCACACTACTGAACTTTTAGTGCACACCCTCAGGGTCCGGAAAGCACACCCCACAGAGCACATTACACTACTGTATAGAGCAAGCCCTGAGTATAGTTGGTCAGAGAAATGTTGATTGATATTCCACTGGACTATGCAATTCCATCAACATTTTGGTTTTGGAAGAAAACTGGGGGGAAAGTTCAACATTTTAGAACAAAACATTTTGATTGGAAACAAACTTCATTTTGAATTTTTTAACATTTTGTATTATATTATATAATACAGAAAATAAATACATTGAAAATTAAACAAATTGTTTTCATCAACTCAAAACACGTTTTTTTAGAATTTTTCTTCACAGAGAATTTCAGAATTTTGGGGTTTCACTCCAAAATCTCAATATCCTTCATGAAAAGCAACTTCCATCTTCCACACAAGCCAACTAATAAGTACTACATGGAAAAGAAACAACAGCATTATTTTAGTTTAATGATGTTATCTAAGTACAACGTTTCAACTGAGGAGGACATGGTCTGAAGTGTAAGTCCGAATTTTAAAAATACTTCATAACTGTATGAAACTTGAGACCAAATATAAATGACAGATAGTGAAAAGTTTCCTGGGGAAATTAACAAGCGAGAGCCATCCCAAAGATATATTTGCCTAAATATGAACTACTGCAACCAGCAAATGCTTCAGAGAGATCTTAACTATCAGCAGTAGTCTCCAGAAAAGCAGCCATTGGTTTTGAGAATTAGGGTCAGATCCTTAGATGGTGAAGCTCAATTCAACTCAGTAGAGTTACGCCAACTTATACAAGCTGGGGGTTTGTTCTGTGAATCTTTTAATTAACACTCAAAAAGGTATGACTAAGATCTGGTGAAAGTAAGTCTAAGGGTTTATCTTCACTAGAAAATGTTGTTGTGTTGTTTGCAAAGAACCGAGTTAGCTGACAATGCTGACTACCACTGAGCAGTCGTCATAGATCAGGGCAATTCTTCTCAATCATGTTTAAATACAGTAACATTTTGCATTGTAGACCAGGCCTAATAAGAACAAGACAATACATTTTATTATTATTATTTATTGCTATCATAGTAGTACATAGGAACCTCAGTCATGGACCAAGATATAGCCCCTTCTTAATCCCTCCATAAAATATTCTGGGGTACTCAGGATGGAAAAAAAACTTCAGTATTTGTTCAAAGTTGGATTTACCTTTCGGTTGAAAATTATGAGCTTTGTGGGGTGGAATGAAAAAAAAATCTGAGAAACTTCCCAAAGTCTTCAGGTTGAAGCTAAGGAATCAATGCAAACAGTCCACAGATATTCATTTGTTTTGCCTCCAAGTCTGCTGAAACAAAGTGCTCCGATGAAAGATTTGTCTACATGAAACCATTTATTTTGGTACCGCTTTCACCATTAACCTTACATCATCCTATAAAGACAGCCAGGAAGGAAACAAATAAAAACATCTCATTCATCATGAAGTCTGATAATAGAATGTTTCACAAATAGACAAAGTGCTTTCTTTCTGTAAGGAAACCATGCAATTTTAACACTATATGGAGGATATTCCCTAGGCAAGTGCAAGATATAAGGCTATGTAGACATGAAGGTGTTCTGATAGCATCCCATTAACTATGAGAACAGAACTTGAGTAGTTTTTGATGCCATAAGAACCCTGAAGTTAGAGATGGATCTGAGGAGTGAATTTTGGATCTGGATTCCAATATGAATCTGAAAGCCTGCAATGTGGAGATGGCCTAGAAAAGTGGCTTATAAGAACAAAAAAATTGAACATGAAATCCATCCCTGTGCAGAGGGTCAACACAAGACCTAAATACCACTTACATTCCACTTAAACAGCATTTTGAGAGCTTAATGGGGACATATGTGGTTCATGGCCCTTTGCACAGGAGTGGATTTCACCCAGTTGCACCGGTGGTACAAAGTTAGAGTAACTTCACTAAAATTAATGGGCTTAAATATTAGCAACTAAATATTCATTTCAGAGATATATATTAACTCTGAAGTATAGCTATCCAACACTAGGAATCTGACTGAAATGTCAATGTACTTCACACAGACCACCAAACAGTTGCTTAAGGCTCCTAATCTACCAGATACTTAAGCATGTGCCTAACTTTAAGCACGAGTAGGCCTATTCACTTCAATTGGTTGCATAGTTAAAGTTAGGCACATGCTTAAGTATGATGCTGAATCCGGACCTAAGTCCTCTCAGTCACTCCTCACCTGGGTTGAATTTAAATTACAGACAAGGAATATGATTCGGAGCTCATTTACATCAGCATAGCTGTACTAACTGCAGTTATCCCGAATATGCACTAGTATGAATTCAGAATTAGGCCCAGAATCATTTAATATAAGCAACAACTCAACATTAATTTTAGATCCATTCTCCTGCACCTCCCCTCCCTTCCGCCCCCCTGGATTTTAATAGAGCCCTGTAAATAGAATGGCTGTAGAATAACTGAGCATTCTGTCCAGCTTCCTGCAATTGCTTTATTTAACTTGCCATTTTAAGCTTCTTAGAATTGTTTCCCCTCCCCCCATCATGCTTTATCACTTTTTGAAAATGGTAAATATACTATCATATTTGGGGGTGGGTAAGGGATAAATAGAAACATTTTACTTTTAAAAATATAATCCTTTTAAAAGTGCCACAGCTTTTCAAACAGAAGCTTTTATATCTCGTGTAGTAACTGTTAGCAGTCTGTGACATTTCTAGTCTGTCCAGGGCGTTACTTGTACATGACAGGTCAAGTCTGTCACCTTCATAAAAGCAAAGAACATCTACACTGGCACACTACACTGTGGGGTCCCTTTGAGAATTACCAATGTCATACCAAATATCATCCGCGGTATTTATCTTCTCTTCATCTCTGCCATTTGAAGGAGATTCTAAAAAATATTCTGATTATTTTTACATGAAGATAGCTCTCTCCTTACTCTCACGATGTGAACGTTATAATCCAAAGCTTGAATCCAGGAGAGTTAATTTGTCCTCATGGCAACTATAATTAAAATATAACTCTCCTGGGTGGATACCTGGAAAATTAAGGTTATTGTTGTCACTATTATTAATTAATTAATTAACAGATGCTCACTTCTTTTAAAAAAAGATCAGTCTTTAGGTTTCGATGCTCCTTATTATCCTCATTAGCTAAATGGTGAAATAAAGATGAATGAATTGCAAGTAGATGAATTAATGATTAAAGCAGCCTAGAATACTTTAGATTAGATTCCGTTATTAGCCGGTTTCCACGTCAGTAGGAAGCACTGGCATATTGGCTTTAATTCAGGTAAATGTTCAATGAAAATGATGCTCAGATTGGTCACTTTTATCTACCCACAGGAGAAGGCTGACAAATGAGGTAGGCGGATGAGAAGAAAGTTACATTAAATCATTTTCACATTGCTGGCCATGTCTTTATGAAGGAAGCAGGTCCTGAGAATAGTCTTTTTCAAACAAGACACAATGTGTGTAAGACAATGGAATTATTCCTGCAAGTAGGAGATTCAGGAAAACACCATAATGGGTCAGATTTTGGGTGCAGCAGAGGAGTGTGGGCTGTCAGGCTGTCCCTGATTTTCTGCCACAGAACAAGTTGTAACAGCCCAGGGGTTTCTCTAATTTATGCCAGCTGGAGTGCACCATGTTCTGGCTATGACATCTACTCCCCGTCCCTCTAGCCCAGGCCCAACATGCCACCAGTGCCAGAGACTGCAGGGAGGGAAGCATATGCTGACTCTACACCCACTCCGAACTCTTCCATGCAAGGGCATAGCAGCTGGCTTCTGTTCCCTTTCGCACCATTTGAGTGGTGCAAAAGGAGGAGCCTGGGCATAGAGTCTGCTTCTCTATCTCTAAATCAAGCATACAGTTTGTTATTCCATGTGCCAAAGGAGATTCACTTACAGATGGAAACTTCCATTTATGCTAAAAAAGAATTGGGTATTTAAAGCCCATGAATCAATGGGAGAGTACAATTTCCTTGATTCAGAGATAAGACAACAGTGGTTGTATGTTAAATAAATACCAATCAATTATTCAAATGCATTTGTTGCGTAGTGACATGGAGCTGTTCTTTACCGTGTATTATGTCAATGCATATTATTCTTAGTAGGCCAAATTCCCCACTTACCCATCTCGATTTAAAGTGCTGACAGACAGTACCAGCACAGCCTTTTCCCATGTACAGCATTGCGGCATGATTCCAGCAACTAAGATTTTGGCTGAAGTTGTGGCAAGTCCTTTCACAGGCATTCAAGAGGCAGGAGGGCAAGAGGGGCCTTCCTCTTCACGTGCCTGTCCTGCTCAGGTGTCAGCTGAAGTTGCATTCCCTGAGCTCCCCTGGCTGTATCATACTTGTACCCTCCAGTGAGACGCAGGGTTCTAGACCTCCTCTCACCTTGCATGTTCATGCTGCACCAAACCCAGGGTAGCCCAGTGGGCGTATTCTTGCAGCGCCTCAGGGAGCTTTTGTGGCACCTTAGAGACTAACAAATGTATTTGTTAGTCTCTAAGGTGCCTCAAGTACTCCTTTTCTTTTTGCGAATACAGACTAACACGGCTGCTACTCTGAAACCTGTCAGGGAGCTTTGGGAATCATGTTGCCTCCCTCAGACACAAAGCATTCCAGAGTGCATCTCAGCATTGTCCCTGCTCATGTCTCAGTGGCACACTCCAACCATGGATGTGGCAAGCCGTGTCAAATGCCAATGTGCAATAATACTCCTTCACGAAATCCTAGGCCAAGTTCTTTAGTTAAATAGCAAAGAGCATTAAATGCAAAGGGAGCCTGCTTTGTTGTTATTGCATAGATAGGGAATTGTGCTGTGTGTTATATCCTTATGTGGTCCTCATGAACTGTGATTTTACCTCTCAGTCCAAAAGTCATGTTGTTAAAGCACAGGGTCGTGCCCAGTGTTATCTTTATACATTCTGTGGATCAGAGTTTCCACAGGGCCTAATGCATTTTCAGATTCTGAACTAGCAGCTCCGCATCCACAACTGTTTCCACGTGCAAATGATAGAGTACACACAGAGCTGTGCGTGCCAAAGGACACGTTTCAGAAAAGGTGTCCTGCGTTTTAATGACATTTTCAATGTTGGCCCAACTCTGTTTCCACTAAAGTCTATAGTAAAATTCCCATTGACTTTAATGGGAGCAGAGGAAGGCCAATGTTTTGTGCTTTTGAAAATTCCATGTGTGGGTATTTTGTCAGAAATGTTACATATCTTAATAGTGTCTTTGGCTCCAATCCCGCAAACCCTCACTCACTTGTGTACATACCGAGCGAGCAGAGACTATTTTCTTGGAGTAGGGGTTGCTGGATTAGACCTTGAATTATGTATTTAAATAGCATTAAAATAACATGTAATGGCTCATGTATGCTAAGATTGGAATATTACTGTTATATTTAATGCTGACTTCACTTTCACTCGCTCTGTTGTCACAAGCTAGCTGGACTCTACCCTTGAAAAGGCTTGTGGGAAGACACATTGCCTACTGGTTAAAGAAGGGACTGGAACTCAGGAAATTAGTATTTCATCTTTGAGAGCAGGATTGGGCCCTTGAAACGGGTTCTTAAGATCACAGATATGAGCCCCCAGCACTCCAAGGAAAATTAAGGGGAAACTATCAATATTAGCTGAATGTCCTTGTTTTTATTGGTTTAAATCAGACTATTATTATTAATATATATATTTTAAAACAATGAGTAGCATTAAATCTTCATTCCCTCTTTTCCTATTGTTAGTTCAATGACCTGTTAAATAAAACATGCAAAAAAAGAAAATACTGGCTGACTCAAGACCTGCTGAAGAGATTTTTGCTTTCATTGCCCGTGCTTCTTTGTTTATCTGGCTGTATTGTTTTGCTTCAATGTTATATGTAGAACATTCATAAAAAGGATGAAATCATTTTTTCCAAAATGCTATGGCTACAGTTCTACGGAGCACACCAAAGCCAAGTAAACAGAATGCAACAAAAAGAGACAAGGCTAGCAGGAAATCCCTGGGTTTCCTGCTCTGGACCAAACCCAGTATATACCCAGAAGGCCACAGGTGTACGTTGTGCACCAGTGGAGGTAGTACAGAATAGAACGAAAGGTGAATGTAAGGGGTGTGCTGGAAATTCCCTGCTCAATGCAGATGTATATTTGTGCACATTTAGACAGCTTGGGGGCATCTTCACGTGAAAGTGGATATTTCCTCTCAGCCTCATTTGTATAATTATATTGTACATTTGGATGTGTGGATCTCAAAGCACTTTACAGACATTACTGAATTAATTCCCATAACACCACTCTGTGGATAGGAAAGTGGTGTGATTCCACATTTTACTGTTAGGAAAAGTGAAGCACAGAAAGGTTTAAATATTCTGTGGTAAAGCAGGGAACAGATCCCTATAATTCCCTCACTCCCAGTCCTATGATCTAACCACTAGACACACTCCCTCTCACAAGACATTTAAAGGGAAGGGTGGGATATGCAAGTTGTTAATGTAATATTACTACAGCAGCATTTAGATCCCCCAACCTAGGACCCTATTGTGCTAGGTGCTCTCCATACACATTACATAGTAAGAGAAAGACTGTCAACTCTTCCGGGACTAAATAAACAAGACAGACAAAATATGGAAAAAAGGAAATATTCACTGATGCGCAGAGAGATTAACTAACTGGAGTGGATTAGAACCTCTCCATCAGGAAGGATGTTTTGTTTCAGGTACTAAACTCCTGATTCTAATACGTTTTGCAGAGCTCCTACACAAACCCCATCCTATGCATAAGAGGGTAGATAATGCCATTTTTTAAATACTCAAAATCTCTAGTTTAATTTCTTCATTACTTTTAGTTTATTAGAGCCGGTTAATTTTTTATTTATTTTTTCCATGAAAAATGGCCTTTTAAAAACGATTTTTAGCAGAAATTTTTCCTTTAAAAAAATCCATCTTTTCAACAACTCCCCCCCTAAAGCCCCCAAAATATTGGTGGTTGGTTTCTATTCCTTTCCCTGCTTTTTCTCCATTTTGCTACTGAAAAGGTTTAAAAGAGAAAAAAGGGAAAGAAGAGGAAAACCAATTATTTTTCCAGTTTTGAGGTTGGGGGTGTTTTTTGCTTCTTTCATAAAAACAACCAGAAAGGTTTTAACTTTAGCAGTAAATTTCAAAAAGACAATTTTTTTGAAAAAATATTGATAAAACACATCTATCCCACTAGGCTATTGGACTACTTATTTTTCCATAGGATACTGTCCACTGGAGTAATTTTGAGCAGTATATAAATGCTTGATAGGATCTTGCTCGACCGTATAACTGAATAAGCTTTTGAGACAATGTAGCTCTATGGGCAGCATTACTGAAAACAGGAAACACCTAAAGTGACAGAGTCAAACATTAGCATTAAAACAGTTCAGCAATGGCAAAACTGCTGCTTAAATATGTTGTCACAATGGCATGCGCACGCATGGGCACACACATGCACACACCCAGCCTCAGCATGGGGCAGGGAGTGGACTAGATGACCTCTCAAGGTCCCGTCTAGCTCTACACTTCTCTGCTGTATATATGTTATAATATATATATATATATATATATATATATGGGTTTGTCTACATGGCATGACAATGCGTACTCCGAGGGTGAGATTTCTAAAGCACACGAATGTATTGTGAACTAACTGGTCCATGTAGACCCTGCTGCTGCACTCTAAAAGTTCTGGAGCACACTTTAATGTAGCGCTTGAACACGACCACATTAAAGTGCACTAGAGAACTTTAGGTGTGCACCAGCAGCGACCATTTGATGCACACGTTCATGTTCTTTGGAAATCACACCCTTGTAGAGTACATTACTGCACTGTGTAGACAAAGCCTGTGTAGAAAATAAAACCTAATGCAACAACTTAACAGTCAAAATGGACCAGATCAGATTGTTTCACAAGGTCGAAATAAGAACAAAAAGCAGTACAAGCTGTATCCAGCCTGTAATAATGTAACAAGCAGAGATACTGTAAAACCACCGTCTGGACACAAGAACAGATTCTTGGGTTTTTACCCTGCTCTGGGATGTCTCAAGCTTTCTCCAGTGTTCTCTATTCTACACATGTGGGGTTTGTCAATGGTTTCACATTTCCAACCAACTAACCATCCAGTCCCTCTGCCCCGCCCCTCCCCCCCTGCTCCTTTGCCAGAGCTGACCATCACATTCTAAAATCTGTCTGTCTCTTTAGCCTCTGAAATTGGATGCCAAGGAGGCGAAGTTGGCTTTCGGGAAAGGTCAGATGGTGCTAAAGGAGGAGAGAGCCCAAGAGCTAACTTGAAAGAGTCGAACTGATAGAATAACACTTTTGAATTGACAAGGGGGAACACAGAGGCAGAGAGAGAAAGAGATGCACATAGAAGAAAGTTAAGGAGCCAAGACAACAGGGGAGAAAAAAAGGTGGACCATATGAACAGAAGGTAAAAAGGGGGAGAGAGAGAAAGTAGAAATGATGGAGGGAAAAATGTGAATAAAGGGATTGTAGCATTAATAATAGAGGGAAATAATGTAATCACAAAAGAGTTGTAAGGAGTGACAGCCCTAGCCTTATGTAGCCAGATGGACCCTTACTCTTCCCCTGGCTTTATATCATATACACACACCTGAACTACTGGCAAATATGCCATCCTTTGTTCTCCACCTATAGCTCCATCTAATTCTGGAGTCAGAGGGATGCAACAGAGAATTAATCCCATGACACTTCACACTCCCTTCTTGGAAAGTTGTGCGTAAGCTTCACTTCCAGGCTTCTTGGTTGTTGTAGCATATTCATCTGAACTTCGTCACAGCGTCTCAAATGAGAGATGGACGAAGGAGTGGGTTTGACACAGCCTGAGCAGAGACGCAGGCAGGCAAGAGGAGCCCATGGAAATGCAGAGGTAGGGGTGAGGAAACCCAGTCATATAGGTGTAGAGGGAGTTGGATAGAATCTGCATGTTACTCCATATAGCCTGCACATACCCTACTATGTCATGGGGCTGAGGTAATGTGAAACAGCGCTAATGTTGGATTAAATAACTCCCTACCATAGACACAAATTTCCCCCATCAGCCAGCACATGGAGAAATGTAGATGTTCTTAAACTGGCATCATATGACTTGCCATGCTCACCTCTTTGTCTATCAGTCTGGGCAGTTATATCACTCTCATTGCCATTGTATCTCTTACTGTCTGTCTTTACTTTCCATTCTCTCCATGGAAATGGTTGGCTCAATGGGATTATTTTCTTCCACAGGACTGTCCGGACCCTGCAGCATATGCAGTGGGAATGTGTCAGCCTGTCACACCTTAAGATGGTCTTGAACCAAACCCCTGGAAGATTTGAAAACTGACTCCTGGTTTGAATGTTGCTGCCTGACCCCCCGGACTTCACCCTAGAATTGCTGGTGATGTGTCCTTATCGGATGTGCCAAAATGTAAAAAAGGGTATATTAGTGCTATGGTAAGACTTCAAAGGCTCCTGGGGACACACATGCCATCTCAGCCATGCAATAGGGAACACAAGGTAATGAGAGTGCTTGCTGAGGAAAGGGCACCAGAATCTGTCTTGACAAGTATTTTGCATGCAGTTAAACAGACAAATGTATTCTGCTGCCAGGCTCTTGCAGGAATTTTATTTGATGGCTGTCACCAAACAGCTTCTTCTACACTCGAGGAATTACAGCACATTCATACCCTATAACGATCAAAAAAGGAAGCCCCCCATGCCCATACTAGATTTCAGAGAGTTAATCCACACTCCATTTGCAAGCTAATAGCATCTGTGCCAGTGCAAAATTAGGACACATGTTTCTGAACTGTGTACAGAGTGTGGAACATAGGAGCTGCCATACCAGATAAGGTCTATCTTGTCTAGTAGCCTGTCTCCAACAGCAGCAGATATGGATGCTTCACAGGAAGATGCAAACTCCCATTCTCCCTTCTCCCCCTCCCAGATCTGCACAGTTATGGGCCCATATATGCACATGGTAAAAGTTTCTTCCTATCTCCCATCTGCTAATGGTTAGTTTCTGACCTAAAACATAAAGATTGATATTATTTCTATTTTTTTAAACCCTAATATAATTTAGATGTTCTCAACATGTATTAATATCTAATCCTTATTTGACTCCTACTAAGCTCTTGATTTCAATGTTTTCTGTGGCAAAGAGTTTCTGGGGTTAACTACATGTTTTGTAATTAAGTATTTTGTTTTGTCAGTTTCAAGTTTTATAGCCTTTCAGTTCCGCTGATGTCCCCTTGTTCTTGTATTATGAGAAAGGGCAAATAGGAGCACATAGCTTATCTGCTTTAGACCATTCATCACTCTGTCCCCATTTATGCCTCTCCCCTCTAAAGTAAAGGCTCCTACTATTTTCAATCACTTCTCATAAGGAAGTCCTTCTCTGCCTCTTCTTACCATCATTTCACTTTCTGAACACTCTGTATTTCTGCTATATCTTTCTGGGGTATGTTTACACTGCAGCTGGGAGTGTGCTTCCCAACACTGGTAGACAGAGAACTAGCTCTGCTCAAGTTAGCACACTGAAACTAACAGCATGGCCACCAGAGTCTGTACGTGGGGGGTAGGATGGGCTTGTACTTGGATGGCTAGCCTGATCTGCTGCCTGTGCTATTCTTAGTGTGCTAGACGACATCTGCCTGCTCATGCTTGGAAGCAGACTCCCAAGTGCTATGTACACGTGTCCTTTGAGAGAGGGTGACCAGAGCTGACCACAGTATAGACAAAGTGGGTCAAACTCATTCTGTGGTGCGGGCCAAATTACCCTTGCATTCAAAGTCCAGGGTCCAGGAATAAAAACTTCAGTGGTGAGAGGCCAGTTTTGCAGTCTTATCCAAGTATACGGTATGCTGCTTTTTCGAGTGAAGTTAAATACTACATTTAAAAACTTCACAGATAATTAATGCATTTTAAATGTCCCTTCCTCCATCCATTAACTCACCCTGTGCATCTGCACTGCCACATCTGTATGAATTTTCTCTCTTTCCCATAACTCTTTGGGAAACTGCTCCCCGTCCCTTACCATGCCTTTGGAAAATTTCCCTCCCACCTGCCCCTTTGGGAAATATCCCTCCTCTAATGTTCAGTCTCTCCCATCACTTTCCTTTCTCCCTCTCTTCCCCCACACTCACTCTGGCCATTTCCATGGTGGATGGGGATACAGAAAGAGCTGCTCTCCTCAGTCTCAGCCCCTACGGCATTTTAAAGGCAATGGTGCTCTGTAAGCCAAACAGGTAGCCGTGAGACTGCAGGAGGAGAAGGTTAAAGGGGGGAGATCAGAAGCAAAGTCCTTCAGACTCTACCATGGTGGCAAGAGCAAGGCAAGAACCTCCTCTAAGCCCTGGTTACAGTGATGTGGTGGCTGCTCAAAGAGCCTCTGCTCACCAGCGGAATGGAAGAGGGTTCAGTTGCCTGTGCCCAATCAGGAATGAGCCTGCCACTCATTCTTGCCCCAGCCCCTTGAGTTGCAGAGCCAGCAGCTACAGGCTGGATGGTTTTGAAGGGTGGGGTATAAGCGGCAGGCTGCAGGGAACGGTCCTGGGGATTGGATCCTGCCTGCTGGCTATATGTATGGCACCATTGATATAGATGTATCAGTAATTTATGTAGTGGCATTAAAACATTTCCAGTATTATTTTCTAGCCCAATTTCTACACATCCCACCATTTTTGTTTATTTTTAACCTATTCTTCTCACTGAACAGAGGTTTCCAATGAGCTCTCCATAATGACACCCAGGGCTTTCTCCTGTTTTAGTAGGACATACAGAAACTAATAACATCGGTTACATTATTTTTTCCAATGTGCTTTACATTAAATTTGTGACCACGGAATATCATCTCCCATCACACCACCACTTCCCTGAGCTTTGTTATGTCCCCTTAAAATTCCTCAAAATCTTTGGCCATAAGGCAGACAATCACGTCTTGCACTCTGGGTAATAAACTGATTAGAAAGTAATCATTAAACTGTTTTTTCTACTCTGTGGGTGTGTCTAGATTAATGAAATTTGCACTCAGGTGGCTACACTGAAGTAGCTGCACCAGTGCAACCCCCCAAACAGACAGTGTGGTAGTGCAATTTACCAATGTAAGTCATGCCAGTACAAGTCCCACCTTACTTTGGTGTAGTGCATCTACATTTCAGGTTTGCATTGGTCTTGCTACACTGGTGCTAAAAGATAACCTCTCAAACAAAGCATAGACAGAGGACTAGGATGAATCTTTGAATCTTAGAATCTAAGAATTTAATACTTAGTTTGTTTAAAAGATTGGCCTTTTCTATGCCTACCAACTAAAGGAGGTGTCTATTCATTCTCAGTACCAAATTCCCTCATGCTCAGTCTGTTCTTGCCTTACTCTGTCTGGGGCCGAGCCCAGTTTCAGAGTGCAGCCAAATTCACACGTGAAAAATCTGCAGAAATGATGACTTTGCTGTGTTAGGCTGTTGGTTGCTTGTTCCAAAGAGAACTGGGCCTTTGACATAATGTCACTTGGGACCTGAGTCTCAGAAGCACGGAGCAGAGAGGAAGGAAGAGAGAAACTGAGTGAGAGTAAACAGGAACACTCTCTTGGGGTTATAGAGCACCTTTACCTTTGCTAAAATCCTCAGGGCCTGATCAGACCACCGGGGTGAATGGAAAGGTGCATAGTCCACTATTGGACAGAACAAAATAAACAAATTTCCTCTCACTAGCAGCCCTCATAGAAGTGTAGGGACAGCAGCTCCCCACATCAACATCCTCCAGCCCACAGGAAGCACTAAGAAAGTGGGGCAGGCCAAAGGAAAAGTGGGCAACGCTGGAGGGGAAAGAACTGCACTGTATGCTCTTCTCTATCACAGGGCTTGCTGCACATATGCTGGGACAACTACATGCATCTAGCTACACAGATGAGAGAATTCACGGTGAGGTCCAGGACAAAAGAAGGATGTGGGGAGTGCTAGTCTCTGCACATAAGACCACAAATCCAGGAACTGTGGGGGTCCTGGACAGTGTTCACTGAAAAGGACCCTGCAGCAAACAGCAGCAGCATCTACTGCCTGTGCACTGCACAGAGTGGGTGTGATAGATGTTGCACTGCTCACTTTTGTGCTACTTTTCACTGCCACAGACTTTTTATTCCAACTGTACTTCACTCCTGCCCCTCATCATCTATCCCTGTGTACAACTACACCTCCATGGCTACATCTGTACAATACACGAATGGTTGTGTCTTCCTAAGCAGGAGCACCCATGAGTATCAGCTTTTCTTTCATACTTTAATTCTGCTTCACAGACGTTTTCTAATTCTGCCTCACAGACGTTTTCTTGGGGTGACTCAAATTCTGTAGCCTTATAACCAAGGATGATCTTAGTTTGAAATATAGCTGATGTCCTCAGTCGTGTTTGCTGTTTCTTTTTGCAGCCATTCTGTCAACACTTTTATTCCCTCATAGAGGCATGAGGTGGGTGCTGAAGGACACTTTTCATTCCAGATGCTGACAGCCCACTTTCCAACATTTGCAGGCAAGAGCTGCTGGCAGATTTTCTGAGCATCCTTTCGCTCAATATTTCCACTTACTCTCTTCTTGGAGTGCAAGGAAAAGTCAGGCCCTGGTGTCTTAAGAACTCTGGCAGATTTTCAGAAGTAATCCATTCCCACAACTAAGGCCAGCTTCTTGGACAAACTCTCCTCTCATTTAGGCACCTTCATTAAGTGGGGATTTTCAAAAGGTAATCTGCAGTTCCCATCATGAACAATGACACTGAGCACTGGCCACTTCCTGCAAGTGGCTAATTGAGAACTGAGCTCCTGCAAAAAATCTGGCCCCCCTCCATCTGTGAGGAAGCCAACTGCACCAGGGTCAGTCTCCTGACACCACACTGGATACAGCTGATCCTGGCAAGGGTTGCCTGATTGACGGCACTTCCTGATTGGTGGGGTGGTGAAGCTAGCTACTACCTGACCCAGCAGCAGCAGCTGGCTTCTCAACATGGTCCACACCCACAGCTGCGCTTGGTCCTGCTTCCTCTGCCTGATCCTGCACAGCCTGCCGTTGTGCCCACTTCAGTTCCTGCCCTTGGATATCCTTGACACCCCAGCTCTGCTTCTCTACCATGTCTCTGGCTCACCCATTGGCTCTAGCATTCAGCATCCGATCCCTGGCTCTAACCTGTGGCTCTGTTTCCTGACCATGTCCACCCATTGATTTTGGCTTTCGACTTCTGATCCCTGGCTCTGACCCTCAGCTCTGCTCTCAACTACATCCCCAGGTTTTGCTCTGAAGCATTTCAGAGCAAACACCTGTGGTAAGTGGGCCATGAGTCTTGGCAGGGACAACTATACATAATGACAAACTTCTTCAACATAGCCAAAAATTGCACGTTGAGCCATTATCTTTGTCTTTCAGTCTGCCAGTGCACGTTGAACACAATACTAATGAAAATACTCATGCACTAGTACAAACCACTAGGGGCAACCTCTTTATCTGGGTGGATTTAGTGCTCCCAAGAGGCATCACTTTGACAGCCATGTCAACTGCAACTCCGCAGCACAGGTCTCCGTCGATCACTCATTCATTGGCCTCTCTGATAAGACAAAAAGGAATTGACTGAGACCCAATAAACTCATCTGATAGATTGGCAAGCCAACCTATTTCCTGAGCCATCCAGCCCCCTGTGCCTTCTCTCTTTCTGGGATATGATTAGATTAGACGATACATTATAAATATTACACAGCAGTACCCACAAGCATTACAGAGTTTTCAGCATTTCAGCTAGCAACTCCATTTTGGAAGGATTTACAGCTTGGCTGTCCCTTGGCATCCAAAGTCTCACCATAAGAGCCCATCCATTTAATAATAAATCAGTTTGGCTATTTTTAAATTAGAGGGCTGCAAATTACAAATGATGTTTACCATTTGCTGACATTTTGATCTCAAAATGAACAAGAGTTTCAAGGACCAAGCCCTCAGCTGATGTAAATCCCATTCTGCACACTTACAAAATGGGAAATGACTGCCTAAGAAGGAGTACTGCAGAAAGGGATCTGGGGGTTAGAGTGGATCACAAGCTACATATGAGTCATCAGTGTAATGCTGTTGCAAAAAAACCCAATATCGTTTTGGGATGTATTAGCAGGAGTGTTGTAAGCAAGACAGGAGAAGTAATTCTTCCACATTACTCGGCACCTATAAGGCTTCATCTGAAGTATTGTGTCCAGTTCTGGGCACCACATTTCAGAAAGATGTGGACAAATTGAAGAAAGTCCAGAGGAGAGCAACAAAAATGATTAAATGTCTAGAAGACTTGACTTATAGGGAAAGATTTAAAATATTGGGTTTGTTTAGTTTGTGGAAGAGAAGACCGGGGAGATAGAGGGGGAACATGATAACCGTTTTCAACTACATAAAAGGTTGGTACAAGGAGGAGGGTAAAAAATTGTTCTCATTAACCTCTGAGGACAGGACAAGAAGCTATGGGCTTAAATTGCAGCAAGGGAAGTTTAGGGTGGGGCATTAGGAAAAACTTCCTAACTGTCAGGGCAGTTAAACACTGGAACAAATGGCCTAAGGACATGGTGGAATCTGCATCATTGGAGATTTTTAAGAACATGTTAGACAAACACCTGTTGGGAAGAGTTATTAGTTATTACGTAGTCCTGTCTTGAGTGCACGGGATTGGACTAGATGAGCTACTTAGGTCCCTTCCTCCTACCCTTCTATATTTATATAACCTAATTGGTTTCAATGGAGCTACAATGATTGACACCAGCTGGGGATCTGGCCCTGTTTTTTATTAAAAGGAAATTTTGTAGTTAACAGTTTTTGGGCCAAAACCCGTATGTGACCTATTGGAGTTGCACACCTATCCAGAGGCAGGATTGGTCTTTCACCTGGTGTATGGTCTTTCTTTCTTTCTTTCTTTCTTTCTTTTTTTTTTTTTTTTTTTTTTTAAATGGCAGAGATTGGCCTGATCCTAAAAACTCTGTGGCAGCACTTCTCATGATCAGGACCATAAGGAGATTTACATGTTGTAGGTGCATCAGACCCTACTTTCCATCTCTCTGGATGATCCATGTGACACAATCTGTTCCGTTGTTAATCCATATCTACAGCATAACCATACACTTTAATGATTTCACAGGGAGGCTTCAAAGCTTAACAGAGCCATGGACAAATAGACACCAAAGATTGATTTAATTTTTAATTACATGTTATTTTTTATTCATTTTTTGTGTGCAGTTCTGATAGGGTTAAATATCTATGATTCAAATTTGCAGAACTGTGCACGTGCAAAAAAAAAAGCATATGATGTATCAGCCATTGCAAAAACTGTATGAGTAAGTGACTAGTTAGCTATTCAGGGAGTAAATGTGTTACAACGTATAGGGAATTAGACTGAGAGCCAGGAGCTCTGGATTCAATTCCCAGCTCCGCCCATGACTTCCTCTGTCACATGGGGCAAGTCCTTCCACCTTTCTGTGCCTCTCTTTCTCCCATCTGCACAGTAGGACTAGTGATACTTGCCGACTTCTTCTGAAAAGGGCTCTGAGATGAACCTGTTAATATACTGAACATTCATATTTTTATTTGCATGCTACTGTACCATGGTTGCACACACAATCATAAGTGCAAGGTGAAACTAGTTGTGCAGATATGGGTATAATTTTGCATGCACACATTTCTGACCATCTGAGCCTCAGAGTGTAACTTGGATTTCTGATCAGATTTTTAAATGTAGCATTTTGCATCTCTTTATAAATGTAGCATATTTACTTACACACAGGTGCACTGCCTTTGTATTTTGGTATATGAATACTGCATTGTACAGCACAATAACTGTAATGCCTCAGTTATAAATATTTTCCCATTTCACTCAGTACTTTTCTTTGTTGAATAATTCAGTTTCTATACAGGCTTAGCTGACCTTTGCTTGATAAAGTCATATTTTTGAGCATTCACTTGCATTTGGTATTTTTAATCAGGTTCAAGTCCACTAGCTGCATATTAGAGCTGTGAATAATGATGATACAGATATGTACTTTAGCCAAATGATGTTCCTTAGTGCACGCACACAGCCCCCAGATTACTGAGTTAACTAAAGTGTAAGAGAATTTATGATGCTAAATAAAACCAGGAAAAAAGATGTTTTAATAAGATGAAAATCCAAATGTTAAAATAATGAGCCATCTGTATGGGTGGCCCTCTCCTGAGAGATGCCAAGAGCTTTACCATCTGTGATACATTTACCAGCTGTTTCCTTCCTTTTTCATGAGAACATAAGAAATCCTTGCAGTTGGTGGTTCTAACTGACACATCCTAGTGAAGGAAACAGGTTTGCTCAACGTCAGGACCTCCCATCAAAGCTAGCCTGGCTGGAATTAACCTAATAATGTTTGGTGAGTACTGATGTTCCCTATTTCCAAGGGTCTCTTCAGCTGAGGGGCTGACAGATCACTCTGGAGAATAAAGAGGAGAAAATAATACCCACTGAACCACAACATAGCTTGAACTGAAGTTTGCAGGGAAAGGCAAATGGATAAAATACTAGGTCTGAGCATTTCATTGCTGAGAAATTAGGTTTTTACCATCAGACTATTGTAGGAGAGTTTGGGTAAATTTGAGATCAACTGGCCACATGGCAAGGTGCCACACGTAGTCCAAATGTTGCTGAACCTGTCTTTCTTTGCTCTGCTCTGATCATTGTTTCACATATCTGCCAGTCAGCCTCATCTATCCCTGCTACTTTTGCCCTGACAAGAACCTTATCTAGTGCTCTTGAGTTATGTATGGTCTTAGGATCAGACCACAGTGCTATGCAAGGAATTAGTTTGCCATAGGCACTCATGAAAGGCTACAAAATAGAGACAATCTAAATCTATGGAAGGATATATTGTTTTGTACTTTATTTATATCTCAGTGTGCTGTAGTCCTAATTGCACAACATTTAATTATTTCCTCAGTGTTCACTCTCATTTCATTAACTGCCAATGAGAGTTGAAGAGAATATAACTTAAGACACGGATTTCTCTCTCCACGTACAGTGAGTCTGGACAAAAAACAGCAACAGAATCTGATCAAAACTGAGAGTCCATCTTTGTGCAGTGCAAAGGGCAATATTTGTCCATCACTTAGATACCACATATCAGTGATATCCTATGTTCTGCAAATGTGAAGTGTACAGTAGATGACTCTATACAACACCAATCTGTACCAAGACAGTGGCCAATATACAGACATCACAGTTATCTGATACACACACTGGCAGCATCCTCACAGGACCCAGGGCACTCTGCTCCAAAAACACAGGACCCCAACCTCTTCAGCTATAAGAGACTAAGTTAGCTATAGTATGTAATATAGTATATGCAAGCAATAGGGGTTGCATCCTCTTTGTGGGTCAGGCACTTGCAGGGAATACACTTACAAACACTTGAGTAGGACCACCTGGCCATCCAGTAGAGGGCATTAGTGACACATAAGGACAGAGTCTCAAATGCACCACTCCTTTGCATCACTCAAGCAACACTAAGAGTATGTGTACAGTGCAATTAGACACCTGTGGCTGGTCCATGCCAGCTGACTTGGGCTCCCAGGGCTCAGGCTAAGGAGCTCTTTAATTGTGGTATAGATGTTTGGAACTGCTCTAACTTAAACCAGGGCAGCACAGAACAACCCCTAGGGTTGTAACTGGTTACCCAATGCCTGCTCACTGCACACACACCCCTTCACAGAGCAGAGCTCAGCCACAGAAGAAAAGCTGACTCAATACTCATTGAGGGACCGTACCTTGAAGGCGCTGAGTACTGCCTGTAAGGTTGAGGTGCAAGGAGTGTTACAGGAGCTCCTCTGCATCTTACAGGATCGGGCCACTTTCTGGTAGACTTTTCAAGAGAGAGAAGTGGTGACAGCAAGCATCCTAAGAAGGAAACATACAAGAGAGACTGAATCTCCCCCCAATGTACATCTAAACCAACATCCCAAATGAGCAAACTGAAGAGATGCTGACAAAATCTGAATCTGGTTCTGTAGTAAGGATAACCTCAGGATCTCCCTGGTTTTACACACCACCCACATCAGTACATTTGATAATATTACATCGATCTGCATTGTGCATGAGAGGAAATACATATATATGTGATTCTAATCAGTGTCTATGATTCAATGAACTGAGTGAAAATCAGTCATTGCTTTCCAGAACATTTTTCTCCTGTGATAATGTGTAGTGATCATGTACTCCAGCCACTGGCAAATATCAAGAACCTCTAAAATATAGCATGTGCATTATCAAGAAAACACAATCAGAAGAAGGAGCCATTTAAATTGTGATTGACAGTAAAACATTTATTTCCTCAAATGTTGCTTACATATTGTTGGTAAGATATCTGATCGCTTTTCCCACCAGAAGACCTAAATAAGATTCTAAAAAATGGTGCATTCTATTCGCTACACATCTCTCCACTAACTTAAGTCTGGATTGTAACATGTATACACACTGGGGAGCATGGGGTATTAAAAACTGGTTAAAAATGACAAGCTATTGTTTTAAGTGTGAGGGATTTCCTGATCCTGCTTGCAGGCTGGGAGTCTCGAAGAAAAGCCATATGATCTGAGTTATCTGAGTCAGTGAGCGGACAATCAGTCTGAAAAGAGCCAGTGTAAAGCGAGCAGGCATGAGTTGTGCCTCACTGTCTTAGGGAGCAGCCTGCTTTCTCTCTGTGTGTGTTTTTGGGCTTTCATATGTTATCATTCTGAATTATCAGAAATAAAGTGGTGTTACATTGTAACCTTTCAGAAATAGTACTTATGCTATTATCTAATTTTCTGTGTATATGCTGTGAACATAACAGGAATCAGTCGCACACCCAAGTAGTCCCATTTAGTATCATTGGAAGTAAGGGGTTTGGAATCTAGCCCTTAAAAGGGAACAGCATGGCACAAAAGCCTGCACAATGTTTCAAAATTTTAATTATATCATGATTGTTTAATTGTATTACATAAACCTTATTCTATTTTGCATTCAGATACCGTCTTGAATCCAAAAATCTCAAAAGATGATGCAAACATTAAGTATAATTCACAACATCCCTGGCATGTAGGTCTTATAAGTAGTATACCGATTTTACAGAGGGAGAAACAAAGGCACAGAGCTAGGTTTAAGTGACCCCCCAGGATCACAGAGAGAATTGGTGGGAGAGCTCAGAGTAGAACCCAGAAAGTCTCTGTTCCCAAATGTTGCCACTAGAAACTGTTCATCCTTGAACATAAATATTGTTTAATATTTTGCAGAAATATAATTCAATACCTTTACTTTGACATTTTTCACAGTTTAGTTAGGTGCTTTTTATCTGATGACATTTTTACAAGAAAAATGTATTTGTCAGAACATTTGAAATCAGATACAGAATTATTTGAGACAGGAGTATACTGGGCCTGATGCAAAGATCTCAGCTTCAATGGACTTTGGAACAGGTCCTAAGATGCTACAGGAAGCATTCAGATACTTTTATGGGTGCTATAGAAAACCTTATGATCAAGGAGGATAGCTAGAATTTGGATTGCTTACCTAGACCAATACAAATTCTGCTAGAGTTCAAGGGGTTTCAACTCATTACATCCTCTAGTGAACTCAGTCCACAACATAATACTTGTACATATATAAACGTGTTGGCAGTAATATGCTTAAAAGAGGATCAGGAAAAAGCTAACATTGACTGAATTACATTGTTTTGCCCCTAGAGAATTGTCCTGCTAGAATAAGTTTAAGGTCATTTGCAGGGCAGACCATGTAACTGTAAAGTTTACATTGCAGATAACTTCCCTGGTTTGTCCTATAGAAGTGGATTTAATTTCAGGCTGTCCAATACCCCTATAATTCTGTGAACACGAAATATAGGCAATTAATCAGAAGGACAGAGCTCTGAAAAATGTATGTTGTGTTTATATGAAATCCTGCATACCTTTCCCCTTAATGATTTAAAACAACAATCGAAAGTGAGTCCACCAGACATGCTACTGTTCTTTAAAAGTAAGGGTCAACTTTAAAAGGATCCATTTAATCTAAGTGTGGAGTGTTTGATTTTTGTTTTTTCTTCATAGACTTTAGGAATTTAAACTTATGGAAGACACTTTAAAATAATTTGTATAAGGGGTGGCAATTGTGTGGATGGGGGGGTCTCTACTATTTTTTAATTCACTGGATCTTTGACTCTTTGACTCTGAGATAATTAATATCACCCTGAACAAAACTATTCCCATTCGGAATTTGATATTACGCAATGTGTAAGCAATAAGGAAACCCTTCATCTCCCTTTAATTTCTTATCTGTGTAACTGAATGATTAATATTGGCAAGCCTTGCTTCTCTGTTTTAAAAGATAGTTTTAGTATTTTAAATTATTTCAGTTATGTTGTTTAGGATATTTATAAATATTAGACTAATATTATCTTATAGCCATATCATCCTGTAAGTGCTCAAACTGCTGTAAACCGGTAGATTAGTGTTTGGAAGAGAGATCTCCAACTACACCAAGGTGTAATACAAGTAGGAGTGCTGATGATCAGTAGGTCGTACTGTGTATCTGGTTAGTGGGCACTTGGTTGAGAGATGAACTCAAGCCCCCAAGCTTGAATTCAAAAGATCCCATTTTTAATTGCTGGGAGAGTCAGAGTATTAAACTTAATATCCTGGCCAAATTCCTTGGTAATTACATTCTGCCTAACCAACCCCCTTGTATTTCCAATGAGAAAAAGTATTCTTCATTTCTTGGCCTTAACTGTTGGGTACAGGAGCAGCATGAGCCATGTGAAAAGGTAACGTTTGCCACAGGTATCACAGATATTGTCAATTCTAAGTATAGGCAGAAAATGGGGGTAGCTTAGATACTGATGTGCAGTAGGTGTTGATAAATACTGTCTTTTTAATAGCAACTGTTACACGAGTTGCCACATTTCACGCCAGAGGCAGTTGCATTTCTGCAATGGATTAAGTGACCCATATATCGTATACAGTCTACCCATTTATAGCATATAGTTGATTTCAATGAAACGACTCACAGAGTAAACTGCCACTCACCAAAAGGAAGGAGGGCAGAATCAGGCCCTACGTTTGTAAAGCACTCTGGGATAAAAGGCACTGGATAATATAAACCTATTATCATGATATTTTTAAACATTTCTTTCCAGCCTTTTAAAACAGTTGGTAACCTGAGAAGAGATTTAGTATTGTCATTCAGAGTGGGTTTCATAAATGACAATATTTCTAATGTATGATGTACATACACACACACATTAAAAGCATCCTCCTTGCCAGGACAAAAGGCCCCTGGAATTAGATATAGCTTAGGAGGAGTTATCGGACAATAGTGATAAAAAGAACTCAGACAGGAGGACATCTTTGTATTGTTAACTGAGTAAGTATGACAAGCACAGAGCGGCTTAAAAACCTCCTTTCAAGTGCTGCTTGCTTTCCTGACCCTGCCCTTTTCTTATTGGTATAATATTTATGGTCTGTGCATCTTAGCTCCTCTGTTGAGAGTCTCTACTGATTCACAGACCAGGTGCTGTGTAGGTGGGTGCTGTGTGGGTTTCCCCTCTGCTCTACTAGGATGCCTGAACTATGATAGCTTAGCATCATGTTCAGTCAGGCCTGTGCTTCCTTTGAGCCAAGATTGACAATCTGTGCCAAATTGTGGCAGCAGTCTGGGATCATAAACCTTTTCTAAACTTATAAACTTTTGCAAATGTCTGATTGTATAAATAATGCATATCTGTGCATGGGAAAAAAATCTCTTAAAGGATCATTAATATAGTCAAGCAAACTTAAAACCCATTTACCAGAATGCTATTAAACATACATGGGGCCCAGTTTTGATCTCACACCAGTTACACACTGGTTTAACTCCATAACTCCTGAACTACACCAGAATAAGAGAGCAAAACCTGGTTGTTCCCTCCCCTCCCCCACAGCCTAATTTTTGTTGAGATTTACAGTGCACATAGCTTCAACAATACGCTAAGATCTTCCCCCAAGGAGAAGGGTATGCTCTCCACTCGCAGCACAATCCCCTCCAAAGCTCCACCACGCTCCCTACTCAGGCCTGTGGCTTACAGACACAATTCCCCCTTGTGAAATCACAATTAGACCAGAGATTTCTGTTTGCAGGGGTCCATCTGAGCCTTTTTATTCTCCTCCCTGATTTCAGTTTTCATAGGTTCTCAGCCACTAACAATTTGAGTCTGGGAGTAAAAATACATGCAGATACAAAAAGTGAAATTCAGGTGAGAACAGTGAGTTCATTTGGTTACCAGCCCATGTAACTAACTGTCCTAGGTTGACTCAAAACTCATTACAGCTTCTCGCAAAACCAAGTACATGCTTTCTAAAGTTTTGTCAAACATATCTGTATATCAGGTTTGTGATCAAACTCATGGCCAGTAAGGTGATACTTAGTGATAGAACAGTGCAACACAATGCATAGAATCCCAGGGTGTAAATTTGTAAAAGGATTTAATGAGTAAAGTGTTATTTGTATTAAAATTCCTTAATGAGTCCCCAAAACAGAAAGGAAAACAGAACCCAAAGAGAATTATAGGGTGTGCACTGTGTATGTGGTTTCTCCTTTTTAACTTCCCTTATCAAGAAATAATATCCAGACTTATGTATCTTTACCTTGGGGTAATGCATTGATGGGATGGTTTTTTTTTTTTTTTTTTTATAATAGAACAGACCACAGTATTTGCTGGTAGCTGTGAGACTCCATTTTATGCCACGTGGAGGGTGTTGATTGGCCAAAACTTTATGGGGTGGGGCTGAGGGACCATAAAATGGTCTCTGGGCACATACCTCTCTTCTTCCAGTTTGTGTGCTACATTTAGTGAGGAGTCTGTTCTAGCTTGGAGGACCTCATTCCAGCTAGGGGTTTTTGTAGAGTGCAGATTGGGAGTGTGGTATAGCTCTGAATATTGCTCCAGCCTGGAGGTTTAGCCTAGCTCACCAGCTTGTTCTAGCTTTTAGAGGTTACTCTACTCTAGAGAACCTATTCTGGTCTTGGAAACTTAGTTTGAATTAGGAATTCCACCTGGAATAAGAGTGAGAGCTGGAAGGTTTTGATTTAGAGGCCCTTTTGCCTTAAAGGTGAATTTGTAAAGGGGTGTTTCTTTTTTATGAATCTGCTGTGGAAATCATGTTTCTTCAGAATCTCTTTATTTCCAGTAGGCTCCTGACCTTTTCTGCTCTTTTCCTTTCAGCTTTTAGTAGTCTATTATCAAGAGTCTACAATACAGACTACAGTGTGATAACTGGCTTCAAGTTTCTGTATCAGAGGTTCATGTACATCCAATCGTGATCTCTTCTGTGGCAATGGATTGCAATGCAGAGCCATTAGACTCAATGGAATTGATGAAGGCTCAATGGACCCTTTTGAGACACCCCTGAGAAAGGTGGCTTGCATAGATGCACTGCCACCATAGGAAGCATTGGAAGGCATTGTGCCCTGAGGCACAATTCTTCAGGTGGTGCCCTGTTCTGCTGGGAGTAGGGGACTGATCAGTAAATTGTTGCAGCCCTTAAAAGAGAACAGCATACTAGCCTCCATATACATCCAGCCAGCTCTGCCCACTTGCTTGCGGTAGGGGAGGTGGTAGAGTACTTCACATCACTCAGCTACAATCTGAGCAGTTGCACAGGGGTGCATGCGAGCCTTATTCCTCTATGTGGCACACTGAACCAGGGCACAGTCTACCTCAGGCAGAAGGAAAAGAGTGGTGGTCGTAAAGGAGACAGCTTCGTTTTACACACTATTGTCTGATAAGCAAAGCATCAGAGTGGGAGGAAAGGGCCTACAGATAGAAGAGTCTCTGAGGGTGTTCTGGGCAGTGTTAGCTTGTTTGCTAGCACTGATGCCACTGGGGCCAGAAAATGGAGATGGGGGGGTTAGAAATTCTGTAGCAGCTATGAAATTGTGATTCTCTGGTGGATTTAGCCTGCGGGAGGTGTTGTCTTCCTGTTCTTTGTGTTTGAATTATCATGTGCATCATGTGCTCTCTTCAATCATGCCCTGTAATGCATACATAACCTAGCAGCATGTTACATTCAAAAATGAGAGGCAGCCAAGGGCAGCCGGCATCATGCATCATTCCCACCCAAGTCCTGCTCTCCAGGACCCACTCTTCTCCAGCTATGACCCCACTCTTCCATGCCAATACATCTGTGGATTGAAATTCTGTTGAACCCTAAACCTCCTTATTGCCACTGATCCACAGATACTGTGATTTAGTGCATGGTAGATACAAGGACAGATGTGCAATGTTTGGGCCGGAACTTTTCAGGAGGGGTCAGAGCTGAGGTTTTGATCTGGGTCCATCTCTAATGTTTTTTTAACTACTTTTTTGGCACCCCTATCATTTCTGCACCCAATTTTCCCTGTAATTAGCTGTGAAATTCCAAGACACTCTATCACGAATTAAATTCACGCAGTATATATTTGCCAGCGCACGCAGTGTTTATTTTTAAACAGTGCCAAAAGTGTTTATAGATAGAAACAACAGGACAACCCATAATTAAATAACTGTTTCTGCTATTTAGCAACTTGAAGGAAAATAATTTCCCAAGCACAAACAGGAATGGTCAAGAAAGCTCTCAAGTTTTGGGCCCATTATTACCATATAAAACAACATATTAGTTGCTTAGCTACCAATCATAAAAGGAGCCCAATTAAAAATGAAAGGATGTTAACTAGCTGCACAGAATATAAAAGTGAAAAGTTAAAAGCTGTCAGGTGGTTAGCGGAGAGAATACTGAGGAGTGATTGACAAACTGGGCTTTGCTCTGCTTCAAATTTGGCTTTGATTCAATAAATGATTGACGCGCTCGTGTCGTCTGAAATAGCGTATTGTGCTTTGGAGAGGCTATTTAGCAGCCCATTGATTGACAAGTTGCTAAAATTGTCCCATGGACAGAGGTAACCAAACAGAGCTATATTTTGACAGGTAATTTTTTTTACCTGCATTTACTACACAGTTTGTATGAAAAGCAGAAGTAGATGGAGGCCCACAAAAGTGTCAATCAATTTCCACAAAAATGTCTCCATTCTTAATATTGTTCCTCAGAATTAGAATATTCTGATCCCATAAAAGTCTTTTGCTTTTTATGGGAGATTTTTTTAATTGAGCTGATCAAACTTTTTGAAAAATATGGATGTTGTACCTGCAAACATCAGGAGGATCTATACTCTAATAAGAAGGGTGCTCTGCTACCTGCACAAAGCAATAAAGGGTTATGTCATGCAAAGTACATTTCCAAACTAACCCTAGAGTAGGTGAGCCCAACTAAAATCACAAACTCTGCACTCATCAGTTCTGATCAGCTTAGTGGGATGAGGTCAGTTGGATTTGGAGTGTTGAGGATTCAGTAGATGTCACTTGCATTCTTTCTTCTAAAACATTTCTGAACCTGTACATGACGGTAGAAGTAACTTTGCCATGAGAGATATAGATACCGCAGTGACAAGTCCCTCATAAATGGCTGTTGCTTTTTGAAAAGACATAGGGTATGCCTACATGGTATGTCTCAAGGGCTTGGCCTCAGGGTCTAAAAATTGCTGTGTAGGTATTCGAGCCTTGGGTTAGAGCCTGGGCTCAGGGACCTTGTCCTTTATGGGATTCCACAGCTCGGACTTCAGCCTCTGCACAAACGTCTACACAGAAGTTTTACAAACCCAGAGCCTGAGTCCTGTGAGCCCAAGTCAGCTGACACAGGCCAGCTGCGGGTGTTTAACTGCAGTGTAGACATACCCATAGAGGACTTGACTGCCCATGCCCATGAAAAATGCCCTAGAATTTTTTTGCAGGCATAAAGGCATTACCCCTAATGTTCTGGCCCAAAGCCTAGTTTGGATGACTACAGTCTGTATCTGTTTATTGGGTAAGGTATTCTTTACTTCCTGTTCTAAACTGTCATGCACTTTTGTGATGTGCTGTTACAGAGCTGCTGCACTCCACCCCAGAGGAGGCTGCACTTTAGTAGAGGGTCAACATGATAGATGTAAATAATACAGAGAATTGTCATTCAAACAATTAATTAATGAAGTTTGCAACACTTTTTTTATTTCCATGTTGATGAAATAGTGGCCCTATCTGTCAATATATTGCTGCCATCTTTATTTTCTGCACAAAATGCCTCCATTCCCTCGTAAGGTGCCACTCTTATGTTTTTCCTCATCACCATTTTTGTAATGGGACTGTTTAGTGTGCCAGAAACAGTCTTACAGGACTGCAGGCTGGGAATATGCTGCTTTATTCACCTAAATAACAGATTGGGGGGAGGGGGAACATCCACTAACTAAATAGAAAGTAAAGGTCCACCCCATAATACTCTGAGGAACCCAATTTAATGACCACTTTCCTACAGAAATGTTCTCCAAAAATGCAAGATTATTATTAACTTTATGATTCACAACCCCGCAATGACAGACATAAGAAATTTGTAGATTCATGGGATTGGTTCTGATCACACTTACACTGGTACAAATCAGGAGTAATTCCATTAAACCAATAGAAATCCAAATCGGCATAGGTAAGAGCAGATTCAGGCCTTACGCAAACAGCAGGTTGTATAACTGCTTGCAGGGCCTTTATGCCTCAAGCCACTGGAATTCTGCCTTTCGTGTTCATTATAAAGGCTTCCATTTGCCACAGTCAGAGGCCACTCCCTCTTTCACACGATATGCCAGCATTGTCAGCAGCTATTTGATTTGTTTATGGCTGTGAGAGAGTAAGACAGTAGCAAACACCCCTGGCATGTTGGGAATTGAAAATAGGCCAAATTATTTACATGGGATGTGGTTGAAGGAGCAGTCATTAGAGAGAAAATCCCTTGCAGTTAGGAATCCTGAAATGCAACCATAGTTCTTCATATATGGGGCGAGGGGTTGTAGGGCTTAATTAATTAGCCCTTTAAAAGTGTTTTGAGATCCTTGCATGGGGCGGACTGTAAAAATACAATTATTATCACTGTCTTCAATGGGGCTGTGCAGAGGGCTAGTCAGAGCCCATAGCTTGTGCAGTAGATTGTGTTGACTGACACTACCTATAGACAGGCTTTTTAGTGGACTGTAAATTTGCTTATCCAAAACTTACTATATGATGACCATAATCATGAATATATGTAGGGAGCAGCATTATACAGAACTCCTACCTGATGTGAGGACATAGATCACCGGAAGGAGATTCTCATAAACAAAGAAATGGAAGCTATGACACCCTGGCCCTCCACTGCAGACTATTAGGAAATGACACATTTTATCTTTATTGTTCAACTCTGCCTCTCTTCTTTCTCCATCCTGTAGGGCTTGGTAGCCACCCGTAGTGCTTCAGAACAATGAGGATACAAGAACTGGTTCAGTCATTTTGGCTAACTTCTTTAGGAACTGGACATTACCGCAGCAGGTATAAATCAGTGTATACCTATCCGCAGCAGGTATAAATCAGTGTATCATCATTATGCAAGGTAACCTATTTCCCCTTGTTTTTTCCTACCCCCCCCCCCAGATGTTCTTGTTAAACCCTGGATTTGTGCTGGAAATGGCCCACCTTGATTATCATACACATTGTAAGGAGAGTGATCACTTTAGATAAGCTATTACCAGCAGGAGAGTGGGGTGGGAGGAGGTATTTTTTCATGCTTTGTGTGTATATAAAAAGATCTTCTACACTTTCCACAGTATGCATCCGATGAAGTGAGCTGTAGCTCATGAAAGCTTATGCTCAAATAAATTGGTTAGTCTCTAAGGTGCCACAAGTACTCCTTTTCTCTTTGCGAATACAGACTAACACGGCTGTTACTCTGAAAAATGTATCATCACTGAAGCCCATGGAGCTACAAAAATTTACACCAGCAGAGGATCTGACATTCATGATAGCTTGGAGTTAAAGGCCACTTGGACTACCCATGCACACATAGGCCCAGATCCTCAAACGTATTTAGGCTCCTAATTTCTACTGAAATCAGTGGATGTTGGAAGCCTACCTCTGAAGAACTGGGCATAAGGAACTACTTGCCAGGTGTCCATTTGGAATGGAGATTTGACCCTGGCTTTTCTGTGGGAGGCAAAATGGATAGTGATTGGGTCAGAGAACTGGGAGTCAGGATTTGTATTCACGCTCTGCTGCTTGCTAATTGCCAGTCAGCAATCTTTTGGCAGTTCCGTTACCCACTGTACTTGAGTTTGCCCTTTTATAAAATTCCATTACAGCAGCATTGCAAGGTTTAATTTACCAGGATATGAGATATTTGGATGAAAACAAGAATTAATTCAGGGAAGTCCAGTGGCCTGCATTATACAGGAAGTCAGACTAGGTGATTACAATCGTCTCTTCTGGCCTCATAATCTGTGAACCTCTGGAAAGAGCTCTAGAAGTGCAGTTGTTTCTATTGAATTCAGTGGGATTTTCCAGGGCAGAATTTTGCCAAAGGTTTGTTCTGCCATAGAATGAAAACATTTCCTTCAAAGAAAGTGGACCTTCTCCACTCTACCTCTCCCCAAAATGTCCATGAAGCTTCTTGCTAGAGAAGAATGACTCAGAAGAGATTATTGATGTTTCCTTATTTAAAATAGACTTTGTCTCTTGCTACAACAATAGATTTTCAAAAAAGTTACATTTCAATTAAAATCACAATAAATGTTTTGTTCCTTTTGAGGGCATTAGTCTTTCAGTTAAGGTTTCTCTGTGTTGTTTACTTACCTAACATGCTTTGTATGTGTAAGTTGTATTTGTCCATATAACTTTTCTTGACATATATATATATAAAAAAAAATCCCTGCATGACTCAGTGGGTGACATGGTGTGGCAAAATTGAGAATTTCAGATTATTAGGGTATTTAGCAGCTCACCTTTCTCACAGCCATTATCACAGGATATTAAATGCATTAGAGAGTAACAATATAATTTTAGCCAAAAACCACTCACATATAAATAATTCCAAGAGCCAGTATAATTCTTTAACTATAAATAATAGTAATAATAAATAATAATAGCAATAAAAGAAAGAAGAGGCTTACCCTGCACAAGAACAATTCATTTACGCTGTAATGGATAGTATATGTCCCAATACCATGGTGATTGGGTGCTTTATAATTAAATTACTCAGATAGCTAGGAGGATCTGCTTACTTCTCCACATCAGCACTGTTAGAGCTATTTTTATAAGTAATTTCTGCCCTGAAAATCTATACCTTAGTTCTGCATTATATTCAGGACTAGCAGCTGGGTGACATTTATTCCACCCAGTTCAAAGTCTCTTGCAGATGTTTATCTGGTTTCGTCAACTCCGGAATATATTTTCCTAATTTATTGGCTTTCTCTTTTTTGGATGGCCCTTTCAATCTTTGATCGAATGAGAGAAATACATTAGCAAAGAGTCCCTAGTAACACAATTACTGGTCCTTGTAAGTGGTCTCACATCTTCTGCTCCCACCTGGCTATTCAGTGCATCCACCACTCCACAGCTGTTTGGCCTCTGTAAGAGAGTAAGTGTTGTGCTCTCTGTGGGAAAACTGCTTCTTCTTTCCTCCTTTCTTGCCTTTCCTAGGAGATGCAACCTCACTCCTCTGGCTATGGATAAGCTCACAAGCAGGGCTGTGGACAGCTTATGGACATAGGATTCTCTCACTAATGTGACTTTTAGGAACAAAAGGCCAGACTCATCCCTGGTGTAACTCTAGTCACATCGATGAAGTTGCACCAGAGAGCAGTCTGGCTCAAGGTACTCACAGCCTGTGGACCTCAGACTGGTTCAGGGAAACATGTGTCTCAGAGGCCCTGTGAGCATGGACAAATCACAGGTATGGACCCTTCTGTAGATGGATCCTCAAGCACAAGGTTATCACCTTGTTTGCTTCAGGTTCTCACCAGTCCTTCTGGCTGTGGTTGATTAGTTCCTTTATGCACTTTTTTGTACCTGCTGTAGGCATCACAGAGAGTTTCCAAATGGTGGGTTATGTACCATTACTGAAGTAGGAACAACAGAGGAGGTTTAGGATGGAGTGAGAGATTCACTGGCACAGCCATCCTGGAATTCCTTTCTTCAGGAACTTTCATTTAGACCCTCTAAATATTGTGTGCTGTGGTGCTTTCTGGTGTTATTGGTAAAGAAACATCATCATCAAACCACTTACTGGTGTAGGGGATTGGAGGGTGGGTTTTCAGCAACTCCTGTAATGTAAAACTGATATTGATATGGCTGTTATTAATATGTTAAACATAAAGGTGATCAAAAATATTCCATCAAAAAGTTGTTTTTAATGGAAAATGACTTTTTTCTTGAAACAGAAAATTATGCAAGACATACACTTTTTCAGTTAATTTTTTTTGAGTTTTTGTCAAAACCTCCCCTAAAAATACATTTTTCAGTTTTTTGCTGAAAATGAAATAATAATTGTTTTCAGCAAAACATATTTAAGTGGGAGGGGAACCATTAGCCGACAGTTTTAATTAATCGTTATTATTTAGAAGATACCAACAATGTTCTTGGCATTTTGCTGACAAATAAGATGTCTTTACCCTAATGGACATGTAGAAAAGGGCTTGATCCAAAATCCACTGAATCAGAACATCAGGTGGTTTTAGGTCAGGCTCTACTTCAGACATAGAAAAAAGAGATCAGACCAATTAATACAGGATATATCAATATGATTGAGAGATGGTGTTAAAATGTGTCCGTGCTTATTTCAGAAGTTGTTTGCAGTGGTGTTGTAGCTGTGTTGCTCCCAGGACATTGGAGAGAGAAGATGGGAGAGGTAATATCTTTTATTGGACCAACTTCTGTCCAACAGAAGACAGACAAGCTTTCAAGCTCACGTAGACCCTGCAGAAGAACTCCTGTGTAAGCTTGAAAGCTTGTCTCTTTCACCAGCAGAAGTTGGGCCAGTAACAGATATTACCTTACCCACCTTGTCTCTCTATTTCTGACGTATGTTTTTAAAAGATATTTGTGCAATTTAAAACAAGAAAAATCTTACCCCTAAACTGAGTTCTTCCAAGTCAAGTTTCAGTTTGGAGCATATTTTTGGGGCTGAATTATAAATGCTGTAAAACGGCTGTGAGAGGGAAAAAAAATACATGGTGAGCCCTTATGTATAGTCCTGAATGATACTTTAGCTGATGATATTGTAATGAAAGATAAAGGGCTGAAGGAGGTAGCCCTCATTACTTGGACATGAAAAAGATTCCTTTTGCAGTTAGATTAAAGTTCAAACTGAAATGCCTTCTTTGCAACCAAAGGGCGAATCCTTGAGGTAAAGATTAGGTGGCAAAGGGCTTTGGAAATGCTGCGTGATGTTATCTTAGGCATAAATTATTAGCAGTATCAGGATTTCATCCCATAGAGTGAAATTTACCCGTCCCCACACAATGCTGGTGCAATTGAGCTTTGTGCAGGCGACTGCCTGGAAGGAAGGGAGTGGAATTTACCTCCAAGGCTGCTCTTCCAGCCTAGGGTGGGAATAGAGGCAGCTCTCCATCTGCTTTCCTTATGTGTCTTTTGGATCATGGGATGCATGTAAGCAAAGATCTAGTGACATTTCTCTGAGTCCAACTGAAATGCTCCCCTCATTGTATGGTGTCCATGGAGTCAGTCACTCCACCTGTGGAGTCAGTCCTACGTGGGCCGTCAGGAACTGAGTGAGGGTCAGTCAGGATGAGTTATGTAAGTGTGTATCGAAGCCTTCCAGACTGGAAAAATGTATATGCAGTTACCACCATTGCACCCAGCACTGTGATAGGACCAGATTGTGATACCCTTACTCACAAAGAGTAAGGTGCTACTTATTAAGTAGTCCCACTGACATCAGTGTGACTACATATGATATAAACTACTATCTGAGGTGAGCAAGGGTGCCACAGTGTGGCTTTTAATTTGTATCTGAAATGACCATGGAGACCTGTAACTGGTCATTTCCATGCACAATTACCACCATTATGTACAAATGAGTTATGCAGTTGTGTGCATTCTTTTGAGAAATCAGGCCAAAATCTCAGTACAACAGAAGGACATCTTAGGAACATAGAATTTGCCATCCCAGATCAGACTACTCCTCTGTCAAATCCGTATCCAACAAAAGAAGGGGAAAACCTCCAATAATGCATCCAATAATGCATCCAATTGGTTGTATATCGCCATAAATAAGAAAAGAAAAATTCTTCCTGACCCCTTTAGGGATTCATGTTATGCCCTGAAGCATGAGATTTGATTATATTTCTTTGAGCATGCATAACTGCTAGTGCCATAACTGGTCATAACATTTTGCCAGTACAGGAAAGAGAAATATTATTCTGTAATGTAATAAAAATAGATAGAATTCAATAGTGCTTCAGAATCAATTACCACATTTCCAAGGTAAATATTAAACACCCATTAAAACTATTCCATCAGATAAGCCAAGATAGCATCCGGTGCTATCTATTCATTTTGTTCTCCTAACTTTCATTGCTAAGTGTGCAAAGATGCTTTCAGCAAATATTATGGTTTCTTTCTGTGCTGAGAGAGATGCTAAATTACCTTCTCCAACTTAGTTATAAACAACAGAAGGAGTGAGTCCACAGATGCTATGCAGTGTCAGGTCTATTCAAAATTATAAACGGATTCTGACTAGTGTATAAAAATGGACACCAGATTTTGCTTGCTTTTTTCCTCTTCTTCATAATCCCATCCCAGTTCCCCCTTGAAAGGCATTCTGTTCTGTCAGCCATAATGACATCTGCTGGTGGAGACAGGAAGCCATAAATCTGTAGGTTTCCTCTCAACCAAGCCTTGTTAATGCTCCCATTTATCACTGAGGATAAGGTGACATCTCACTAGTGCTGTGCTCAGAAGTCCATCTTCTCAATTTCCCTTTCCCTAGGGAGTAACCATTTAAAACAGTGACTTTCTCATCTTACATACTGTGACCTAAAAAGTCACTGCAGATGCAAATACCATACCCAGTTTGTAGCACTTGGATGTAAGCCATTGCCTGTGGAGAACAATAGCCTCTACTTGCTGATCCAAGACTACACCAAATCATTGCTCTAGTTAAACCTTGTGTTTGTGCCTTTTAAATTACCACATAAGCAGTGGACCCTGAGTGAGAGAGGAATTCAAAACAGAGTGGATTCTTCCCCCCCAAATTGCTTATCAACATGTAAACAAATGACAAAATAGGCAGTAAACAATGACTTGCTGTTAAAAAGCTTTTAATACAATTTTCCTTTAAAGAGACACAGGAGAAGTAAGCAAAATATTCTGATCAAATACATAATGTCTTTCATCTCAGATGCATGGCCAGGAGAAGATGGGGCTAGAAAGGGGTGATAAGAACTCACAGATGTAGAACTGAGGCACAAAAGTTTAAGTGTTCAAGGGCACAAATTCAGCCAGTGTGAATGGTGAAAACAGAATCCTGGTTCCCTGAGTCATATTCCACTGCTTGAACCAGTAGAATAACTTTCAATGCCTCATCCTATGAGTAATATAATGTGAGACCCGTCTTCAAGGGATAATGATACTATAGTTGCGTGTTGGATTCTCCAGCATCTTACATCCTGCGTTTACACCGGTGCAAAGTGAATGCAAACTTGACCAAGCCATTCACACGTATGGCAGCATAGTACACTGGCTGAGCACAGATGTAAATGGCTAGGCAAGATGTAAGGCCGCCTGGAGAATCAGGCCCATTATCTTAGAGTTAAGTAATATTTTGACTGACTGGCCATGGGGCATGAGTGCTGCTTTCCTAGCATTTCAGTTATGAAAGAGTTGCGCTATAGGAAAGCGGAAAAATTAGCACATTACAATAGCTCTTCATTTTTTCATTGTTTAAACTATGCATTTATTTGTGACATAAATATTTTAAACTGCTGATAAAAAGATTTCCAGAGCATTAAGGGGGGCGGTGGCAAATAAAATTAAGGGGACATTTTCATAGACATAAAATCGTATTTGGGCACTAAATACAAAGGTCGTTTCAGTGCTTTCCTTTAGGAAACTCATTACCTTCCTGAACAGCAGGGCTGGCATTTCCAGTGTCCGCTGAATACTAGCTATAATTGAGCAGCCAATGGTAGTGCAGCTTAAAGGATCCTAAAGTAAGAGATTAGATTCTGTGGGATATTAATGATTCACGTTGGAGCATATAGAAATCAAGGAGAAAATACAAACAAACAAAACCCCTATTATTGATATGCCCCATAATAAAATATAGGTATTAAACCACAGTGAAATCCACTTATAAGAATTACTGTTAAAAGAATAAGAACTGATTCTCTGCGTCCCAAACCATTTTTAAAGACTGCATGGTGTTAATAGCGGCTATTATAGAAGAGACACTATGAAATGAATAAACCAGTCATGCTTTCGTGTATCAGATTCATTGTTTGAAATTCTTCAGTGCCCTTCACTCCCCACCCTGACCGTGGTTTGGAAGTTGTCTAACAAGAGCAGGCAGTGATTTACACACAGATTGTGAGGATGGGGGTCGGGGAGGGAGGGAGAGATGTTGGGTGGGGACAGATTACAGGATCCACAAACCCAGAATAAAGAATGAATTAGAATAGTGCTGGGCCATCCAGTACTACAGAAAAATAGGAACTCTGTTTTTAGGATCACTGCTTTTCTTGGTACATACTCATTATTTTTATTATTATTTTTATTAGAAATGGACTCAAAACAAAACCCTGGATCACTCCTGAACTTTTGGAAAGTTTATATCTGAATCTGAACAATGAGTCCTGGGCCTGTCTCTAATTATTATTGTTATTACTGAGCTTGTTAGCTTTAAAAGAGTAATTGGAAACTAATGTAAGAATATAACCCTTATTAAAAGCCTTAATTCTTCACTGCCTTGCACCTTGTGTAGGCATTTACACCCATTCTTGTGTTCTGGGAGTACACCCACCTAATATTCTGACTTGGTACACCTCCACTACCACAGTGATCTCAGTGGAGTTATACACACACTTCACACTAGTGTAAACCAGTTTTTTTTTACCTTTCTCGACTTCTGTACCCCTTTCAGGATTCTGATTTGTCTTGCGTAACCCAAGTTTCACCTCACTTAAAAACTAGTTGATTACAAAATCAGACATAAAAATTTAAAAGTGTCACAGCACATTATTAGTGGAATTGCTTACTTTCTCATTTTATCTGTATGAAATTTTAGTTTGTGCTGACTTCGCTAGTGTTTTTTATGTAGCCTTTGTAAAACTAGGCAAATATCTAGATGAGTTTGATGTACCCCCGGAAGACCTCTGTGTACCCCAGGGGTACATGTACCCCTGGTTGAGAACCACTGGTGTAAACGACTACATAAAGGTGCAGGATGCTGGAAAATGCTGTATAATGTTTTGTTTAATACTTATATCATCTTCCCACTGTAGCTAAACATCCCCTCTTCTAAAGGTCCCAGGCTGGTTCTTCTTCTAATGCCAGGAGCTCCCAATTAATATAATTGCCAATTTACCAATGTGTGACACAGTTTTCTTTTTACACAGCTTCCTTCACACAAAAGACTTTCCAGAAGGAGAGGGTGTGCTGGGGGCAGAGAAAAGGAACAAAGCTTCACATAGTTTGTTACAGCTGTAGCCTGCACCTACCACTTTAGCAAGTCAGTCGTCAGTGGGAACTTGTCAGCAACCTAGTTTCAAAAGTGGGAATAAAGAGAGAGGTTTGTCATGTATCCTCCTTCCTAAACGGGGGGGGCTGTTGGGGAAGAAAATCTAAAGAGGAAATTACAGGACTTCCAAGTCACAGCGAGAGGTTTAATATAAGACTATAATACAGAAAAGCAGGGAGCCTCTGAAAGTGCCCTGATCAGAAACGAGCCGGGGTCAGAAACTTCACTGATCAGAAACTTACTTGGGCATGAACAAGGGTGGAGAACTTTAGGGGAGGTGGGTACAGGTAGGCTGGCACGAAGACTCTAGGGGCTGGGTTTGTCGGTGTCTCTGTGCATACGTTTGTGGTTTTTTTTTTTTTTTTTTTTTTGCTTGGGATCAGCAAGCCCTGTCTCTTTAATAAACTGACTGCCTTCTGTCTGCCTGGAGTAAATTTCATCCTGTCATCAGGTCGCGGAGGAGGAGTTTGTTAATGTTCAGTTTGCTCAGTGGATCGATGTTTGCTGGCATCGCCTCGCCCTGCCTGTGTATGTGTGTGTGTGTGTGTGTGTGTGTGTATGTATGTGTGTGAATACCAGATTTCCTTCCATCCAAAGCCTCTCTGTCCTCTTCCATATCACTCACAGCCTGGCATCTGACAGCAACAAACCTGCAGCTTTCTGCACACACACACACACACACACACAAATCCGCCATACAGATCTACCAGGAGGAGGAGGAGGAAAGGGAGGAAGCAGCAAGCCCCACAATCTTTCCAGAGCTGCCTTTTAAATATATACATGTCTATTTTGTTATTTATTTATTACTATTTTCTGGCACTGTGGGTTCCTTTCATTTGCTCCTGATCTTGGATGTTTGACTCAAAGCAAAGCAAGTGTTGCAACAGTTAAATAATAATAACCTAGATCTCTGTAAAATAAAATAAAAACCAAACGGGTTCCTATCAGTTAAGTGCAAAGGGGTGGGGGGGGGGGGGGGAGGCTTGGCTGGAGGGGGTGTTGGGGGAACCAGCTGAGAGAGAGCCAGAGAAAGCCAGAGAAACAAGACACACGAGCTTCCCAGGGTTCTTGGATCTGGGGACAGAAGTGAGATTGGAGAAAGTAGAGCGATGCCAAGGAGGAAACAGCAGGCACCCAAGCGGGCTGCAGGTAAGGAGAAGCCATCCACTTACACAGCCTCTGTGTCTCTTCACTTTGAATCCTAACCTCCTCTTTTTTATTATTATTATTATTATTTATTATTTTATTTAGGGTCACCCCTGATTTTCTGAGCTGGATCTCCTACCCTCCTCCCCCCCCCCCCCTTCGTAACTCTAACGATATTGAATCAGCTTCTTTCCTTACTGCCAGGAAGATCTTTACTCTGAAATTGACGATCCGTGTGAGGTTCCCCTCCACCCGCCTGTGTCTATTGAACCCTATTCTTTTTCTCTCTTCTCCTCTCCAACTCGTGTTCTTTAGCTGTAATCCTTTCCTTGTTAAACTTCCCCCACCCCAACTTTCTTCCACTCGATTTCCCTTCTCCCTCCTCCCCACTCTCCCCCCTCCTTTGATGATTCTTGCATTGCTTCCTTATTCGCCCCCCCCCCGCCTTTTTTTTGATGGTAGTTTTGTTTTTAAATGCACGTTCCATAACGTGGTTCGGTATTTTAAAAATATTGTCTTTAGCCCTGTTTCTGGTGCAATTCTGGACTTGTGTGTGTGTGTGTGTGTGTGTGTGTGCGCGCGCGCGCCTGAAATAGTACAGGGACTGTCTCTGTTGATGAACCCGGTGGTGAAGTTCAGCCTTTGATCATCGGTGGTGAAAACTGCAACAGGAAATAAAATTAAACATTCTGACTGTTAGAAGACAATCCACATTTTCAAATCAAATTCCTCTTTTGTGTTGCATCCGAGGTTACACATTAGCAAATGCCAAGTGGGGTTTGCAAATGTTTTGTAAAGAGGAAAATAGTTTGCAACTTTGGAATTGTTTTGGTTTTATTTGTGAAGAGATTTTTTTTTTGGTTATTTTTTTTTAATTTTTCAAGCCAGGAAAAAGAAACAGACCAATGGGCCTGTACAGTAAATCGCTTCAAAGAGTTTTCTTTTAGGCTGCTTAATTGCTTTATATTTTTTAAATTGTGTCTGGGGCTTTGTTTCTGGGAAGTGCAATATGGAAGTTCATTTTTCTTCTGCCAGACCCACCCACTGAAAAATCAGCTTTCCAGTTGATTGCCAGCTTTGATTTGACATTTGATTGATCACCTGTCATCTTGCTGCCTTTGATCTATTCATTCTTGATACATATCAATAAATCACTCACCATGGTAACCCAAGTGCCAGTGACGTAAGTCTTGCCCTCTAGATTCTCTTAGCCAGAAATGCACAATTATTATCTTGTTTCATTTTTAATGTGTGTGTGTGTCTGTGCTGTCTTTACTTGGATTAGTGCTTTAAAGAAAAGCTAAGTTTTGTTTTGTTTATGAGTAAGGGATCGTCAGCTAATTCTCCCCTCCATACACCCACGCTTTGAATACCCCTAGACTTAGTATATTATATCTAAAGACAAAATGTATGGGCAAGTTTTGTGACACATTTGAATAAACTTTGAAAAGTAGCATTTGGGGCTTATTCAAAGGTAAATATTAATTTTGGAGACCTGGGACATAGGAAACTTGTATAAACTTATCACAGATCTTACCTTCTGCTTTATTTACATCAATTTAGGACACTAGTATGTAGGTAAAGTCTTCTGGGGCATACCCATGCACCTAAGCAGAAGGTCAGTATATTTACTAACAAGGAGAGATCCCCTTTAACTACAAAAAGGTAGTTAATACAGGAACATATCTATTAAAAAGAGCTTTGTGCCCGTTCATTATTATTGTTTTTTTTTATTCACAAAGAGTCTAGCACTGGATGAGGCATTAACATTTTTAACTTGTAGGATAGCTTCCTTCCATCAAATCCCCCCCCCCCCCCCACCACCACCACCACCACACACATCCGTTGATGATCTCAATGTTAGAATTGTTTCCTTTTTCTTTTGTTAGTGTTGTGAGTCTTCATTTCATTTTGTGTTCAAAGTAGAATTTCAGGTCAGAGTATGTGTACATTACAAACATGTTGGGGGAGAGGTAGCTTTGTTGGTTTATGGAAACAGATGCTTTAGAATAAGTAAATCATTATAGATAATGTCCATGTTGTCATCTACTAAGATTTCCCTGGTGGAGACCCAGCAAAATATGCTGTTACCCTGAAAATAACTTTATTACATTATTATTATTTTGTTTAGTATTATTCTTGTAAAGGCTCTTAATACATAGGCAGTAATTTTAATTACCATAATAACTAGGGCATGTCTCATTCAGTAATCTTATTGGGAAAAGCGCACTGGTTCTCAGAGTTGCACTTCTTTGATTATATTTGTCCTCAGATCAATGTTGTTTCAGATGTGCAAAATACTGGACATTTAACTATAATCCAGTTGCACCCAACATGACAGGTTTTTATACTTACAATAGTTCTCCTGCTTTGAACGTGTGTGTGTGTGTGTGTGTGTGATTTCAAAGAGCACACTTGCCTGTTCTATATAGTTCTCAAAACTAACTTTCATTTTCATGAATAGTATCGAGGTTTTGTTTCGTGTGGTAAAACAAACAAAGTGACACTAGACAGGATGTGCAACAGAAAATGAATAGCTCATCAAGGCAGATGCCAATGTTCCTTTTTTAGGATTTAATACAATGTATATTTTTTAATTTTCACATTTTATTTTTTATACCTTCCACAAGTTCGAGGGCATTGACTGCACTTATTTTGTCTTGGTGGTGGTAGAGATGTTGAAGAAAAGTTTGCCACTTCTAGCTTCTTTAGGTAGTTAACCTCCCAGGGAAGAAAAATGATAAGCCTTATGATTCTGGACATGTCTGCTTTTGTCATTGCTTAAAATTAAATACTATGCACAACTGTAAATAATTACTACCATGCACTGACTTTGAAAGCAGGTTTCTAGTTTGATTAATGAATAATGTAAAGGTTAGAGAGAACAAGCAAGTGAATCAGAAGTGAAGTCCTGCTGCTAGATGAAAATCTATCTAGAGAAATATACATGGCAATTTTGTCCTTTTCTATTATTAATTTTGAGCCCTGTGTTCCTAAGAAATATATTACAGTGTTGTAATGAAACAAGTTCTTGTAATTAGATAAATGGGATACTATTTATGTTTGATTATTAGGCCTTTTTGGTCTCAATTTATGGTTTTAAAAATACTTTATTTCACGTCAACAAAGGAACTATGATCTTTCTATAGCTGACTCTTTTTTCAAAAGCATCATTCTTCTTCACTATGATTTGGATCATTTTTAAAGCAGATGTTTATATTTCTTTAAACCAGTACCCAATACTATGTCATATTTTTATTTACAATTATATGTTATGTTTGTATTGTACTTTTTATCCCAGTAGATCCCAAAAGGCTTTACAGATAATGGGCCCAATTCTTCTTTCACACCAGTGTAAATCATGAGTAACTCTACTGACGTGAATGGAGTTGCACTGGTGTAAAACTCTCATGAGTAAGAGAAGCATCAGGCCTTGAATGTACTTCACCCATCACTGAAATGCGGCCACCTCTGGGGCAGAACCTGGGTAGTGATTCCGCACCAATGAGAGTAGACAACAGAGGGGTAAAAGGGTGGGAGCAAACTAGAACTGCCATTTTGATGCTGTTTTTATTCCTATGGATATGAAATAGCTTTCAAACACAATTTCCCTGGATTATACTCTTCTTTCCCCCTGCAGCTTCTTTAAATGTACATATTTTATTTTGTGATCATGAATTTCTAGTTCGCTGCTTAATGCTAGTGAAGAAGAATTTGGACTTACCATCTTTTTGTGCTGCAATTTTGTCATTCTTTTTTTCATTCTCTTTCTGTTGGCTCTGATAGGCTATCTGAGAACCCAAGCTCCTGAAAAGTACAGCAGAAACAGCTCCTAGCCACATTTATTTTGTTGATCAAAGCTGGAGATGAATAATGCAGATTTTGTTTTCGTGAAAGTCCTTGTGTGGCAATAAACATAAGACTGTTAGCAATCATTACTTAAAAGTTGCAATTTGCACCTTAATAGAACAGGTTATTTAAATAGAAATGTATTCAGCAGGGGAAACCCTGCACTCTTCAGTGGGTTAAACTAGATAACATGTTAGATCTGATTCTCAAGCAATATGTACATGTAACCCAGCAGGGTGGTTTTATTTTTAATGTTACATTTATCCTTTATTAAGCAGCTAATAGAAGCAGGTTCCAAGCAAATGGGACTGAATGGAACTGTGGGAATGGCACAATCGCTTTGTTTTAACATCCTCCAGAAAAGCAAGTGCACATCAAAACCATCTAAATATCTCATGTCTCGGAACCCTTCAGTTACTCTGCACATCATGACACTGACAGATGACAAAAAAGCAAAGGTGTTCACAAACAAGAGGAGGCTTCACCATTCTGATTAATTAAATGATTTCCAGAATAGGTACTTCCTCAGCTACCCATCCACCAAATTAGCCGCCGTCTGAACTCTGTTTTGGAACTGAGTTGCTAAGTGATTCCTACTCCCACACTCCACGTTAAAACCCAGGACTAAAAGGGACAGGAGTCGGTGAGTGAAGTTCTTTGGCCTGCAATGTGCTAGATGATCATGATGGTCCCTTCTGGCCTTAAAGTCCATGAGTCTGTGAGTCTGACTCAAAAGTTCATTTGTTTCAGTTGTTCATTGATTTCATTTTTAGTCTGCCATATCAGGACACAATTCATTGGCCCCCAGAGAAAGATTAGAACTGACAAGGAGTTCAGACACTGCCATTGTAATCTAAAAGACAATTGCATCAGTAAATGGGATCTATGCTTCTACAATACTTTAAAAAATTGTTTATCTGAAGCAAAATTATTTTGCCTAACTGGTTCTACTCCTCCATGCCCTGTAATCTCAAGGCCGTATAATTAAAACCAGCAGGAGTTTGTTACTTCCTCCCATTGCTTTTCCCTTCTGACTCAGTTTCCCATTAGCAGCACCAATCTCAAATAACCGCTCCCATAGACCAACGCCCTGGGGTGCAGCTCACCACCATAGAGTTGCTGTGATTCTTTCCCCCTTGCTTTACTTCACATCCAAAGAGCATAACACTCCGAAGAGCAAGTCCAGACCCCCCCTTGCCCCCCGCCCCGCACACCCTACCCCTCAATTCTGCAGCTCCCAACTTAGCAGCAGCAGCAAAGGGAATGGAACCATGCTCTATCAATTACAGTTGGAACCAGATGCTAAACACCTATTGTGTTAAGCTATTGTACAGATTTTAAAAGCTCAAAAGTAAAAAAAAAAATAATAATAATCATGTCGGCTAGTTGGGAGCAGGGAGGAGTGGCAGAATGAGGCCTGGTTGTTCTAATGGATGATGTATTATTAGTGGATCCAAAGTAAAATGATGCAAATAAATACTCTCTAGTTAATATCTATCAGATTATACTGCAGATTTTGAGAAACATGAGTGCCATGTTCAGACAAACTCCTTTAGAAAAAGGATCCCACCAGCCTTTTTTATTAAAATAGCCCTTTGTTTTCCCCTTGCTCGTTCCAAAATTAAAGATGTTTGTAAAGTTTTACCTCCAGAGTGTGCTCACGCAGGCAGAGAGACATTTTCATCTGTCTCAGAATCAGATATTGGAGTCAATTGGAAACACATTACTCTCACAGTTGAAGCCTTACATTTCATTCGTGCAACAGCAGTGATTTTTCATTACCTATTTAATTACAATAATTTGCATGACTGTGGGTCCAGTCCTGCAGTACTCACTAGTGACTTTGCTTCACTGGGAGTTCTGCCTGTATATAGACTGTAAAATTGGGCTGTTTAGCTGCAAAATAAAACAACACAGTTAATAAAGGGGGAGTTGGTGTCCAAATTATGGGCCATATTCTGCCAATAGCCTTTTAAGTAGAATTTGCCTTTGGAATCTAGGGGAAGTTCAGATTATGCATTTACGTACTGATAGTTCTACAATCTTGTTTTCTAAAGTTGGTATAATCATTGCATTTTATTTATGTTGCTACCTTCATTCTTTAAACGTTTTTTGATTGTTCTGCATTCATTATTGAATATTATTTTTCTCGTAGCAGGAGCTGATTGGGCCTTTAAACAGCCTTTTATAATGTTGCAATCTACTGTCTCAATTCCAGCAGAAGCTCTCAAAGAAATAGTATGTAAAATGTTTTGCAAATCAGGGCCCTAAAAGTTCCATTTAAGTTTAGACATTAACATCAGTTCTTTCTCATTAAGGTGACCCTGACTTGAGGCTATTGGATCTTGGCTCCTTGTCATTTCTGACCACATTATAATAACGTCTTTTGCAACTCAGAAATACCTTGGTTTCCAAGAACAGACAGGGAGCAGTGTATTTTCAAGATTTCAAGGGGAAATGCACCATAGAAGCACGCTGTTTCCCATTAGATTTACACACCCCATTTTTAACTATTGCTGATTTTTTTTTTTTAATTCGTTGCCTTGCAAGGTTTTTCAGGAGGAAAGAAAAGAAGTTGGAAAACTGGTCTTAGAATCTTAGTGCTGCCTTAAATGTTTAGTTTAGACAAATGAAGAGATTCTTTGTTTCGCAAGAAGAAATTATTCTTCTTCCCTCCACTTCTCTCCCCCCACCCCCAACTCATGAACTAGGAAAAAAATAAGTCACAACAATAGCTACAAAATGACAGGAACAGACTCTAGGTTGTTTTTAATGTGAGGTATGCAATGATCATAGTTACTGGTAAAATTCCACAGCAAAATGGAACCATGCTATGTTTATAGGAAATAGATCCTTTTGGAAGACATACATATGCATACGTGTACGACAGGCAGACACACACACACACACACACAGAGAAAAAAGAGAGACAGGCATTTAGCTGAAAGGTGGATGCAAAATTCTTACCGATGTGAGCATGTAATTGCAAGAGTCGTGGCATTTTTAAACCATTCAAGCCAATTTAATTTAATCATGGTGGTAAACTTCTACAGTATAGTAGTCTCATAATATATGGTATTTTCTTTAATTCTCAGCTTCTGGATTCAGGTGATTACATGAGCATCTCAGCTTTTATTTAAAAAGAAAAAATAAGTTTTTAGCTTTAATGGTTGGGGAGATAAGCTTGAAAACACAAAATCAAAAGGCTCCAATACCAAAAGGAAAAAAGAAACCACTCAAATTTATTATTTTTAAAATCTCATGCTTTTTAAGCCAGTCTCATGTATTCTGAAGGCCTGATTTATGATTTTTGAACACTTTCTGTTGGCAATATCGTTTCTAACTGACTCCTACTTTGAACTGTCTCTGTATGCCTATAGGAATAGAGATGGAATAGAGTTACTTTGCTAGAGCTAGGCCATGTCTACACAGCAAATTAGTGTTCGGCAAACTGTTGCACTGTAGATTCATATCCTGGCTTGCTGCGTGCCAGCTCACCATGTAGACAGGTGAATTTAGTTACTCTGGATTTACACTGATGTAACCAAAAGCAGACTTTAGCTCTAGTCGGAAGGATCAGACCATCTGTTCTTGAACCATGGCTTTCCTTGTAGTTTTATGGAGATTGCTGCTAGTGGCAATTACATACAAAAAGTTAATAGCCAATAGCTGTTCTTTCTAGGCATAAGGACACAATAGAGCTCAACTTTACTTCAAATAAAAATCTTAGGTAAAATTTGCAACATTCATGCTGTATTTTTATTGTATTAATGTAAATGAGATGCTGTCTTCTTTCTTTCATCTCTGTTCATTGTATCTATTATATCTCTATCTCATTCTTTTCTCTATATTTCCCCCTCGTTCGGCGTGAACTGTTATCATCTAATGACACTGTATCTTATTAAAGTTACTCATGATGCAAAAGGGACTAGGGTGAGCGAAGCTTTGAGAAAAAGCAAAGCTGCTGAACATATAGAGAAAAAACAAAACAAAAAACCTATCTCAAATAACTCTTGAAATTAGATCAAATTAGAACAAAAAAACTGTACAGGTAGAAGCACGGTACTGGAAAGAACAGATAAATTTTTAATATACATCCCCACTTGGCAAATATGAGGAGCAATAAGGTTTTAAGGAGCTTTCTGGCTCCTCCTGCATCTCTCTCAAAAGACTCATTTAATTGGAAAGCCTGTTGTGCTTGTTTTTATGTATGTAAAAAGAGAAAAGGCCCGATTTCCCACTAGGCCTTGTATTCCAGTCTAGTATAATCGGAGGAGGTTTTGGTTGTTTTTTTAAACCTTTCTGTTCTCTGTTAATATAAAATTAAAACCCACTGATTTTAACTCGTAGAAAATCTCAGACAATATTGCTTTAATAAATTTTAAAAATGCTGTTTAATATTCCCAAAGCCTCTTTCTGACAATACTGTTTGGTTTGTTCATGTGGGATCGGTGCACAGTTTCTGTTGAAAAAGAAGCAGTATGCAATGCTTGTTTTTAATGAAAATAATTATATTCATTGGAATCCACTGATAACAAACTGGGGCCTTAGTGAGACTCCATTTACAGTGGACTGGAATGAAAGTCTGGGCTTGTTTCAGTGCATCAGAATGTGCAGGCTGCAATCCCATTTATATCACTGTCCCTCTGCTTAGAGTGAAGTTGTTCTGTTGGGGGAAAGAAAATACTTTACGCTGAGTGGGTTGCATGGGATGTAAATAATTCACTGTAAACTATATTAGGCTTGTTTTAAATCGCCATCACAATTAATCAGAGCTGCAATTCTATATGTGGATCATCTCCTCTATACCCTACAGGGTGAGTAAGCTGCACAGGGAAAAGGGCTGAATCTTCACTTGATTTAGAATTTAGTATCAAAGGAAAAAAAACCCCTGTACAGACGCCTTTTGGGGAAATGCTCCTTGTGTTGATTTCATTTAGCTAAAATGTTGGCCTGCAAAAACATAATTTTTTTCATCTGTGTCAAAACATTCATAACTGCAGTACAAGTAGCATTAAATTCACATGTGAAAAGAAGAGGAAATTAAGCAATTATATTGATCTGTAGTAGCATTCGTGCTTTTGATTTAGCGGCACAGCTCCCACTGATATGCGTGGGAATTGCAAGCTTCAGTAGGAAGAAGGAGTGGAGCACTTTTTGCACTTAGACTGTTCATGTCTTTGCGTTTCAAAATATGTTACCAATGTCATTTACTGCTCAGAACAAACTAAATGGGGTAGATCGGTCTTATTCCCATTTTATAGATGGGCAAATTTAAGCTGCTTTGCTCAAGGTCACATTGCAAGGCAGCAGCAGAGATGGAATAGATATCAGGAACCTTGGTTCTTAATTGCCAGCTCTATATTATCATCCATAACAAGCTCCCACCAGAGAAAGAAAAGGTGGAGGCGATGGGCCAGATCCTGGCCCTTAGTTCCATCCCTTTGTACCACTTTGTTGGTGCAAAGAGGATGGGGAGCTATCCTGGCTGGGTGTCTGGGGATTCCTCCAATGAAGGGGAATTTCCGGGAAGCATAAAGCCAGTTTAGCCAGCTCTTTGGCACTCACTCCCCACAACCTCCAGTCATAGGGGGCATTCCTGGGTGAGTCTGGGACATAGCTGAGCGAGGGAGGGAACATGGCCAGAGCAGGATATCTTCTGTCACTCTCTAGCCAGTGAGAGAGCTCCTCAGAGACTGTTCTAGGCAGCATAATTTAAAGTAGCCTGTAGGCTTCTCTAAATTACTCTCAAACCCATTTTTATCCCAAATAAATCCCAGGATCAGAGAAGTTGCAAGGTGGCATAGTTACCTTCCCCCTTTGTCCTGTGCTAAATGCAGCTTGTTCAGACTAGGGATCTGAAAATACATGATACCCAGGTGTCCTGAGAGAGAGAGAGTAACACCCAGTATAAGCTGTAACAGAATATGCACATTACCCTTCAAAAACTGGCCTGGAGGTTGTTTGAAATTCATTGCAGTAAACACTGAGCCTAGGATTTCCAAAAATGGGTTCCTAAAGTTAGGCTTCTGAATCCTTATTTAGGCATCTAAATAAGAGGCCTGATTTTCAAAAGCAGTGAGAACCCAGCAGTTCCCATTGGCGTCAGTAGGAGTTGCAAACATAAGTCAAGGGCAGTGTTATTTCTCTAGATTGAAAATATATGTATTGGCTGTGGGAGAAATATGGAGGCAGGTAATAGCTTATGGGTGCATTAAGGGTTGTTGGCCTTTATTTTCCCATTATCGTGCCTCTCAGGAATGGTAGTTACAGGGATTATATTGACAAGATCTCAGAGTAAATCTTAGGAAATATACAGCCAATAAACCATACCTGAGAGATCCCTGCTATCCTGTCTACTCTCACAGCACCTGAGATCAGCTGGGCTGTTTATTCCATCTGAGATCACCAGGCAGGGCCTTCTTCACTGAGGCTCCAGGGATTTGGAATGCTCTTCCCTTTATCAGCGTTCTCCAAGGGGATCTTTTCAAGTGAAGTTAAATGTTTGTCTTTGTTGCTGAGTGATAGGTTGTTAGACTGTCTATGCCAGTTTGAGCATCGTTTTGGCTAACTGGATCTTGTCTCTGATTGTTGATATTCATATATTTAAAGTGCTTCAACCTCCTTGCGTTTGAGCCCCTTATTAGTAATTTATGATTATTTATTGTTATTATAATTGTTAGCTATTGATGCCCATTCTCCTTTACGCTGAAGGGAGTGGTTCCTGGTGCCCCACCCACAAGCAATAGCCGTATAGCTTTCCTCAGCAAACATCAGTGCTCATGCATTTCTTGGCATGTCAGGGAATGTCAGACACTGTCATTCTGTTCCTTACAGATCATTTGCAGAATGCCTCCCTTTGCTCATGAAAATCTGGAACAAATGTAATCAAGATACATTATCGTTACAGTACAACAAATACAAGCTGAACTGTGCAGATTTCCCCTTAAAGCACCTCTTAATATGTATTGTCAAAATGTCTAAAGATGTCTCTTACTCATAAGCATTTAATTATTTGTGACACTTAAACAAATATTCAGAGCAGAGAAAAAAACATTGGTATTAAATATTTTCTCTTGTCAAAAAGTAACAAAACATCATCTAACACAGTGAACTCTTCCATTCACTATTTCCAATAACTTACATTATAACTGGAGATAGGCTTGAACAGAAGGAGTTTTGAAATGCAGACCAGAAGGTAGATGCTAATTCTATCCTTAAAGACAATCTCAGTAGCGATCAGGAACCCCAAATCTCAACAACCCAAACTCTGGGATGGTTTGAAATCTGGAGTCAAACTCAGGTTCCAGTTCATCAAGATGCTTAAGTTTGTGCCTAGCTTTAAGCACATGCGGAGTCCTAATGGCTGAATCTGGGACTCAGATCTGAATTTTGTAGCTCAGGCCTATCTCTCATGCATGGCAAAAATACATCTTGAGAAATTTTAAATACACTCAAATATTATAGGTTAAAAAAGAACAATTTGCGGATGGACTTCCATATATTGTGGTATCTCTTGAAGGCCATTTAAGTAGAGAAAAGAGTATTGTGTGATTTACAGTTGTTTTACCTCTTTAGGCAGCCATTGAAATTGTAGAAGTAGGGCTGTATGATGACATTACAAGGAAAAAGGATGTACTGGGTACAGTTGCAAAACAGTAGAGGCCTGAGGGTCCTGTGAGTTGTCTGGATCTCAGGATTATTATTATAGGTGGAGCAGGAAGTGATGCGTATATTAGAGGCAGAGCCGGCAATGACTCCTGTAATTAAGGCTGCCTGATACTTTCCTTTGTAAGACCCTGTTTCAGTTGCTTATAATACTCCCAAATTTCAACTGTTTGGGCTGAAATTTCCCATGCCAGCTGTGTGTCTGGGCATGAACTGAAAGGGTCAACAAGCATGGCTCAGCCATGTCTGAAAATGAAGTTAGGGGAAAATATGTTGTTTTGCCAGTGTAAAGAAATACAGACAGTCATTTTGTTGAAAAATTTTAGCACCTCCATGCTCTGCAGCAGAAACTTGAAATTTGGCAGGAGATTACACTAGATTCAGGAAGGTACCTTTTGATGTCCCCAGGACCATCCACCCAAATTTGGCCAAATTATAAGCCTCTAAAAATGGCCATTTGCACATGCTCAGTAGAGATTTGTTAGAAGCTGGCAACAAAAGTCTCTGACTATTCCATCTTCACTGAGCATGCTCCATCCTTACAGAGTTCTTATGACAATCACACTGAGCATATTTCACCCACACAGAGCTCACTAAGCTCCAGCCAGGGCTGAGCAAGACCTATCCTGCAATTACTTCTCCCTGCTGATGGGGGCAGCTGAGGTGCTGGGCAGAGAGCAAGGACACTGTTTGTCTTGTGCTTCCAGTACTCACCCTGCTGGTGCCGAGGCAGCAAGGATAAGGAGGAAATAGCCTCACTGGAATGCAGAGGAGTGAACAATAGAAGGGGGAGATGGGAAGGCTCAGGTGGGGGAATAGGAAAAAGTGAAACAGGGATAGATTGGGGAGGCAGGAGCAGGGGATAACCTGTCAGAAAATATTTGCAAAACCCACTAACAAAGCATGTGCCACATCCCCCTCTAGTGTTTGGTTCACATAGAGGTTAACGGCCTACTACTTCTGTCAGTTACTCCATTAACTCAAATGGTAGAGATCTGTGCTGTGGATCTAAAGGTTCCTACCCTGCTGAAGACCTGTGCAGGGGTCAATATACTTCCACATGATGTTTTCTTCAGTTTGCTTTTTATGAAACCTAAAAGTATCCCTGCATCATCTAGTGCACTGGAGGGACAGTGCTCAGGGAATGAATCAGGGTTATATAGTGAAATAGAGTGGCCTGTAGCGTCCCTGCTATATTTGTTGTAGAAGTTGCAAGGAGTGTGGCGAATAAGGCAGGGGACTGCAGAAAGAGAAGGGATAGTTCAGATGGTGGAATGCCACCCTGGAGAACTGGATTCTATCCCTGCCTCTGCCATATATTCAAGTCACTTAAACTGAACTTTCCACAGGGGACCACCGTGTGTTCCTTATTTTCTAGGTACCCAACTTGAAACACGTGGGACCTGATATGCAGACATGCCAAGCACTCACAACTGCAACTGAAGTCAATGGGAGCTGTGGTATAAAATGCTAAGTGTGCTGAAAAATCAGGCCCTATGCTTCTCAAGTTGGGCACCTAAAAGTAGTGGACCCCTTTGACAATTCTGGCTTTAATTTTCCTGTATCTCAGTTCCCAATCTGTAAAATGGTGATACTACCACCTCACTTCACAGGGGTGTTGTACAGATTAAAGCACTAGTGATTGTGAAGCGGTCACATGCTACAATGTTGAGCACCATGAAAAAGACAATTAGGAAATTAATAATTCTGTATTCTGTGCAGGGTTTGAATGGTGTGCAGTAAGTAAGGCCTGGGGTGCATGTTGAATGATGAGGATTAAAATAAATATTGAATAGTTCAGACACTGTGTAGTTTTTTATTTTGTTTTTATGCAAGATATAATATGGTTGAGCAGTATCAATGTCAGAAGCAGTGTTGTCTGGTCAACTGGCTGGTGGCAGCACAGTTGAGGAATTAGTTGGAATAGGGCCTGGAGGAGTGATTAACTAATATACTGTAGGTGGGTAGGAGCAAAGAGCAGGAAATACTGGCAGTTGAGAAGCTGTCGCACAGAAGAAAGAGGCTGAGCGAGAGAATACAAAGAATAATGCCAAGGGATCCAACCACTAGATAGCTGTTCAGATAAATGGGGCTGGTAGTCTGAGTTCTGTTTTCATGCCAGAGCTTGTAAACTGCTTAGGCCTGATCACTGCATCATTTGCATGTGTGAAACTACTATTTATTTCAGTAGGAGTTATGCTTCTGCAACCAACAAGGTCCTTTGTTTTACTTGGGGGAGACAGGGAAGAGAGAGAGAGAGGAAGAAATGCTCTTTTTATTGCCTGATGGGAAACTTCTCTTGGAAAATCAATCCTCTCTATATGGAAGTCAATCGCAAAATCCCGTTGGCGTCAGTGAACGCAGAACTGAACACCTCTAGAATGTTCTTACAAATTTGTGAAGCCCCCAAACTTCTTTGGGTTAAATAAGTAAATCCCGAGAGTGTTATCTGCAGCTGAGCTACATGCAAACACACACAACCCTTTTGCCGTCTCTGCAGGTTTATTAGAGATTTTATCATCTTGCGAATAGGGTTAAACAAAGGTAAATAATTTTGGGAAATATTTACTAGTGGGGGGAAAATACGATAATGATATCTACATCTGTGTTTCCACTTGTTTACACTAAGGACATTGTTACTTAATCATTCACAATCATCTTTCAAACCCCGTCCTTTATTTTTTATAATCTCTGAAGTAAAAGTAAGTTCACATTTGATACACTTTGGCTGGTGATCTCAGGGTGTGTGTGTGTGGAGGGTGCAGTGTGGGGAGTTGGTGCCATGGAAGTATATTAAAAGTTGCCTTTTTGTCTTTATCCTCCTTCATTATCACGGGGGGGGGGGGGGGGGGGGGAATGCTGAGGTTCAGTGGAAATTTACTATTAAAAATGTGCAAAGAAGGTACATAGGACCAGAGGGGCGATTATGAGTTTCTCCAAGGAAATAAGTTTATTTTAGCCAGCATCCTCATTTGGGAATAGGCTTACTATTCCAATATATGACATCTATAATTTAACCTAATATATTTTTTTCAGTGATGTAATGGGGAGAGTGACCTGGACTTTGTTAATGTTCCCCTACTCACTACATTCCCAAAGGCAATGTAACATTCTAGACAGTGTTTTATATACCCTGATTAAAATGTAACCTATTCTTGCATTTCCTGTGCAGTGACCTGTTAGTACTCATAGACAGAACACTTAAAGAACAGTTACACAGAGATATTTCCAAATGTGTATAATATGCAGGAGTTTTTATAACATTCTTATTTCATTTGAAATTTGTAGCTACAACAGGAGCCATTCAGATTGTACATTGATTTAACTTTTTAATTCACTGTTTTGCTATGTCAAGTAAAATAAATGTTTGTTTTTAGCTCAATTTTTTGCATTGTTGAAACTCGTAACCACTTGCTTTAAGCCAGGGATTCTAAAGGGAGCTGAATGATCTGAATTATAAAGCTAGCGTTTTGTAGCTGCTCTCTCACAAGTCCCCGAAGAAGAAGAAGAAGAAAAAAACAGTACAACTTTAGCAAAAAGGGCTTTTATATATCTATCAATTATGGAAACACCAACTGCTATGGATTATAAATGTGTTTGGTTGATTGTGATTGTGTATGGGAAAAACTCTCACTGAAGGCCAGATTCTGACCTCATTGTCTTCAGTGAGAACCAGAGTAAATCCACTGGCTTCAACAGGGTCATTCCTGCACTGTGCCAGCGTGGGTGAGATCAGAATCTGGCCCTAAGCTTGCAAACTCTCTTATGCTAAATCTTGCCCAGTATTTGCACACATTGCTTGAAAAAAATGGTGTTGCAATTTGGACATGGAGCTAAATCTATGCTAAGGGCTGTGTGTGTGTGTGTGTGTGTGTATGTGTGTGAATATTTTTGTAACCTGGACCGGAAAAATTATGGTGGGAATCAGTCTTGTTCGTTTGGTTTTTGATGTACATTTTTTTTTTATATCCAACAAATATAGTTTGGCTTTATTCCCCTTTAAAAACAAAGAAAAAAAGAAACCACACAATAGCAGTTGTTTGACAGTCCTGCAAAGATCGAATAGTTAGATATCATGAAGAAAAATATGTTATCAAGACAGCAATGAGAGATGGACAGTACAGCATTTTGGTGAGGTTGAGCTCAAGAAAAATTAGTGTGTCAAAGTGTATACAGGTCACATCACTTCACTGATATCCTGCGGTAAAAAGGTAGCAACTTAAAGCTTTCAGTGGATCAGCTGCTTAGATATTGTTTCGTTTCTCTTATAGTATTATGTATCATTCTGGGACTACTTGGTTGAAACCTGGTTTTCTTTAACATCAAGAAACTGACATATCAAGGTGGATTGTATATTTTACAGTGGAAATGCAATTTTCTAAACTCATTTAATCCTGGGAATGCTGGTCTTTTCCAGGCTGTCAGACAAATGAGTATGTTGGAGGTCATTTAGATCTGTCTGTCTAGCTCATCTAGCTAATCTATCTCATTTCTAATGTGCCCATCACCTTGGTGTCTAGATGTAAACTTCCTGTCCAAGTATCAGAGGGGTAGCTGTATTAGTCTGTATCCACAAAAACAATGAGGAGTCCAGTGGCACCTTAAAGACTAACATATTTATTCGGGCATAAGCTTTCGTGGGCATGCATCTGAAGAAGTGGGTTTTTTACTCACAAAAGCTTATGCCTGAATAAATCTGTTAGTCTTCAAGGTGCCACTGGACTCCTCGTTGTTTTCCTTTCCAAGATTTATCTTTGTGTCTTAGCTGTGGTAACTTAATTGAGTTCTAAGCAGTTTCAAACTCTTCTCTGTAAAGCTGATATGTTTTTGTAGAAATAGTGATTCATTTTGTAACCTTGCTCAAAATTTCCCATCCCGGTACTACATGTTGCGTGCTGATTGGCTGTTGACTTCCTACCCCATAGGAAGCTATATTTTGGAGTTGTGGCATTAAAGGGGCGTTTTTCCATTAGTCTGGGGTTTGGTCCACAGGGTGAAATTCACCCATGTTCACTAATTCCCTCCTGCTTATTTATTTAGAAGCTGCCTTCACTTAGTAGCTGTCCTTGCTTAGTAGCTGCATCTTTTTTATGCTCCTTTGCCACGCAAAACACAGGGGAAAGTAATTAAATGTAAGAGAAGTTGTGGCTTGCAAACTTATATTTTCATGTAGAAGCCCTGGGTTCTGTTCAATTGAATTGCTTTTCCCTGCAGCCCATTTTGGAAAAGTGCATGGTAAAGACATACAAGATCAAAAAGTGGATGCCTGAGGTCTGTACCAGAAATTTTGCACACATAATTGGCTATCTGTATTTGTGCAAGTGGTTACACAATTTATGTGTGCATATTGGGAGAATGCATGCACAAATGGCTAGTTGGCTTCTAAATAGCCACTGGCATGCACAACCACCCAGTTTGCATGGATAATCATGGTAATTTGGACACACATAATCTGTAGGCATGTAGTTGCATCTGCATTTTTGTAAACAGACTTTCCGTTTTGAAAATTTGATCCAGATAGTACCCAATCTGTACTATTAGGGACAGTTATCTGTAGACAGTAACTTCTCTCATCTAAAAGTCTGCTCACTGGTTGAAACAGGTCATTGAGAATGCTGCAAATATAGCTTTCTCAACTGTAATTGAATTTGATCTCAACTGTATGGTTGCATCCAGCCCCCTTTCTACTCTTCTCCTACGCAGGTTGAAAGTCTTTGTAAACCTACTCCTCAATGATAATTTCATGGAGAGCCAGACATTTCATACGTGACAGTGATTTTTAACTCCACGTGGACACTGACTGGTCTGAGATTTCAAACCCACAGCCTCTAGATACAACTAGACGGTTGGGTTTATGCAAGCACAGTAAACTACTGCTTTGGCTTTTCCCTTACTCCTGTAATAATTGAGTTAGAGATGAATTACTCTTTGCAAGATTTAATTTCATCTCTGTGTGTTTGTAATGGGCCAAAGTGTAGACATTATTGCATTTCAGAGACTTTGTGTAATTTTCTTTTATTTATTAGCAGGGCTGGTTCTATCTGGAATAATAGGTGAGGCCTGTACAAAGTTGCAAGCAAGGAGCTTACCATATGGGGGAGGAACAGGAGGTCTGAGGACTTCTCCCAGTTGACCAAGGCAGAAAACGTAAACATGGTTGCTGGCTGATACATCTCTGCATTAGAAAAATGCAATGACTCCAGCAAGAATTAGTGCCTTTTAGAGAACTTAAGTGTGTTAGACAGAGATTCCAGTGTCATGATATATCCTCCAACTTACATGAAGAAGGAGATGGTAATATCCTGCAGTTAATGGTGTGTTTTGTATAAAAAAAAGTTAGAAGAGAGACTGAGCTTTTGGGAGAGGCACTGTAATTTATTATGTGTTGTACAGTGCCTTGAACAATAGGGCCCATTCTGTTTGTGGCCTTTAGGTACTAATATGCCCAGATTTTAAAAGGAGGCACTGAGCCACTCAGTGTTGCAATGCCTAAGTCCCACTGACTTTCAGTAAGGCTCCTATTAAGGGCAGGTCTTCACTACCCGCCAGATTGGCGGGTAGTGATCAATCTATCGGGGATCGATTTATCACATCTTGTCTAGACGCGATAAATCAATCCCCGAATGTGCTCCCTGTTGACTCCGGAACTCTGGCTCGCGAGAGGCGGAAGCAGAGTCGATGGGAGAGCAGCAGCAGTTGACTCACCGCCGTCCTCACGGCCAGGTACGTTGACCTAAGATACGCTGACTTCAGCTATGCTGAAGTTGCGTATCTTAGGTTGACACCCGACCCCCAGTGTAGACCAGGGCTTAGGGTATGTCTTCAGTAGCAATGTTAAAGCACTGTCACGGCAGCACTTTAACATGACTGTGTAGTCGCGGCACCAGCGCTGGAAGAGCGTTTTCCCAGCGTTGTAAAAAAAACACCTCCCAGTGCTAGTGCACTGTCTACACTGCAACTTTACAGCACTGAAACTTGCAGCGCTCAGGGGTGTGTTTTTCACACCCCTGAGAGAGAAATTTGCAGCATGTAAAGTGCCAGTGTAGACAAGCCCTTAGTCAGTGGTTCTCAACCTGCAGCCCGTGGGCTGCCTGCGGCCCAGTCAGGACAGAGCTATGGCCCTTGTGACATCCTCAGGGCCATACAGGTAATATTGGATGTGGCCCACATAACACACTGTGAATAGGTTGAGAA